>NC_090391.1:84612268-85242768 GCF_036365525.1 Heterodontus francisci | reverse complement strand
TGGAGATATACAATAACAGACCCACTCAGTGACTCTGCCTGTTTAGATACTATAATAACAGACCCACTCAGCGATTCTCCCTTTGGAGATACTATAATAACAGACCCACTCAGTGACTCTCCCTGTGGAGATACTATAATAACAGACCCACTCAGTGACTCTCCCTGTGGAGATACTATAACAACAGACCCACTCAGTGACTCTCCCTGTGGAGATATAGAAATACAGACCCATTGAGTGACTCTCCGTGTGGAGATACTATAATAACAGACCCAGTCAGTGACTCTCCCTGTGGAGATATAGAATAACAGACCCACTCAGTGAGTCTCCCTGTAGAGATACTATAACAACAGACCCACTCAGTGACTCTCCCTGTGGAGATATAGAAATACAGACCCATTGAGTGACTCTCCGTGTGGAGATACTATAATAACAGACCAACTCAGTGACTCTCCCTGTGGAGATACTATAACAACAGACGCACTCAGTGACTCTCTCTGTGGAGATACTATATTAACAGACCCAGTCAGTGACTCTCCCTGTGGGGATACTAAAATAACAGACCTACTCAGTGACACTCCCTGTGGAGATACTATGATAACAGATCAACTCAGTTACTTCCCTTTGGAGATACTATAATAACAGACCATTTCAGTGACTCTCCCTTTGGAGATACTATAATACCAGACCCACTCAGTGACTCTGCCTGTGGAGATACTATCATAACAGACTCACTCAGTGAATCTCCCTGTGGAGATACTATAATAACAGACCCACTCAGTGACTCTCACTGTGGAGATACTATAATAACAGACCCACTCTGTGACTCTCCCTGTGGAGATACTATAATAACAGACTAATCAGTGACTCTCCCTGTGGAGATACTATAATAACAGACCCACTCGGTGACTCTCCCTGTGGAGATACGATAATAACAGACCCACTCAGTGAATCCCCCTGTGGAGATACAATAATAACAGACCCACTCAGTGACTCTCCCTGTGGAAATACTATAATAACAGACCCAGTCAGTGACTCTCCCTGTGGAGAAACTATAATAACAGACCATTTCAGTGACTCTCCCTGTGGAGAAACTATAATAACAGACCATTTCAGTGACTCTCCCTGTGGAGATACGATAATAACAGACCCACTCAGTGACTCAGCCTGTTTCGATACTATAATAAGAGACCCACTCAGCGATTCTCCCTTTGGAGATACTATAATAACAGACCCACTCAGTGACTCTCCCTGTGGAGATACAATAATAACAGACCCACTCAGTGACTCTCCCTGTGGAGATACTATAATAACAGACCCACTCGGTGACTCTCCCTGTGGAGATACTATAATAACAGACCCACTCAGTGACTCTCCCTGTGGAAATACAATAATAACAGACCCAGTCAGTGACTCTCACTGTGGAGAAACTATAATAACAGACCATTTCAGTGACTCTCCCTGTGGAGAAACTATAATAACAGACCATTTCAGTGACTCTCCCTGTGGAGATACGATAATAACAGACCCACTCAGTGACTCTCCCTGTGGAGATAATATAATAACAGACCCACTCAGTGACTCTCCCTGTGGAGATTCTATAATAACAGATCCACTCAGTGATTCTCCCTGTGGAGATATACAATAACAGACCCACTCAGTGACTCTGCCTGTTTAGATACTATAATAACAGACCCACTCAGCGATTCTCCCTTTGGAGATACTATAATAACAGACCCACTCAGTGACTCTCCCTGTGGAGATACTATAATAACAGACCCACTCAGTGACTCTCCCTGTGGAGATACTATAACAACAGACCCACTCAGTGACTCTCCCTGTGGAGATATAGAAATACAGACCCATTGAGTGACTCTCCGTGTGGAGATACTATAATAACAGACCCAGTCAGTGACTCTCCCTGTGGAGATATAGAATAACAGACCCACTCAGTGAGTCTCCCTGTAGAGATACTATAACAACAGACCCACTCAGTGACTCTCCCTGTGGAGATATAGAAATACAGACCCATTGAGTGACTCTCCGTGTGGAGATACTATAATAACAGACCAACTCAGTGACTCTCCCTGTGGAGATACTGTAATAACAGACCCAATCGGTGTCTCTCCCTGTGGAGATATAGAATAACAGACCCACTCAGTGACTCTCCCTGTGCAGATAATATAATAACAGACCAACTCAGTGAATCTCCCTGTGGAGATACAGTAATATCAGACCCAATCAGTGACTCTCCCTGTGGAGATACTATAATAACAGACCCACTCAGTGACTCTCCCTATGTAGATACTATAATAACAGACCCACTCAGTGACTCTCTCTGTGGAGATACTATCATAACAGACCATTTCAGTGACTCTCCCTGTGGAGATATTATAATAACAGACCCACTCAGTGACTCTCCCTGTGGAGATACTATGATAACAGACCCAGTCAGTGACTCTCCCTGTGGAGATGCTATAATAACAGACCCACTCAGTGAATCTAACTGTGGAGATACTATAACAACAGACCATTTCAGTGACTCTCCCTGTGGAGATATTATAATAACAGACCCACTCAGTGACTCTCCCTGTGGAGATACTATGATAACAGACCCACTCAGAGACTCTCCCTGTGGAGATACTATAATAACAGACCCTCTCAGTGACTCTCCCTGTGGAGATACTACAATAACAGACGCATTCAGTGACTCTCACTGTGGAGATACTATATCAACAGACCCATTCAGTGACTCTCCCTGTGGGGATACTATAATAACAGACCTACTCAGTGACACTCCCTGTGGAGATACTATGATAACAGACCCACTCAGTGACTCTCCCTGTGGAGATACTATAATATCAGACCCACTCAGTGACGCTCCCTTTGGAGATGCTATGATAACAGACCCACTCAGTGACTCTGCCTGTGGAGATACTATAATAACAGACCAACTCAGTGACTCTCCCTGTGGAGATACTATAATAACAGACCCACTCAGTGACTCTCCCTGTGGAGATACTATAATAACAGACCCACTCAGTGACTCTCACTGTGGAGATACTATAATATCAGACCCACTCAGTGACTCTCCCTGTGGAGATACTATAATAACAGACCCACTCAGTGACTCTCCCTGAGGAGATACCATAATAACAGACCCACTCAGTGACTCTCCCTGTGGAGATACAATAATAACAGACCCACTCAGTGACTCTCCCTGTGGAGAAACTATAATAACAGTCCATGTCAGTTACTCTCCCTGTGGATATATGATAATAACAGACCCACTCAGTGACTCTCCCTGTGGAGATACTATAATAACAGACCCACTCAGTGACTCTCCCTGTGGAGATACTATAATAACAGACCCACTCAGTGACTCTCCCTGTGGAGATACTATAATAACAGACCCACTCAGTGATTCTCCCTGTGGAGATATATAATAACAGACCCCCTCAGTGACTCTGCCTTTTTAGATACTATAATAACAGACCCACTCAGCGATTCTCCCTGTGGAGATAGTATAATAACAGACCCACTCAGTGACTCTCCCTGTGGAGATACCATAATAACAGACCCACTCAGTGACTCTCCCTGTGGAGATATAGAAATACAGACACAATGACTGACTCTCCATGTGGAGATACTATAATAAAAGACCCAGTCAGTGACTCTCCCTGTGGAGATATAGAATAACAGACCCACTCAGTGACTCTCCCTGTGGAGATACTATGATAACAGACTAACTCAGTGACTCTCCCTGTGGAGATACTATAATAACAGACCCACTCAGTGACTCTCCCAGTGGAGATACTATAATAACAGACCCACTCAGTGACTCTCCCTATGTAGATACTATAATAACAGACCCACTCAGTGACTCTCCCTGTGGAGATACTATAATAACAGACCCACTCAGTGACACGAACTGTGGAGATACTATAATAACAGCCCCACTCTGTGATTCTGCCTGTGGAGATACTATAATAACAGACCCACTCAGTGGCACTCCCTGTGGAGATACTATAATAACAGACCAAGTCAGTGACTCTCACTGTGGAGACACTATAATAACAGACCCACTCAGTGACTCTCCCTCTGGAGATACTATAACAACAGACCAACTCAGTGACTCTCCCTCTGGAGATACTATAATAACAGACCCACTCAGTGACTCTCCCTGTGGATATACTATAATAACAGACCCACTCAGTGACTCTCCCTGTGGAGATACTATAAGAACAGACCCACTCAGTGACTCTCCCTGTGGAGATATAGAAATACAGACCCACTGAGTGACTCTCCATGTGGACATACTATAATAACAGACCCAGTCAGTGACTCTCCCTATGGAGATACTCTCATAACAGACCCACTCAGTGACTCTCCCTGTGGAGATACTATAATAAATGACCCACTCAGTGACTCTCCCTATGTAGATACTATAATAACAGACCCAGTCAGTGACTCTCCCTGTGGAGATACTATATCAACAGACCCACACAGTGACTCTCCCTGTGGGGATACTACAAACACAGGCCCACTCTGCGATTCTCCCTGTGGAGATACTATAATAACAGTCCAAATCAGTGACTCTCCCTGTGGAGATACTACAAGAACAGACACACTCAGTGAAACTCAAAGTGGAGATACTATAATAACAGACCCTCTCAGTGACTCTCCCTGTGGAGATACTATAATAAGAGACCCACTCAGTGACTCTCCCAATGGAGATACTACAATAACAGACCCACTCATTGTCTCTCACAGTGGAGATACTATAATAACAGACCCAGTCAGTGACTCACACTGTGGAGATACTATAATAACAGACCCACTCAGTGACTATCCCTTTGGAGATACTATAATAACAGACCAACTCAGTGACTCTCCCTGTGGAGATACTATAACAACAGACCAACTCAGTGACTCTCCCTGTGGAGATACGATAATAACAGACCACTCAGTGACTCTCCCTGTGGAGATACTATAATAACAGACCCACTCAGTGACTCTCCCTGTGGAGATACTATAATAACAGACCCTCTCAGTGACTCTCCCTGTGGAGATACTATAATAACAGACAAACTCAGTGACTCTCCCTGTGGAAATACTATAATAACAGATCCACTCAGTGACTCTCCCTGTGGAGATATGGAGAAACAGAGCCACTCAGTGACTCTCCATGTGGAGATACTATAATAACAGACCAACTCAGTGACATTCCCTGTGGAGATACTATAATAACTGACCCACTGAGCGACTCTCACTGTGAAGATACTATAATAACAGAACCACTGAGTGACTCTCCCTGTTTAGATACTTTCATATCAGACCCACTCAGTGACTCTCCCTGTGGAGATACTATAATAACAGACCCAATCAGTGACTCTCCCTGTGGAGATACTATAATAACAGACCCACTCAGGGACTCTCCCTGTGGAGATATATAATAACAGACCCACTCAGTGACTCTCCCTGTGGAGATACTATAATAGCAGACCCACTCAGTGACTCTCCCTGTGGAGATACAAGAAAGCAGACCACCTCAGTGACTCTCCCTGTGGAGATACTATAATAACAGACCTATCAGTGAATCTCCCTGTGGAGATACTTTAATAGCAGACCCACTCAGTGACTCTCCCTGTGGAGATACTATAATAACAGACCCACTCAGTGACTCTCCCTGTGGAGTAACTATTAATAACAGACCCACTCAGTGACTTTCCCTTTGGAGATACTATAATAACTGATTCAATCAGTCACTCTCGCGGTGGAGATACAATAATAACAGACCCACTCAGTGACTCTCCCTGTGGAGATACTATAATAACAGACCCAGTCAGTGACTCACCCTGTGGAGATACTATCATAACAGACCCTCTCAGTGACTCTCACTGTGGAGATACTATCATAACAGACCCACTCAGTGACTCTCCCTCTGCAGATACTACAATAACAGACCCGCTCAGTGACTCTCCCTGTGGAGATACAATAATAACAGACCCTCTCAGTGACTCTCCCTGTGGAAATACTATAATAACAGAACCACTCAGTGACTCTCCCTTTGGAGATACTATAATAACAGACCCACTCAGTGACTCTCCCTATGTAGATACTATAATAACAGACCCAGTCAGTGAATCTCCCTGTGGAGATACTATATCAACAGACCCACTCAGTGACTCTCCCTGTGGGGATACTATAATAACAGACATACTCAGTGACACTCCCTGTGGAGATACTGTGATAACAGACCCACTCAGTGACTCTCCCTGTAAAGATACTATAATATCAGACCCACTCAGTGACGCTCCCTTTGGAGATGCTATGATAACAGACCCACTCAGTGACTCTCCCTGTGGAGATACTATAATAACAGATCAACTCAGTGACTCTCCGTGTGGAGATACTATAATAACAGACCCACTCAGTGACTCTCCCTGTGGAGATACTATAATAACAGTCCCACTCAGTGACTCTCACTGTGGAGATACCATAATATCAGACCCACTCAGTGACTCTCCCTGTTGAGATACTATAATAAAAGACCAATCAGTGACTCTCCCTGTGGAGATACTGTAATGACAGACCCACTCAGTGACTGTCCCTGTGGAGATACTATAAGAAAAGACCCTCTCAGTGACTCTCCCTGTGGGGATACTATAATAACAGATCCACTCAGTGACTCTCCCTGTGGAGATACTATAATATAATATAATAACAGACCCACTCAGTGACTCTCCCTGTGGAGATGCTATGATAACTGACCCACTCAGTGACTCTCACTGTGGATATACTATAATAACAGACCATTTCAGTGACTCTCCCTGTGGAGATACTATAATAACAGACCCACTGAGTGACTCTCCCTGTGGGGATACTAAAATAACAGACCTACTCAGTGACAATCCCTGTGGAGATACTATGATAACAGATCCCTTCATTGACTCTCCCTGTGGAGATACCATAATATCAGACCCACTCAGTGACTCTCCCTGTGGAGATGCTATGATAACTGACCCACTCAGTGACTCTCACTGTGGAGATACTATAATAACAGACCATTTCAGTGACTCTCCCTGTGGAGATACTATAATAACAGACCCACTCAGTGACTCTGCCTGTGGAGATACTATCACAACAGACTCACTCAGTGAATCTCCCTGTGGAGATACTATAATAACAGACCCACTCAGTGACTCTCACTGTGGAGATAATATAATAACAGACCCACTCTGTGACTCTCCCTGTGGAGATACAATAATAACAGACCCACTCAGTGACTCTCCCTTTGGAGATACGATAATAACAGACCCACTCAGTGACTCCCCCTGTGGAGATACAATAATAACAGACCCACTCAGTGACTCTCCCTGTGGAGATACTATAATAACAGACCCACTCAGTGACTCTCCCTGTGGAGAAACTATAATAACAGGCCCTTTCAGTGTATCTCCCTGTGGAGAAACTAGAATAACAGACCATTTCAGTGACTCTCCCTGTGGAGATACGATAATAACAGACCCACTCAGTGACTCTCCCTGTGGAGATACTATAATAACAGACCCACTCAGTGACTCTCCCTGTTGAGATTCTATAATAACAGATCCACTCAGTGATTCTCCCTTTGGAGATATACAATAACAGACCCACTCAGTGACACTGCCTGTTTAGATACTATAATAACAGACCCACTCAGAGATTCTCCATTTGGAGATACTATACTAACAGACCCACTCAGTGACTCTCCCTGTGGAGATACTATAATAACAGACCCACTCAGTGACTCTCCCTGTGGAGATACTATAACAACAGACCCACTCAGTGACTCTCCCTGTGGAGATATAGAAATACAGACCCATTGAGTGACTCTCCATGTGGAGATACTATAATAACAGACCCAGTCAGTGACTCTCCCTGTGGAGATATAGAATAACAGACCCACTCAGTGACTCTCCCTGTAGAGATACTATAATAACAGACCAACTCAGTGACTCTCCCTGTGGAGATACAGTAATAACAGTCCCAATCAGTGTCTCTCCCTGTGGAGATATAGAATAACAGACCCACTCAGTGACTCTCCCTGTTGAGATACTATAATAAAAGACCAATCAGTGACTCTCCCTGTGGAGATACTGTAATGACAGACCCACTCAGTGACTGTCCCTGTGGAGATACTATAAGAAAAGACCCTCTCAGTGACTCTCCCTGTGGGGATACTATAATAACAGATCCACTCAGTGACTCTCCCTGTGGAGATACTATAATATAATATAATAACAGACCCACTCAGTGACTCTCCCTGTGGAGATGCTATGATAACTGACCCACTCAGTGACTCTCACTGTGGATATACTATAATAACAGACCATTTCAGTGACTCTCCCTGTGGAGATACTATAATAACAGACCCACTGAGTGACTCTCCCTGTGGGGATACTAAAATAACAGACCTACTCAGTGACAATCCCTGTGGAGATACTATGATAACAGATCCCTTCATTGACTCTCCCTGTGGAGATACCATAATATCAGACCCACTCAGTGACTCTCCCTGTGGAGATGCTATGATAACTGACCCACTCAGTGACTCTCACTGTGGAGATACTATAATAACAGACCATTTCAGTGACTCTCCCTGTGGAGATACTATAATAACAGACCCACTCAGTGACTCTGCCTGTGGAGATACTATCATAACAGACTCACTCAGTGAATCTCCCTGTGGAGATACTATAATAACAGACCCACTCAGTGACTCTCACTGTGGAGATACTATAATAACAGACCCACTCTGTGACTCTCCCTGTGGAGATACAATAATAACAGACCCACTCAGTGACTCTCCCTTTGGAGATACGATAATAACAGACCCACTCAGTGACTCCCCCTGTGGAGATACAATAATAACAGACCCACTCAGTGACTCTCCCTGTGGAGATACTATAATAACAGACCCACTCAGTGACTCTCCCTGTGGAGAAACTATAATAACAGGCCCTTTCAGTGAATCTCCCTGTGGAGAAACTAGAATAACAGACCATTTCAGTGACTCTCCCTGTGGAGATACGATAATAACAGACCCACTCAGTGACTCTCCCTGTGGAGATACTATAATAACAGACCCACTCAGTGACTCTCCCTGTTGAGATTCTATAATAACAGATCCACTCAGTGATTCTCCCTTTGGAGATATACAATAACAGACCCACTCAGTGACACTGCCTGTTTAGATACTATAATAACAGACCCACTCAGAGATTCTCCATTTGGAGATACTATACTAACAGACCCACTCAGTGACTCTCCCTGTGGAGATACTATAATAACAGACCCACTCAGTGACTCTCCCTGTGGAGATACTATAACAACAGACCCACTCAGTGACTCTCCCTGTGGAGATATAGAAATACAGACCCATTGAGTGACTCTCCATGTGGAGATACTATAATAACAGACCCAGTCAGTGACTCTCCCTGTGGAGATATAGAATAACAGACCCACTCAGTGACTCTCCCTGTAGAGATACTATAATAACAGACCAACTCAGTGACTCTCCCTGTGGAGATACAGTAATAACAGTCCCAATCAGTGTCTCTCCCTGTGGAGATATAGAATAACAGACCCACTCAGTGACTCTCCCTGTGGAGATACTATAATAACAGACCAACTCAGTGACTCTCCCTGTGGAGATACAGTAATATCAGACCCAATCAGAGACTCTCACTGTGGAGATACTATAATAACAGACCCACTCAGTGCCTCTCCCTATGTAGATACTATAATAACAGACCCAGTCAGTGACACTCCCTGTGGAGATGCTATAATAACAGACCCACTCAGTGACTCTCCCTGTGGAGATACTATAATAACAGACCATTTCAGTGACTCTCCCTGTGGAGATATTATAATAACAGACCCACTCAGTGACTCTCCCTGTGGTGATACTACAATAACAGACGCACTCAGTGACTCTCCCTGTGGAGATATTATAATAACAGACCCACTCAGTGACTCTCCCTGTGGAGATACAATGATAAAAGACCCACTCAGTGACTCTCCCTGTGGAGATACTATAATAACAGAACCACTCAGTGACTCTCCCTGTGGAGATACTATGATAACAGACCCACTCAGTGACTCTCCCTGTGGAGATACTATAATAACAGACCCACTCAGTGACTCTCCCTGTGGAGATACTATAATAACAGACCCTCTCAGTGACTCTCCCTGTGGAGATACTACAATAACAGACGCACTCAGTGACTCTCTCTGTGCAGATACTATATCAACAGACCCACTCAGTGACTCTCCCTGTGGGGATACTATAATAACAGACCTACTCAGTGACACTCCCTGTGGAGATACTATGATAACAGACCCACTCAGTGGCTCTCCCTGTGGAGATACTATAATATCAGACCCAATCAGTGACGCTCCCTTTGGAGATGCTATGATAACAGACCCACTCAGTGACTCTGCCTGTGGAGATACTATAATAACAGACCAACTCAGTGACTCTCCCTGTGGAGATACTATAATAACAGACCCACTCAGTGACTCTCCCTGTGGAGATACTATAATAACAGACCCACTCAGTGACTCTCAATGTGGAGATACTATAATATCAGACCCACTCAGTGACTCTCCCTGTGGAGATACTATAATAACAGACCAATCAGTGACTCTCCCTGTGGAGATACTATAATGACAGACCCACTCAGTGACTCTCCCTGAGGAGATACCATAATAACAGACCCACTCAGTGAGTCTCCCTGTGGAGATACAATAATAACAGACCCACTCAGTGACTCTCCCTGTGGAGAAACTATAATAACAGACCATGTCAGTGACTCTCCCTGTGGATATACGATAATAACAGACCCACTCAGTGACTCTCCCTGTGGAGATACTATAATAACAGACCCACTCAGTGACTCTCCCTGTGGAGATACTATAATAACAGACCCACTCAGTGACTCTCCCTGTGGAGATACTATAATAACAGACCCACTGAGTGATTAATCCCTGTGGAGATATATAATAACAGACCCCTCTCAGTGACTCTGCCTGTTTCGATACAATAATAACAGACCCACTCAGCGATTCTCCCTGTGGAGATAGTATAATAACAGACCCACTCAGTGACTCTCCCTGTGGAGATACCATAATAACAGACCCACTCAGTGACTCTCCCTGTGGAGATATAGAAATACAGACCCACTGACTGACTCTCCATGTGGAGATACTATAATAAAAGACCCAGTCAGTGACTCTCCCTGTGGAGATATAGAATAACAGACCCACTCAGTGACTCTCCCTGTGGAGATGCTATGATAACAGACCAACTCAGTGACTCTCCCTGTGGAGATACTATAATAACAGACCCACTCAGTGACTCTCCCAGTGGAGATACTATAATAACAGACCCACTCAGTGACTCTCCCTATGTAGATACTATAATAACAGACCCACTCAGTGACTCTCCCTGTGGAGATACTATAATAACAGACCCACTCAGTGGCACTCCCTGTGGAGATACTATAATAACAGACCAAGTCAGTGACTCTCACTGTGGAGACACTATAATAACAGACCCACTCAGTGACTCTCCCACTGGAGATAATATAACAACAGAACAACTCAGTGACTCTCCCTCTGGAGATACTATAATAACAGACCCACTCAGTGACTCTCCCTGTGGATATACTATAATAACAGACCCAATCAGTGACTCTCCCTGTGGAGATACTATAAGAACAGACCCTCTCAGTATACTCTCCCTGTGGAGATACTATAACAACAGACCCACTCAGTGACTCTCCCTGTGGAGATATAGAAATAGAGACCCACTGAGTGACTCTCCATGTGGACATACTATAATAACAGACCCAGTCAGTGACTCTCGCTGTGGTGATATAGAATGACAGACCCACTCAGTGACTCTCCCGGTGGAGATACTATAATAACAGATCCTCTCAGTGACTCTCCCTGTGGAGATACGATAATAACAGACCCACTCAGTGACTCTCCCTGTGGAGATACTATAATAACAGACCCACTCAGTGACTCTCCCTATGTAGATACTATAATAACAGACCCAGTCAGTGACTCTCCCTGTGGAGATACTATATCAACAGACCCACTCAGTGACTCTCCCTGTGGGGATACTACAAAAACAGACCCACTCTGCGATTCTCCCTGTGGAGATAGTATAATAACAGACCCACTCAGTGACTCTTCCTGTGGAGATACTATATAAACTGACCCACTCAGTGACTCTCCCTGTGGAGATATAGAAATACAGACCCACTGAGTGACTCTCCATGTGGAGATACTATCATAACAGACCCAGTCAGTGACTCTCCCTGTGGAGATATAGAATAACAGACCCACTCAGTGACTCTCCCTGTGGAGATACTATGATAACAGACCAACTCAGTGACTCTCCCTGTGGAGATACTATAATAACAGACCCACTCAGTGACTCTCCCAGTGGAGATACTATAATAACAGACCCACTCAGTGACTCTCCCTATGTGCATACTATAATAACAGACCCACTCAGTGACTCTCCCTGTGGAGATACTATAATAACAGACCCACTCTGTGACTCTGCCTGTGGAGATACTATAATAACAGAGCCACTCAGTGGCACTCCCTGTGGAGATACTATAATAACAGACCAAGTCAGTGACTCTCACTGTGGAGACACTATAATAACAGCCCCACACAGTGACTCTCCCTGTGGAGATACTATAATAACAGACCCACTCAGTGACTCTCCCTCTGGAGATACTATAATAACAGACACACTCAGTGACTCTCCCTGTGGATATACTATAATAACAGACCCACTCAGTGACTCTCCGTGTGGATATAATATGATAACAGACCCACTCAGTGACTCTCCCTGTGGAGATACTTTAAGAACAGCCCCTCTCAGTATACTCTCCCTGTGGAGATACTATAATAACAGACCCACTCAGTGACTCTCCCTGTGGAGATACTATAATAACAGACCCACTCAGTGACTCTCCCTGTGGAGATCTATAATAACAGACCCACTCTGTGATTCTCCCTGTGGAGATATATAATAACAGACCCACTCAGTGACTCTGCCTGTTTAGATACTATAATAACAGACCCACTCAGTGATTCTCCCTGTGGAGATACTATAATAACAGACGCACTCTGTGACTCTCACTGTGGAGATACTATAATCACAGACCCACTCAGTGACTCTCCCTGTGGAGATACTATAACAACAGACCCACTCAGTGACTCTCCCTGTGGAGATACAGCAATACAGACCCACTGAGTGACTCTCCATGTGGACATATTATAATAACAGACCCAGTCAGTGACTCTCCCTGTGGAGATATAGAATAACAGACCCACTCAGTGACTGTCCCTGTGGAGATACTATAATAACAGACCCTCTCAGTGACTCCCCCTGTGGAGATACTATAATAATAGACCCACTCAGTGACTCTCCCTGTGGAGAAACTATAATAACAGACCCACTCAGTGACTCTCACTGCGAAGATACTATAATGACAGATCCACTCAGTGACTCTCCCTGTGGAGATACTATAATAACAGACCCTCTCAGTGTCTCTCCCAGTGGAGATACGAAAATAACAGACCCACTCAGTGTCTCTCCCACTGGATATAGTATAATAACAGACCCACTCAGTGACTCTCCCTGTGGAGATACTATAATAACAGACCAACTCAGTGACTCTCCCTCTGGAGATACTATAATAACAGACCCACTCAGTGACTCTCCCTGTGGATATACTATAATAACAGACCCAATCAGTGACTCTCCCTGTGGAGATACTATAAGAACAGACCCTCTCAGTATACTCTCCCTGTGGAGATACTATAACAACAGACCCACTCAGTGACTCTCCCTGTGGAGATATAGAAATACAGACCCACTGAGTGACTCTCCATGTGGACATACTATAATAACAGACCCAGTCAGTGACTCTCGCTGTGGTGATATAGAATGACAGACCCACTCAGTGACTCTCCCGGTGGAGATACTATAATAACAGATCCTCTCAGTGACTCTCCCTGTGGAGATACGATAATAACAGACCCACTCAGTGACTCTCCCTGTGGAGATACTATAATAACAGACCCACTCAGTGACTCTCCCTATGTAGATACTATAATAACAGACCCAGTCAGTGACTCTCCCTGTGGAGATACTATATCAACAGACCCACTCAGTGACTCTCCCTGTGGGGATACTACAAAAACAGACCCACTTTGCGATTCTCCCTGTGGAGATAGTATAATAACAGACCCACTCAGTGACTCTTCCTGTGGAGATACTATAATAACTGACCCACTCAGTGACTCTCCCTGTGGAGATATAGAAATACAGACCCACTGAGTGACTCTCCATGTGGAGATACTATCATAACAGACCCAGTCAGTGACTCTCCCTGTGGAGATATAGAATAACAGACCCACTCAATGACTCTCCCTGTGGAGATACTATGATAACAGACCAACTCAGTGACTCTCCCTGTGGAGATACTATAATAACAGACCCACTCAGTGACTCTCCCAGTGGAGATACTATAATAACAGACCCACTCAGTGACTCTCCCTATGTGCATACTATAATAACAGACCCACTCAGTGACTCTCCCTGTGGAGATACTATAACAACAGACCCACTCTGTGACTCTGCCTGTGGAGATACTATAATAACAGAGCCAATCAGTGGCACTCCCTGTGGAGATACTGTAATAACAGACCAAGTCAGTGACTCTCACTGTGGAGACACTATAATAACAGCCCCACACAGTGACTCTCCCTGTGGAGATACTATAATAACAGACCCACTCAGTGACTCTCCCTCTGGAGATACTATAATAACAGACCCACTCAGTGACTCTCCCTGTGGATATACTATAATAACAGACCCACTCAGTGACTCTCCGTGTGGATATAATATGATAACAGACCCACTCAGTGACTCTCCCTGTGGAGATACTTTAAGAACAGCCCCTCTCAGTATACTCTCCCTGTGGAGATACTATAATAACAGACCCACTCAGTGACTCTCCCTGTGGAGATACTATAATAACAGACCCACTCAGTGACTCTCCCTGTGGAGATCTATAATAACAGACCCACTCAGTGATTCTCCCTGTGGAGATATATAATAACAGACCCACTCAGTGACTCTGCCTGTTTAGATACTATAATAACAGACCCACTCAGTGATTCTCCCTGTGGAGATACTATAATAACAGACGCACTCTGTGACTCTCACTGTGGAGATACTATAATCACACACCCACTCAGTGACTCTCCCTGTGGAGATACTATAACAACAGACCCACTCAGTGACTCTCCCTGTGGAGATACAGCAATACAGACCCACTGAGTGACTCTCCATGTGGACATATTATAATAACAGACCCAGTCAGTGACTCTCCCTGTGGAGATATAGAATAACAGACCCACTCAGTGACTCTCCCTGTGGAGATACTATAATAACAGACCCTCTCAGTGACTCCCCCTGTGGAGATACTATAATAATAGACCCACTCAGTGACTCTCCCTGTGGAGAAACTATAATAACAGACCCACTCAGTGACTCTCACTGCGAAGATACTATAATGACAGATCCACTCAGTGACTCTCCCTGTGGAGATACTATAATAACAGACCCTCTCAGTGTCTCTCCCAGTGGAGATACGAAAATAACAGACCCACTCAGTGTCTCTCCCACTGGAGATAGTATAATAACAGACCCACTCAGTGACTCTCCCTGTGTAGATACTATAATAACTGACCCACTCAGTGACTCTCCCTGTGGAGATACGATAATAACAGACCCACTCAGTGACTCTCCCTGTGGAGATACTATAACAACAGACCCACTCAGTGACTCTCCCTGTGGAGATATAGAAATACAGACCCACTGAATGACTCTCCATGTGGAGATACTATAATAACAGACCCAGTCGGTGGCTCTCCCTGTGGAGATATAGAATAACAGACCCACTCAGTGACTCTCCCTGTGGAGATACTATAATAACAGACCAACTCAGTGACTCTCCATGCGGAGATACTATAATAACAGACCCACTCAGTGACTCTCCCTGTGGAGATACTATAATAACAGACAAACTCAGTGACTCTCCCTATGTAGATACTATAAAAACAGACCATTTCCGTGACTCTCCCTGTGGAGATATTATAATAACAGACCCACTCTGTGACTCTCCCTGTGGAGATACTATGATAACAGACGCACTCAGTGACTCTCCCTGTGGAGATACTATAATAACAGACCCACTCAGTGACTCTGCCTTTGGAGATACTATAATCACAGACCCACTCAGTGACTCTCCCTGTGGAGATACGATAATAACAGACCCACTCAGTGACTCTCCCTGTGGAGATACTATAACAACAGACCCACTCAGTGACTCTCCCTGTGGAGATATAGAAATACAGACCCACTGAATGACTCTCCATGTGGAGATACTATAATAACAGACCCAGTCGGTGACTCTCCCTGTGGAGATATAGAATAACAGACCCACTCAGTGACTCTCCCTGTGGAGATACTATAATAACAGACCAACTCAGTGACTCTCCATGTGGAGATACTATAAAAACAGACCATTTCCGTGACTCTCCCTGTGGAGATATTATAATAACAGACCCACTCTGTGACTCTCCCTGTGGAGATACTATGATAACAGACGCACTCAGTGACTCTCCCTGTGGAGATACTATAATAACAGACCCACTCAGTGACTCTGCCTTTGGAGATACCATAATCACAGACCCACTCAGTGACTCTCCCTGTGGAGATGTAGAAAAACAGACCCATTCTGTGATTCTCCCAGTGGAGATACTACAACAACAGAGGCAATCAGTGACTCTCTCTGTGGAGATACTATATCAACAGACCCACTCAGTGACTCTCCCTGTGGGGATACTATAATAACAGACATGCTCAGTGACACTCCCTGTGGAGATACTATGATAACAGATCCACTCAGTGACTCTCCCTGTGGAGATACTACAATATCAGACCCACTCAGTGACGCTCCCTTTGGAGATGCTATGATAACAGACCCACTCAGTGTCTCTCCCTGTGGATATACTATAATAACAGATCAACTCAGTGACTCTCCCTGTGGAGATACTATAACAACAGACCCACTCAGTGACTCTCCCTGTGGAGATACTATCATAACAGACCCACTCAGTGACTCTCCCTGTGGAGATACTATAACAACAGTCCCACTCAGTGACTCTCCCTGTGGAGATATAGAAATACGGACCCACTGAGTGACTCTCCATGTGGATATACTATAATAACAGATCAACTCAGTGACTCTCCCTGTGGAGATACTATAACAACAGACCCACTCAGTGACTCTCCCTGTGGAGATAATATCAGAACAGACCCACTCAGTGACTCTCCCTGTGTAGATACTATAATAACAGACCCACTCAGTGACTTTCCCTGTGGAGATACTATAATGAAAGACCAAGTCAGTGACTCTCACTGTGGAGATACTATAATAACAGACCCACTCAGTGACTATCCCTATGGAAATACTATAATAACAGACCCAGTCAGTGACTCTCCCTCTGGAGATACTATAACAACAGACCAACTCAGTGACTCTCCCTGTGGAGATACGATAATAACAGACCCACTCAGTGACTCTCCCTGTGGAGATATTATAATAACAGACCCTCTCATTGACTCTCCCTGTGGAGAAAATATAATAACAGACCCACTCATTGACTCTCACTGTGGAGATACTATAATAACAGACCCACTCAGTGACTCTCCCTGTCTAGATGCTATAATAACAGATTCGCTCAGTGACTTTCCCTGTGGAGATATGGAGAAACAGAGCCACTCAGCGACTCTCCATGTGGAGATACTATAACAACAGACCCACTCAGTGACAATCCATGTGGAGATACTATAATAACAGACCCACTCAGTGACTCTCCCTGTGGAGATACTATAATAACAGAACCACTGAGTGAGTCTCCCTGTTTAGATACTTTCATAATAGACCCAATCAGTGACTCTCCCTGTGGAGATACTATGATAACAGACCCACTCAGGGACTCTCCCTGTGGAGATATATAATAACAGACCCACTCAGTGACTCTCCCTGTGGAGATGCTATAGTTGCAGACCCACTCAGTGACTCTCCCTGTGGAGATAATGTAATAACAGACCCACTCAGTGACTCTCCCTGTGGATATACTTGAAAGCAGACCAACTCAGTGACTCTCCCTGTGGAGATACTGTAATAGCAGACCCACTAAGTGGCTCTCCCTGTGGAGATACTATAATAACAGACCCACTCAGAGACTCGACCTGTGGAGATACTATAATAACAGACCCACTCAGTGACTCACCCTGTGGAGATACTATAATAACAGACGCAGTCAGTGACTCTCCCTGTGGAGTAACTATGATAACAGACCCACTCAGTGACTTTCCCTGTGGAGATACTATCATAACAGACCCTCTCTGTGACTCTCCCGGTGGAGATACTATAATAACCGTCCAACTCAGTGAATCTCCCTGTGGAGATACTATAATAACTGACCCACTCAGTGACTCTCCCTGTGGAGATACTATAATAACTGATTCAGTCAGCGACTCTCGCTGTGGAGATACAATAATAACAGACCCACTCAGTGAACCTCCCTGTGGAGATACTATAATAACAGACCCAGTCAGTGACTCTCCATGTGGAGATACGATAATAACAGACCCACTCAGTGACTCTCCCTGTGGAGTTACTATAATAACAGGCCCACTCAGTGACTCTCCCTGTGGAGATACTATCATAACAGACCCACTCAGTGACTCTCCCTCTGGGGAAACTATAACAACAGACCCACTCAGTGACTCTCCCTGTGGAGATACTAGAATAACAGACCCACTCAGTGACTCTCCCGGTGCAGATACTAGAATAACAGACCCGCTCAGTGACTCTCCCTGTGGAGATACTATAATAACAGACCCACTCAGAGACTCGACCTGTGGAGATACTATAATAACAGACCCACTCAGTGACTCACCCTGTGGAGATACTATAATAACAGACGCAGTCAGTGACTCTCCCTGTGGAGTAACTATGATAACAGACCCACTCAGTGACTTTCCCTGTGGAGATACTATCATAACAGACCCTCTCTGTGACTCTCCCGGTGGAGATACTATAATAACCGTCCAACTCAGTGAATCTCCCTGTGGAGATACTATAATAACTGACCCACTCAGTGACTCTCCCTGTGGAGATACTATAATAACTGATTCAGTCAGCGACTCTCGCTGTGGTGATACAATAATAACAGACCCACTCAGTGAACCTCCCTGTGGAGATACTATAATAACAGACCCAGTCAGTGACTCTCCATGTGGAGATACGATAATAACAGACCCACTCAGTGACTCTCCCTGTGGAGTTACTATAATAACAGACCCACTCAGTGACTCTCCCTGTGGAGATACTATCATAACAGACCCACTCAGTGACTCTCCCTCTGGAGAAACTATAACAACAGACCCACTCAGTGACTCTCCCTGTGGAGATACTAGAATAACAGACCCACTCAGTGACTCTCCCGGTGCAGATACTAGAATAACAGACCCGCTCAGTGACTCTCCCTGTGGAGATACTATAATAACAGACCCACTCAGTGACTCTCACTGCGAAGATACTATAATAACAGACCCACTCAGTGACTCTCACTGCGAAGATACTATAATAACAGATCCACTCATTGACTCTCCCTGTGGAGATACTATAATAACAGACCCACTCAGTGTCTCTCCCAGTGGAGATACGAAAATAACAGAACCACTCAGTGTCTCTCCCCATGGAGATAGTATAATAACAGACCCACTCAGTGACACTCCCTGTGTTGATACTATAATAACTGACCCACTCAGTGACTCTCACTGTGGAGATACTATAACAACAGACCCACTCAGTGACTCTCCCTGTTTAGATACTTTCATAACAGACCCACTCAGTGACTCTCCATGTGGACATATTATAATAACAGACCCACTCAGTGACTCTCCCTGTGGAGATACTATGATAACAGACCCACTCAGTGACTCTCCCTGTGGAGATACTATAATAACAGACAAACTCAGTGACTCTCCCTTTGGAGATACTATAATCACAGACCCATTCAGTGACTCTCCCTGTGGAGATGTAGAAAAACAGACCCACTCAGTGACTCTCTCTGTAGAGATACGATAATAACAGACCCATTCAGTGATTCTCCCAGTGGAGATACTACAACAACAGAGGCACTCAGTGACTCTCCCTGTGGAGATACTATGATAACAGATCCACTCAGTGACTCTCCCTGTGGAGATACTACAATATCAGACCCACTCAGTGACGCTCCCTTTTGAGATGCTATGATAACTGACCCACTCAGTGTCTCTCCCTGTGGATATACTATAATAACAGATCAACTCAGTGACTCTCCCTGTGGAGATACTATAATAACAGACCCACTCAGTGACTCTCCCTGTGGAGATACTATCATAACAGACCCACTCAGTGACTCTGCCTGTGGAGATACTATAATAACAGACCCACTCAGTGACTCTCCCTGCGGAGGTACTATAATAACAGACCCACTTAGTGACTCTCCCTGTGGAGATACTATAATAACAGACCCACTCAGTGACTCTGCCTGTGGAGATACTATAATAACAGACCCACTCAGTGACTCTCCCTTTGGAGAAACTATAATAACGGACCCAGTCAGTGACTCTCCCTGTGGAGAAACTATAATAACAGACCATTTCAGTGACTCTCCCTGTGGAGATACGATAATAACAGACCCACTCAGTGACTCTCCCTGTGGAGATACTATCATAACAGACCCACTCATTGACTCTCCCTGTGGAGATACTATAATAACAGACCCACTCAGAGATTCCCCCTGTGGAGATATATATTAACAAGCCCACACAGTGACTCTGCCTGTGGAAAAACTAAAATAACAGACCCACTCATTGATTCTCCCTGTGGAGATACTATAATAACAGACCCAATCAGTGACTCTCCCTGTGGGGATACTATAATAACAGACCCAATCAGTGACTCTCCCTGTGGAGATACTACAATAACAGACACACTCAGTGACACTCAATGTGGAGATTCTATAATAACAGACCCTCTCATTGACTCTCCCTGTGGAGATACTATAATAAGAGACCCACTAAGTGACTCTCCCTCTGGAGATACTATAATAACAGACCCACTCATTGTCTCTCACAGTGGAGATACTATAATAACAGACCCAGTCAGTGACTCTCCCTGGGGAGATACTATAATAACAGACCCACTCAGTGACTCTCCCTGTGGAGATACTATAATAACAGACCCACTCAGTGAGTCTCCCTGTGGAGATACTATAATAACAGACCCACTCAGTGATTCTCCCTGTGGAGATATATAACAACAGACCCACTCAGTGACTCTGCCTGTGGAGATACCATAATTTCAGACCCACTCAGTGACTCTCCCTGTGGAGATACTATAATAACAGACCCACTCAGTGACTCTCCCTGTGGAGATACCATAATTTCAGACCCACTCAGTGACTCTCCTTGTGGAGATACTATAATAACAAACCCACTCAGTGACTCTCCCTGTGGAGATAATATCATAACAGACCCACTCAGTGACTCTCCCTGTGTAGATACTATAATAACAGACCCACTCAGTGACTTTCCCTGTGGAGATACTATAATAAAAGACCAAGTCAGTGACTCTCACTGTGGAGATACTATAATAACAGACCCACTCAGTGACTATCCCTATGGAGATACTATAATAACAGACCCACTCAGTGACACTCCCTCTGGAGATACTATAACAACAGACCCACTCAGTGACTCTCCCTGTGGAGATACGATAATAACAGACCCACTCAGTGACTCTCCCTGTGGAGATATTATAAAAACAGACCCTCTCATTGACTCTCCCTGTGGAGATACTATAATAACAGACAAACGCAGTGACTCTCCCTGTGCAGATACTATAATAACAGAGCCACTCAGTGACTCTCACTGTGGAGATACTATAATAACAGACCCACTCAGTGACTCTCCCTGTGGAGATACTATAATAACAGACCCACTCAGTGACACTCCCTGTCTAGATACTATAATAACAGATCCACTCAGTGACTCTCCCTGTGGAGATATGGAGAAACAGTGCCACTCAGAGACTCTCCATGTGGAGATACTATAATAACAGACCCACTCAGTGACATTCCATATGGAGATACTATAATAACAGACCCACTCAGTGACTCTCCCTGTGGAGATACTATAATAACAGACCCACTGAGTGAAGCTCCCTGTTTATATACTTTCATAACAGACCCACTCAGTGACTCCCTGTGGAGATACTATAATAATAGACCCACTCAGTGACTCTCCCTGTGGAGATACTATGATAACAGACCCACTCAGGGACTCTCCCTGTGGAGATACTATAATAACCGACCCACTCAGTGACTCTCCCTGTGGAGATACTATAGTAGCAGTCCCACTCAGTGACTCTCCCTGTGGAGATAATATCATAACAGACCCACTCAGTGACTCTCCCTGTGTAGATACTATAATAACAGACCAAGTCAGTGACTCTCACTGTGGAGATACTATAATAACAGACCCACTCAGTGACTTTCCCTATGGAAATACTATAATAACAGACCCACTCAGTGACTCTCCCTATGGAAATACTATAATAACAGACCCACTCAGTGACTATCCCTCTGGAGATACTATAACAACAGACCAACTCAGTGACTCTCCCTGTGGAGATACGAAAATAACAGAACCACTCAGTGTCTCTCCCCATGGAGATAGTATAATAACAGACCCACTCAGTGACTCTCCCTGTGTTGATACTATAATAACTGACCCACTCAGTGACTCTCACTGTGGAGATACTATAACAACAGACCCACTCAGTGACTCTCCCTGTTTAGATACTTTCATAACAGACCCACTCAGTGACTCTCCATGTGGACATATTATAATAACAGACCCACTCAGTGACTCTCCCTGTGGAGATACTATGATAACAGACCCACTCAGTGACTCTCCCTGTGGAGATACTATAATAACAGACAAACTCAGTGACTCTCCCTTTGGAGATACTATAATCACAGACCCATTCAGTGACTCTCCCTGTGGAGATGTAGAAAAACAGACCCACTCAGTGACTCTCTCTGTAGAGATACGATAATAACAGACCCATTCAGTGATTCTCCCAGTGGAGATACTACAACAACAGAGGCACTCAGTGACTCTCTCTGTGGAGATACTATATCAACAGACCCACTCAGTGACTCTCCCTGTGGAGATACTACAATATCAGACCCACTCAGTGACGCTCCCTTTTGAGATGCTATGATAACTGACCCACTCAGTGTCTCTCCCTGTGGATATACTATAATAACAGATCAACTCAGTGACTCTCCCTGTGGAGATACTATAATAACAGACCCACTCAGTGACTCTCCCTGTGGAGATACTATCATAACAGACCCACTCAGTGACTCTGCCTGTGGAGATACTATAATAACAGACCCACTCAGTGACTCTCCCTGCGGAGGTACTATAATAACAGACCCACTTAGTGACTCTCCCTGTGGAGATACTATAATAACAGACCCACTCAGTGACTCTGCCTGTGGAGATACTATAATAACAGACCCACTCAGTGACTCTCCCTTTGGAGAAACTATAATAACGGACCCAGTCAGTGACTCTCCCTGTGGAGAAACTATAATAACAGACCATTTCAGTGACTCTCCCTGTGGAGATACGATAATAACAGACCCACTCAGTGACTCTCCCTGTGGAGATACTATCATAACAGACCCACTCATTGACTCTCCCTGTGGAGATACTATAATAACAGACCCACTCAGAGATTCCCCCTGTGGAGATATATATTAACAAGCCCACTCAGTGACTCTGCCTGTGGAGAAACTAAAATAACAGACCCACTCATTGATTCTCCCTGTGGAGATACTATAATAACAGACCCAATCAGTGACTCTCCCTGTGGGGATACTATAATAACAGACCCAATCAGTGACTCTCCCTGTGGAGATACTACAATAACAGACACACTCAGTGACACTCAATGTGGAGATTCTATAATAACAGACCCTCTCAGTGACTCTCCCTGTGGAGATACTATAATAAGAGACCCACTCAGTGACTCTCCCTCTGGAGATACTATAATAACAGACCCACTCATTGTCTCTCACAGTGGAGATACTATAATAACAGACCCAGTCAGTGACTCTCCCTGGGGAGATACTATAATAACAGACCCACTCAGTGACTCTCCCTGTGGAGATACTATAATAACAGACCCACTCAGTGAGTCTCCCTGTGGAGATACTATAATAACAGACCCACTCAGTGATTCTCCCTGTGGAGATATATAATAACAGACCCACTCAGTGACTCTGCCTGTGGAGATACTATAATAACAGACCCACTCAGTGACTCTCCCTGTGGAGATAACATAATTTCAGACCCACTCAGTAACTCTCCTTGTGGAGATACTATAATAACAAACCCACTCAGTGACTCTCCCTGTGGAGATAATATCATAACAGACCCACTCAGTGACTCTCCCTGTGTAGATACTATAATAACAGACCCACTCAGTGACTTTCCCTGTGGAGATACTATAATAAAAGACCAAGTCAGTGACTCTCACTGTGGAGATACTATAATAACAGACCCAATCAGTGACTCTCCCTGTGGAGATACTATAATAACAGACCCACTCAGTGACACTCCCTCTGGAGATATTATAAAAACAGACCCTCTCATTGACTCTCCCTGTGGAGATACTATAATAACAGACAAACGCAGTGACTCTCCCTGTGCAGATACTATAATAACAGACCCACTCAGTGACTCTCACTGTGGAGATACTATAATAACAGACCCACTCAGTGACTCTCCCTGTGGAGATACTATAATAACAGACCCACTCAGTGACACTCCCTGTCTAGATACTATAATAACAGACCCTCTCATTGACTCTCCCTGTGGAGAAAATATAATAACAGACCCACTCATTGACTCTCACTGTGGAGATACTATAATAACAGACCCACTCAGTGACTCTCCCTGTGGAGATACTATAATAACAGACCCACTCAGTGACTCTCCCTGTCTAGATGCTATAATAACAGATCCACTCAGAAACTTTCCCTGTGGAGATATGGAGAAACAGAGCCACTCAGTGACTCTCCATGTGGAGATACTATAACAACAGACCCACTCAGTGACAATCCATGTGGAGATACTATAATAACAGACCCACTCAGTGACTCTCCCTGTGGAGATACTATAATAACAGACCCACTGAGTGAGTCTCCCTGTTTAGATACTTTCATAACAGACCCACTCAGTGACTCTCCCTGTGGAGATACTATAATAATAGACCCACTCAGGGACTCTCCCTGTGGAGATATATAATAACAGACCCACTCAGTGACTCTCCCTGTGGAGATACTATAGTTGCAGACCCACTCAGTGACTCTCCCTGTGGAGATAATGTAATAACAGACCTACTCAGTGACTCTCCCTGCGGATATACTTGAAAGCAGACCAACTCAGTGACTCTCCCTGTGGAGATACTGTAATTGCAGACCCACTAAGTGGCTCTCCCTGTGGAGATACTATAATAACAGACCCACTCAGAGACTCGACCTGTGGAGATACTATAATAACAGACCCACTCAGTGACTCACCCTGTCGAGATACTATAATAACAGACAAACGCAGTGACTCTCCCTGAGGAGATACTATAATAACAGACCCACTCAGTGACTCTCACTGTGGAGATACTATAATAACAGACCCACTCAGTGACTCTCCCTGTGGAGATACTATAATAACAGACCCACTCAGTGACACTCCCTGTCTAGATACTCTAATAACAGATCCACTCAGTGACTCTCCCTGTGGAGATATGGAGAAACAGAGCCACTCAGTGACTCTCCATGTGGAGATACTATAATAACAGACCCACTCAGTGACATTCCATATGGAGATACTATAATAACAGACCCACTCAGTGACTCTCCCTGTGGAGATACACTAATAACAGACCCACTGAGTGACGCTCCCTGTTTATATACTTTCATAACAGACCCACTCAGTGACTCCCTGTGGAGATACTATAATAATAGACCCACTCAGTGACTCTCCCTGTGGAGATACTATGATAACAGACCCACTCAGGGACTCTCCCTGTGGAGATACTATAATAACCGACCCACTCAGTGACTCTCCCTGTGGAGATACTATAGTAGCAGTCCCACTCAGTGACTCTCCCTGTGGAGATAATATCATAACAGACCCACTCAGTGACTCTCCCTGTGTAGATACTATAATAACAGACCAAGTCAGTGACTCTCACTGTGGAGATACTATAATAACAGACCCACTCAGTGACTCTCCCTGTGGTGATACTATAACAACAGACCAAGTCAGTGACTCTCACTGTGGAGATACTATAATAACAGACCCACTCAGTGACTATCCCTATGGAAATACTATAATAACAGACCCACTCAGTGACTCTCCCTCTGGAGATACTATAACAACAGACCAACTCAGTGACTCTCCCTGTGGAGATACGATAATAACAGACCCACTCAGTGACTCTCCCTGTGGAGATATTATAATAACAGACCCTCTCATTGACTCTCCCTGTGGAGAAAATATAATAACAGACCCACTCATTGACTCTCACTGTGGAGATACTATAATAACAGACCCACTCAGTGACTCTCCCTGTCTAGATGTTATAATAACAGATTCGCTCAGTGACTTTCCCTGTGGAGATATGGAGAAACAGAGCCACTCAGCGACTCTCCATGTGGAGATACTATAACAACAGACCCACTCAGTGACAATCCATGTGGAGATACTATAATAACAGACCCACTCAGTGACTCTCCCTGTGGAGATACTATAATAACAGAACCACTGAGTGAGTCTCCCTGTTTAGATACTTTCATAACAGACCCACTCAGTGACTCTCCCTGTGGAGATACTATAATAATAGACCCAATCAGTGAATCTCCCTGTGGAGATACTATGATAACAGACCCACTCAGGGACTCTCCCTTTGGAGATATATAATAACAGACCCACTCAGTGACTCTCCCTGTGGAGATACTATAGTTGCAGACCCACTCAGTGACTCTCCCTGTGGAGATAATGTAATAACAGACCCACTCAGTGACTCTCCCTGTGGATATACTTGAAAGCAGACCAACTCAGTGACTCTCCCTGTGGAGATACTGTAATAGCAGACCCACTAAGTGGCTCTCCCTGTGGAGATACTATAATAACAGACCCACTCAGAGACTCGACCTGTGGAGATACTATAATAACAGACCCACTCAGTGACTCACCCTGTGGAGATACTATAATAACAGACGCAGTCAGTGACTCTCCCTGTGGAGTAACTATGATAACAGACCCACTCAGTGACTTTCCCTGTGGACATACTATCATAACAGACCCTCTCTGTGACTCTCCCGGTTGAGATACTATAATAACCGTCCAACTCAATGAATCTCCCTGTGGAGATACTATAATAACTGACCCACTCAGTGACTCTCCCTGTGGAGATACTATAATAACTGATTCAGTCAGTGACTCTCGCTGTGGAGAAACAATAATAACAGACCCACTCAGTGAACCTCCCTGTGGAGATACTATAATAACAGACCCAGTCAGTGACTCTCCATGTGGAGATACGATAATAACAGACCCACTCAGTGACTCTCCCTGTGGAGTTACTATAATAACAGACCCACTCAGTGACTCTCCCTGTGGAGATACTATCATAACAGACCCACTCAGTGACTCTCCCTCTGGAGAAACTATAACAACAGACCCACTCAGTGAATCTCCCTGTGGAGATACTAGAATAACAGACCCACTCAGTGACTCTCCCGGTGCAGATACTAGAATAACAGACCCGCTCAGTGACTCTCCCTGTGGAGATACTATAATAACAGACCCACTCAGTGACTCTCACTGCGAAGATACTATAATAACAGACCCACTCAGTGACTCTCACTGCGAAGATACTATAATAACAGATCCACTCATTGACTCTCCCTGTGGAGATATATAATAACAGACCCACTCAGTGACTCTCCCTGTGGAGATACTATAGTTGCAGACCCACTCAGTGACTCTCCCTGTGGAGATAATGTAATAACAGACCTACTCAGTGACTCTCCCTGCGGATATACTTGAAAGCAGACCAACTCAGTGACTCTCCCTGTGGAGATACTGTAATTGCAGAAACACTAAGTGGCTCTCCCTGTGGAGATACTATAATAACAGACCCACTCAGAGACTCGACCTGTGGAGATACTATAATAACAGACCCACTCAGTGACTCACCCTGTCGAGATACTATAATAACAGACAAACGCAGTGACTCTCCCTGAGGAGATACTATAATAACAGACCCACTCAGTGACTCTCACTGTGGAGATACTATAATAACAGACCCACTCAGTGACTCTCCCTGTGGAGATACTATAATAACAGACCCACTCAGTGACACTCCCTGTCTAGATACTCTAATAACAGATCCACTCAGTGACTCTCCCTGTGGAGATATGGAGAAACAGAGCCACTCAGTGACTCTCCATGTGGAGATACTATAATAACAGACCCACTCAGTGACATTCCATATGGAGATACTATAATAACAGACCCACTCAGTGACTCTCCCTGTGGAGATACACTAATAACAGACCCACTGAGTGACGCTCCCTGTTTATATACTTTCATAACAGACCCACTCAGTGACTCCCTGTGGAGATACTATAATAATAGACCCACTCAGTGACTCTCCCTGTGGAGATACTATGATAACAGACCCACTCAGGGACTCTCCCTGTGGAGATACTATAATAACCGACCCACTCAGTGACTCTCCCTGTGGAGATACTATAGTAGCAGTCCCACTCAGTGACTCTCCCTGTGGAGATAATATCATAACAGACCCACTCAGTGACTCTCCCTGTGTAGATACTATAATAACAGACCCACTCAGTGACTTTCCCTGTGGTGATACTATAATAACAGACCAAGTCAGTGACTCTCACTGTGGAGATACTATAATAACAGACCCACTCAGTGACTATCCCTATGGAAATACTATAATAACAGACCCACTCAGTGACTCTCCCTCTGGAGATACTATAACAACAGACCAACTCAGTGACTCTCCCTGTGGAGATACGATAATAACAGACCCACTCAGTGACTCTCCCTGTGGAGATATTATAATAACTGACCCTCTCATTGACTCTCCCTGTGGAGAAAATATAATAACAGACCCACTCATTGACTCTCACTGTGGAGATACTATAATAACAGACCCACTCAGTGACTCTCCCTGTCTAGATGTTATAATAACAGATTCGCTCAGTGACTTTCCCTGTGGAGATATGGAGAAACAGAGCCACTCAGCGGCTCTCCATGTGGAGATACTATAATAACAGAACCACTGAGTGAGTCTCCCTGTTTAGATACTTTCATAACAGACCCACTCAGTGACTCTCCCTGTGGAGATACTATAATAATAGACCCAATCAGTGAATCTCCCTGTGGAGATACTATGATAACAGACCCACTCAGGGACTCTCCCTGTGGAGATATATAATAACAGACCCACTCAGTGACTCTCCCTGTGGAGATACTATAGTTGCAGACCCACTCAGTGACTCTCCCTGTGGAGATAATGTAATAACAGACCCACTCAGTGACTCTCCCTGTGGATATACTTGAAAGCAGACCAACTCAGTGACTCTCCCTGTGGAGATACTGTAATAGCAGACCCACTAAGTGGCTCTCCCTGTGGAGATACTATAATAACAGACCCACTCAGAGACTCGACCTGTGGAGATACTATAATAACAGACCCACTCAGTGACTCACCCTGTGGAGATACTATAATAACAGACGCAGTCAGTGACTCTCCCTGTGGAGTAACTATGATAACAGACCCACTCAGTGACTTTCCCTGTGGACATACTATCATAACAGACCCTCTCTGTGACTCTCCCGGTGGAGATACTATAATAACCGTCCAACTCAGTGAATCTCCCTGTGGAGATACTATAATAACTGACCCACTCAGTGACTCTCCCTGTGGAGATACTATAATAACTGATTCAGTCAGTGACTCTCGCTGTGGAGAAACAATAATAACAGACCCACTCAGTGAACCTCCCTGTGGAGATACTATAATAACAGACCCAGTCAGTGACTCTCCATGTGGAGATACGATAATAACAGACCCACTCAGTGACTCTCCCTGTGGAGTTACTATAATAACAGACCCACTCAGTGACTCTCCCTGTGGAGATACTATCATAACAGACCCACTCAGTGACTCTCCCTCTGGAGAAACTATAACAACAGACCCACTCAGTGACTCTCCCTGTGGAGATACTAGAATAACAGACCCACTCAGTGACTCTCCCGGTGCAGATACTAGAATAACAGACCCGCTCAGTGACTCTCCCTGTGGAGATACTATAATAACAGACCCACTCAGTGACTCTCACTGCGAAGATACTATAATAACAGACCCACTCAGTGACTCTCACTGCGAAGATACTATAATAACAGATCCACTCATTGACTCTCCCTGTGGAGATATATAATAACAGACCCACTCAGTGACTCTCCCTGTGGAGATACTATAGTTGCAGACCCACTCAGTGACTCTCCCTGTGGAGATAATGTAATAACAGACCTACTCAGTGACTCTCCCTGCGGATAAACTTGAAAGCAGAACAACTCAGTGACTCTCCCTGTGGAGATACTGTAATTGCAGAAACACTAAGTGGCTCTCCCTGTGGAGATACTATAATAACAGACCCACTCAGAGACTCGACCTGTGGAGATACTATAATAACAAACCCACTCAGTGACTCACCCTGTCGAGATACTATAATAACAGACAAACGCAGTGACTCTCCCTGAGGAGATACTATAATAACAGACCCACTCAGTGACTCTCACTGTGGAGATACTATAATAACAGACCCACTCAGTGACTCTCCCTGTGGAGATACTATAATAACAGACCCACTCAGTGACACTCCCTGTCTAGATACTCTAATAACAGATCCACTCAGTGACTCTCCCTGTGGAGATATGGAGAAACAGAGCCACTCAGTGACTCTCCATGTGGAGATACTATAATAACAGACCCACTCAGTGACATTCCATATGGAGATACTATAATAACAGACCCACTCAGTGACTCTCCCTGTGGAGATACACTAATAACAGACCCACTGAGTGACGCTCCCTGTTTATATACTTTCATAACAGACCCACTCAGTGACTCCCTGTGGAGATACTATAATAATAGACCCACTCAGTGACTCTCCCTGTGGAGATACTATGATAACAGACCCACTCAGGGACTCTCCCTGTGGAGATACTATAATAACCGACCCACTCAGTGACTCTCCCTGTGGAGATACTATAGTAGCAGTCCCACTCAGTGACTCTCCCTGTGGAGATAATATCATAACAGACCCACTCAGTGACTCTCCCTGTGTAGATACTATAATAACAGACCAAGTCAGTGACTCTCACTGTGGAGATACTATAATAACAGACCCACTCAGTGACTTTCCCTGTGGTGATACTATAATAACAGACCAAGTCAGTGACTCTCACTGTGGAGATACTATAATAACAGACCCACTCAGTGACTATCCCTATGGAAATACTATAATAACAGACCCACTCAGTGACTCTCCCTCTGGAGATACTATAACAACAGACCAACTCAGTGACTCTCCCTGTGGAGATACGATAATAACAGACCCACTCAGTGACTCTCCCTGTGGAGATATTATAATAACAGACCCTCTCATTGACTCTCCCTGTGGAGAAAATATAATAACAGACCCACTCATTGACTCTCACTGTGGAGATACTATAATAACAGACCCACTCAGTGACTCTCCCTGTCTAGATGTTATAATAACAGATTCGCTCAGTGACTTTCCCTGTGGAGATATGGAGAAACAGAGCCACTCAGCGACTCTCCATGTGGAGATACTATAACAACAGACCCACTCAGTGACAATCCATGTGGAGATACTATAATAACAGACCCACTCAGTGACTCTCCCTGTGGAGATACTATAATAACAGAACCACTGAGTGAGTCTCCCTGTTTAGATACTTTCATAACAGACCCACTCAGTGACTCTCCCTGTGGAGATACTATAATAATAGACCCAATCAGTGAATCTCCCTGTGGAGATACTATGATAACAGACCCACTCAGGGACTCTCCCTGTGGAGATATATAATAACAGACCCACTCAGTGACTCTCCCTGTGGAGATACTATAGTTGCAGACCCACTCAGTGACTCTCCCTGTGGAGATAATGTAATAACAGACCCACTCAGTGACTCTCCCTGTGGATATACTTGAAAGCAGACCAACTCAGTGACTCTCCCTGTGGAGATACTGTAATAGCAGACCCACTAAGTGGCTCTCCCTGTGGAGATACTATAATAACAGACCCACTCAGAGACTCGACCTGTGGAGATACTATAATAACAGACCCACTCAGTGACTCACCCTGTGGAGATACTATAATAACAGACGCAGTCAGTGACTCTCCCTGTGGAGTAACTATGATAACAGACCCACTCAGTGACTTTCCCTGTGGACATACTATCATAACAGACCCTCTCTGTGACTCTCCCGGTGGAGATACTATAATAACCGTCCAACTCAGTGAATCTCCCTGTGGAGATACTATAATAACTGACCCACTCAGTGACTCTCCCTGTGGAGATACTATAATAACTGATTCAGTCAGTGACTCTCGCTGTGGAGAAACAATAATAACAGACCCACTCAGTGAACCTCCCTGTGGAGATACTATAATAACAGACCCAGTCAGTGACTCTCCATGTGGAGATACGATAATAACAGACCCACTCAGTGACTCTCCCTGTGGAGTTACTATAATAACAGACTCACTCAGTGACTCTCCCTGTGGAGATACTATCATAACAGACCCACTCAGTGACTCTCCCTCTGGAGAAACTATAACAACAGACCCACTCAGTGACTCTCCCTGTGGAGATACTAGAATAACAGACCCACTCAGTGACTCTCCCGGTGCAGATACTAGAATAACAGACCCGCTCAGTGACTCTCCCTGTGGAGATACTATAATAACAGACCCACTCAGTGACTCTCACTGCGAAGATACTATAATAACAGACCCACTCAGTGACTCTCACTGCGAAGATACTATAATAACAGATCCACTCATTGACTCTCCCTGTGGAGATACTATAATAACAGACCCACTCAGTGTCTCTCCCAGTGGAGATACGAAAATAACAGAACCACTCAGTGTCTCTCCCCATGGAGATAGTATAATAACAGACCCACTCAGTGACTCTCCCTGTGTTGATACTATAATAACTGACCCACTCAGTGACTCTCACTGTGGAGATACTATAACAACAGACCCACTCAGTGACTCTCCCTGTTTAGATACTTTCATAACAGACCCACTCATTGACTCTCCCTGTGGAGATATATAATAACAGACCCACTCAGTGACTCTCCCTGTGGAGATACGATAATAGCAGACCCACTCAGTGACTCTCACTGTGGAGATACTATAACAACAGACCCACTCAGTGACTCTCACTGTGGAGATAATATAATAACAGACCCACTCAGTGACTCTCCCTTTTTAGATACTTTCATAACAGACCCACTCAGTGACTCTCCCTGTGGAGATACTGTAATAGCAGACCCACTCAGTGATTCTCGCTGTGGAGATACTAAAATAACAAACCCACTCAGTGACTTTCCCTGTGGAGATAATATAATAACAGACCCACTCACTGACTCTCCCTGTGGAGATACTATAAAGCAGACACACTCAGTGACTCTCCCTTTGGAGATACTAGAATAACATACCTATCAGTGAATCTCCCTGTGCAGATACTATAATAACAGACCCACTCAGTGACTCTCCCAGTGGAGATACTATAATAACAGACCCACTCAGTGACTCTCCCTGTGGAGATACAATAATAACAGACGCGCTCAGTGACTCTCCCTGTGGAGATACTGTAATAACAGTCCCAATCAGTGACTCTCACTGTGGAGATACTATAATAACAGACCCACTCAGTGACTCTGCCTGTGGAGATACTATAATAACAGACCCACTCAGTGACTCTCCCTGTGGAGATACTATAATAACAGACCCACTCAGTGACTTTCCCTCTGGAGACACTATAACAACAAAACAACTCAGTGACTCTCCCTGTGGAGATACTAGAATAACAGACCCACTCAGTGACTCTCCCTGTGGAGATACTATCATAACAGACCCACTACATGACACTCCCTGTATAGATACTATAATAACAGACCCACTCTGTGTCTCTACAACTGGAGATACGAAAATAACAGACCCACTCAGTGTCTCTCCCACTGGAGATACTATAATAACAGACCCACTCAGTGACTCTCTCTGTGGAGATACTATAATAACAGACCCACTCAGTGACTTTCCCTCTGGAGACACTATAACAACAAAACAACTCAGTGACTCTCCCTGTGGAGATACTAGAATAACAGACCCACTCAGTGACTCTCCCTGAGGAGATACTATAATAACAGACCCACTCAGTGACTCTCCCTGTGGAGATAGTATAATAACAGTCCCACTCACTGAGTCTCCCTGTGGAGATACTATAATAACAGACCCACTCACTGACTCTCCCTGTGGAGATACTATAATAACAGACCAACTCAGTGACTCTCCCTGTGGAGATACTATAATAACAGACCCACTCAGTGACTCTCCCTCTGAAGACACTATAACAACAAAACAACTCAGTGACTCTCCCTGTGGAGATACTAGAATAACAGACCCACTCAGTGACTCTCCCTGTGGAGATAGTATCATAACAGACCCACTACGTGACACTCCTTGTGGAGATACTATAATAACAGACCCACTCAGTGACATTCCCTGTGGAGATACTATAATATCAGACCCACTCTGTGTCTCTACAACTGGAGATACGAAAATAACAGACCCACTCAGTGTCTCTCCCACTGGATATACTATAATAACAGACCCACTCAGTGACTCTCCCTGTGCAGAAACTATAATAACAGACCCACTCTGTGACTCTCCCTGTGGACATGCTATGATAACAGACCAACTCAGTGTTTCTCCCTGTGCAGATACTATAATAACAGATCCACTCAGTGACTCTCCCTGTGGAGATAATATAAAAGCAGACCCACTCAGTGTCTCGAACACTGGAGATACGAAAATAACAGATCCACTCAGAGTCTCTCCCACTGGAGATATTATAATAACAGACCGACTCAGTGACTCTCCCTGTGGAGATGCTGTGATAACAGACCCACTCAGTGACTCTCCCTGTGGAGATGCTATAATAAGAGACCAACTCAGTGAGTCTCCCTGTCGAGATAATATAACAACAGACCCACTCAGTGACATTCCCTGTGGAGATACTATAATAACAGACCCAGTCAGAGACTCTCCCTGTGGAGATGCTATAATAACAGACCCACTCAGTGACTCTCACTGTGGAGATACTATAATAACAGACCCACTCAGTGACTCTCCCTGTGGAGATACTATAATAACAGACACACTCAGTGACTCTCCCTGTGGAGATACTATAATAACAGACCCACTCAGTGACTCTCCCTCTGGAGACACTATAACAACAAAACAACTCAGTGACTGTCCCTGTGGAGATACGAGAATAACAGACCCACTCAGTGAATCTCCCTGTGGAGATACTATCATAACAGACCCACTACGTGACACTCCCTCAGGAGATACTATAATAACAGACCCACTCAGTGACATTCCCTGTGGAGATACTATAATAACAGAACCACTCTGTGTCTCTACAACAGGAGATACGAAAATAACAGACCCACTCAGTGTCTCTCCCACTGGAGATACTATAATAACAGACCCACTCAGTGACTCTCCCTGTGCAGATACTATAATAACAGACCCACTCAGTGACTCTCCCTGTGGAGATGCTATGATAACAGACCCACTCAGTGACTCTCCCTGTGGAGATAATATAAAAACAGACCCACTCAGTGTCTCGAACACTGGAGATACGAAAATAACAGATCCACTCAGTGACTCTCCCTGTGGAGATATGTAATAACAGACCCACTCAGTGAATCTCCCTGCGGAGATACTGTAATAACAGACCCACTCAGTGACTCTCCCTGTGGTGATAATATAATAACAGACCCACTCACTGACTCTCCCATTGGAGATACTATAAAGCAGACCCACTGAGTGACTCTCCCTGTGGAGATACTATAATAGCAGACCTATCAGTGAATCTCCCTGTGGAGATACTACAATAACAGACAAACTCAGTGAATCTCCCTGTGGAGATACTAAAATAACAGACCCAATCAGTGACTCTCCCTGTGGAGTAGCTATAATAACAGACCCACTCAGTGACTTTCCCTGTGGAGATACCATAATAACAGACCCATTCAGAGACTCTCCCAGTGGAGATACTATAATAACAGACCAACTCAGCGACTCTCCCTGTGGAGATACTATAATAACAGACCCACTCAGAGACGCTCCCTGCGGAGATACTATAATAACAGACCCAATCAGTGACTCTCCCTGTGGAGATACTATAATAACAGACCCTCTCAGTGACTCTCCCTGTGGAGCTACTATAATAACAGACCCACTCAGTGACTCTCCCTGTGGAGATACTATAATAACAGACCCACTCAGTGACTCTCACTGCGAAGATACTATAATAACAGATCCACTCAGTGACTCTCCCTGTGGAGATACTATAATAACAGACCCACTCAGTGTCTCTCCCAGTGGAGATACGAAAATAACAGACCCACTCAGTGTCTCTCCCTGTGGAGATACTATAATAGCAGACCCACTCAGTGATTCTCCCTGCGGAGATACTATAATAACAGACCCAATCAGTGACTCTCCCTGTGGAGATACTATAATAACAGACCCTCTCAGTGACTCTCCCTGTGGAGCTACTATAATAACAGACCCACTCAGTGACTCTCCCTGTGGAGATACTATAATAACAGACCCACTCAGTGACTCTCACTGCGAAGATACTATAATAACAGATCCACTCAGTGACTCTCCCTGTGGAGATACTATAATAACAGACCCACTCAGTGTCTCTCCCAGTGGAGATACGAAAATAACAGACCCACTCAGTGTCTCTCCCTGTGGAGATACTATAATAGCAGACCCACTCAGTGATTCTCCCTGTGGAGATACTATAATAACAAACCCACTCAGTGACTCTCCCTGTGGTGAGAATATAATAACAGACCCACTCACTGACTCTCCCATTGGAGATACTATAAAGCAGACCCACTCAGCGACTCTCCCTGTGGAGATACTATAATAACAGACCTATCAGTGAATCTCCCTGTGGAGATACTATAATAACAGTCCCACTCAGTGACTATCCCTGTGGAGATACTATAATAACAGACCCACTCAGTGACTCTCCCTGTGGAGATACTAAAATAACAGACCCAATCAGTGACTCTCTCTGTGGAGTAACTATAATAACAGACCCACTCAGTGACTTTCCCTTTGGAGATCCTCTCATAACAGACCCATTCAGTGACTTTCCCTGTGGAGATACTATAATAACAGAGCCACACAGTGACTCTCCCTGTGGAGATACTATAATAAAAGACACACTCAGTGACTCTCCCTGTGGAGATACTATGATAACAGACCCAATCAGTGACTCTCCATGTGGAGATAATAGAATAACAGACACACTCAGTGACTCTCCCTGTGGAGATACTATAAGAACAGACCCACTCAGTGACTCTCCCTGTGGTGATACTATAATAACAGACCAACTCACAGATTCTCCCTGTGGTGATACTAAAATAACAGACCCACTCAGTGACTCTCACTGTGGAGATTCTATAAAAGCAGACCCACTCAGTGTCTCTCCCACTGGAGATGCTATAATAACAGACCCACTCAGTGACTCTCCCTGTGGAGATACTATAATAGCAGACCCACTCAGTGATTCTCCCTGCGGAGATACTGTAATAACAGACCCACTCAGTGACTCTCCCTGTGGTGAGAATATAATAACAGACCCACGCACTGACTCTCCCATTGGAGATACTATAAAGCAGACCCACTCAGTGACTCTCCCTGTGGAGATACTATAATAGCAGACCTATCAGTAAATCTCCCTGTGGAGATACTACAATAACAGACAAACTCAGTGAATCTCCCTGTGGAGATATTATAATAACAGACCCACTCAGTGACTTTCCCTGTGGAGATGCCATAATAACAGACCCATTCAGAGACTCTCCCTGTGGAGATACTATAATAACAGACCAACTCAGCGACTCTCCCTGTGGAGATACTATAATAACAGGCCCACTCAGAGACTCTCCCTGTGGAGATACCATAATAACAGAACCAGTCAGTGTCTCTCCCTGTGGAGATACTATAATAACAGACCCACTCAGTGTCTCTCCCTGTGGAGATACTATAATAGCAGACCCACTCAGTGATTCTCCCTGTGGAGATACTATAATAACAGATACACTCAGTGACTCTCCCTGTGGAGATAATATAATAACAGACCTATCAGTGAATCTCCCATTGGAGATACTATATTAACAGACCCACTCAGTGACTCTCCCTGTGGAGATACTATAATAACAGGCCCACTCAGAGACTCTCCCTGTGGAGATACCATAATAACAGAACCAGTCAGTGTCTCTCCCTGTGGAGATACTATAATATCAGACCCACTCAGTGACTCTCCCTGTGGAGATGCTATGATAACTGACCCACTCAGTGACTCTCCCTGTGGAGATACTATAATAACAGAGCCACTCAGTGACTCTCCCTGTGCAGATACTATAATAACAGACCCACTCAGTGACTCTCCCTGTGGAGCTACTATAATAACAGACCCACTCAGTGACTCTCCATGTGGAGATACTATAATAATATACCAACTCAGTGACTGTCCCTGTGGAGATACTATAGCAACGGGCCCACTGAGTGACTCTCCCTGTGGAGATACTATAAAAACAGACCCACTCAGTGACTCTCCCTGTGGAGATATTATAATAACAGACCCACTCAGTGACTCTCCCTGTGGAGATACCATAATAACAGACCAACTCAGTGACTCTCCCTGTGGAGATACTATAATAACAGACCCACTCATTGACTCTCCCTGTGGAGATACTATAATGACAGACCAATCAGTGACTCTCCCTGTGAAGATACTATAATAACAGACCCACTCAGTGACTCTCCCTGGTTAGATACTATAATAACAGACCCACTCAGTGATTCTCCCTGTGGAGATACAATTATAACTGACCCACTCAGTGACTCTCCCACTGGAGATACTATAATAACAGACCAACTCAGTGTCTCTCCCTGTGGAGATACTATGATAACATTCCCACTCAGTGACTCTCCCACTGGAGATACTATAATAACAGACCGACTCAGTGACTCTCCCTGTGGAGATACTATAATAACAGAGCCACTCAGTGACTCTCCCTGTGCAGATACTATAATAACAGACCCACTCAGTGACTCTCCCTGTGGAGCTACTATAATAACAGACCCACTCAGTGACTCTCCATGTGGAGATACTATAATAATATACCAACTCAGTGACTGTCCCTGTGGAGATACTATAGCAACGGGCCCACTGAGTGACTCTCCCTGTGGAGATACTATAAAAACAGACCCACTCAGTGACTCTCCCTGTGGAGATATTATAATAACAGACCCACTCAGTGACTCTCCCTGTGGAGATACCATAATAACAGACCAAATCAGTGACTCTCCCTGTGGAGATACTATAATAACAGACCCACTCATTGACTCTCCCTGTGGAGATACTATAATGACAGACCAATCAGTGACTCTCCCTGTGAAGATACTATAATAACAGACCCACTCAGTGACTCTCCCTGGTTAGATACTATAATAACAGACCCACTCAGTGATTCTCCCTGTGGAGATACAATTATAACTGACCCACTCAGTGACTCACCCTGTGGAGATACCATAATAACAGACCCAGTCAGTGACTCTCCCTGTGCAGATACCATGATAACAGAGCCACACAGTGACTCTCCCTGTGGAGATACTATAATAACAGACCCACTCAGTGACTCTCCCTGTGGAGATACTATAATAACAGACCATCTCAGTGACTCTCCCTGTGGAGATACTATAACGACAGACCAATCAGTGACTCTCCCTGTGGAGACCTATAATAACAGACCCACTCAGAGACTCTCCCTGGTTAGATACTATAATAACAGACCCACTCAGTGACTCTCCCTGTGGAGATACTATAATAACAGGCCCACTCAGTGACTCTCCCTGTGGAGATACTATTATAACAGACCCACTCAGTGACTCTCCCTGTGGAGATACTATAATGAAAGAACAATCAGTGACTCTCCCTGTGGAGATACTATAATAACAGAACCACTCAGTGTCTCTCCCTGTGGAGATACTATAATAACAGACCCACTCAGTGACTCTCCCTGTGGTGATACTATCATAACAGACCCAGTCAGTGACTCTCCCTATGGAGATACTATGATAACAGACCCACTCAGTGACTCTCCCTGTGGAGATACTACAATAACAGTCCCACTCAGTGTCTCTCCCACTGGAGATACTATAACAACAGACCGACTCAGTGACTCTCCCTGTGGAGATACTATAATAACAGAGCCACTCAGTGACTCTTCCTGTGCAGATACTATAATAACAGACCCACTCAGTGACTCTCCCTGTGGAGCTACTATAATATCAGACCCACTCAGTGACTCTCCCTGTGGAGATTCTATAATAACAGACCAACTCAGTGACTGTCCCTGTGGAGATACTATAGCAACGGGCCCACTGAGTGACTCTCCCAGTGGAGATACTATAAAAACAGACCCACTCAGTGACTCTCCCTGTGGAGATACTATAATAACAGACCCACTCAGTGACTCTCCCTGTGGAGATACCATAATAACAGACCAACTCAGTGACTCTCCCTGTGGAGATACTATAACAACAGGCCCAGTCATTGACTCTCTCTGTGGAGATACTATTTTAACAGACCCACTCAGTGACTCTCCCTGTGGAGATACTATCATAACAGACCCAGTCAGTGACTCTCCCTGTGGAGATACTATGATAACAGACCCACTCAGTGACTCTCCCTGTGGAGATACTATAATAACAGACCCACTCAGTGTCTCTCCCACTGGAGATACTATAATAACAGACCCACTCAGTGTCTCTCCCTGTGGAGATACTATGATAACAGTCCCACTCAGTGTCTCTCCCACTGGAGATACTATAATAACAGACCGACTCAGTGACTCTCCCTGTGGAGATACTATAATAACAGAGCCAATCAGTGACTCTCCCTGTGCAGATACTATAATAACAGACCCACTCAGTGACTCTCCCTGTGGAGCTACTATAATATCAGACCCACTCAGTGACTCTCCCTGTGGAGATTCTATAATAACAGACCCACTCAGTGACTCTCCATGTGCAGATACTACAATAATATACCAACTCAGTGACTGTCCCTGTGGAGATACTATAGCAACGGGCCCACTGAGTGACTCTCCCTGTGGAGATACTATAAAAACAGACCCACTCAGTGACTCTCCCTGTGGAGATACTTTAATAACAGACCCACTCAGTGACTCTCCCTGTGGAGATACCATAATAACAGACCAACTCAGTGACTCTCCCTGTGGAGACACTATAATAACAGACCCCCTCAGTGACTCTCTCTGTGGAGATACTATAATAACAGACCCACTCATTGACTCTCTCTGTGGAGATACTATTTTAACAGACCCACTCAGTGACTCTCCCTGTGGAGATACTATAATGACAGACCAATCAGTGACTCTCCCTGTGGAGATACTATAATAACAGACCCACTTACTGACTCTCCCTGGTTAGATACTATAATAACAGACCCACTCAGTGATTCTCCCTGTGGAGATACTATAATAACAGACCCACTCAGTGACTCTCCCTGTGGAGAGAAGATAATAACAGACCCACTCAGTGACTCTCCCTGTGGAGATACTAAAATAACAGACCTACTCAGTGTCGCTCCCTGTGGAGATACTATAATAACAGACCCACTCAGTGACTCTCCCTGTGGAGATACTATAATAACAGACCACTCAGTGACTCTCTCTGTGGAGATACTATTTTAACAGACCCACTCAGTGACTCTCCCTGTGGAGATACTATAATGACAGACCAATCAGTGACTCTCTCTGTGGAGATACTATAATAACAGACCCACTCAGTGACTCTCCCTGGTTAGATACTATAATAACAGACCCACACAGTGATTCTCCCTGTGGAGATACAATTATAACTGACCCACTCAGTGACTCACCCTGTGGAGATACCATAATAACAGACCCAGTCAGTGACTCTCCCTGTGGAGATACTATGATAACAGAGCCACACAGTGACTCTCCCTGTGGAGATACTATAATAACAGACCCACTAAGTGACTCTCCCTGTGGAGATACTATCATCACAGACCCACTCAGTGACTCTCCCTGTGGAGATACTATAATAACAGACCAGTCAGTGACTCTCCCTGTGGAGATACTATAATAACAGACCCACTCAGAGACTCTCCCTGGTTAGATACTATAATAACAGACCGACTCAGTGATTCTCCCTGTGGAGACACTATAATAACAGACCCACTCAGTGACTCTCCCTGTGGAGATACTATAATAACAGGCCCACTCAGAGACTCTCCGTGTGGAGATACCATAATAACAGATCCACTCAGTGACTCTCCCTGTGGAGATACTACAATAACAGACCCACTCAGTGACTCTCTCTGTGGAGATACTATAATAACAGACCCACTCAGTGTCTCTCCATGTGGAGATAGATAATAACAGACCCACTGAGTGACTCTCCCTGTGGAGATACTATAAAAACAGACCCACTCAGTGACTCTCCCTGTGGAGATACTATAAAAACAGACCCACTCAGTGACTCTCCCAGTGGAGATACTATAATAACAGACCCACTCAGTGACTCTCCCTGTGGAGATACTATAATAACAGACCCACTCAGTGACTCTCCCTGTGGAGATACTATAATAACCGGCCCACTCAGTGACTCTCCCTGTGGAGATACGATAATAACAGACCCACTCAGTGACTCTCCCTGTGGAGATATTATAATAACAGAACCAGTCACAGACTGTCCTTGTGGAGATACTATAACAACAGGCCCACTGAGTGACTCTCCCTGTGGAGATACTATAATAACAGACCCACTCAGTGACTCTCTCTGTGGAGATACTAGAATAACAGACACACTCAGTGTCTCTCCATGTGGAGATAGATAATAACAGACCCACTCAGTGACTCACCCTGTGGAGATACTATAATAACAGACCCACTCAGTGATTCACCCTGTGGAGATACTATAATAACAGACTGACTCAGTGACTCTCCCTGTGGAGATACTATTATAACAGACCCACTCAGTGACTCTCCCTGTGGAGATACTATAATGAAAGAACAATCAGTGACTCTCCCTGTGGAGATACTATCATAACAGACCCACTCAGTGTCTCTCCCTGTGGAGATACTATAATAACAGACCCAATCAGTGACTCTCCCTGTGGAGATACTATCATAACAGACCCAGTCAGTGACTCCCCCTATGGAGATACTATGATAACAGACCCACTCAGTGACTCTCCCTGTGGAGATACTATAATAACAGACCCACCCAGTGTCTCTCCCACTGGAGATACTATAATAACAGACCCACTCAGTGTCTCTCCCTGTGGAGATACTATAATAACAGACCCAATCAGTGACTCTCCCTGTGGAGATACTATCATAACAGACCCAGTCAGTGACTCCCCCTATGGAGATACTATGATAACAGTCCCACTCAGTGACTCACCCTGTGGAGCTACTATAATAACAGCCCCACTCAGTGATTCACCCTGTGGAGATACTATAATAACAGACCCACTCAGTGTCTCTCCCTGTGGAGATACTATAATAACAGACCCACTCAGTGTCTCTCCCTGTGGAGATACAATTATAATAGACCCACTCAGTGACTCTCCCTGTGGAGATACTATCATAACAGACCCAGTCAGTGACTCTCCCTATGGAGATACTATGATAACAGACCCACTCAGTGACTCTCCCTGTGGAGATACTATAATAACAGAACCACTCAGTGTCTCTCCCACTGGAGATACTATAATAACAGACCGACTCAGTGACTCTCCCTGTGGAGATACTATAATAACAGAGCCACTCAGTGACTCTCCCTGTGCAGATACTATAATAACAGACCCACTCAGTGACTCTCCCTGTGGAGCTACTATAATATCAGACCCACTCAGTGACTCTCCCTGTGGAGATTCTATAATGACAGACCAACTCAGTGACTGTCCCTGTGGAGATACTATAGCAACGGGCCCACTGAGTGACTCTCCCTGTGGAGATACTATAAAAACAGACCCAGTCAGTGACTCTACCTGTGGAGATACTATAAAAACAGACCCACTCAGTGACTCTCCCAGTGGAGATACTATAATAACAGACCCACTCAGTGACTCTCCCTGTGGAGATACTATAATAACAGACCCACTCAGTGACTCTCCCTGTGGAGATACTATAATAACCGGCCCACTCAGTGACTCTCCCTGTGGAGATACGATAATAACAGACCCACTCAGTGACTCTCCCTGTGGAGATACTTTCATAACAGAACCAGTCACAGACTGTCCTTGTGGAGATACTATAACAACAGACCCACTCAGTGACTCTCTCTGTGGAGATACTGCATTAACAGACCCACTCAGTGTCTCTCCATGTGGAGATAGATAATAACAGACCCACTCAGTGACTCACCCTGTGGAGCTACTATAATAACAGACCCACTCAGTGATTCACCCTGTGGAGATACTATAATAATAGACCCACTCAGTGACTCTCCCTGTGGAGATACTATTATAACAGACCCACTCAGTGACTCTCCCTGTGGAGATACTATAATGAAAGAACAATCAGTGACTCTCCCTGTGGAGATACTATAATAACAGAACCACTCAGTGTCTCTCCCTGTGGAGATACTATAATAACAGACCCAATCAGTGACTCTCCATGTGGAGATACAATTATAACAGACCCACTCAGTGACTCTCCCTGTGGAGATACTATCATAACAGACCCAGTCAGTGACTCTCCCTATGGAGATACTATGATAACAGACCCACTCAGTGACTCTCCCTGTGGGGATACTATAATAACAGACCCACTCAGTGTCTCTCCCACTGGAGATACTATAATAACAGACCCACTCAGTGTCTCTCCCTGTGGAGATACTATGATAACAGTCGCACTCAGTGTCTCTCCCACTGGAGATACTATAATAACAGACCGACTCAGTGACTCTCCCTGTGGAGATACTATAATAACAGAGCCACTCAGTGACTCTCCCTGTGGAGATTCTATAATAACAGACCCACTCAGTGACTCTCCCTGTGGAGCTACTATAATATCAGACCCACTCAGTGACTCACCCTGTGGAGCTACTATAATAACAGACCCACTCAGTGATTCACCCTGTGGAGATACTATAATAACAGACCCACTCAGTGTCTCTCCCTGTGGAGATACAATAATAACAGACCCACTCAGTGTCTCTCCCTGTGGAGATACAATTATAACAGACCCACTCAGTGACTCTCCCTGTGGATATACTATCATAACAGACCCAGTCAGTGACTCTCCCTATGGAGATACTATGATAACAGACCCACTCAGTGACTCTCCCTGTGGAGATACTATAATAACAGAACCACTCAGTGTCTCTCCCACTGGAGATACTATAATAACAGACCGACTCAGTGACTCTCCCTGTGGAGATACTATAATAACAGAGCCACTCAGTGACTCTCCCTGTGCAGATACTATAATAACAGACCCACTCAGTGACTCTCCCTGTGGAGCTACTATAATATCAGACCCACTCAGTGACTCTCCCTGTGGAGATTCTATAATAACAGACCAACTCAGTGACTGTCCCTGTGGAGATACTATAGCAACGGGCCCACTGAGTGACTCTCCCTGTGGAGATTCTATAAAAACAGACCCAGTCAGTGACTCTACCTGTGGAGATACTATAAAAACAGACCCACTCAGTGACTCTCCCAGTGGAGATACTATAATAACAGACCCACTCAGTGACTCTCCCTGTGGAGATACTATAATAACAGACCCACCCAGTGACTCTCCCTGTGGAGATACGATAATAACCGGCCCACTCAGTGACTCTCCCTGTGGAGATACGATAATAACAGACCCACTCAGTGACTCTCCCTGTGGAGATACTTTCATAACAGAACCAGTCACAGACTGTCCTTGTGGAGATACTACAACAACAGACCCACTCAGGGACTCTCTCTGTGGAGATACTACAATAACAGACCCACTCAGTGTCTCTCCATGTGGAGATAGATAATAACAGACCCACTCAGTGACTCACCCTGTGGAGCTACTATAATAACAGACCCACTCAGTGATTCACCCTGTGGAGATACTATAATAACAGACCCACTCAGTGACTCTCCCTGTGGAGATACTACTATAACAGACCCACTCAGTGACTCTCCCTGTGGAGATACTATAATGAAAGAACAATCAGTGACTCTCCCTGTGGAGATACTATAATAACAGAACCACTCAGTGTCTCTCCCTGTGGAGATACTATAATAACAGACCCAATCAGTGACTCTCCATGTGGAGATACAATTATAACAGACCCACTCAGTGACTCTCCCTGTGGAGATACTATCATAACAGACCCAGTCAGTGACTCTCCCTATGGAGATACTATGATAACAGACCCACTCAGTGACTCTCCCTGTGGGGATACTATAATAACAGACCCACTCAGTGTCTCTCCCACTGGAGATACTATAATAACAGAGCCAATCAGTGACTCTCCCTGTGGAGATTCTATAATAACAGACCCACTCAGTGACTCTCCCTGTGGAGCTACTATAATATTAGACCCACTCAGTGACTCTCCCTGTGGAGGTTCTATAATAACAGACCAAGTCAGTGATTCTCCCTGTGGAGATACTATAAAAACAGACCCACTCAGTGACTCTCCCTGTGGAGATACTATAATAACTGACCCACTCAGTGACTCTCCCTGTGGAGATACCATAATAACAGACCAACTCAGTGACTCTCCCTGTGTAGATACTATAATAACAGGCCCACTCATTGACTCTCTCTGTGGAGATACTATTTTAACAGACCCACTCAGTGACTCTCCCTGTGGAGATACTATAATGACAGACCAATCAGTGATTCTCCCTGTGGAGATACTATAATAACAGACCCACTTACTGACTCTCCCTGGTTAGATACTATAATAACAGACCCACTCAGTGATTCTCCCTGTGGAGATACTATAATAACAGACCCACTCAGTGACTCTCCCTGTGGAGATAAGATAATAACAGACCCACTCAGTGACTCTCCCTGTGGAGATACTATAATAACAGACCCACTCAGTGACTCTCCCTGTGGAGATACTATAAAAACAGACCCACTCAGTGACTCTCCCAGTGGAGATACTATAATAACAGACCCACTCAGTGACTCTCCCTGTGGAGATACTATAATAACAGACCCACTCAGTGACTCTCCCTGTGGAGATACGATAATAACCGGCCCACTCAGTGACTCTCCCTGTGGAGATACGATAATAACAGACCCACTCAGTGACTCTCCCTGTGGAGATACTTTCATAACAGAACCAGTCACAGACTGTCCTTGTGGAGATACTATAACAACAGACCCACTCAGGGACTCTCTCTGTGGAGATACTACAATAACAGACCCACTCAGTGTCTCTCCATGTGGAGATAGATAATAACAGACCCACTCAGTGACTCACCCTGTGGAGCTACTATAATAACAGACCCACTCAGTGATTCACCCTGTGGAGATACTATAATAACAGACCCACTCAGTGACTCTCCCTGTGGAGATACTACAATGAAAGAACAATCAGTGACTCTCCCTGTGGAGATACTATAATAACAGAACCACTCAGTGTCTCTCCCTGTGGAGATACTACAATAACAGACCCAATCAGTGACTCTCCATGTGGAGATACAATTATAACAGACCCAGTCAGTGACTCTCCCTGTGGAGATACTATCATAACAGACCCAGTCAGTGACTCTCCCTATGGAGATACTATGATAACAGACCCACTCAGTGACTCTCCCTGTGGGGATACTATAATAACAGACCCACTCAGTGTCTCTCCCACTGGAGATACTATAATAACAGAGCCACTCAGTGACTCTCCCTGTGGAGATTCTATAATAACAGACCCACTCAGTGACTCTCCCTGTGGAGCTACTATAATATCAGACCCACTCAGTGACTCTCCCTGTGGAGGTTCTATAATAACAGACCAACTCAGTGATTCTCCCTGTGGAGATACTATAAAAACAGACCCACTCAGTGACTCTCCCTGTGGAGATACTATAATAACAGACCCACTCAGTGACTCTCCCTGTGGAGATACCATAATAACAGACCAACTCAGTGACTCTCCCTGTGTAGATACTATAATAACAGGACCACTCATTGACTCTCTCTGTGGAGATACTATTTTAACAGACCCACTCAGTGACTCTCCCTGTGGAGATACTATAATGACAGACCAATCAGTGACTCTCCCTGTGGAGATACTAAAATAACAGACCCACTTACTGACTCTCCCTGGTTAGATACTATAATAACAGACCCACTCAGTGATTCTCCCTGTGGAGATACTATAATAACAGACCCACTCAGTGACTCTCCCTGTGGAGATAAGATAATAACAGACCCACTCAGTGACTCTCCCTGTGGAGATACTATAATAACAGACCCACTCAGTGACTCTCCCTGTGGAGATACTATAATAACAGACCCACTCAGTGACTCTCCCTGTGGAGATACTATAATAACAGACCACTCAGTGACTCTCTCTGTGGAGATACTATTGTAACAGACCCACTCAGTGACTCTCCCTGTGGAGATACTATAATAACAGACCACTCAGTGACTCTCTCTGTGGAGATACTATTTTAACAGACCCACTCAGTGACTCTCCCTGTGGAGATACTACAATGACAGACCCACTTACTGACTCTCCCTGGTTAGATACTATAATAACAGACCCACTCAGTGATTCTCCCTGTGGAGATACTATAATAACAGACCCACTCAGTGACTCTCCCTGTGGAGATACTATAATAACAGACCCACTCAGTGACTCTCCCTGTGGAGATAAGATAATAACAGACCCACTCAGTGACTCTCCCTGTGGAGATACTATTTTAACAGACCCACTGAGTGACTCTCCCTGTGGAGATACTATAATGACAGACCAATCAGTGACTCTCCCTTTGGAGATACTATAATAACAGACCCACTCAGTGACTCTCCCTGGTTAGATACTATAATAACAGACACACTCAGTGATTCTCCCTGTGGAGATACAATTATAACAGACCCACTCAGTGACTCTCCCTGTGGGGATACCATAATAACAGACCCAGTCACAGACTCTCCCTGTGGAGATACTATCATAACAGAGCCACACAGTGACTCTCCCTGTGGAGATACTATAATAACAGTCCCACTCAGTGACTCTCCCTGTGGAGATACTATCATCACAGACCCACTCAGTGACTCTCCCTGTGGAGCTACTATAATATCAGACCCACTCAGTGACTCTCCCTGTGGAGATTCTATAATAACAGACCAACTCAGTGATTCTCCCTGTGGAGATACTATAAAAACAGACCCACTCAGTGACTCTCCCTGTGGAGATACTATAATAACAGACCAACTCAGTGACTCTCCCTGTGGAGATACCATAATAACAGACCAACTCAGTGACTCTCCCTGTGTAGATACTTTAATAACAGGCCCACTCATTGACTCTCTCTGTGGAGATACTATTTTAACAGACCCACTCAGTGACTCTCCCTGTGGAGATACTATAATGACAGACCAATCAGTGACTCTCCCTGTGGAGATACTATAATAACAGACCCACTTACTGACTCTCCCTGGTTAGATACTATAATAACAGACCCACTCAGTGATTCTCCCTGTGGAGATACTATAATAACAGACCCACTCAGTGACTCTCCCTGTGGAGATAAGATAATAACAGACCCACTCAGTGACTCTCCCTGTGGAGATACTATAATAACAGACCCACTCAGTGACTCTCCCTGTGGAGATACTATAATAACAGACCCACTCAGTGACTCTCCCTGTGGAGATACTATAATAACAGACCACTCAGTGACTCTCTCTGTGGAGATACTATTTTAACAGACCCATTCAGTGACTCTCCCTGTGGAGATACTATAATAAGAGACCCACTCAGTGTCTCTCCCTGTGGAGATACAATTATAACAGACCCACTCAGTGACTCTCCCTGTGGAGATACTATAATAACAGACCCACTCAGTGACTCTCCCTGTGGAGATACTATAATAACAGACCCACTCAGTGACTCTCCCTGTGGAGATACTAAAATAACAGACCACTCAGTGACTCTCTCTGTGGAGATACTATTTTAACAGACCCACTGAGTGACTCTCCCTGTGGAGATACTATAATGACAGACCAATCAGTGACTCTCCCTTTGGAGATACTATAATAACAGACCCACTCAGTGACTCTCCCTGGTTAGATACTATAATAACAGACACACTCAGTGATTCTCCCTGTGGAGATACAATTATAACAGACCCACTCAGTGACTCTCCCTGTGGGGATACCATAATAACAGACCCAGTCAGTGACTCTCCCTGTGGAGATACTATGATAACAGAGCCACACAGTGACTCTCCCTGTGGAGATACTATAATAACAGTCCCACTCAGTGACTCTCCCTGTGGAGATACTATCATCACAGACCCTCTCAGTGACTGTCCCTGTGGAGATACTATAATAGCAGACCCACTCAAAGACTCTCCCTGTGGTGATACGATAATAACAGACCCACTCAGTGACTCTCCCTGTGGTGATACTAAAATAACAGACCCACTCAGTGACTCTCCCTGTGGAGATACTATCATAACAGATGCACTCAGTGTCTCTCCCACTGGAGATATGATAATAACAGACCCACTAAGTGACTCTCCCTGTGGAGATACTATAATAACTGACCCAATCAGTGACTCTCCCTGAGGAGATACTATAATAACAGACCTACTCAGTGACACTCCCTGTGGAGATACTTTAATAACAGACCCACTAAGTGTCTCTCCCACTGGAGATACTATAATAAAAGACCCACTCACTGACTCTCCCTGTGGAAATACAATAATATCAGTCCCACTCAGTGACACTCCCTGTGGAGATACTATAATAACAGACCCACTCAGTGACTCTCCCTGTGGAGATACTATAAAAACAGACCCAATCAGTGACTCTCCCTGTGGAGATACTATAATAACAGACCCACTCTGTGACTCTCCCTCTGGTGATACTATAATAACAGATCCACTCAGTGACTCTCCCTGTGGAGGTACTATAATAACAGACCCACTCAGTGACTCTCCCTGTGGAGATACTATAATAACAGACCCACTCAGTGACTCTCCATGTCGAGATACTATAATAACTGACCCACTCAGTGTCTCTCACACTGGAGATACTATAATAACAGACCCACTCAGTGACTCTCCCTGTGGAGATACTGTGATCACCGTCCCACTCAGTGTCTCTCCCACTGGAGATACTATAATAACAGACCGGCTCAGTGACTCTCCCTGTGGAGATACTATTATATCAGAGCCACTCAGTGACTCTCCCTGTGCAGATACTATAATAACAGACCCACTCAGTGACTCTCCCTGTGGAGATACTATAATATCAGACCCACTCAGTGACTCTCCCTCTGGAGATTCGATAATAACAGACCCACTCAGTGACTCTCCATGGGGAGATACTATAATAACAGACCCACTCAATGACACTCCCAGTGGAGATACTATAATAACAGACCCACTCAGTGACTCTCCCTGTGGAGATACTATAATAACATACCCACTCAGTGACTGTTCCTGTGGAAATACTATAAGAACAGACCCACTCAGTGACTCTCCCTGTGGAGATACGATAATAACAGACCCACTCAGTGACTCTCCCTGTGGAGATACAATAATAACAGACCCACTCAGTGACTCTCCCTGTGGAGATACTATAATAACAGAACCAGTCACAGAATGTCCTTGTGGAGATACTATAACAACAGGCCCACTGAGTGACTCTCCCTGTGGAGATACTATAAAAACAGACCCACTCAGTGACTCTACCTGTGGAGATACTATAGAAACAGACCCACTCAGTGACCCTCCCTGTGGAGATAGATAATAACAGACCCACTCAGTGACTCTCCCTGTGGAGATACTATAATAACAGAACCAGTCACAGACTGTCCTTGTGGAGATACTATAACAACAGGCCCACTGAGTGACTCTCCCTTTGGAGATACTATAATAACAGACCCACTCAGTGTCTCTCCATGTGGAGATAGATAATAACAGACCCACTCAGTGACTCACCCTCTGGAGCTACTATAATAACAGACCCACTCAGTGATTCACCCTGTGGAGATACTATAATAACAGACCCACTCAGTGACTCTCCCTGTGGAGATAATATAATAACAGACCCACTCAGTGACTCACCCTGTGGAGATACTATAATGAAAGAACAATCAGTGACTCTCCCTGTGGAGATAGTATAATAACAGAACGACTCAGTGTCTCTCCCTGTGGAGATACTATAATAACAGACCCAATCAGTGACTCTCCATGTGGAGATACAATTATAACAGACCCACTCAGTGACTCTCCCTGTGGAGATACTATCATAACAGACCCAGTCAGTGACTCTCCCTATGGAGATACTATGATAACAGACCCACTCAGTGACTCTCCCTGTGGAGATACTATAATAACTGACCCACTCAGTGTCTCTCCCACTGGAGATACTATAATAACAGACCCACTCAGTGTCTCTCCCTGTGGAGATACTATGATAACAGTCCCACTCAGTGTCTCTCCCACTGGAGATACTATAATAACAGACCGACTCAGTGACTCTCCCTGTGGAGATACTATAATAACAGAGCCACTCAGTGACTCTCCCTGTGCAGATACTATAATAACAGACCCACTCAGTGACTCTCCCTGTGGAGCTACTATAATATCAGACCCACTCAGTGACTCTCCCTGTGGAGATACTATAATAACAGGCCCACTCAGTGACTCTCCCTGTGGAGATACCATAATAACAGACCAACTCAGTGACTCTCCCTGTGGAGATACTATAATAACAGACCCACTCAGTGACTCTCCCTGTGGCGATACCATAATAACAGACCAACTCAGTGACTCTCCCTGTGGAGATACTATAATAACAGGCACACTCATTGACTCTCTCTGTGGAGATACTATAAAAACAGACCCACTCAGTGACTCTCCCTGTGGAGATACTATAATAACAGACCCACTCAGTGACTCTCCCTGTGGAGATACCATAATAACAGACCAACTCAGTGACCATCCCTGTGGAGATACTATAATAACAGGCCCACTCATTGACTCTCTCTGTGGAGATACTATTTTAACAGACCCACTCAGTGACTCTCCCTGTGGAGATACTATAATGACAGACCAATCAGTGACTCTCCCTGTGGAGATACTATAATAACAGACCCACTTACTGACTCTCCCTGGTTAGATATTATAATAACAGACCCACTCAGTGATTCTCCCTGTGGAGATACTACAATAACAGACCCACTCAGTGACTCTCCCTGTGGAGATAAGATAATAACAGACCCACTCAGTGACTCTCCCTGTGGAGATACTATAATAACAGACCCACTCAGTGACTCTCCCTGTGGAGATACTATAAGAACAGACCCACTCAGTGACTCTCCCTGTGGAGATACTATAATAACAGACCACTCAGTGACTCTCTCTGTGGAGATACTATTTTAACAGACCCCCTCAGTGATTCTCCCTGTGGAGATACAATTATAACTGACCCACTCAGTGACTCACCCTGTGGAGATACCATAATAACAGTCCCAGTCAGTGACTCTCCCTGTGGAGATACTATGATAACAGAGCCACACAGTGACTCTCCAAGTGGAGATACTATCATCACAGACCCACTCTGTGACGCTCCCTGTGGAGATACTATAATAACAGACCACTCAGTGACTCTCTCTGTGGAGATACTATTTTAACAGACCCACTCAGTGACTCTCCCTGTGGAGATACTATAATGACAGACCAATCAGTGACTCTCCCTGTGGAGATACTATAGTAACAGACCCACTCAGTGACTCTTCCTGGTTAGATACTATAATAACAGACCCACTCAGTGATTCTCCCTGTGGAGATACAATTATAACTGACCCACTCAGTGACTCACCCTGTGGAGATACCTTAATAACAGACCCACTCAAAGACTCTCCCTGTGGTGATACGATAATAACAGACCCACTCAGTGACTCTCCCTGTGGTGATACTAAAATAACAGACCCACTCAGTGACTCTCCCTGTGGAGATACTATCATAACAGACGCACTCAGTGTCTCTCCCACTGGAGATATGATAATAACAGACCCAGTCAGTGACTCTCCCTGCGGAGATACTATAATAACTGGCCCAATCAGTGACTCTCCCTGAGGAGATACTATAATAACAGACCGACTCAGTGACACTCCCTGTGGAGATACTATGATAACAGACCCACTCAGTGACTCTCCCTGTGGGGATACTATAATAACAGACCCACTCAGTGTCTCTCCCACTGGAGATACTATAATAACAGACCCACTCAGTGTCTCTCCCTGTGGAGATACTATGATAACAGTCCCACTCAGTGTCTCTCCCACTGGAGATACTATAATAACAGACCGACTCAGTGACTCTCCCTGTGGAGATACTATAATAACAGATCCACTCAGTGACTCTCCCTGTGGAGATTCTATAATAACAGACCCACTCAGTGACTCTCCCTGTGGAGCTACTATAATATCAGACCCACTCAGTGACTCTCCCTGTGGAGATTCTATAATAACAGACCAACTCAGTGACTCTCCCTGTGGAGATACTATAAAAACAGACCCACTCAGTGACTCTCCCTGTGGAGATACTATAATAACAGACCCACTCAGTGACTCTCCCTGTGGAGATACCATAATAACAGACCAACTCAGTGACTCTCCCTGTGTAGATACTATAATAACAGGCCCACTCATTGACTCTCTCTGTGGAGATACTATTTTAACAGACCCACTCAGTGACTCTCCCTGTGGAGATACTATAATGACAGACCAATCAGTGACTCTCCCTGTGGAGATACTATAATAACAGACCCACTTACTGACTCTCCCTGGTTAGATACTATAATAACAGACCCACTCAGTGATTCTCCCTGTGGAGATACTATAATAACAGACCCACTCAGTGACTCTCCCTGTGGAGATAAGATAATAACAGACCCACTCAGTGACTCTCCCTGTGGAGATACTATTATAACAGACCCACTCAGTGACTCTCCCTGTGGAGATACTATAATAACAGACCCACTCAGTGACTCTCCCTGTGGAGATACTATAATAACAGACCACTCAGTGACTCTCTCTGTGGAGGTACTATTTTAACAGACCCACTCAGTGACTCTCCCTGTGGAGATACTATAATAACAGACCACTCAGTGACTCTCTCTGTGGAGATACTATTTTAACAGACCCACTCAGTGACTCTCCCTGTGGAGATACTACAATGACAGACCCACTTACTGACTCTCCCTGGTTAGATACTATAATAACAGACCCACTCAGTGATTCTCCCTGTGGAGATACTATAATAACAGACCCACTCAGTGACTCTCCCTGTGGAGATAAGATAATAACAGACTCACTCAGTGACTCTCCCTGTGGAGATACTATAATAACAGACCCACTCAGTGACTCTCCCTGTGGAGATACTATAATGACAGACTAATCAGTGACTCTCCCTGTGGAGATACTAGAATAACAGACCCACTCCGTGACTCTCCCTGTGGAGATACTATAATAAGAGACCCACTCAGTGTCTCTCCCTGTGGAGATACAATTATAACAGACCCACTCAGTGACTCTCCCTGTGGGGATACCATAATAACAGACCCAGTCAGTGACTCTCCCTGTGGAGATACTATGATAACAGAGCCACACAGTGACTCTCCCTGTGGAGATACTATAATAACAGTCCCACTCAGTGACTCTCCCTGTGGAGATACTATCATCACAGACCCTCTCAGTGACTGTCCCTGTGGAGACACTATAATAGCAGACCCACTCAAAGACTCTCCCTGTGGTGATACGATAATAACAGACCCACTCAGTGACTCTCCCTGTGGTGATACCAAAATAACAGACCCACTCAGTGACTCTCCCTGTGGAGATACTATCATAACAGATGCACTCAGTGTCTCTCCCACTGGAGATATGATAATAACAGACCCACTCAGTGACTCTCCCTGTGGAGATACTATAATAACTGACCCAATCAGTGACTCTCCCTGAGGTGATACTATAATAACAGACCTACTCAGTGACACTCCCTGTGGAGATACTTTAATAACAGACCCACTCAGTGTCTCTCCCACTGGAGATACTATAATAAAAGACCCACTCAGTGACTCTCCCTGTGGAAATACAATAATATCAGTCCCACTCAGTGACACTCCCTGTGGAGATACTATAATAACAGACCCACTCAGTGACTCTCCCTGTGGAGATACTATAAAAACAGACCCAATCAGTGACTCTCCCTGTGGAGATACTATAATAACAGACCCACTCTGTGACTCTCCCTCTGTTGATACTATAATAACAGATCCACTCAGTGACTCTCCCTGTGGAGGTACTATAATAACAGACCCACTCAGTGACTCTCCCTGTGGAGATACTATAATAACAGACCCACTCAGTGACTCTCCATGTCGAGATACTATAATAACTGACCCACTCAGTGTCTCTCACACTGGAGATACTATAATAACAGACCCACTCAGTGACTCTCCCTGTGGAGATACTGTGATCACAGTCCCACTCAGTGTCTCTCCCACTGGAGATACTATAATAACAGACCGACTCAGTGACTCTCCCTGTGGAGATACTATTATATCAGAGCCACTCAGTGACTCTCCCTGTGCAGATACTATAATAACAGACCCACTCAGTGACTCTCCCTGTGGAGATACTATAATATCAGACCCACTCAGTGACTCTCCCTCTGGAGATTCGATAATAACAGACCCACTCAGTGACTCTCCATGGGGAGATACTATAATAACAGACCCACTCAGTGACTCTCCCTGTGGAGATACTATCATAAACGACCCTCTCAGTGATTCCCTCTGTGGAGATTCTATAATAACAGACCCACTCAATGACTCTCCCAGTGGAGATACTAGAATAACAGACCCACTCAGTGACTCTCCCTGTGGAGATACTATAATAACATACCCACCCAGTGACTCTTCCTGTGGAAATACTATAAGAACAGACCCACTCAGTGACTCTCCCTGTGGAGATACGATAATAACAGACCCACTCAGTGTCTCTCCCTGTGGAGATACAATAATAACAGACCCACTCAGTGACTCTCCCTGTGGAGATACTATAATAACAGAACCAGTCACAGAATGTCCTTGTGGAGATACTATAACAACAGGCCCACTGAGTGACTCTCCCTGTGGAGATACTATATAAACAGACCCACTCAGTGACTCTACCTGTGGAGATACTATAGAAACAGACCCACTCAGTGACCCTCCCTGTGGAGATAGATAATAACAGACCCACTCAGTGACTCTCCCTGTGGAGATACTATAATAACAGAACCAGTCACAGACTGTCCTTGTGGAGATAGTATAACAACAGGCCCACTGAGTGACTCTCCCTGTGGAGATACTATAATAACAGACCCACTCAGTGTCTCTCCATGTGGAGATAGATAATAACAGACCCACTCAGTGACTCACCCTGTGGAGCTACTATAATAACAGACCCACTCAGTGATTCACCCTGTGGAGATACTATAATAACAGACCCACTCAGTGACTCTCCCTGTGGAGATAATATAATAACAGACCCACTCAGTGACTCTCCCTATGGAGATACTATTATAACAGACCCACTCAGTGATTCTCCCTGTGTAGATATATAATAACAGACCCACTCAGTGACTCTGCCTGTTTAGATTCTATAATAACAGACCCACTCAGCGATTCTCCCTGTGGAGATACTATAATAACAGACCCGCTCGATTTCTCTCCCTGTGGAGATACTATAATAACAGAACCACTCAGTGTCTCTCCCTGTGGAGATACTATAATAACAGACCCAATCAGTGACTCTCCATGTGGAGATACAATTATAACAGACCCACTCAGTGACTCTCCCTGTGGAGATACTATCATGACAGACCCAGTCAGTGACTCTCCCTGTGGAGATACTATGATAACAGACCCACTCAGTGACTCTCCCTGTGGAGATACTATAATAACTGACCCACTCAGTGTCTCTCCCACTGGAGATACTATAATAACAGACCCACTCAGTGTCTCTCCCTGTGGAGATACTATGATAACAGTCCCACTCAGTGTCTCTCCCACTGGAGATACTATAATAACAGACCGACTCAGTGACTCTCCCTGTGGAGATACTATAATAACAGAGCCACTCAGTGACTCTCCCTGTGCAGATACTATAATAACAGACCCACTCAGTGACTCTCCCTGTGGAGATACTATAATAACAGACCCACTTACTGACTCTCCCTGGTTAGATATTATAATAACAGACCCACTCAGTGATTCTCCCTGTGGAGATACTATAATAACAGACCCACTCAGTGACTCTCCCTGTGGAGATAAGATAATAACAGACCCACTCAGTGACTCTCCCTGTGGAGATACTATAATAACAGACTCGCTCAGTGACTCTCCCTGTGGAGATACTATAATAACAGACCACTCAGTGTCTCTCTCTGTGGAGATACTATTTTAACAGAACCACTCAGTGATTCTCCCGGTGGAGATACAATTATAACTGACCCACTCAGTGACTCACCCTGTGGAGATACCATAATAACAGACCCAGTCAGTGACTCTCCCTGTGGAGATACTATGATAACAGAGCCACACAGTGACTCTCCCTGTGGAGATACTATCATCACAGACCCACTCTGTGACGCTCCCTGTGGAGATACTATAATAACAGACCACTCAGTGACTCTCTCTGTGGAGATACTATTTTAACAGACCCACTCAGTGACTCTCCCTGTGGAGATACTATAATGACAGACCAATCAGTGACTCTCCCTGTGGAGATACTATAATAACAGACCCACTCAGTGACTCTTCCTGGTTAGATACTATAATAACAGACCCACTCAGTGATTCTCCCTGTGGAGCTACAATTATAACTGACCCACTCAGTGACTCACCCTGTGGAGATACCATAATAACAGACCCACTCAAAGACTCTCCCTGTGGTGATACGATAATAACAGACCCACTCAGTGACTCTCCCTGTGGTGATACTAAAATAACAGACCCACTCAGTGACTCTCCCTGTGGAGATACTATCATAACAGACGCACTCAGTGTCTCTCCCACTGGAGATATGATAATAACAGACCCAGTCAGTGACTCTCCCTGCGGAGATACTATAATAACTGACCCAATCAGTGACTCTCCCTGAGGAGATACTATAATAACAGACCTACTCAGTGACACTCCCTGTGGAGATACTTTAATAACAGACCCACTCAGTGTCTCTCCCACTGGAGATACTATAAAAACAGACCCACTCAGTGACTCCCCATGTGGAGATAATATAATAACAGACCCACTCAGTGACTCTCCCTGTGGAAATACAATAATAACAGTCCCACTCAGTGACACTCCCTGTGGAGATACTATAATAACAGACCCACTCAGTGACTCTCCCTGTGGAGATATTATAAAAACAGACCCAATCAGTGACTCTCCCTGTGGAGATACTATAATAACAGACCCACTCTGTGACTCTCCCTCTGGTGATACTATAATAACAGACCCGCTCAGTGACTCTCCCTGTGGAGATACTATAATAACAGACCCACTCAGTGACTGTCCATGTCGAGATACTATAATAACAGACCCACTCAGTGTCTCTCCCTGTGGAGATACTGTGATAACAGTCCCACTCAGTGTCTCTCCCTGTGGAGATACTATAATAACAGACCGACTCAGTGACTCTCCCTGTGGAGATACTATTATAACAGAGCCACTCAGTGACTCTCCCTGTGCAGATACTATAATAACAGACCCACTCAGTGACTCTCCCTGTGGAGATACTAAAATAACATACCCACTCAGTGACTCCTTCTGTGGAAATACTAGAAGAACAGACCCACTCAGTGACTCTCCCTGTGGAGATATGCTAATAACAGAACAACTCAGTGTCTCTCCCACTGGATATGCTATAATAAAAGACCCACTCAGTGTCTCTTCCTGTGGAGATACTGTGATAACAGTCCCACTCAGTGTCTCTCCCACTGGAGCAACTATAATAACAGACCGACTCAGTGACTCTCCCTGTGGAGATACTATTATAACAGAGCTACTCAGTGACTCTCCCTGTGCAGATACTATAATAACAGACCCACTCAGTGACTCTCCCTGTGGAGATACTATAATAACATACCCACTCAGTGACTCCTCCTGTGGAAATACTATAAGAACAGACCCACTCAGTGACTCTCCCTGTGGAGATACGCTAATAACAGTCCCACTCAGTGACTCTCCCTGTGGAGATACAATAATAACAGACCCACTCAGTGACTCTCCCTGTGGAGATACTTTAATAACAGAACCAGTCACAGACTGTCCTTGTGGAGATACTAAAAGAACAGGCCCACTGATTGACTCTCCCTGTGGAGATACTATAAAAACAGACCCACTCAGTGACTCTACCTGTGGAGATACTATAAAAACAGACCCACTCTGTGACTCTCCCTGTGGAGATAGATAATAACAGACCCACTCAGTGACTCTCCCTGTGGAGATACAATAATAACAGAAGCACTCAGTGACTCTCCCTGTGGAGATACTATAATAACAGACCCACTCAGTGACTCTCTCTGTGGAGATACTATAATAACAGACCCACTCAGTGACTCTCCCTGTGGAGATACTGTAATAACAGACCCACTCAGTTACTCTCCCTGTGGAGATACAATAATAACAGACCCACTCAGTGTCTCTCCATGTGGAGATAGATAATAACAGACCCACCCAGTGACTCTCCCTGTGGAGATACTATAATAACAGACCCACTCAGTCACTCTCCCTGTGGAGATAATATAATAACAGACCCACTCAGTGACTCTCCCTGTGGAGATACTACAATAACAGACCCAATCAGTGACTCTCCATGTGGAGATACAATTATAACAGACCCACTCAGTGACTCTCCATGTGGAGATACTATAAAAACAGACCCAATCAGTGACTAACCCTGTGGAGATACCATAATACCTGACCCACTCTGTGACCGTCCCTGTGGTGATACTATCATAACAGATCCACTCAGTGACTCTCCCTGTGGATATACTATAATGAAAGATCAATCAGTGTCTCTCCCTGTGGAGATACTATAATAACAGGCCCACTCATTGACTCTCCCTGTGGAGATACAATAATAACAGACCCACTCAGTGTCTCTCCATGTGGAGATACAATTATAACAGACCCACTCAGTGACTCTCCATGTGGAGATACTATAAAAACAGACCCAATCAGTGACTAACCCTGTGGAGATACCATAATACCTGACCCACTCTGTGACCGTCCCTGTGGTGATACTATCATAACAGATCCACTCAGTGACTCTCCCTGTGGATATACTATAATGAAAGATCAATCAGTGTCTCTCCCTGTGGAGATACTATAATAACAGGCCCACTCATTGACTCTCCCTGTGGAGATACCATAATAACAGATCCACTCAGTGACTCTCCCTGTGGAGATACTATAATAACAGACCACTCAGTGACTCTCTCTGTGGAGATACTATTTTAACAGACCCACTCATTGACTCTCCCTGTGGAGATACTACAATGACAGACCCACTTACTGACTCTCCCTGGTTAGATACTATAATAACAGACCCACTCAGTGATTCTCCCTGTGGAGATACTATAATAACAGACCCAATCAGTGACTCTCCCTGTGGAGATAAGATAATAACAGACCCACTCAGTGACTCTCCCTGTGGAGATACTATAATAACAGACCCACTCAGTGACTCTCCCTGTGGAGATACTATAATGACAGTCAAATCAGTGACTCTCCCTGTGGAGATACTACAATAACAGACCCACTCCGTGACTCTCCCTGTGGAGATACTATAATAAGAGACCCACTCAGTGTCTCTCCCTGTGGAGATACAATTATAACAGACCCGCTCAGTGACTCTCCCTGTGGAGATACTATAATAACAGACCCACTCAGTGACTCTCCCTGTGGAGATACGATAATAACAGACCCACTCAGTGACTCTCCCTGTGGAGATACTATAATAACAGACCACTCAGTGACTCTCTCTGTGGAGATACTATTTTAACAGACCCACTCAGTGACTCTCCCTGTGGAGATACTATAATGACAGACCAATCAGTGACTCTCCCTTTGGAGATACTATAATAACAGACCCACTCAGTGACTCTCCCTGTGGAGATACTATAAAAACAGACACACTCAGTGACTCTCCCTGTGGAGATACTATAAAAACAGATCCAATCAGTTACTCTCCCTGTGGAGATACTATAATAACTGACCCACTCTGTGACTCTCCCTCTGGTGATACTATAATAACAGATCCACTCAGTGACTCTCCCTGTGGAGGTACTATAATAACAGACCCACTCAGTGACTCTCCCTGTGGAGATACTATAATAACAGACCCACTCAGTGACTCTCCCTGTGGAGATACTATAATAACTGACCCACTCAGTGTCTCTCCCACTGGAGATACTATAATAACAGACCCACTCAGTGACTCTCCCTGTGGAGATACTGTGATAACAGTCCCTCTCAGTGTCTCTCCCACTGGAGATACTATAATAACAGAACGACTCAGTGACTCTCCCTGTGGATGTACTATTATAACAGAGCCACTCAGTGACTCTCCATGTGGAGATACTATAAAAACAGACCCAATCAGTGACTAACCATGTGGAGATACCATAATAACTGACCCACTCTGTGACCGTCCCTGTGGTGATACTATCATAACAGATCCACTCAGTGACTCTCCCTGTGGAGATACTATAATGAAAGATCAATCAGTGACTCTCCCTTTGGAGTTACTATAATAACAGACCCACTCAGTGTCTCTCCCTGTGGAGATACTATAATAACAGGCCCACTCATTGACTCTCCCTGTGGAGATACCATAATAACAGATCCACTCAGTGACTCTCCCTGTGGAGATACTATAATAACAGACCACTCAGTGACTCTCTCTGTGGAGATACTATTTTAACAGACCCACTCATTGACTCTCCCTGTGGAGATACTACAATGACAGACCCACTTACTGACTCTCCCTGGTTAGATACTATAATAACAGACCCACTCAGTGATTCTCCCTGTGGAGATACTATAATAACAGACCCACTCAGTGACTCTCCCTGTGGAGATAAGATAATAACAGACCCACTCAGTGACTCTCCCTGTGGAGATACAATAATAACAGACCCACTCAGTGACTCTCCCTGTGGAGATACTATAATGACAGACAAATCAGTGACTCTCCCTGTGGAGATACTATAATAACAGACCCACTCCGTGACTCTCCCTGTGGAGATACTATAATAAGAGACCCACTCAGTGTCTCTCCCTGTGGAGATACAATTATAACAGACCCACTCAGTGACTCTCCCTGTGGAGATACTATAATAACAGACCCACTCAGTGACTCTCCCTGTGGAGATACTATAATAACAGACCCACTCAGTGACTCTCCCTGAGGAGATACTATAATAACAGACCACTCAGTGACTCTCTCTGTGGAGATACTATTTTAACAGACCCACTCAGTGACTCTCCCTGTGGAGATACTATAATGACAGACCAATCAGTGACTCTCCCTTTGGAGATACTATAATAACAGACCCACTCAGTGACTCTCCCTGGTTAGATACTATAAAAACAGACACACTCAGTGATTCTCCCTGTGGAGATACAATTATAACAGACCCACTCAGTGACTCTCCCTGTGGGGATACCATAATAACAGACCCAGTCAGTGACTCTCCCTGTGGAGATACTATGATAACAGAGCCACACAGTGACTCTCCCTGTGGAGATACTATAATAACAGTCCCACTCAGTGACTCTCCCTGTGGAGATACTATCATCACAGACCCTCTCAGTGACTGTCCCTGTGGAGATACTATAATAGCAGACCCACTCAAAGACTCTCCCTGTGGTGATACGATAATAACAGACCCACTCAGTGACTCTCCCTGTGGTGATACTAAAATAACAGACCCACTCAGTGACTCTCCCTGTGGAGATACTATCATAACAGATGCACTCAGTGTCTCTCCCACTGGAGATATGATAATAACAGACCCACTCAGTGACTCTCCCTTTGGAGATACTATAATAACTTACCCAATCAGTGACTCTCCCTGAGGAGATACTATAATAACAGACCTACTCAGTGACACTCCCTGTGGAGATACTATCATAACAGATGCACTCTGTGTCTCTCCCACTGGAGACATGATAATAACAGACCCACTCAGTGTCTCTCCCACTGGAGATTCGAGAATAAAAGACCCACTCAGTGACTCTCCCTGTGGAAATACAATAATCTCAGTCCCACTCAGTGACACTCCCTGTGGAGATACTATAATAACAGACCCACTCAGTGACTCTCCCTGTGGAGATACTATAATAACAGACCCACTCAGTGACTCTCCCTGTGGAGATACTATAATGACAGTCAAATCAGTGACTCTCCCTGTGGAGATACTACAATAACAGACCCACTCCGTGACTCTCCCTGTGGAGATACTATAATGACAGTCAAATCAGTGACTCTCCCTGTAGAGATACTATTTTAACAGACCCACTCAGTGACTCTCCCTGTGGAGATACTATAATGACAGACCAATCAGTGACTCTCCCTTTGGAGATACTATAATAACAGACCCACTCAGTGACTCTCCCTGGTTAGATACTATAATAACAGACACACTCAGTGATTCTCCCTGTGGAGATACAATTATAACAGACCCACTCAGTGACTCTCCCTGTGGGGATGCCATAATAACAGACCCAGTCAGTGACTCTCCCTGTGGAGATACTATGATAACAGAGCCACACAGTGACTCTCCCTGTGGAGATACTATAATAACAGTCCCACTCAGTGACTCTCCCTGTGGAGATACTATCATCACAGACCCTCTCAGTGACTGTCCCTGTGGAGATACTATTATATCAGACCCACTCAAAGACTCTCCCTGTGGTGATACAATAATAACAGACCCACTCAGTGACTCTCCCTGTGGTGATACTAAAATAACAGACCCACTCAGTGACTCTCCCTGTGGAGATACTATCATAACAGATGCACTCAGTGTCTCTCCCACTGGAGATATGATAATAACAGACCCACTCAGTGACTCTCCCTTTGGAGATACTATAATAACTGACCCAATCAGTGACTCTCCCTGAGGAGATACTATAATAACAGACCTACTCAGTGACACTCCCTGTGGAGATACTATCATAACAGATGCACTCAGTGTCTCTCACACTGGAGACATGATAATAACAGACCCACTCAGTGTCTCTCCCACTGCAGATTCGAGAATAAAAGACCCACTCAGTGACTCTCCCTGTGGAAATACAATAATATCAGTCCCACTCAGTGACACTCCCTGTGGAGATACTATAATAACAGACCCACTCAGTGACTCTCCCTGTGGAGATACTATAATAACAGACCCACTCAGTGACTCTCCCTGAGGAGATACTATAATGACAGTCAAATCAGTGACTCTCCCTGTGGAGATACTACAATAACAGACCCACTCCGTGACTCTCCCTGTGGAGATACTATAATAAGAGACCCACTCAGTGTCTCTCCCTGTGGAGATACAATTATAACAGACCCACTCAGTGACTCTCCCTGTGGAGATACTATAATAACAGACCCACTCAGTGACTCTCCCTGTGGAGATTCTATAATAACAGACCACTCAGTGACTCTCTCTGTGGAGATACTATTTTAACAGACCCACTCAGTGACTCTCCCTGTGGAGATACTATAATGACAGACCAATCAGTGACTCTCCCTTTGGAGATACTATAATAACAGACCCACTCAGTGACTCTCCCTGTGGAGATATTATAAAAACAGACACACTCAGTGACTCTCCCTGTGGAGATACTATAAAAACAGACCCAATCAGTGACTCTCCCTGTGGAGATACTATAATAACTGACCCACTCTGTGACTCTCCCTCTGGTGATACTATAATAACAGATCCACTCAGTGACTCTCCCTGTGGAGGTACTATAATAACAGACCCACTCAGTGACTCTCCCTGTGGAGATACTATAATAACAGACCCACTCAGTGACTCTCCCTGTGGAGATACTATAATAACTGACCCACTCAGTGTCTCTGCCACTGGAGATACTATAATAACAGACCCACTCAGTGACTCTCCCTGTGGAGATACTGTGATAACAGTCCCACTCAGTGTCTCTCCCACTAGAGATACTATAATAACAGAACGACTCAGTGACTCTCCCTGTGGAGATACTATTATAACAGAGCCACTCAGTGACTCTCCATGTGGAGATACTATAAAAACAGACCCAATCAGTGACTAACCCTGTGGAGATATCATAATAACTGACCCACTCTGTGACCGTCCCTGTGGTGATACTATCATAACAGATCCACTCAGTGACTCTCCCTGTGGAGATACTATAATGAAAGATCTATCAGTGACTCTCCCTTTGGAGATACTATAATAACAGACCCACTCAGTGTCTCTCCCTGTGGAGATACTATAATAACAGGCCCACTCATTGACTCTCCCTGTGGAGATACCATAATAACAGATCCACTCAGTGACTCTCCCTGTGGAGATACTATAATAACAGACCACTCAGTGACTCTCTCTGTGGAGATACTATTTTAACAGACCCACTCATTGACTCTCCCTGTGGAGATACTACAATGACAGACCCACTTACTGACTCTCCCAGGTTAGATACTATAATAACAGACCCACTCAGTGATTCTCCCTGTGGAGATACTATAATAACAGACCCACTCAGTGACTCTACCTGTGGAGATAAGACAATAACAGACCCACTCAGTGACTCTCCCTGTGGAGATACTATAATAACAGACCCACTCAGTGACTCTCCCTGTGGAGATACTATAATGACAGACAAATCAGTGACTCTCCCTGTGGAGATACTATAATAACAGACCCACTCCGTGACTCTCCCTGTGGAGATACTATAATAAGAGACCCACTCAGTGTCTCTCCCTGTGGAGATACAATTATAACAGACCCACTCAGTGACTCTCCCTGTGGAGATACTATAATAACAGACCCACTCAGTGACTCTCCCTGTGGAGATACTATAATAACAGACCCACTCAGTGACTCTCCCTGTGGAGATACTATAATAACAGACCACTCAGTGACTCTCTCTGTGGAGATACTATTTTAACAGACCCACTCAGTGACTCTCCCTGTGGAGATACTATAATGACAGACCAATCAGTGACTCTCCCTTTGGTGATACTATAATAACAGACCCACTCAGTGACTCTCCCTGGTTAGATACTATAATAATAGACACACTCAGTGATTCTCCCTGTGGAGATACAATTATAACAGACCCACTCAGTGACACTCCCTGTGGGGATACCATAATAACAGACCCAGTCAGTGACTCTCCCTGTGGAGATACTATGATAACAGAGCCACACAGTGACTCTCCCTGTGGAGATACTATAATAACAGTCCCACTCAGTGACTCTCCCTGTGGAGATACTATCATCACAGACCCTCTCAGTGACTGTCCCTGTGGAGATACTATAATAACAGACCCACTCAAAGACTCTCCCTGTGGTGATACGATAATAACAGACCCACTCAGTGACTCTCCCTGTGGTGATACTAAAATAACAGACCCACTCAGTGACTCTCCCTGTGGAGAGACTATCATAACAGATGCACTCAGTGTCTCTCCCACTGGAGATATGATAATAACAGACCCACTCAGTGACTCTCCCTTTGGAGATACTATAATAACTGACCCAATCAGTGACTCTCCCTGAGGAGATACTATAATAACAGACCTACTCAGTGACACTCCCTGTGGAGATACTATCATAACAGATGCACTCAGTGACTCTCCCACTGGAGATATGATAATAACAGACCCACTCAGTGTCTCTCCCACTGGAGATACTATAATAAAAGACCCACTCAGTGACTCTCCCTGTGGAAATACAATAATATCAGTCCCACTCAGTGACACTCCCTGTGGAGATACTATAATAACAGACCCAATCAGTGACTCTCCCTGTGGAGATACTATAATAACAGACCCACTCTGTGACTCTCCCTCTGGTGATACTATAATAACAGATCCACTCAGTGACTCTCCCTGTGGAGGTACTATAATAACAGACCCACTCAGTGACTCTCCCTGTGGAGATACTATAATAACAGACCCACTCAGTGACTCTCCCTGTGGAGATATTATAATAACAGACCCACTCAGTGACTCTCCCTGTGGAGATACTATAATAACAGACCACTCAGTGACTCTCTCTGTGGAGATACTATTTTAACAGACCCACTCAGTGACTCTCCCTGTGGAGATACTATAATGACAGACCAATCAGTGACTCTCCCTTTGGAGATACTATAATAACAGACCGACTCAGTGACTCTCCCTGTGGAGATACTATTATAACAGAGCCACTCAGTGACTCTCCCTGCGCAGATACTATAATTACAGACCCACTCAGTGACTCTCCCTGTGGAGATACTATAATATCAGACCCACTCAGTGACTCTCGCTCTGGAGATTCGATAATAACAGACCCACTCAGTGACTCTCCATGTGGAGATACTATAATAACAGACCCATTCAGTGACTCTCCCTGTGGAGATACTATAATAAACGACCCTCTCAGTGATTCCCTCTGTGGAGATTCTATAATAACAGACCCACTCAATGACTCTCCCAGTGGAGATACTATAATAACAGACCCACTCAGTGACTCTCCCTGTGGAGATACTATAATAACATACCCACTCAGTGACTCTTCCTGTGGAAATACTATAAGAACAGACCCACTCAGTGACTCTCCCTGTGGAGATACGATAATAACACACCCACTCAGTGACTCTCCCTGTGGAGATACAATAATAACAGACCCACTCAGTGACTCTCCCTGTGGAGATACTATAATAACAGAACCAGTCACAGAATGTCCTTGTGGAGATACTATAACAACAGGTCCACTGAGTGACTCTCCCTGTGGAGATACTATAAAAACAGACCCACTCAGTGACTCTACCTGTGGAGATACTATAAAAACAGACCCACTCTGTGACTCTCACTGTGGAGATACTATAATAACAGGCCCACTCAGTGACTCTCCCTGTGGAGATACCATAATAATAGATCCACTCAGTGACTCTCCCTGTGGAGATACTATAATAACAGACCCACTCAGTGTCTCTCGCAGTGGAGATACTATAATAACAGACCCACTCAGTGACTCTCACTGTGGAGATACTATAATAACAGGCCCACTCAGTGACTCTCCCTGTGGAGATACCATAATAACAGACCCACTCAGTGACTCTCCCTGTGGAGATACTATAATAACAGACCCACTCAGTGTCTCTCCCTGAGGAGATACTATAATAACAGACCCACTCAGTTACTCTCCATGTGGAGATACTATAAAAACAGACCCAATCAGTGACTAACCCTGTGGAGATATCATAATAACTGACCCACTCTGTGACCGTCCCTGTGGTGATACTATAGTAACAGATCCACTCAGTGTCTCTCCCTGTGGAGATACTATAATAACAGATCCAATCAGTGACTCTTCCTGTGGAGATACTATAATAACAGACCCACTCAGTGACTCTCCCTGTGGAGATACTATAATAACAGACCCACTCAGTGTCTCTCCATGTGGAGATAGATAATAACAGACCCACTCAGTGACTCTCCCTGTGGAAATACTACAATAACAGACCCACTCAGTGCTTCACCCTGCGGAGATACTATAATAACAGACCCACTCAGTGACTCTCCCTGTGGAGATAATATAATAACAGACCCACTCAGTGACTCTCCCTGTGGAGATACTATTATAACAGACCCACTCAGTGACTCTCCCTGTGGAGATACTATAATAACAGACCCACTCAGTGTCTCTCCATGTGGAGATACAATTATAACAGACCCACTCAGTGACTCTCCATGTGGAGATACTATAAAAACAGACCCAATCAGTGACTAACCCTGTGGAGATATCATAATAACTGACCCACTCTGTGACCGTCCCTGTGGTGATACTATAGTAACAGATCCACTCAGTGTCTCTCCCTGTGGAGATACTATAATAACAGACCAACTCAGTGACTCTCCCTGTGGAGATACTATAACAAAAGACCCACTCAGTGACTCTCCATGTGGAGAAACAATAATAACAGACCTACTCAGTGACGCTCCCTGTGGAGATACTATAATAACAGACGCACTCAGTGACTCACTCTGTGGAGATTCTATAATAACAGACCCACTCAGTGACTCTCCCTGTGGAGAGATATAATAACAGACCCACTCACTGACTCTCCCTGTGGAGGTACTATAATAACAGACCCACCCAGTGATTCTCCGTGTGGAGATAGTACAATAACAGACCCACTCAGTTACTCTCCCTGTGGAGATAATATAATAACAGAGCCACTCAGTGACTCTCCCTGTGGAGATACTATAATAAAAGCCCAATCAGTGACTCTCCCTGTGGAGATGCTATAATAACAGACCCACTCAGTGACTCTCCCTGTGGAGATACCATATTAAAAGACACACTCAGTGACTCTCCCTGTGGAGATACTATGATAACAGTCCCACTCAGTGACTCTCCATGTGGAGATAATATAATAACAGACACACTCAGTGACTCTACCTGTGGAGATACTATAATAACAGACGCACTCAGTGATTCTCCCTGTGGAGATGCTACAATAACAGACCCACTCAGTGATGCTCCCTGTGGAGATACTATAATAACAGACCCACACAGTGACTCTACCTGTGGAGAAACAATAATAACAGACCCACTCAGTGACTCTCCCTGTGGAGATACTATAATGACAGACAAATCAGTGACTCTCCCTGTGGAGATACTATAATAACAGACCCACTCCGTGACTCTCCCTGTGGAGATACTATAATAAGAGACCCACTCAGTGTCTCTCCCTGTGGAGATACAATTATAACAGACCCACACAGTGATGCTCCCTGTGGAGATACTATAATAACAGACCCACTCAGTGACTCTCCCTTTGGAGATACTATAATAACAGACCCACTCAGTGACTCTCCCTGTGGAGATACTATAATAACAGACCACTCAGTGACTCTCTCTGTGGAGATACTATTTTAACAGACCCACTCAGTGACTCTCCCTGTGGAGATACTATAATGACAGACCCACACAGTGACTCTCCCTGGTTAGATACTATAATAACAGACACACTCAGTGATTCTCCCTGTGGAGATACAATTATAACAGACCCACTCAGTGACTCTCCCTGTGGGGATACCATAATAACAGACCCAGTCAGTGACTCTCCCTGTGGAGATACTATGATAACAGAGACACACAGTGACTCTCCCTGTGGAGATACTATAATAACAGTCCCACTCAGTGACTCTCCCTGTGGAGATACTATCATCACAGACCCTCTCAGTGACTGTCCCTGTGGAGATACTATAATAACAGACCCACTCAAAGACTCTCCCTGTGGTGATACGATAATAACAGACATACTCAGTTACTCTCCCTGTGGTGATACTAAAATAACAGACCCACACAGTGACTCTCCCTGTGGAGATACTATCATAACAGATGCACTCAGTGTCTCTCCCACTGGAGATATGATAATAACAGACCCAGTCAGTGACTCTCCCTGTGGAGATACTATAATAACTGACCCAATCAGTGACTCTCCCTGAGGAGATACTATAATAACAGACCTACTCAGTGACACTCCCTGTGGAGATACTTTAATAACAGACCCACTCAGTGTCTCTCCCACTGGAGATACTATAATAAAAGACCCACTCAGTGACTGTCCCTGTGGAAATACAATAATAACAGTCCCACTCAGTGACACTCCCTGTGGAGAGACTATAATAACAGACCCACTCAGTGACTCTCCCTGTGGAGATACTATAATAACAGACCCACTCTGTGACTCTCCCTCTGGTGATACTATAATAACAGATCCACTCAGTGACTCTCCCTGTGGAGGTACTATAATAACAGACCCACTCAGTGACTCTCCCTGTGGAGATACTATAATAACAGACCCACTCAGTGACTCTCCATGTCGAGATACTATAATAACTGACCCACTCAGTGTCTCTCCCACTGGAGATACTATAATAACAGACCCACTCAGTGACTCGCCCTGTGGAGATACTGTGATAACAGTCCCACTCAGTGTCTCTCCCACTGGAGATACTATAATAACAGACCGACTCAGTGACTCTCCCTGTGGAGATACTATTATAACAGAGCCACTCAGTGACTCTCCCTGTGCAGATACTATAATAACAGACCCACTCAGTGACTCTCCCTGTGGAGATACTATAATAAACGACCCTCTCAGTGATTCCCTCTGTGGAGAGTCTATAATAACAGACCCACTCAATGACTCTCCCAGTGGAGATACTATAATAACAGACCCACTCTGTGACTCTCCCTGTGGAGATACTATAATAACATACCCACTCAGTGACTCTTCCTGTGGAAATACTATAAGAACAGACCCACTCAGTGACTCTCCCTGTGGAGATACGATAATAACAGACCCACTCAGTGACTCTCCCTGTGGAGATACAATAATAACAGACCCACTCAGTGACTCTCCCTGTGGAGATACTATAATAACAGAACCAGTCACAGAATGTCCTTGTGGAGATACTATAACAACAGGCCCACTGAGTGACTCTCCCTGTGGAGATACGATAAAAACAGACCCACTCAGTGACTCTACCTGTGGAGATACTATAATAACAGACCCACTCAGTGACCCTCCCTGTGGAGATAGATAATAACAGACCCACTCAGTGACTCTCCCTGTGGAGATACTATAATAACAGACCCACTCAGTGACTCTCACTGTGGAGATACTATAATAACAGGCCCACTCAGTGACTCTCCCTGTGGAGATACCATAATAACAGACCCACTCAGTGTCTCTCGCTGTGGAGATACTATAATAACAGACCCACTCAGTGACTCTCTCTCTGGAGATACTATAATAACAGACCAATCAGTGACTCTCCCTGTGGAGATACTATAATAACAGACCCACTCAGTGACTCTCCCTGTGGAGATACTATAATAACAGACCCACTCAGTGTCTCTCCATGTGGAGATAGATAATAACAGACCCACTCAGTGACTCTCCCTGTGGAAATACTACAATAACAGACCCACTCAGTGCTTCACCCTGCGGAGATACTATAATAACAGACCCACTCAGTGACTCTCCCTGTGGAGATAATATAATAACAGACCCACTCAGTGACTCTCCCTGTGGAGATACTATTATAACAGACCCACTCAGTGACTCTCCCTGTGGAGATACTATAATAACAGACCCACTCAGTGTCTCTCCCTGAGGAGATACTATAATAACAGACCCACTCAGTGACTCTCCATGTGGAGATACAATTATAACAGACCCACTCAGTGACTCTCCATGTGGAGATACTATAAAAACAGACCCAATCTGTGACTAACCCTGTGGAGATATCATAATAACTGACCCACTCTGTGACCGTCCCTGTGGTGATACTATAGTAACAGATCCACTCAGTGTCTCTCCCTGTGGAGATACCATAATAACAGACCAACTCAGTGACTCTCCCTGTGGAGATACTATAACAAAAGACCCACTCAGTGACTCTCCATGTGGAGAAACAATGATAACAGACCTACTCAGTGACGCTCCCTGTGGAGATACTATAATAACAGACGCACTCAGTGACTCTCCTTGTGGAGATACTATAATAACAGACCCACTCAGTGACTCTCCATGTGGAGAGATATAATAACAGACCCACTCACTGACTCTCCCTGTGGAGATACTATAATAACAGACCCACCCAGTGATTCTCCCTGTGGAGATAGTACAATAACAGACCCACTCAGTTACTCTCCCTGTGGAGATAATATAATAACAGAGCCACTCAGTGACTCTCCCTGTGGAGATACTATAATAAAAGCCCAATCAGTGACTCTCCCTGTGGAGATGCTATAATAACAGACCCACTCAGTGACTCTCCCTGTGGAGATACCATATTAAAAGACACACTCAGTGACTCTCCCTGTGGAGATACTATGATAACAGTCCCACTCAGTGACTCTCCATGTGGAGATAATATAATAACAGACACACTCAGTGACTCTACCTGTGGAGATACTATAATAACAGACGCACTCAGTGATTCTCCCTGTGGAGATGCTACAATAACAGACCCACTCAGTGATGCTCCCTGTGGAGATACTATAATAACAGACCCACACAGTGACTCTACCTGTGGAGAAACAATAATAACAGACCCACTCAGTGACTCTCCCTGTGGAGATACTATAATAACAGACCCACTCAGTGACTCTCCCTGTGGAGATACTATAATGACTGACAAATCAGTGACTCTCCCTGTGGAGATACTATAATAACAGACCCACTCCGTGACTCTCCCTGTGGAGATACTATAATAAGAGACCCACTCAGTGTCTCTCCCTGTGGAGATACAATTATAACAGACCCACTCAGTGACTCTCCCTGTGGAGATACTATAATAACAGACCCACTCAGTGACTCTCCCTGTGGAGATACTATAATAACAGACCCACTCAGTGACTCTCCCTGTGGAGATACTATAATAACAGACCACTCAGTGACTCTCTCTGTGGAGATACTATTTCAACAGACCCACTCAGTGACTCTCCCTGTGGAGATACTATAATGACAGACCCACACAGTGACTCTCCCTGGTTAGATACTATAATAACAGACACACTCAGTGATTCTCCCTGTGGAGATACAATTATAACAGACCCACTCAGTGACTCTCCCTGTGGGGATACCATAATAACAGACCCAGTCAGTGACTCTCCCTGTGGAGATACTATGATAACAGAGCCACACAGTGACTCTCCCTGTGGAGATACTATAATAACAGTCCCACTCAGTGACTCTCCCTGTGGAGATACTATCATCACAGACCCTCTCAGTGACTGTCCCTGTGGAGATACTATAATAACAGACCCACTCAAAGACTCTCCCTGTGGTGATACGATAATAACAGACCCACTCAGTGACTCTCCCTGTGGTGATACTAAAATAACAGACCCACTCAGTGACTCTCCCTGTGGAGATACTATCATAACTGATGCACTCAGTGTCTCTCCCACTGGAGATATGATAATAACAGACCCAGTCAGTGACTCTCCCTGTGGAGATACTATAATAACTGACCCAATCAGTGACTCTCCCTGAGGAGATACTATAATAACAGACCTACTCAGTGACACTCCCTGTGGAGATACTTTAATAACAGACCCACTCAGTGTCTCTCCCACTGGAGATACTATAATAAAAGACCCACTCAGTGACTCTCCCTGTGGAAATACAATAATATCAGTCCCACTCAGTGACACTCCCTGTGGAGATACTATAATAACAGACCCACTCAGTGACTCTCCCTGTGGAGATACTATAAAAACAGACCCAATCAGTGACTCTCCCTGTGGAGATACTATAATAACAGACCCACTCTGTGACTCTCCCTCTGGTGATACTGTAATAACAGATCCACTCAGTGACTCTCCCTGTGGAGGTACTATAATAACAGACCCACTCAGTGACTCTCCCTGTGGAGATACTATAATAACAGACCCACTCAGTGACTCTCCATGTCGAGATACTATAATAACTGACCCACTCAGTGTCTCTCCCACTGGAGATACTATAATAACAGACCCACTCAGTGACTCTCCCTGTGGAGATACTGTGATAACAGTCCCACTCAGTGTCTCTCCCACTGGAGATACTATAATAACAGACCGACTCAGTGACTCTCCCTGTGGAGATACTATTATAACAGAGCCACTCAGTGACTCTCCCTGTGCAGATACTATAATAACAGACCCACTCAGTGACTCTCCCTGTGGAGATACTATAATAAACGAACCTCTCAGTGATTCCCTCTGTGGAGAGTCTATAATAACAGACCCACTCAATGACTCTCCCAGTGGAGATACTATAATAACAGACCCACTCAGTGACTCTCCCTGTGGAGATACTATAATAACATACCCACTCAGTGACTCTTCCTGTGGAAATACTATAAGAACAGACCCACTCAGTGACTCTCCCTGTGGGGATACGATAATAACAGACCCACTCAGTGACTCTCCCTGTGGAGATACAATAATAACAGACCCACTCAGTGACTCTCCCTGTGGAGATACTATAATAACAGAACCAGTCACAGAATGTCCTTGTGGAGATACTATAACAACAGGCCCACTGAGTGACTCTCCCTGTGGAGATACTATAAAAACAGACCCACTCAGTGACTCTACCTGTGGAGATACTATAAAAACAGACCCACTCAGTGACCCTCCCCGTGGAGATAGATAATAACAGACCCACTCAGTGACTCTCCCTGTGGAGATACTATAATAACAGACCCACTCAGTGACTCTCACTGTGGAGATACTACAATAACAGGCCCACTCAGTGACTCTCCCTGTGGAGATACCATAATAACAGATCCACTCAGTGACTCTCCCTGTGGAGATACTATAATAACAGACCCACTCAGTGTCTCTCGCTGTGGAGATACTATAATAACAGACCCACTCAGTGACTCTCCTTGCGGAGATAATTTAAAAACAGACGCAATCAGTGACTCTCCCTGTGGAGATACCATCATAACAGACCCACTCATTGTCTCTCCATGTGGAGATAGATAATAACATACCCACTCAGTGACTCTCCCTGTGGAGATACTATAATAACAGACCCACTCAGTGCTTCACCCTGTGGAGAAACTATCCTAACAGACCCACTCAGTGACTCTCCCTGTGGAGATAATACAATAACAGACCCACTCAGTGACTCTCCCTGTGGAGATACTATTATAACAGACCCACTCAGTGACTCTCCCTGTGGAGATACTATAATGAAAGATCAATCAGTGACTCTCCCTGTGGAGATACTATAATAACAGACCCACTCAGTGTCTCCAACTGAGGAGATACTATAATAACAGACCCACTCAGTGACTCTCCATGTGGAGATACAATTATAACAGACCCACTCAGTGACTCTCCCTGTGGAGATACTATAATAACAGACCCTCTCAGTGACACTCCCTGTGGTGAAACAATAATAACAGACCCACTCAGTGACTCTCCCTGTGGAGTTACTATAATAACAGACCCACTCAGTGACTCTCCCTGTGGAGATAATATAATAACAGACCCACTCAGTGTCTCTCACTCTGGAGATACTATAATAACAGAACCACTCAGTGACTCTCCCTCTGGGGATACAATAATAACAGACCCACTCAGTGACTCTCCCTGTGGAGATACTATTATAACAGACCCAGTCAGTGACTCTCCCTGTGGAGATACTATAATAACAGACCCACTCAGTGACTCTCGCTGAGGAGATTCTATAAAAACAGACCCACTCAGTGACTCTCCCTGTGGAGATACTATTATAACAGACCCACTCAGTGACACTGCCTGTGGAGATAATTTAATAACAGACCCACTCAGTCTCTCTCCCACTGGAGATACTATAATAACAGACCCACTCACTGACTCTCCCTGTGGAGATACTATAATAACAGACCCACTCAGTGATTCTCCCTGTGGAGTTACTATAATAACAGACCCACACAGTTACTCTCCCTGTGGAGATAATATAATAACGGACCCACGCATTGACTCTCCCTGTGTAGATACTATAATATTAGACCCACCCAGTGACACTCCCTGTGGAGATACTATAATAACAGACCCACTCAGTGACTCTCCCTGCATAGAGACTAATATAACAGACCCACTCGGTGACTCTCCCTGTGGAGATACTATAATAAAAGTCACACTCAGAGACTCTCCCTGTGGAGATACTATGATAACAGTCCCACTCAGTGACTCTCCATGTGGATATAATATAATAACATACGCACTCAGTGACTCTCCCTGTGGAGATACTGTAATAACAGACCCAATCAGTGACTCTCCCTGTGGAGATACCATCATAACAGACCCACTCATTGTCTCTCCATGTGGAGATAGATAATAACAGACCCACTCAGTGAATCTCCCTGTGGAGAATCTATAATAACATACCCACTCAGTGCTTCACCCTGTGGAGAAACTATCATAACAGACCCACTCAGTGACTCTCCCTGTGGAGATAATACAATAAGAGACCCACTCAGTGACTCTCCCTGTGGAGATACTATTATAACAGACCCACTCAGTGACTCTCCCTGTGGAGATACTATAATGAAAGATCAATCAGTGTCTCTCACTGAGGAGATACTATAATAACAGACCCACTCAGTGACTCTCCATGTGGAGATACAATTATAACAGACCCACTCAGTGACTCTCCCTGTGAAGATACTATAATAACAGACCCTCTCAGTGACACTCCCTGTGGAGAAACAATAATAACAGACCCACGAAGTGACTCTCCCTGTGGAGTTACTATAATAACAGACCCACTCAGTGACTCTCCCTGTGGAGATAATAGAATAACAGACCCACTCAGTGTCTCTCACTGTGGAGATACTATAATAACAGAACCACTCAGTGACTCTCCCTCTGGGGATACAATAATAACAGACCCACTCAGTGACTCTCCCTGTGGAGATACGATAATAACAGACCCAGTCAGTGACTCTCCCTGTGGAGATACTATAATAACAGACCCACTCAGTGACTCTCGCTGAGGAGATTCTATAAAAACAGACCCACTCAGTGACTCTCCCTGTGGAGATACTATTATAACAGACCCACTCAGTGACACTCCCTGTGGAGATAATTTAATAACAGACCCACTCAGTCTCTCTCCCACTGGAGATACTATAATAACAGACCCACTCAGTGACTCTCCCTGTGGAGATAATATAATAACAGACCCACTCAGTGACTCTCCTTGCGGAGATACTTTAAAAACAGACCCAATCAGTGACTCTCCCTTTGGAGATACCATAATAACAGATCCACTCTGCGACCGTCCCTGTGGAGATACTATAATAACAGACCCACTCTGTGACTCTCCCTGTGTAGATAATATAATAACAGACCCACTCAGTGACTCTCCCTGTGTAGATACTATGATAACAGACCCACTCAGTGACTCTCCATGTGGAGATACTTATAGACAGACCCAATCAGTGACTCTCCCTGTGGAGATACCATAATAACAGACCCACTCAGTGACTCTCACTGTGGAGATACTACAATAACAGACCCACTCAGTGACTCTCCCTGTGGAGAGATATAATAACAGGCCAACTCACTGACTCTCCCTGTGGAGATACTATAATAACAGACCCACTCAGTGATTCTCCCTGTGGAGTTACTATAATAACAGACCCACACAGTTACTCTCCCTGTGGAGATAATATAATAACGGACCCACTCATTGACTCTCCCTGTGTAGATACTATAATATTAGACCCACCCAGTGACACTCCCTGTGGAGATACTATAATAACAGACCCACTCAGTGACTCTCCCTGCATAGAGACTAATATAACAGACCCACTCAGTGACTCTCCCTGTGGAGATACTATAATAAAAGTCACACTCAGAGACTGTCCCTGTGGAGTTACTATAATAACAGACCCACTCAGTGACTCTCCCTGTGGAGATAATAGAATAACAGACCCACTCAGTGTCTCTCACTGTGGAGATACTATAATAACAGAACCACTCAGTGACTCTCCCTCTGGGGATACAATAATAACAGACCCACTCAGTGACTCTCCCTGTGGAGATACGATAATAACAGACCCAGTCAGTGACTCTCCCTGTGGAGATACTATAATAACAGACCCACTCAGTGACTCTCGCTGAGGAGATTCTATAAAAACAGACCCACTCAGTGACTCTCCCTGTGGAGATACTATTATAACAGACCCACTCAGTGACACTCCCTGTGGAGATAATTTAATAACAGACCCACTCAGTCTCTCTCCCACTGGAGATACTATAATAACAGACCCACTCAGTGACTCTCCCTGTGGAGATAATATAATAACAGACCCACTCAGTGACTCTCCTTGCGGAGATACTTTAAAAACAGACCCAATCAGTGACTCTCCCTTTGGAGATACCATAATAACAGATCCACTCTGCGACCGTCCCTGTGGAGATACTATAATAACAGACCCACTCTGTGACTCTCCCTGTGTAGATAATATAATAACAGACCCACTCAGTGACTCTCCCTGTGTAGATACTATGATAACAGACCCACTCAGTGACTCTCCATGTGGAGATACTTATAGACAGACCCAATCAGTGACTCTCCCTGTGGAGATACCATAATAACAGACCCACTCAGTGACTCTCACTGTGGAGATACTACAATAACAGACCCACTCAGTGACTCTCCCTGTGGAGAGATATAATAACAGGCCAACTCACTGACTCTCCCTGTGGAGATACTATAATAACAGACCCACTCAGTGATTCTCCCTGTGGAGTTACTATAATAACAGACCCACACAGTTACTCTCCCTGTGGAGATAATATAATAACGGACCCACTCATTGACTCTCCCTGTGTAGATACTATAATATGAGACCCACCCAGTGACACTCCCTGTGGAGATACTATAATAACAGACCCACTCAGTGACTCTCCCTGCATAGAGACTAATATAACAGACCCACTCAGTGACTCTCCCTGTGGAGATACTATAATAAAAGTCACACTCAGAGACTGTCCCTGTGGAGATACTATGATAACAGTCCCACTCAGTGACTCTCCATGTGGATATAATATAATAACATACGCACTCAGTGACTCTCCCTGTGGAGATACTGTAATAACAGACCCAATCAGTGACTCTCCCTGTGGAGATACAGTAATAACAGACCCAATCAGTGACTCTCCCTGTGGAGATACTATAATAACAGACCCACTCAGTGACTCTCCCTGTGGAGATACTATAATAACAGACCCACTCAGTGACTCTCGCTGAGGAGATTCTATAAAAACAGACCCACTCAGTGACTCTCCCGGTGGAGATACTATTATAACAGACCCACTCAGTGACACTCCCTGTGGAGATACTTTAATAACAGACCCACTCAGTCTCTCTCCCACTGGAGATACTATAATAACAGACCCACTCAGTGACTCTCCCTGTGGAGATAATATAATAACAGACCCACTCAGTGACTCTCCTTGCTGAGATACTTTAAAAACAGACCCAATCAGTGACTCTCCCTGTGGAGATACCATAATAACAGACCCACTCTGCGACCGTCCCTGTGGAGATACTATAATAACAGACCCACTCTGTGACTCTCCCTGTGTAGATACTATAATAACAGACCCACTCAGTGACTCTCCATGTGGAGATACTTTGAATACAGACCCAATCAGTGACGCTCCCTGTGGAGATACCATAATAACAGACCCACTCTGCGGCCGTCCCTGTGGTGATACTATAATAAAAGACCCACTCAGTGACTCTCCCTGTGGAGATACTATAATAACAGACCCACTCAGTGACTCTCAATGTGGAGAAACAATAATAACAGACCCACTCAGTGACGCTCCCTGTGGAGATACTATAATAACAGACCCACGCAGTGACTCTCCCTGTGGAGATACTATAATAACAGACCCACTCAGTGACTCTCACTGTGGAGATACTATTATAACAGACCCACTCGGTGACTCACCCTATGGAGATACTACAATAACAGACCCACTCAGTGACTCTCTCTGTGGAGATACTATAATAACAGACCCACTCAGTGACTCTCCCTGTGGAGATACTATAATAACCGACCCACTCAGTGACTCTCCCTGTGGAGAGATATAATAACAGACCAACTCACTGACTCTCCCTGTGGAGATACTATAATAACAGACCCACTCAGTGATTCTCCCTGTGGAGTTACTATAATAACAGACCCACTCAGTTACTCTCCCTGTGGAGATAATATAATAACAGACCCACTCATTGACTCTCCCTGTGTAGATACTATAATAACAGACCCACCCAGTGACTCTCCCTGTGGAGATACTATAATAACAGACCCACTCGGTGACTCTCCATGTGGAGAAACAATAATAACAGACACACTCAGTGACGCTCCTTGTGGAGATACTATAATAACAGACCGACTCAGTGACTCTCCCTGTGGAGATACTATAATAACAGACCAACTCAGTGACTCTCACTGTGGAGATACTACAATAACAGACCCACTCAGTGACTCTCCCTGTGGAGAGATATAATAACAGGCCAACTCACTAACTCTCCCTGTGGAGATACTATAATAACAGACCCACTCAGTGATTCTCCCTGTGGAGTTACTATAATAACAGACCCACACAGTTACTCTCCCTGTGGAGATAATATAATAACGGACCCACTCATTGACTCTCCCTGTGTAGATACTATAATATTAGACCCACCCAGTGACACTCCCTGTGGAGATACTATAATAACAGACCCACTCAGTGACTCTCCCTGCATAGAGACTAATATAACAGACCCACTCAATGACTCTCCCTGTGGAGATACTATAATAAAAGTCATACTCAGAGACTGTCCCTGTGGAGATACTATGATAACAGTCCCACTCAGTGACTCTCCATGTGGATATAATATAATAACATACGCACTCAGTGACTCTCCCTGTGGAGATACTGTAATAACAGACCCAATCAGTGACTCTCCCTGTGGAGATACAGTAATAACAGACCCAATCAGTGACTCTCCCTGTGGAGATACTATAATAACAGACCCACTCAGTGACTCTCCCTGTGGAGATACTATAATAACAGACCCACTCAGTGACTCTCGCTGAGGAGATTCTGTAAAAACAGACCCACTCAGTGACTCTCCCGGTGGACATACTATTATAACAGAACCACTCAGTGACACTCCCTGTGGAGATACTTTAATAACAGACCCACTCAGTCTCTCTATCACTGGAGATACTATAATAACAGACCCACTCAGTGACTCTCCCTGTGGAGATAATATAATAACAGACCCACTCAGTGACTCTCCTTGCTGAGATACTTTAAAAACAGACCCAATCAGTGACTCTCCCTGTGGAGATACCATAATAACAGACCCACTCTGCGACCGTCCCTGTGGAGATACTATAATAACAGACCCACTCTGTGACTCTCCCTGTGTAGATACTATAATAACAGACCCACTCAGTGACTCTCCATGTGGAGATACTTTGAATACAGACCCAATCAGTGACGCTCCCTGTGGAGATACCATAATAACAGACCCACTCTGCGACCGTCCCTGTGGTGATACTATAATAAAAGACCCACTCAGTGACTCTCCCTGTGGAGATACTATAATAACAGACCCACTCAGTGACTCTCAATGTGGAGAAACAATAATAACAGACCCACTCAGTGACGCTCCCTGTGGAGATACTATAATAACAGACCCACTCAGTGACTCTCCCTGTGGAGATACTATAATAACAGACCCACTCAGTGACTCTCACTGTGGAGATACTATTATAACAGACCCACTCGGTGACTCACCCTGTGGAGATACTACAATAACAGACCCACTCAGTGACTCTCTCTGTGGAGATACTATAAAAACAGACCCACTCAGTGACTCTCCCTGTGGAGAAACTATAATAACCGACCCACTCAGTGACTCTCCCTGTGGAGAGATATAATAACAGACCAACTCACTGACTCTCCCTGTGGAGATACTATAATAACAGACCCACTCAGTGATTCTCCCTGTGGAGTTACTATAATAACAGACCCACTCAGTTACTCTCCCAGTGGAGATAATATAATAACAGACCCACTCATTGACTCTCCCTGTGTAGATACTATAATAACAGACCCACCCAGTGACTCTCCCTGTGGAGATACTATAATAACAGACCTACTCGGTGACTCTCCATGTGGAGGAACAATAATAACAGACCCACTCAGTGACGCTCCTTGTGGAGATACTATAATAACAGACCGACTCAGTGACTCTCCCTGTGGAGATACTATAATAACAGACCAACTCAGTGACTCTCACTGTGGAGATACTACAATAACAGACCCACTCAGTGACTCTCGCTGTGGAGAGATATAATAACAGGCCAACTCACTAACTCTCCCTGTGGAGATACTATAATAACAGACCCACTCAGTGATTCTCCCTGTGGAGTTACTATAATAACAGACCCACTCAGTTACTCTCCCTGTGGAGATAATATAATAACGGACCCACTCATTGACTCTCCCTCTGGAGATACTATAATAACAGACCCACTCAGTGACTCTCCCTGCATAGAGACTAAAATAACAGACCCACTCAGTGACTCTCCCTGTGGAGATACTATAATAAAAGTCACACTCAGAGACTCTCCCTGTGGAGATACTATGATAACAGTCCCACTCAGTGACTCTCCATGTGGATATAATATAATAACATACACACTCAGTGACTCTCCCTGTGGAGATACTGTAATAACAGACCCAATCAGTGACTCTCCCTGTGGAGATACAGTAATAACAGACGCAATCAGTGACTCTCCCTGTGGAGATACTATAATAACAGACCCACTCAGTGACTCTCCCTGTGGAGATACTATAATAACAGACCCACTCAGTGACTCTCGCTGAGGAGATTCTGTAAAAATAGACCCACTCAGTGACTCTCCCGGTGGAGATACTATTATAACAGACCCACTCAGTGACTCTCCATGTGGATATAATATAATAACAGACACACTCAGTGACTCTCCCTGTGGAGATACTATAATAACAGACCAATCAGTGACTCTCCCTGTGGAGATACTATAATAACAGACCCACTCAATGACTCTCCCTGTGGAGATACTATAAAAGCTGACCCCATCTCAGTGACTCTCCCTGTTTTGATACTATAATAACAGACCCACTCATCGATTCTCCCTGTGGTGAGACTAACATAACAGACCCACTCATTGACTCTCCCTGTGGATATTCTAAAGAAGCAGACCCACTCAGTGTCTCGCCCACTGGAGATACTATAATAACAGACCCACGCAGTGTCTCTCCCTGTGGAGATACTGTAATATCAAACCCACTCAGTGCCTCTCCATGTGGAGATACTATAATAACAGACCCACTCAGTGACTCTCCCTGTGGAGATACTCCAATAACAGACCCTGTCAGCGATTACCCTGTGGTGATACTTAAATAACAGAGCCACTCAGTGACACTCACTGTGTAGATTCTATAAAAGCAGACCCACTCAGTGTCTCTCCCACTGGAGATACTATAATAACAGACCCACTCAGTGACACTCCCTGTGGAGATTAATTTAATAACAGACCCACTCAGTCTCTCTCCCACTGGAGATACTATAATAACAGACCCACTCAGTGACTCTCCCTGTGGAGATAATATAATAACAGACCCACTCAGTGACACTCCCTGTGGAGATTAATTTAATAACAGACCCACTCAGTCTCTCTCCCACTGGAGATACTATAATAACAGACCCACTCAGTGACTCTCCCTGTGGAGATAATATAATAACAGACCCACTCAGTGACTCTCCTTGCGGAGATACTTTAAAAACAGACCCAATCAGTGACTCTCCCTTTGGAGATACCATAATAACAGACCCACTCTGCGACCGTCCCTGTGGAGATACTATAATAACAGACCCACTCTGAGACTCTCCCTGTGTAGATACTATAATAACAGACCCACTCAGTGACTCTCCATGTGGAGATACTTTAAATACAGACCCAATCAGTGACTCTCCCTGTGGAGATACCTTAATAACAGAGCAACTCTGCGACAGTCCCTGTGGTGACACTATAATAACAGACCCACTCTGTGACTCTCCCTGTGCAGATACTATAATAACAGACCCACTCAGTGACTCTCCATGTGGAGATACTTTAAATACAGACCCAATCAGTGACTCTCCATGTGGAGATACCATAATAACAGACCCACTCTGCGACCGTCCCTGTGGTGATAGTATAATAAAAGACCCACTCAGTGACTCTCCCTGTGGACATACTATAATAACGGACCCACTCAGTGACTCTCCATGTGGAGAAACAATAATAACAGACCCACTCAGTGACGCTCCCTGTGGAGATACTACAATAACAGACCGACTCAGTGACTCTCCCTGTGGAGATACTATAATAACAGACGCACTCAGTGACTCTCACTGTGGAGATACTACAATAACAGACTAACTCAGTGACTCTCCCTGTGGAGAGATATAATAACAGGCCAACTCACTGACTCTCCCTGTGGAGATACTATAATAACAGACCCACTCAGTGATTCTCCCTGTGGAGTTACTATAATAACAGACCCACTCAGTTACTCTCTCTGTGGAGATAATATAATAACGGACCCACTCATTGACTCTCCCTGTGTAGATACTATAATAACAGACCCACCCAGTGACACTCCCTGTGGAGATACTATAATAACAGACCCACTCAGTGACTCTCACTGCATAGAGACTAAAATAACAGACCCACTCAGTGACTCTCCCTGTGGAGATGCTATAAGAAAAGTCACACTCAGAGACTCTCCCTCTGGAGATACTATGATAACAGTCCCACTCAGTGACACTCCATGTGGATATAATATAATAACAGACCCACTCAGTGACGCTCCCTGTGGAGATACTGTAATAACAGACCCAATCAGTGACTCTCCCTGTGGAGATACAGTAATAACAGACCCAATCAGTGACTCTCCCTGTGGAGATACTATAATAACAGACCCACTCAGTGACTCTCCCTGTGGAGATACTATAATAACAGACCCACTCAGTGACTCTCGCTGAGGAGATTCTGTAAAAACAGACCCACTCAGTGACTCTCCCGGTGGAGATACTATTATAACAGACCCACTCAGTGACAGTCCCTGTGGAGATACTTTAATAACAGACCCATTCAGTCTCTCTCCCACTGGAGATACTATAATAACAGACCCACTCAGTGACTCTCCCTGTGGAGATAATATAATAACAGACCCACTCAGTGACTCTCCTTGCTGAGATACTTTAGAAACAGACCCAATCAGTGACTCTCCCTGTGGAGATACCATAATAACAGACCCACTCTGCGACCGTCCCTGTGGAGATACTATAATAACAGACCCACTCTGTGACTCTCCCTGTGTAGATACTATAATAACAGACCCACTCAGTGACTCTCCATGTGGAGATACTTTGAATACAGACCCAATCAGTGACGCTCCCTGTGGAGATACCATAATAACAGACCCACTCAGTGACTCTCAATGTGGAGAAACAATAATAACAGACCCACTCAGTGACGCTCCCTGTGGAGATACTATAATAACAGACCCACTCAGTGACTCTCCCTGTGGAGATACTATAATAACAGACCCACTCAGTGACTCTCACTGTGGAGATACTATTATAACAGACCCACTCAGTGACTCTCCATGTGGAGATACTTTGAATACAGACCCAATCAGTGACGCTCCCTGTGGAGATACCATTATAACAGACCCACTCAGTGACTCTCAATGTGGAGAAACAATAATAACAGACCCACTCAGTGACTCTCTCTGTGGAGATACTATAATAACAGACCCACTCAGTGACTCTCCCTGTGGAGATACTATAATAACCGACCCACTCAGTGACTCTCCCTGTGGAGAGATATAATAACAGACCAACTCACTGACTCTCCCTGTGGAGATACTATAATAACAGACCCACTCAGTAATTCTCCCTGTGGAGTTACTATAATAACAGACCGACTCAGTTACTCTCCCTGTGGAGATAATATAATAACAGACCCACTCATTGACTCTCCCTGTGTAGATACTATAATAACAGACCCACCCAGTGACTCTCCCTGTGGAGATACTATAATAACAGACCAATCAGTGACACTCCCTGTGGAGATACTGTAATAACAGACCCACTCAGTGACTCTCCCTGTATAGAGACTTAAATAACAGACCCACTCAGTGACTCTCCCTGTGGAGATACTATAATAACAGACACACTCAGTGACTCTCCCTGTGGAGATACTGTAATAACAGACCCAATCAGTGACTCTCCCTGTGGAGATACTATAATAACAGACCCACTCAGTGACTCTCCCTGTGGAGAAACAATAATAACAGACCCAATCAGTGATTCTCCCCGTGGAGATACTATAATAACAGACACTCTCAGTTACTCTCCCTGTGGAGATACTATAATAACAGACCCACTCAGTGATTCTCCCTGTGGAGATACTATGATAACAGTCCCACTCAGTGACTCTCCATGTGGATATAATATAATAACAGACACACTCAGTGACTCTCCCTGTGGAGATACTATAAAAACAGACCAATCAGTGACTCTCCCTGTGGAGATACTATAATAACAGACCCACTCAATGACTCTCCCTGTGGAGATACTATAAAAGCTGACCCCATCTCAGTGACTCTCCCTGTGGAGATACTATAATAACAGACCCACTCAGTGACTCTCCCTGTGGATATACTATAATAACAGACCCACTCAGTGACTCTCCCTGTTTTGATACGATAATAACAGACCCACTCATCGATTCTCCCTGTGGTGAGACTAACATAACAGACCCACTCATTGACTCTCCCTGTGGATATTCTAAAGAAGCAGACCCACTCAGTGTCTCGCCCACTGGAGATACTATAATAACAGACCCACGCAGTGTCTCTCCCTGTGGAGATACTATAATATCAAACCCACTCAGTGCCTCTCCATGTGGAGATACTATAATAACAGACCCACTCAGTGACTCTCCCTGTGGAGATACTCCAATAACAGACCCTCTCAGCGATTCCCCTGTGGTGATACTTAAATAACAGAGCCACTCAGTGACTCTCCCTGTGTAGATTCTATAATAGCAGACCCACTCAGTGTCTCTCCCACTGGAGATACTATAATAACAGACCCACTCAGTATCACTCCCTGTGGAGATACTATAATAACAGTCCCACTCAGTCTCTCTCCCACTGGAGATACTATAATAACAGACCGACTCAGTGACTCTCCCTGTGGAGATACTATAATAACAGAGCCACTCAGTGACTCTCACTTTGGAGATACTATAATAACAGACCCACTCACTGACTCTCCCTGTGGAGATACTATAATAACAGACGCACTCAGTGATTCTCCCAGTGGAGATACTATAATAACAGACCCACTCAGTTACTCTCCCAGTGGAGATAATATAATAACAGACCCACTCATTGACTCTCTCTGTGGAGATACGAAAATAAGAGAGCCACTCAGTGACTCTCCCTGTGGAGATACTATAATAACAGACCAATCAGTGACACTCCCTGTGGAGATACTATAGTAACAGAACCACTCAGTGACTCTCCCTGTGGAGAGACTATAACAACAGACCCACTCACTGACTCTCCCTGTGGAGATGCTATAATAGCAGACCCACACAGTGACTCACCCTTTGGAGATACTATAATAAAAGACACACTCAGTGACTCTCCCTGTGGAGATACTATGATAACAGTCCCACTCAGTGACTCTCCATGTGGAGATAATATAATAACAGACACACTCAGTGACTCTCCCTGTGGAGATAATATAATAACAGACCCACTCATTGATTCTCCCTGTGGAGATGCAACAATAACAGACCCACTCAGTGACTCTCCCTGTGGAGAAACAATAATAACAGACCCACGAAGTGACTCTCCCTGTGGAGATACTATAATAACAGACCCACTCAGTGACTCTCCCTTTGGCGATAATATAATAACAGACCCACTCAGTGACTCTCACTGTGGAGATACTATAATAACAGACCCACTGAGTGACTCTCCCTGTGGAGATACAATAATAACAGACCCACTCAGTGACAGTCCCTGTGGAGATACTATAAAAGCTGACCCCATCTCAGTGACTCTCCCTGTGGAGATACTATAATAACAGACCCACTCAGTGACTCTCCCTGTGGATATACTATAATAACAGACCCACTCAGTGACTCTCCCTGTTTTGATACTATAATAACAGACCCACTCATCGATTCTCCCTGTGGTGAGACTAACATAACAGACCCACTCATTGACTCTCCCTGTGGATATTCTAAAGAAGCAGACCCACTCAGTGTCTCGCCCACTGGAGATACTATAATAACAGACCCACGCAGTGTCTCTCCCTGTGGAGATACTATAATATCAAACCCACTCAGTGCCTCTCCATGTGGAGATACTATAATAACAGACCCACTCAGTGACTCTCCCTGTGGAGATACTCCAATAACAGACCCTCTCAGCGATTCCCCTGTGGTGATACTTAAATAACAGAGCCACTCAGTGACTCTCCCTGTGTAGATTCTATAATAGCAGACCCACTCAGTGTCTCTCCCACTGGAGATACTATAATAACAGACCCACTCAGTATCACTCCCTGTGGAGATACTATAATAACAGTCCCACTCAGTCTCTCTCCCACTGGAGATACTATAATAACAGACCGACTCAGTGACTCTCCCTGTGGAGATACTATAATAACAGAGCCACTCAGTGACTCTCACTTTGGAGATACTATAATAACAGACCCACTCACTGACTCTCCCTGTGGAGATACTATAATAACAGACGCACTCAGTGATTCTCCCAGTGGAGATACTATAATAACAGACCCACTCAGTTACTCTCCCAGTGGAGATAATATAATAACAGACCCACTCATTGACTCTCCCTGTGGAGATACTATAATAAGAGAGCCACTCAGTGACTCTCCCTGTGGAGATACTATAATAACAGACCAATCAGTGACACTCCCTGTGGAGATACTATAGTAACAGAACCACTCAGTGACTCTCCCTGTGGAGAGACTATAACAACAGACCCACTCACTGACTCTCCCTGTGGAGATGCTATAATAGCAGACCCACACAGTGACTCACCCTGTGGAGATACTATAATAAAAGACACACTCAGTGACTCTCCCTGTGGAGATACTATGATAACAGTCCCACTCAGTGACTCTCCATGTGGAGATAATATAATAACAGACACACTCAGTGACTCTCCCTGTGGAGATAATATAATAACAGACCCACTCATTGATTCTCCCTGTGGAGATGCAAAAATAACAGACCCACTCAGTGACACTCCCTGTTGAGAAACAATAATAACAGACCCACGAAGTGACTCTCCCTGTGGAGATACTATAATAACAGACCCACTCAGTGACTCTCCCTTTGGCGATAATATAATAACAGACCCACTCAGTGACTCTCACTGTGGAGATACTATAATAACAGACCCACTGAGTGACTCTCCCTGTGGAGATACAATAATAACAGACCCACTCAGTGACAGTCCCTGTGGAGATACTATAATAACAGACCCAGTCAGTGACTCTCCCTGTGGAGATACTATAATAACAGACCCACTCAGTGACTCTCGCTGAGGAGATTCGATAAACACAGACCCACTAAGTGTCTCTCCCTGTGGAGATACTATAATAACAGACCGACTCAGTTGCACTCCCTGTGGAGATACTTTAATAACAGACCCACTCAGTGTCTCTCCCACTGGAGATACTATAATAACAGACCCACTCAGTGACTCTCCTTCTGGAGATAATATAATAACAGACCCACTCAGTGACTCTCCTTGCGGAGATACTTTAAAAACAGACCCAAACAGTGACTCTTGCTGTGGAGATACTATAATAACAGTCCCACTCAGTGGCTGTCCATGTGGAGATAATATAATAACAGACACACTCAGTAACTCTCCCTCTGGAGATACTATATTATCAGACCCACTCAATGACTCTCACTGTGGAGATACTATAATAACAGACCCACTCAGTGACACTCCCTGTGGAGATACTATAATAACAGACCCACTCAGTGACTCTCCATGTGGAGAAACAATAATAACAGACCAACTCATTGACTCTCCCTCTGTAGATACTATAATAACAGACCCACTCAGTGACTCTCCCTGTGGAAATACTATAATAACAGACCCACTCAGTGACTCTCCCTGTGGAGATACTATAATAACAGACCCACTCAGTGACTCTCACTGTGGAGATACTACAATAACAGACCCACTCAGTGACTCTCCCTGTGGAGATACTATAATAACAGACCCACTCAGTGACTCTCCCTGTGGAGATACTATAATATAAGACCCACTCAGTGACTCTCCCTGAGGAGATACTATAATAACAGACCCACTCAGTGACTGTCCCTGTGGAGATACTATAATAACAGACCCACTCAGTGACTCTCCCTGTGGAGATACTACAATAACAGACCAACTCAGTGACTCTCACTGTGGAGATACTATAATAACAGAAACACTCAGTGACTCTCCCTCTGGAGATACTATAATAACAGACCCACTCAGTGACTCTCCCTGTGGAGATACTATAATAACAGACCCACTCAGTGACTCTCCCTGTGGATATACTATAATAACAGACCCACTCAGTGACTCTCCCTGTTTTGATACTATAATAACAGACCCACTCAGTGACTCTCCTTGCGGAGATACTTTAAAAACAGACCCAAACAGTGACTCTTGCTGTGGAGATACTATAATAACAGTCCCACTCAGTGACTGTCCATGTGGAGATAATATAATAACAGACACACTCAGTGACTCTCCCTCTGGAGATACTATATTAACAGACCCACTCAATGACTCTCACTGTGGAGATACTATAATAACAGACCCACTCAGTGACTCTCCCTGTGGAGATACTATAATAACAGACCCACTCAGTGACTCTCCATGTGGAGAAACAATAATAACAGACCAACTCAGTGACTCTCCCTCTGTAGATACTATCATAACAGACCCACTCAGTGACTCTCCCTGTGGAAATACTATAATAACAGACCCACTCAGTGACTCTCCCTGTGGAGATACTATAATAACAGACCCACTCAGTGACTCTCACTGTGGAGATACTAAAATAACAGACCCACTCAGTGACTCTCCCTGTTGAGATACTATAATAACAGACCCACTCAGTGACTCTCCCTGTGGAGATACTATAATATAAGACCCACTCAGTGACTCTCCCTGAGGAGATACTATAATAACAGACCCACTCAGTGTCTCTCCCTGTGGAGATACTATAATAACAGACCCACTCAGTGACTCTCGCTGAGGAGATTCTATAAAAACAGACCCACTCAGTGACTCTCCCTGTGGAGATACTACAATAACAGACCAACTCAGTGACTCTCACTGTGGAGATACTATAATAACAGAACCACTCAGTGACTCTCCCTCTGGAGATACTGTAATAACAGACCCACTCAGTGACTCTCCCTGTGGAGATACTATAATAACAGACCAACTCAGTGACTCTGCCTGTGGATATACTATAACAACAGACCCACTCAGTGACTCTCCCTGTTTTGATACTATAATAACAGACCCACTCAGCGATTCTCCCTGTGGTGAGACTAAAATAACAGACCCACTCAGTGACTCTCCCTGTGGAGATTCTAAAGAAGCAGACCCACTCAGTTACTCTCCCAGTGGAGATAATATAATAACAGACCCACTCATTGACTCTCCCTGTGGAGATACTATAATAACAGAGCCACTCAGTGACTCTCCCTGCGGAGATACTATAATAACAGACCAATCAGTGACACTCCCTGTGGAGATACTATAGTAACAGAACCACTCAGTGATTCTCCCTGTGGAGAGACTATAACAACAGACCCACTCACTGACTCTCCCTGTGGAGATGCTATAATAGCAGACCCACACAGTGACTCTCCCTGTGGAGAAACTATAATAAAAGACACACTCAGTGACTCTCCCTGTGGAGATACTATGATAACAGTCCCAGTCAGTGACTCTCCATGTGGAGATAATATAATAACAGACACACTCAGTGACTCTCCCTGTGGAGATAATATAATAACAGACCCACTCATTGATTCTCCCTGTGGAGATGCAACAATAACAGACCCACTCAGTGACTCTGCCTGTGGAGATACTATAATAACAGACCCACTCAGTGACACTCCCTGTGGAGAAACAATAATAACAGACCCACGAAGTGACTCTCCCTGTGGAGATACTATAATAACAGACCCACTCAGTGACTGTCCCTTTGGCGATAATATAATAACAGACCCACTCAGTGACTCTCCCTGTGGAGATACTATAATAACAGACCCACTCAGTGACTCTCACTGTGGAGATACTAAAATAACAGACCCACTCAGTGACTCTCCCTGTTGAGATACTATAATAACAGACCCACTCAGTGACTCTCCCTGTGGAGATACTATAATATAAGACCCACTCAGTGACTCTCCCTGAGGAGATACTATAATAACAGACCCACTCAGTGACTCTCCCTGTGGAGATACTATAATAACAGACCCACTCAGTGACTCTCGCTGAGGAGGTTCTATAAAAACAGACCCACTCAGTGACTCTCCATGTGGAGATAATATAATAACAGAACCACTCAGTGACTCTCCCTCTGGAGATACTGTAATAACAGACCACTCAGTGACTCTCCCTGTGGAGATACTATAATAACAGACCCACTCAGTGACTCTCCCTGTGGATATACTATAATAACAGACCCACTCAGTGACTCTCCCTGTTTTGATACTATAATAACAGACCCACTCAGCGATTCTCCCTGTGGTGAGACTAAAATAACAGACCCACTCAGTGACTCTCCCTGTGGAGATTCTAAAGAAGCAGACCCACTCAGTTACTCTCCCAGTGGAGATAATATAATAACAGACCCACTCATTGACTCTCCCTGTGGAGATACTATAATAACAGAGCCACTCAGTGACTCTCCCTGTGGAGATACTATAATAACAGACCAATCAGTGACACTCCCTGTGGAGATACTATAGTAACAGAACCACTCAGTGACTCTCCCTGTGGAGAGACTATAACAACAGACCCACTCACTGACTCTCCCTGTGGAGATGCTATAATAGCAGACCCACACAGTGACTCTCCCTGTGGAGATACTATAATAAAAGACACACTCAGTGACTCTCCCTGTGGAGATACTATGATAACAGTCCCACTCAGTGACTCTCCATGTGGAGATAATATAATAACAGACACACTCAGTGACTCTCCCTGTGGAGATAATATAATAACAGACCCACTCATTGATTCTCCCTGTGGAGATGCAACAATAACAGACCCACTCAGTGACTCTCCCTGTGGAGATACTATAATAACAGACCCACTCAGTGACACTCCCTGTGGAGAAACAATAATAACAGACCCACGAAGTGACTCTCCCTGTGGAGATACTATAATAACAGACCCACTCAGTGACTGTCCCTTTGGCGATAATATAATAACAGACCCACTCAGTGACTCTCCCTGTGGAGATACTATAATAACAGACCCACTGAGTGACTCTCCCTGTGGAGATACTATAATAACAGACCCACTCAGTGACTCTCACTGTGGAGATACTAAAATAACAGACCCACTCAGTGACTCTCCCTGTTGAGATACTATAATAACAGACCCACTCAGTGACTCTCCCTGTGGAGATACTATAATATAAGACCCACTCAGTGACTCTCCCTGAGGAGATACTACAATAACAGACCCACTCAGTGTCTCTCCCTGTGGAGATACTAAAATAACAGACCCACTCAGTGACTCTCCCTGTGGAGATACTACAATAACAGACCAACTCAGTGACTCTCACTGTGGAGATACTATAATAACAGAACCACTCAGTGACTCTCCCTCTGGAGATACTATAATAACAGACCCACTCAGTGACTCTCCCTGTGGAGATACTATAATAACAGACCCACTCAGTGACTCTCCCTGTGGATATACTATAATAACAGACCCACTCAGTGACTCTCCCTGTTTTGATACTATAATAACAGACCCACTCAGCGATTCTCCCTGTGGTGAGACTAAAATAACAGACCCACTCAGTGACTCTCCCTGTGGAGATTCTAAAGAAGCAGACCCACTCAGTTACTCTCCCAGTGGAGATAAGAGAATAACAGACCCACTCATTGACTCTCCCTGTGGAGATACTATAATAACAGAGCCAATCAGTGACTCTCCCTGTGGAGATACTATAATAACAGACCAATCAGTGACACTCCCTGTGGAGATACTGTAGTAACAGAACCACTCAGTGACTCTCCCTGTGGAGAGACTATAACAACAGACCCACTCACTGACTCTCCCTGTGGAGATGCTATAATAGCAGACCCACACAGTGACTCTCCCTGTGGAGATACTATAATAAAAGACACACTCAGTGACTCTCCCTGTGGAGATACTATGATAACAGTCCCACTCAGTGACTCTCCATGTGGAGATAATATAATAACAGACACACTCAGTGACTCTCCCTTTGGAGATAATATAATAACAGACCCACTCATTGATTCTCCCTGTGGAGATGCAACAATAAGAGACCCACTCAGTGACTCTCCCTGTGGAGATACTATAATAACAGACCCACTCAGTGACACACCCTGTGGAGAAACAATAATAACAGACCCACGAAGTGACTCTCCCTGTGGAGATACTATAATAACAGACCCACTCAGTGAATCTCCCTTTGGCGATAATATAATAACAGACCCACTCAGTGACTCTCACTGTGGAGATACTATAATAACAGACCCACTGAGTGACTCTCCCTGTGGAGATACAATAATAACAGACCCACTCAGTGACACTCCCTGTGGAGATACTATAATAACTGACCCAGTCAGTGACTCTCCCTGTGGAGATACTATAATAACAGACCCACTCAGTGACTCTCGCTGAGGAGATTCGATAAACACAGACCCACTCAGTGTCTCTCCCTGTGGAGGTACTTTCATAACAGACCGACTCAGTGACACTCCCTGTGGAGATACTTTAATAACAGACCCACTCAGTGTCTCTCCCACTGGAGATACCATAATAACAGACCCACTCAGTGTCTCTCCTTCTGGAGATAATATAATAACAGACCCACTCAGTGACTCTCCTTGCGGAGATACTTTAAAAACAGACCCAAGCAATGACTCTCCCTGTTTTGATACTATAATAACAGACCCATTCAGTGACTCTCCCTGTGGAGATACTATAACAACAGACCCACTCAGTGACTCTCCATGTGGAGAAACAATAATAACAGACCAGCTCAGTGACTCTCCCTCTGTAGATACTATAATAACAGACCCACTCAGTGACTCTCCCTGTGGAAATTCTATAATAACAGACCCACTCAGTGACTCTCACTGTGGAGATACTAAAATAACAGACCCACTCAGTGACTCTCCCTGTGGAGATACTATAATAACAGACCCACTCAGTGACTCTCCCTGTGGAGATACTATAATATAAGACCAACTCAGTGACTCTCCCTGAGGAGATACTATAATAACAGACCCACGCAGTGACTCTCCCTGAGGAGATTCTATAAAAACAGACCCACTCAGTGACTCTCCCTGTGGAGATACTATAATAACAGAACCACTCAGTGACTCTCCCTCTGGAGATACTATAATAACAGACCCACTCAGTGACTCTCCCTGTGGTGATACTATAATAACAGACCAACTCAGTGACTCTCCCTGTGGATATACTATAATAACAGACCCACTCAGTGACTCTTCCTGTTTTGATACTATAATAACAGACCCACTCAGCGATTCTCCCTGTGGTGAGACTAAAATAACAGACCCACTCAGTGACTCTCCCTGTGGAGATTCTAAAGAAGCAGACCTACTCAGTGTCTCTCCCACTGGAGATACTATAATAACAGACCCACTCAGTGTCTCTCCCTGTGGCGATACTATAATATCAAACCCATTCAGTGCCTCTCCATTTGGAGATACTGTAATAACAGACCCACTCAGTAGCTCTCCCTGTGGAGATACTATAATAACAGTCCCACTCAGTCTCTCTCCCACTGGAGATACTATAATAACAGACCGACTCAGTGACTCTCCCTGTGGAGATACTAGAATAACAGAGCCACTCAGTGACTCTCTCTGTGGAGATACTATATTAACAGACCCACTCACTGACTCTCCCTGTGGAGATATTATAATAACAGACCCACTCAGTGATTCTCCCTGTGGAGATACGATAATAACAGACCCACTCAGTTACTCTCCCTGTGGAGGTAATATAATAACAGACCCACTCCTTGACTCTCCCTGTGGAGATACTATAATAACAGAGCCACTCAGTGACTCTCCCTGCGGAGATACTATAATAACAGAGCCACTCAGTAACTCTCCCTGCGGAGATACTAGAATAACTGACCTATCAGTGACACTCCCTGTGGCGATACTTTAATAACAGACCCACTCAGTGACTCTCCCTGTGCAGATACTATAATAAAAGACACACTCAGTGACTCTCCCTGTGGAGATACTATAATAACAGACCCACGCAGTGACTCTCCCTGAGGAGATTCTATAAAAACAGACCCACTCAGTGACTCTCCCTGTGGAGATACTATAATAACAGAACCACTCAGTGACTCTCCCTCTGGAGATACTATAATAACAGACCCACTCAGTGACTCTCCCTGTGGAGATACTATAATAACAGACCCACTCAGTGACTCTCCCTGTGGATATACTATAATAACAGACCCACTCAGCGATTCTCCCTGTGGTGAGACTAAAATAACAGACCCACTCAGTGACTCTCCCTGTGGAGATTCTAAAGAAGCAGACCCACTCAGTTACTCTCCCAGTGGAGATAAGAGAATAACAGACCCACTCATTGACTCTCCCTGTGGAGATACTATAATAACAGAGCCACTCAGTGACTCTCCCTGTGGAGATACTATAATAACAGACCAATCAGTGACACTCCCTGTGGAGATACTATAGTAACAGAACCACTCAGTGACTCTCCCTGTGGAGAGACTATAACAACAGACCCACTCACTGAATCTCCCTGTGGAGATGCTATAATAGCAGACCCACACAGTGACTCTCCCTGTGGAGATACTATAATAAAAGACACACTCAGTGACTCTCCCTGTGGAGATACTATAACAGTCCCACTCAGTGACTCTCCATGTGGAGATAATATAAAAACAGACACACTCAGTGACTCTCTCTTTGGAGATAATATAATAACAGACCCACTCATTGATTCTCCCTGTGGAGATGCAACAATAAGAGACCCACTCAGTGACTCTCCCTGTGGAGATACTATAATAACAGACCCACTCAGTGACACACCCTGTGGAGAAACAATAATAACAGACCCACGAAGTGACTCTCCCTGTGGAGATACTATAATAACAGACCCACTCAGTGAATCTCCCTTTGGCGATAATATAATAACAGACCCACTCAGTGACTCTCACTGTGGAGATACTATAATAACAGACCCACTGAGTGACTCTCCCTGTGGAGATACAATAATAACAGACCCACTCAGTGACACTCCCTGTGGAGATACTATAATAACTGACCCAGTCAGTGACTCTCCCTGTGGAGATACTATAATAACAGACCCACTCAGTGACTCTCGCTGAGGAGATTCGATAAACACAGACCCACTCAGTGTCTCTCCCTGTGGAGATACTTTCATAACAGACCGACTCAGTGACACTCCCTGTGGAGATACTTTAATAACAGACCCACTCAGTGTCTCTCCCACTGGAGATACCATAATAACCGACCCATTCAGTGTCTCTCCTTCTGGAGATAATATAATAACAGACCCACTCAGTGACTCTCCTTGCGGAGATACTTTAAAAACAGACCCAAGCAATGACTCTCCCTGTTTTGATACTATAATAACAGACCCACTCAGTGACTCTCCCTGTGGAGATACTATAACAACAGACCCACTCAGTGACTCTCCATGTGGAGAAACAATAATAACAGACCAGCTCAGTGACTCTCCCTCTGTAGATACTATAATAACAGACCCACTCAGTGACTCTCCCTGTGGAAATTCTATAATAACAGACCCACTCAGTGACTCTCACTGTGGAGATACTAAAATAACAGACCCACTCAGTGACTCTCCCTGTGGAGATACTATAATAACAGACCCACTCAGTGACTCTCCCTGTGGAGATACTATAATATAAGACCCACTCAGTGACTCTCCCTGAGGAGATACTATAATAACAGACCCACGCAGTGACTCTCCCTGAGGAGATTCTATAAAAACAGAACCACTCAGTGACTCTCCCTCTGGAGATACTATAATAACAGACCCACTCAGTGACTCTCCCTGTGGTGATACTATAATAACAGAACAACTCAGTGACTCTCCCTGTGGATATACTATAATAACAGACCCACTCAGTGACTCTCCCTGTTTTGATACTATAATAACAGACCCACTCAGCGATTCTCCCTGTGGTGAGACTAAAATAACAGACCCACTCAGTGACTCTCCCTGTGGAGATTCTAAAGAAGCAGACCCATTCAGTGTCTCTCCCACTGGAGATACTATAATAACAGACCCACTCAGTGTCTCTCCCTGTGGCGATACTATAATATCAAACCCATTCAGTGCCTCTCCATTTGGAGATACTGTAATAACAGACCCACTCAGTAGCTCTCCCTGTGGAAATACTATAATAACAGTCCCACTCAGTCTCTCTCCCACTGGAGATACTATAATAACAGACCGACTCAGTGACTCTCCCTGTGGAGATACTAGAATAACAGAGCCACTCAGTGACTCTCTCTGTGGAGATACTATATTAACAGACCCACTCACTGACTCTCCCTGTGGAGATATTATAATAACAGACCCACTCAGTGATTCTCCCTGTGGAGATACGATAATAACAGACCCACTCAGTTACTCTCCCTGTGGAGGTAATATAATAACAGACCCACTCCATGACTCTCCCTGTGGAGATACTATAATAACAGAGCCACTCAGTGACTCTCCCTGCGGAGATACTATAATAACAGAGCCACTCAGTAACTCTCCCTGCGGAGATACTAGAATAACTGACCTATCAGTGACACTCCCTGTGGCGATACTATAATAACAGACCCACTCAGTGACTCTCCCTGTGCAGATACTATAATAAAAGACACACTCAGTGACTCTCCCTGTGGAGATACTATAATAACAGACCCACGAAGTGACTCTCCCTCTGTAGAAACTATAACAACAGACCAACTCAGTGACTCTCGCTGTGGAGATACTATAATAACAGACCCACTCAGTGACTCTCCATGTGGAGATAATATAATAACAGACCCACTCAGTGACTCTCCCTGTGGAGATACTATAATAACAGACCCACTCAGTGACTCTCCCAGTGGAGAAACAATAATGACAGACCCACTCAGTGACTCTCCCTGTGGAGATACTATAATAACAGACCCACTCAGTGACTCTCCCTGTGGACATAATATAATAACAGACCCACTCAGTGACTCTCACTGTGGAGATACTATAATAACAGATCCACTGAGTGACTCTCCCTGTGGAGATACAATAATAACAGACCCACTCAGTGACTCTCCCTGTGGAGATACAATAATAACAGACCCAGTCTGTGACTTCCTGTGGAGATACTATAATAACAGACCCACTCAGTGACTCTCAATGTGGAGATACTATAATAACAGACCCACTCTGTGACTCACCCTGTGTAGATACTATAACAACAGACCCACTCAGTGACTCTAAATGTGGAGATACTATAATAACAGACCCACTCAGTGACATTCCCTGTTGAGATACTATAATAACAGACCCACTCAGTGTCTCCCTCTGCGGAGATTCTATAAGAACAGACCCACTCAATGACTCTGCCAGTGGAGATACTATAATAACAGACACACTCAGTGACTCTTTCTGTGGAGATACTATTATAACAGACACACTCAGTGACTCTCCCTGTGGAGATACGATAATAACAGTCCCACTCAGTGACTCTCCCTGTGGAGATACGATAATAACAGTCCCACTCAGTGACTCTCCCTGTGGAGAAACAATAATAACAGACCAACTCAGTGACTCTCCCTCTGTAGATACTATAACAACAGACCAACTCAGTGACTCTCCCTGTGGAGATACTATAATAACAGACCCACTCAGTGACTCTCCCTGTGGAGATACTATAATAACAGAGCCACTCAGTGACTCTCCCTGTGGAGATACTATAATAACAGATCCACTCAGTGACTCTCCCTGTGGAGATACTATAATATCAGACCCACTCAGTCCCTCTCCATGTGGAGATACTATAATAACAGACCCACTCAGTGACTCTCCCTGTGGAGATACTATAAAGCAGACCCACTCAGTGTCTCCCTCTGTGGAGATTCTATAATAAAAGACCCACTCAATGACGCTGCCTGTGGAGATACTATAATAACAGACCCACTCAGTGACTCTCCCTCTGGAGATACTATAATAAAAGACAAACTCAGTGACTCTCCCTGTGGAGATACTGTGATAACAGTCCCACTCAGTGACTCTCCATTTGGAGATAATATAATAACAGACACGCTCAGTGACTCTCCCTGTGGAGATACTATAATAAAAGACCCACTCAGTGATTCGCCCTGTGGAGATGCGACAATAACAGATCCACTCAGTGACTCTCCCTGTGGAGATACTATAATGACAGACCCACTCAGTGACTCTCCCTGTGGAGAAACAATAATAACAGACCCACGAAGTGACTCTCCCTGTGGAGATACTATAATAACAGACCCACTCAGTGACTCTCCCTGTGGACATAATATAATAACAGACCCACTCAGTGACTCTCGCTGTGGAGATACTATAATAACAGATCCACTGAGTGACTCTCCCAAAGGAGAAACAATAATAACAGACCCACGAAGTGACTCTCCCTGTGGAGATACAATAATAACAGACCCACGAAGTGATTCTCCCTGTGGAGATACAATAATAACAGACCCACTCAGTGACTCTCCCTGTGGAGATACTATAATAACAGACCCAGTCAGTGACTCTCCCTGTAGAGATACTATAATAACAGACACACTCAGTGACTCTCCCTGTGGAGATACTATAATAACAGACCCACTCAGTGACTCTCCCTGTGTAGATACTATAACAACAAACCCACTCAGTGACTCTCAATGTGGAGATACTATAATAACAGACCCACTCAGTGACTACCCCTGTGGAGATACTATAATAACAGACCCACTCAGTGACTTTACCTGTGGAGATACTATAATAACAGACACACTCAGTGACTCTCCCTGTGGAGATACGATAATAACAGTCCCACTCAGTGACTCTCCCTGTGGAGAAGCAATAATAACAGACCAACTCAGTGACTCTCCCTCTGAAGATACTATAACAACAGACCAACTCAGTGACTCTCGCTGTGGAGATACTATAATAACAGACCCACTCGGTGACTCTCCCTGTGGAGATACTATAATAACAGAGCCACTCAGTGACTCTCCCTGTGGAGATACTATAATATCAGTCCCACTCAGTGCCTCCCCATGTGGAGATACTATAATAACAGACCCACTCAGTGACTCTCCCTGTGGAGATACTATAATAACAGATCCACTCAGTGACTCTCCCTGTGGAGATACTATAATATCAGACCCACTCAGTGCCTCCCCATGTGGAGATACTATAATAACAGACCCACTCAGTGACTCTCCCTGTGGAGATACTATAATAACAGACCCACTCAGTGTCTCCCTCTGTGGAGATACTATAATAACAGACCCACTCAATGACTCTCCCTGTGGAGAAAGAATAATAACAGACCCACGAAGTGACTCTCCCTGTGGAGATACTATAATAACAGACCCACTCAGTGACTCTCCCTGTGGACATAATATAATAACAGACCCACTCAGTGACTCTCACTGTGGAGATACTATAATAACAGATCCACTGAGTGACTCTCCCTGTTGAGAAACAATAATAACAGACCCACGAAGTGACTCTCCCTGTGGAGATACAATAATAACAGACCCACGAAGTGACTGTCCATGTGGAGATACAATAAGAACAGACCCACTCAGTGACTCTCCCTGTGGAGATACTATAATAACAGACCCAGTCAGTGACTCTCCCTGTGGAGATACTATAATAACAGACCCACTCAGTGACTCTCCCTGTGGAGATACTATAATAACAGACCCACTCAGTGACTCTCCCTGTGTAGATACTATAACAACAGACCCACTCAGTGACTCTCAATGTGGAGATACTATAATAACAGACCCACTCAGTGACTCTCCCTGTGGAGATACTATAATAACAGACCCACTCAGTGACTTTCCCTGTGGAGATACTATAATAACAGACACACTCAGTGACTCTCCCTGTGGAGATACGATAATAACAGTCCCACTCAGTGACTCTCCCTGTGGAGAAACAATAATAACAGACCAACTCAGTGACTCTCCCTCTGTAGATACTATAACAACAGACCAACTCAGTGACTCTCGCTGTGGAGATACTATAATAACAGACCCACTCAGGGACTCTCCCTGTGGAGATACTATAATAACAGAGCCACTCAGTGACTCTCCCTGTGGAGATACGATAATAACAGATACACTCAGTGACTCTCCCTGTGGAGATAATATAATATCAGACCCACTCAGTGCCTCTGCATGTGGAGATACTATAATAACAGACCCACTCAGTGACTCTCCCTGTGGAGATACTATAATAACAGATCCACTCAGTGTCTCCCTCTGTGGAGATTCTATAATAACAGACCCACTCAATGACTCTGCCAGTGGAGATACTATAATAACAGACCCACTCAGTGACTCTCCCTCTGGAGATACTATAATAACAGACCCACTCAGTGACTCTCCCTGTGTAAATACAAAAATAACAGACCCACTCAGTGACTCTCCCTGTGGAGAAACAAACATAACAGACCCACTCAGGGACTTTCCCTGTGGAGATACAATAATAACAGACCCACTCTGTGACTCTCCCTGTGGAGATACTATAATAACAGACGCACTCAGTGACTGTCCCTGTGGAGATGCTATAATAACAGGTCCACTCAGTGACTCTCCCTGTGGAAAAACTATAAAAACAGACCCACTCAGTGACTCTCCCTGTGGAGATACTATAAAAACAGACCCACTCAGTGACTCTCCCTGTGGAGATACTATAATAACAGACCCACTCAGTGACTCTCACTGTGGAGATACTATAATAACAGACCCACTCAGTGACTCTCCCTGTGGAGATACTATAATAACAGACACACTCAGTGACTCTCCCTGTGGAGATACTATAATAACAGACCCACTCAGTGACTCTCCCTGTGGAGATCCTATAATAACAGACCCACTGAGTGTCTCTCCATGTGGAGATACAATAATAACAGACCAATCAGTGACACTCCCTGTGGAGATACTATAATAACAGACCCACTCAGTGACTCTCCCTGTTTAGAGACTAAAATAACAGACCCACTCAGTGACTCTCCCTGTGGGGATACTCTAATAACAGACCCACTCAGTGACTCTCCCTGCGGAGATACTATAATAAAAGACCCACTCAGTGACTCTCCCTGTGGAGATACTATGATAACAGTCCCACTCAGTGACTCTCCATGTGGATATAATATAATAACAGACACACTCAGTGACTCTCCCTGTGGAGATACTATAATAACAGACCCAATCTGTGACTCTCCCTGTGGAGATACTATAATAACAGACCCACTCAGTGACTCTCCCTGTGGAGAAACAATAATAACAGACCCACTCAGTGACTCTCCCTGTGGAGATACTATAATAACAGACCCACTCAGTGACTCTCCCTGTGGATATACTATAATAACAGACCCAATCAGTGACTCTCACTGTGGAGATACTATAATAACAGACCCACTCAGTGACTCTCCCTGTTTAGAGACTAAAATAACAGACCCACTCAGTGACTCTCCCTGTGGGGATACTCTAATAACAGACCCACTCAGTGACTCTCCCTGCGGAGATACTATAATAACAGACCCAGTCAGTGACTCTCCCTGTGGAGATACTATAATAACAGACCCACTCAGTGACTCTCCCTGTGGAGATACTATAATAACAGACCCACTCAGTGACTCTCCCTGTGTAGATACTATAACAACAGACCCACTCAGTGACTCTCAATGTGGAGATACTATAATAACAGACCCACTCAGTGACTCTCCCTGTGGAGATACTATAATAACAGACCCACTCAGTGACTTTCCCTGTGGAGATACTATAATAACAGACACACTCAGTGACTCTCCCTGTGGAGATACGATAATAACAGTCCCACTCAGTGACTCTCCCTGTGGAGAAACAATAATAAAAGACCAACTCAGTGACTCTCCCTCTGTAGATACTATAACAACAGACCAACTCAGTGACTCTCGCTGTGGAGATACTATAATAACAGACCCACTCAGTGACTCTCCCTGTGGAGATACTATAATAACAGAGCCACTCAGTGACTCTCCCTGTGGAGATACGATAATAACAGATACACTCAGTGACTCTCCCTGTGGAGATACTATAATATCAGACCCACTCAGTGCCTCTGCATGTGGAGATACTATAATAACAGACCCACTCAGTGACTCTCCCTGTGGAGATACTATAATAACAGATCCACTCAGTGTCTCCCTCTGTGGAGATTCTATAATAACAGACCCACTCAATGACTCTGCCAGTGGAGATACTATAATAACAGACCCTCTCAGTGACTCTCCCTCTGGAGATACTATAATAACAGACCCACTCAGTGACTCTCCCTGTGTAAATACAAAAATAACAGACCCACTCAGTGACTCTCCCTGTGGAGAAACAAACATAACAGACCCACTCAGGGACTTTCCCTGTGGAGATACAATAATAACAGACCCACTCTGTGACTCTCCCTGTGGAGATACTATAATAACAGACGCACTCAGTGACTGTCCCTGTGGAGATGCTATAATAACAGGTCCACTCAGTGACTCTCCCTGTGGAAAAACTATAAAAACAGACCCACTCAGTGACTCTCCCTGTGGAGATACTATAAAAACAGACCCACTCAGTGACTCTCCCTGTGGAGATACTATAATAACAGACCCACTCAGTGACTCTCACTGTGGAGATACTATAATAACAGACCCACTCAGTGACTCTCCCTGTGGAGATACTATAATAACAGACACACTCAGTGACTCTCCCTGTGGAGATACTATAATAACAGACCCACTCAGTGACTCTCCCTGTGGAGATCCTATAATAACAGACCCACTGAGTGTCTCTCCATGTGGAGATACAATAATAACAGACCAATCAGTGACACTCCCTGTGGAGATACTATAATAACAGACCCACTCAGTGACTCTCCCTGTTTAGAGACTAAAATAACAGACCCACTCAGTGACTCTCCCTGTGGGGATACTCTAATAACAGACCCACTCAGTGACTCTCCCTGCGGAGATACTATAATAAAAGACCCACTCAGTGACTCTCCCTGTGGAGATACTATGATAACAGTCCCACTCAGTGACTCTCCATGTGGATATAATATAATAACAGACACACTCAGTGACTCTCCCTGTGGAGATACTATAATAACAGACCCAATCTGTGACTCTCCCTGTGGAGATACTATAATAACAGACCCACTCAGTGACTCTCCCTGTGGAGAAACAATAATAACAGACCCACTCAGTGACTGTCCCTGTGTTGATACTATAATAACAGGCCCACTGAGTGACTCTCCCTGTTGAGATACTATAAAAACAGACCCACTCAGTGACACTCCCTGTGGAGATACTATAAAAACAGACCCACTCAGTGACTCTCCCGACGGAGATACTATCATAACAGACCCACTCAGTGACTCTCACTGTGGAGATACTATAATAACAGACCCACTGAGTGTCTCTCCCACTGGACATACTATAATACCGTACCCACTCAGTGACACTCCCTGTGGAGTGACTTCAATAACATACCCACTCAGTGTCTCTCCCACTGGAGATACTACAGTGACAGACCCACTCAGTGGCTCTCCCTTTGGAGATTCTATAATAACAGACCCACTCAGTGACTCTACCTGTGGAGATACTATAATAACAGACCCACTCAGTGACTCTCCCTGTGTAGATACTATAATAACAGACCCACTCAGTGACTCTCCCTGTGGAGAGACTATAATGACAGACCAACTCAGTGACTCTCCCTGTGGAGATACTATAATAACAGACCCACTCAGTGACTCTCCCTGTGGAGATACTATAATAAAAGACACACTCAGTGACTCTCCCTGTGGAGATACTATAATAACAGACCCACTCAGTGACTCTCCCTGTGGAGATACTATAATAACAGACCCACTCAGTGACTCCCCCTGTGGAGATACTATAATAACAGACCCACTCAGTGACTCTCCCTGTGGAGATACAATAATAACAGATCCACTCAGTGACTCTCCCTGTGGAGATACTATAATATCAGACCCACTCAGTGCCTCTCCATGTGGAGATACTATAATAACAGACCCACTCAGTGACTCTCCCTGTAGTGATACTATAATATCAGACCCACTCAGTGCCTCTCCATGTGGAGATACTATAATAACAGACCCACTCAGTGACTCTCCCTGTGGAGATACTATAATAACACACCCACTCAGTGTCTCCCTCTGTGGAGATTCTATAAGAACAGACCCACTCAGTGACTCTGCCAGTGGAGATACTATAACAACAGACCCACTCAGTGACTCTCCCTCTGGAGATTCTATAATAACAGACCCACTCAGTGACTCTCCCTGTGTAAATACTATAAGAACAGGCCCTCTCAGTGACTCTCCCTGTGGAGATACTATAATAACAGATGCACTCAGTGACTCTCCCTATGGAGATACAATAATAACAGACCCACTCAGTGACTCTCCCTGTGGAGATACTATAATAACAGACCCACTCAGTGACTCTCACTGTGGAGATACTATAATAACAGACCCACTGAGTGTCTCTCCCACTGGAGATACTATAATAACGTACCCACTCAGTGACACTCCCTGTGGAGTTACTTCAATAACAGACCCACTCAGTGTCTCTCCCACTGGAGATACTATAATAACAGACCCACTCAGTGACTCTCCCTGTGGAGATACTATAATAACAGACCCACTCAGTGACTCTCCCTGTGGAAATACTATAATAACAGACCCACTCAGTGACTCTCCCTGTGGAGATACTAAAATAACAGACCCACTCAGTGACGCCCTCTGTGGAGATTCTATAATAACAGACCCACTCAGTGACTCTCCCTGTGGAAATACTATAATAACAGACCCACTCAGTGACTCTCCCTGTGGAGATACTAAAATATACTTACCCACTCAGTGACTCTCCCTGTGGAGATACTATAATAACAGACCCAATCAGTGACTCTCACTGTGGTGATAATATAATAACAGACCCACTCAGTGACTCTCCCTTTGGAGATACTATCATAACAGACCCAATCAGTGACTCTCCCTGTGCATATATTATAACAACAGACCCGCTCACTGACTCTCCCTGTGGAGATACAAGAATAACAGACCCACTCAGTGACACTCCCTGTGGAGATACGATAAAAACAGACCCACTCTGTGACTCTCCCTGTGGAGATACTATAATAACAGACCCACTCAGTGACTCTCCCTGTGGAGATACTATAATAACAAAGCCACTCAGTGACTCTCCCTGTGGAGATACTATAATAACAGACCCAGTCTGTGACTCTCCCTGTGAAAATACTATTTTAACAGACCCACTCAGTGACTCTCCCTGTGGAGATACTATTATAACAGACCCACTCAGTGACTCTCCCTGTGGAGATACTATCATAAGAGTCCCACTCAGTGACTCTCCCTGAGGAGATACTATAATAACAGACCAGCTCAGTGACTCTCACTGTGGAGATACTATAATAACAGACCCATTCAGTGACTCTCCCTGTGGAGATACTATAATAACAGACCCACTCAGTGAGTCTCCCTCAGCAAATGCTACAAAAAGAGACCCACTCAGTGACTCTGCTTGTGGAGATATTATAATAACAGACCCACTCAGTGAGTCTCCCTGTCGTCATACTACAACAAAAGACCCACTCTGTGACACTCCCACTGGAGATACAATAATAACAGGCACACACAGTGACTGTCCCAGTGGAGATACTATAATAACAGACCCACTCTGTGGCCCTCCCTGTAGATATATTATTATTACAGAACCACTCAGTGACGCTCCCTGTGGCGGTACTACAGCAAAAGACCCACTCAGTGACTCTCCCTGTGGAGATACTCTAATACCAGAACCACTCGGTGACTCTCCTTGTGGAGATATTACAATAACAGACACACTCAGTGACTCTCCCTTTGGAGATACTGTAATAACAGACGCACTCATTCACTCTCCCTATGGAAATACTATAATAACAGGCCAAGTCAGTGACTCCCCCTATGGAGGTACTCTATTAATAGATGGACTCAGTGACTCCCCCTGTGGAGATACCAACGTCACAGACACATTCTGTAAGAGTCCACGTGGAGAACTATAAAACAGACCCACTCAGTGGCTCTCCCTTTGGAGATACTATAACAACAGACCCACACAGTGACTCTCCCTGTGGAGATCCTATAATAACAGAACCACTCAGTGACTCTCCCTGTGGAGATACTCTCATACCAGAACCACTCGGTGACTCTCCTTGTGGAGAGATTACAATAATAGACACACTCAGTGACTCTCCCTATGGAAATACTAAAATAACAGACCAACTCAGCAACTCTCGCTGTGGAAATACTATAATAACAGGCCAAGTCAGTGACTCCCCCAATGGAGGTACCATAATAATAGACCCTCTCAGTGACTCTCCCGATGTAGATACTATAATAACAGACCCACTCAGTGACTCTAGCTGAGCCAATACTACAACAACAGACCCACTCAGTGTCTTCCCCTGTGCAGATACTAAAACAGCAGACCCACTCCGTCACTCTCCCTGTGGATATACTATAATATAAAACACAATCATTCAGCATCCCAGTGGAGATACTATGTCGCAGACCCCCTCAGTGACTCTCCCTTTGGAAATACTACAACAACAGAACCACTCAGTTACTCTCCATGTGGAGATATTACAATAACAGACCCGCTCAGTGACTCTCCCTGTGGAGATACAATAATAACAGACCCACTCAGTGACTCTCCCTGTGGAGATACTATAAAAACAGACCCACTCAGTGACTCTCCCTGTGGAGATACTATAATAAAAGACACACTCAGTGACTCTCCCTGTGGAGATACTATAATAACAGACCCAGTCTGTGACTCTCCCTGTGAAGATACTATTTGAACAGACCCACTCAGTGACTCTCCCTGTGGAGATACTATAATAACAGACCCACTCAGTGACTCTCCCTGTGGAGATACTATCATAACAGACCCACCCAGTGACTCTCCCTGAGGAGATACTATAATAACAGACCAGCTCAGTGACTCTCACTGTGGAGATACTATAATAACAGACCAATCAGTGACACTCCCTGTGGAGATACTATAATAACAGACCCACTCAGTGACTCTCCCTGTGAAGAGACTATAGTAACAGACCAACTCAGTGACTCTCCCTGTGGAGATACTATAATAACAGACCCACTCAGTGACTCTCCCTGTGGAGATACTATAATAAAAGACACACTCAGTGACTCTCCCTGTGGAGATACTATGATAACAGCCCACTCAGTAACTGTCCATGTGGAGATAATATAATAACAGACACACTCAGTGACTCTCCCTGTGGAGATACTATAGTAACAGACCCACTCAATGACTCTCCCTGTGGAGATACTATAATAACAGACCCACTCAGTGACTCTCCCTGTGGAGATACAATAATAACAGACCCACTCAGTGACTCTCCCTGTGGAGATACTATAAAAACAGACCCACTCAGTGACTCTCCCTGTGGAGATACTATAAAAACAGACCCACTCTGTGACTCTCCCTGTGGAGATACTATAATAACAGACCCACTCAGTGACTGTCCATGTGGAGATAATATAATAACAGACACACTCAGTGACTCTCCCTGTGGAGATACTATAAAAACAGACCCACTCAGTGACTCTCCCTGTGGAGATACTATAAAAACAGACCCACTCTGTGACTCTCCCTGTGGAGATACTATAATAACAGAGCCACTCAGTGACTCTCCCTGTGGAGATACTATAAAAACAGACCCACTCTGTGACTCTCCCTGTGGAGATACTATAATAAAAGACACACTCAGTGACTCTCCCTGTGGAGATACTATAATAACAGACCCAGTCTGTGACTCTCCCTGTGAAGATACTATTTGAACAGACCCACTCAGTGACTCTCCCTGTGGAGATACTATAATAACAGACCCACTCAGTGACTCTCCCTGTGGAGATACTATCATAACAGACCCACTCAGTGACTCTCCCTGAGGAGATACTATAATAACAGACCAGCTCAGTGACTCTCATTGTGGAGATACTATAATAACAGACCAATCAGTGACACTCCCTGTGGAGATACTATAATAACAGACCCACTCAGTGACTCTCCCTGTGGAGAGACTATAATAACAGACCAACTCAGTGACTCTCCCTGTGGAGATACTATAATAATAGACCCACTCAGTGACTCTCCCTGTGGAGATACTATAATAAAAGACACACTCAGTGACTCTCCCTGTGGAGATACTATAATAACAGCCCACTCAATAACTCTCCATGTGGAGATAATATAATAACAGACACACTCAGTGACTCTCCCTGTGGAGATACTATAATAACAGACCCACTCAGTGACTCTCCCTGTGGAGATACTATAACAACAGACCCACTCAGTGACTCTCAATGTGGAGATACTATAATAACCGACCCACTCAGTGACATTCCCTGTGGAGATACTATAATAACAGACCCACTCAGTGACTCTCCCTGTGGAGATACTATAATAACAGACCCATTCAGTGACTCTCCCTGTGGAGATACTATAATAACAGACCCACTCAGTGACTCTCCCTGTGGAGATACTATAATAACAGTCCCACTCAGTGACTGTCCATGTGGAGATAATATAATAACAGACACACTCAGTGACTCTCCCTGTGGAGATATTATAGTAACAGACCCACTCAGTGACTCTCTCTGTGGAGATACTATAATAACAGACCCACTCTGTGACTCTCCCTGTGGAGATACTATAATAACAGACACACTCAGTGACTCTCCCTGTGTACATACGATAATAACAGTCCCACTCAGTGACTGTCCATGTGGAGATAATATAATAACAGACACACTCAGTGACTCTCCCTGTGGAGATACTATAGTAACAGACCCACTCAATGACTCTCCCTGTGGAGATACTATAATATCAGACCCACTCAGTGCCTCTCCATGTGGAGATACTATAATAACAGACCCACTCAGTGACTCTCCCTGTGGTGATACTATAATATCAGACCCACTCAGTGCCTCTCCATGTGGAGATACAATAATAACAGACCCACTCAGTGACTCTCCCTGTGTAGATACGATAATAACAGTCCCACTCAGTGACTGTCCATGTGGAGATAATATAATAATAGACCCACTCAGTGACTCTCCCTCTGTAGATACTATAATAACAGACCCACTCAGTGACTCTCCCTGTGGAGATACTATAATAACAGACCCACTCAGTGACTCTCCCTGTGGAGATAATATAATAACAGATCCACTCAGTGACTCTCCCTGTGGAGATACTATAATATCAGACCCACTCAGTGCCTCTCCATGTGGAGATACTATAATAACAGACCCACTCAGTGACTCTCCCTGTGGTGATACTATAATATCAGACCCACTCAGTGCCTCTCCATGTGGAGATACTATAATAACAGACCCACTCAGTGACTCTCCCTGTGGAGATACTATAAAAACAGACCCAATCAGTGACTCTCCCTGTGGAGATACTATAATAACAGACCCACTCTGTGACTCTCCCTCTGGTGATACTATAATAACAGACACACTCAGTGACTCTCCCTGTGGAGATACTATAACAACAGACCCACTCAGTGACTCTTAATGTGGAGATACTATAATAACCGACCCACTCTATGACATTCCCTGTGGAGATACTGTAATAACAGACCCACTCAGTGACTCTCCCTGTGGAGATATTATAATAACAGACACACTCAGTGACTCTCCCTGTGGAGATACGATAATAACAGTCCCACTCAGTGACTGTCCATGTGGAGATAATATAATAACAGACACACTCAGTGACTCTCCCTGTGGAGATACTATAGTAACAGACTCACTCAAAGATTCTCCCTGTGGAGATACTATAATAACAGACCTACTCAGTGACTCCCCCTGTGGAGTTACTATAATAACAGACCCACTCAGTGACTTTCCCTGTGGAGTTACTATAATAACAGACCCACTCAGTGACTCTCCCTGTGGAGAAACAATAATAACAGACCAACTCAGTGACTCTCCCTCTGTAGATACTATAATAACAGACCCACTCAGTGCTTCTCCATGTGGAGATACTATAATAACAGACCCACTCAGTGACTCTCCCTGTAGTGATACTATAATATCAGACCCACTCAGTGCCTCTCCATGTGGAGATACTATAATAACAGACCAACTCAGTGACTCTCCCTGTGGAGATACTATAATAACATACCCACTCAGTGTCTCCCTCTGTGGAGATTCTATAAGAACAGACCCACTCAATGACTCTGCCAGTGGAGATACTATAATAACAGACCCACTCAGTGACTCTCCCTCTGGAGATTCTATAATAACAGACCCACTCAGTGACTCTCCCTGTGTAAATACTATAATAACAGACCCTCTCAGTGACTCTCCCTGTGGAGATACTATAATAACAGATGCACTCAGTGACTCTCCCTGTGGAGATACAATAATAACAGACCCACTCAGTGACTCTCCCTGTGGAGATACTATAATAACAGACGCACTCAGTGACTGTCCCTGTGTTGATACGATAATAACAGGCCCACTGAGTGACTCTCCCTGTGGAGATACTATAAAAACAGACCCACTCAGTGACACTCCCTGTGGAGATACTATAAAAACAGACCCACTCAGTGACTCTCCCTACGGAGATACTATCATAACAGACCCACTCAGTGACTCTCACTGTGGAGATACTATAATAACAGACCCACTGAGTGTCTCTCCCACTGGAGATACTATAATAACGTACCCACTCAGTGACACTCCCTGTGGAGTTACTTCAATAACATACCCACTCAGTGTCTCTCCCACTGGAGATACTACAATGACAGACCCACTCAGTGGCTCTCCCTTTGGAGATTCTATAATAACAGACCCACTCAGTGACTCTCCCTGTGGAGATACTATAATAACAGACCCACTCAGTGACTCTCCCTGTGGAGATACTATAATAACAGACCCACTCAGTGACTCTCCCTGTGGAGAGACTATAATGACAGACCAACTCAGTGACTCTCCCTGTGGAGATACTATGATAACAGCCCCACTCAATAACTCTCCATGTGGAGATAATATAATAACAGACACACTCAGTGACTCTCCCTGTGGAGATACTATAATAACAGACCCACTCAGTGACTCTCCCTGTGGAGATACTATAACAACAGACCCACTCAGTGACTCTCAATGTGGAGATACTATAATAACCGACCCACTCAGTGACATTGCCTGTGGAGATACTATAATAACAGACCCACTCAGTGACTCTCCCTGTGGAGATACTATAATAACAGACACACTCAGTGACTCTCCCTCTGGAGATACGATAGTAACAGTCCCACTCAGTGACTTTCCCTGTGGAGTTACTATAATAGCAGACCCACTCAGTGACTCTCCCTGTGGAGAAACAATAATAACAGACCAACTCAGTGACTCTCCCTCTGTAGATACTATAATAACAGACCCACTCAGTGACTCCCCCTGTGGAGATACTATAATAACAGACCCACTCAGTGACTCTCCCTGTGGAGATACTATAATAACAGATCCACTCAGTGACTCTCCCTGTGGAGATACTATAATATCAGACCCACTCAGTGCCTCTCCATGTGGAGATACTATAATAACAGACCCACTCAGTGACTCTCCCTGTAGTGATACTATAATATCAGACCCACTCAGTGCCTCTCCATGTGGAGGTACTGTAATAACAGACCCACTCAGTGACTCTCCCTGTGGAGATACGATAATAACAGTCCCACTCAGTAACTGTCCATGTGGAGATAATATAATAACAGACACACTCAGTGACTCTCCCTGTGGAGATACTATAGTAACAGACCCACTCAATGACTCTCCCTGTGGAGATACTATAATAACAGACCCACTCAGTGACTCTCCCTGTGGAGATACAATAATAACAGACCCACTCAGTGACTCTCCCTGTGGAGATACTATAAAAACAGACCCACTCAGTGACTCTCCCTGTGGAGATACTATAAAAACAGACCCACTCTGTGACTCTCCCTGTGGAGATACTATAATAACAGACCCACTCAGTGACTGTCCATGTGGAGATAATATAATAACAGACACACTCAGTGACTCTCCCTGTGGAGATACTATAGTAACAGACCCACTCAATGACTCTCCCTGTGGAGATACTATAATAATAGACCCACTCAGTGACTCTCCCTGTGGAGATACAATAATAACAGACCCACTCAGTGACTCTCCCTGTGGAGATACTAAAAAAACAGACCCACTCAGTGACTCTCCCTGTGGAGATACTATAAAAACAGACCCACTCTGTGACTCTCCCTGTGGAGATACTATAATAACAGAGCCACTCAGTGACTCTCCCTGTGGAGATACTATAAAAACAGACCCACTCTGTGACTCTCCCTGTGGAGATATTATAATAAAAGACACACTCAGTGACTCTCCCTGTGGAGATACTATAATAACAGACCCAGTCTGTGACTCTCCCTGTGAAGATACTATTTGAACAGACCCACTCAGTGACTCTCCCTGTGGAGATACTATAATAACAGACCCACTCAGTGACTCTCCCTGTGGAGATACTATCATAACAGACCCACTCAGTGACTCTCCCTGAGGAGATACTATAATAACAGACCAGCTCAGTGACTCTCATTGTGGAGATACTATAATAACAGACCAATCAGTGACACTCCCTGTGGAGATACTATAATAACAGACCCACTCAGTGACTCTCCCTGTGGAGAGACTATAATAACAGACCAACTCAGTGACTCTCCCTGTGGAGATACTATAATAATAGACCCACTCAGTGACTCTCCCTGTGGAGATACTATAATAAAAGACACACTCAGTGACTCTCCCTGTGGAGATACTATAATAACAGCCCACTCAATAACTCTCCATGTGGAGATAATATAATAACAGACACACTCAGTGACTCTCCCTGTGGAGATACTATAATAACAGACCCACTCAGTGACTCTCCCTGTGGAGATACTATAACAACAGACCCACTCAGTGACTCTCAATGTGGAGATACTATAATAACCGACCCACTCAGTGACATTCCCTGTGGAGATACTATAATAACAGACCCACTCAGTGACTCTCCCTGTGGAGATACTATAATAACAGACCCATTCAGTGACTCTCCCTGTGGAGATACTATAATAACAGACCCACTCAGTGACTCTCCCTGTGGAGATACTATAATAACAGTCCCACTCAGTGACTGTCCATGTGGAGATAATATAATAACAGACACACTCAGTGACTCTCCCTGTGGAGATATTATAGTAACAGACCCACTCAGTGACTCTCTCTGTGGAGATACTATAATAACAGACCCACTCTGTGACTCTCCCTGTGGAGATACTATAATAACAGACACACTCAGTGACTCTCCCTGTGTACATACGATAATAACAGTCCCACTCAGTGACTGTCCATGTGGAGATAATATAATAACAGACACACTCAGTGACTCTCCCTGTGGAGATACTATAGTAACAGACCCACTCAATGACTCTCCCTGTGGAGATACTATAATATCAGACCCACTCAGTGCCTCTCCATGTGGAGATACTATAATAACAGACCCACTCAGTGACTCTCCCTGTGGTGATACTATAATATCAGACCCACTCAGTGCCTCTCCATGTGGAGATACAATAATAACAGACCCACTCAGTGACTCTCCCTGTGTAGATACGATAATAACAGTCCCACTCAGTGACTGTCCATGTGGAGATAATATAATAATAGACCCACTCAGTGACTCTCCCTCTGTAGATACTATAATAACAGACCCACTCAGTGACTCTCCCTGTGGAGATACTATAATAACAGACCCACTCAGTGACTCTCCCTGTGGAGATAATATAATAACAGATCCACTCAGTGACTCTCCCTGTGGAGATACTATAATATCAGACCCACTCAGTGCCTCTCCATGTGGAGATACTATAATAACAGACCCACTCAGTGACTCTCCCTGTGGTGATACTATAATATCAGACCCACTCAGTGCCTCTCCATGTGGAGATACTATAATAACAGACCCACTCAGTGACTCTCCCTGTGGAGATACTATAAAAACAGACCCAATCAGTGACTCTCCCTGTGGAGATACTATAATAACAGACCCACTCTGTGACTCTCCCTCTGGTGATACTATAATAACAGACACACTCAGTGACTCTCCCTGTGGAGATACTATAACAACAGACCCACTCAGTGACTCTTAATGTGGAGATACTATAATAACCGACCCACTCTATGACATTCCCTGTGGAGATACTGTAATAACAGACCCACTCAGTGACTCTCCCTGTGGAGATACTATAATAACAGACACACTCAGTGACTCTCCCTGTGGAGATACGATAATAACAGTCCCACTCAGTGACTGTCCATGTGGAGATAATATAATAACAGACACACTCAGTGACTCTCCCTGTGGAGATACTATAGTAACAGACTCACTCAAAGATTCTCCCTGTGGAGATACTATAATAACAGACCTACTCAGTGACTCCCCCTGTGGAGTTACTATAATAACAGACCCACTCAGTGACTTTCCCTGTGGAGTTACTATAATAACAGACCCACTCAGTGACTCTCCCTGTGGAGAAACAATAATAACAGACCAACTCAGTGACTCTCCCTCTGTAGATACTATAATAACAGACCCACTCAGTGCTTCTCCATGTGGAGATACTATAATAACAGACCCACTCAGTGACTCTCCCTGTAGTGATACTATAATATCAGACCCACTCAGTGCCTCTCCATGTGGAGATACTATAATAACAGACCAACTCAGTGACTCTCCCTGTGGAGATACTATAATAACATACCCACTCAGTGTCTCCCTCTGTGGAGATTCTATAAGAACAGACCCACTCAATGACTCTGCCAGTGGAGATACTATAATAACAGACCCACTCAGTGACTCTCCCTCTGGAGATTCTATAATAACAGACCCACTCAGTGACTCTCCCTGTGTAAATACTATAATAACAGACCCTCTCAGTGACTCTCCCTGTGGAGATACTATAATAACAGATGCACTCAGTGACTCTCCCTGTGGAGATACAATAATAACAGACCCACTCAGTGACTCTCCCTGTGGAGATACTATAATAACAGACGCACTCAGTGACTGTCCCTGTGTTGATACGATAATAACAGGCCCACTGAGTGACTCTCCCTGTGGAGATACTATAAAAACAGACCCACTCAGTGACACTCCCTGTGGAGATACTATAAAAACAGACCCACTCAGTGACTCTCCCTACGGAGATACTATCATAACAGACCCACTCAGTGACTCTCACTGTGGAGATACTATAATAACAGACCCACTGAGTGTCTCTCCCACTGGAGATACTATAATAACGTACCCACTCAGTGACACTCCCTGTGGAGTTACTTCAATAACATACCCACTCAGTGTCTCTCCCACTGGAGATACTACAATGACAGACCCACTCAGTGGCTCTCCCTTTGGAGATTCTATAATAACAGACCCACTCAGTGACTCTCCCTGTGGAGATACTATAATAACAGACCCACTCAGTGACTCTCCCTGTGGAGATACTATAATAACAGACCCACTCAGTGACTCTCCCTGTGGAGAGACTATAATGACAGACCAACTCAGTGACTCTCCCTGTGGAGATACTATGATAACAGCCCCACTCAATAACTCTCCATGTGGAGATAATATAATAACAGACACACTCAGTGACTCTCCCTGTGGAGATACTATAATAACAGACCCACTCAGTGACTCTCCCTGTGGAGATACTATAACAACAGACCCACTCAGTGACTCTCAATGTGGAGATACTATAATAACCGACCCACTCAGTGACATTGCCTGTGGAGATACTATAATAACAGACCCACTCAGTGACTCTCCCTGTGGAGATACTATAATAACAGACACACTCAGTGACTCTCCCTCTGGAGATACGATAGTAACAGTCCCACTCAGTGACTTTCCCTGTGGAGTTACTATAATAGCAGACCCACTCAGTGACTCTCCCTGTGGAGAAACAATAATAACAGACCAACTCAGTGACTCTCCCTCTGTAGATACTATAATAACAGACCCACTCAGTGACTCCCCCTGTGGAGATACTATAATAACAGACCCACTCAGTGACTCTCCCTGTGGAGATACTATAATAACAGATCCACTCAGTGACTCTCCCTGTGGAGATACTATAATATCAGACCCACTCAGTGCCTCTCCATGTGGAGATACTATAATAACAGACCCACTCAGTGACTCTCCCTGTAGTGATACTATAATATCAGACCCACTCAGTGCCTCGCCATGTGGAGGTACTGTAATAACAGACCCACTCAGTGACTCTCCCTGTGGAGATACTATAATAACAGACCCACTCAGTGTCTCCCTCTGTGGAGATTCTATAAGAACAGACCCACTCAATGACTCTGCCAGTGGAGATACTATAATAACAGAACCACTCAGTGACTCTCGCTCTGGAGATTCTATAATAACAGACCCACTCAGTGACTCTCCCTGTGTAAATACTATAATAACAGGCCCTCTCAGTGGCTCTCCCTGTGGAGATACTATAATAACAGATGCACTCAGTGATTCTCCCTGTCGAGATACAATAATAACAGACCCACTCAGTGACTCTCCCTGTGGAGATACTATAATAACAGACGCACTCAGTGACTGTCCCTGTGTTGATACTATAATAACAGGCCCACTCAGTGACTCTCCCTGTGGAGATACAATAATAACAGACCCACTCAGTGACTCTCCCTGTGGAGATACTATAAAAACAGACCCACTCAGTGACTCTCCCTACGGAGATACTATCATAACAGACCCACTCAGTGACTCTCACTGTGGAGATACTATAATAACAGACCCACTGAGTGTCTCTCCCACTGGAGATACTATAATAACGTACCCACTCAGTGACACTCCCTGTGGAGTTACTTCAATAACAGACCCACTCAGTGTCTCTCCCACTGGAGATACTATAATAACAGACCCACTCAGTGACTCTCCCTGTGGAGATACTATAATAACAGACCCACACAGTGACTCTCCCTGTGGAGATACTAAAATAACAGACCCACTCAGTGACGCCCTCTGTGGAGATTCTATAATAACAGACCCACTCAGTGACTCTCCCTGTGGAAATACTATAATAACAGACCCACTCAGTGACTCTCCCTGTGGAGATACTAAAATAACATACCCACTCAGTGACTCTCCCTGTGGAGATACTATAATAACAGACCCAATCAGTGACTCTCACTGTGGAGATAATAAAATAACAGACCCACTCAGTGACTCTCCCTTTGGAGATACTATCATAACAGACCCAATCAGTGACTCTCCCTGTGCATATTTTATAACAACAGACCCGCTCACTGACTCTCCCTGTGGAGATACAATAGTAACAGACCCACTCAGTGACTCTCCCTGTGGAGATACGATAAAAACAGACCCACTCTGTGACTCTCCCTGTGGAGATACTATAATAACAGACCCACTCAGTGACTCTCCCTGTGGAGATACTATAATAACAGAGCCACTCAGTGTCTGTCCCTGCGGAGATACTAAAATAAAAGACCCACTCAGTGACTCTCCCTGTGGAGATACTATCATAACAGACCCACTCAGTTACTCTCCCTGAGGAGATACTATAATAACAGACCCACTCAGTGACTCTACCTGTGGAGAAACTATAATAACAAAGCCACTCAGTGACTCTCCCTGTGGAGATACTATCATAACAGACCCAGTCTGTGACTCTCCCTGTGAAGATACTATTTTAACAGACCACTCAGTGACTCTCCCTGTGGAGATACTATAATAACAGACCCATTCAGTGACTCTCCCTGTGGAGATACTATCATAACAGACCCACTCAGTGACTCTCCCTGTGGAGATACTATAATAACAGACCCACTCAGTGACTCTCCCTGTGGAGATACTATCATAACAGACCCACTCAGTGACTCTCCCTGAGGAGATACTATAATAACAGACCAGCTCAGTGACTCTCACTGTGGAGATACTATAATAACAGACCCATTCAGTGACTCTCTCTGTGGAGATACTATAATAACAAAGCCACTCAGTGACTCTCCCTGTGGAGATACTATCATAACAGACCCAGTCTGTGACTCTCCCTGTGAAGATACTATTTTAACAGACCACTCAGTGACTCTCCCTGTGGAGATACTATAATAACAGACCCATTCAGTGACTCTCCCTGTGGAGATACTATCATAACAGACCCACTCAGTGAGTCTCCCTCAGCAAATGCTACAAAAAGAGACCCAGTCAGTGACTCTCCTTGTGGAGATATTATAATAACAGACCCACTCAGTGAGTCTCCCTGTCGTCATACTACAACAAAAGACCCACTCTGTGACACTCCCACTGGAGATACAATAATAACAGGCACACACAGTGACTGTCCCAGTGGAGATACTATAATAACAGACCCACTCTGTGGCCCTCCCTGTAGATATATTATTATTACAGAACCACTCAGTGACGCTCCCTGTGGCGGTACTACAGCAAAAGACCCACTCAGTGACTCTCCCTGTGGAGATACTCTAATACCAGAACCACTCAGTGACTCTCCTTGTGGAGATATTACAATAACAGACACACTCAGTGACTCTCCCTTTGGAGATACTGTAATAACAGACGCACTCATTCACTCTCCCTATGGAAATACTATAATAACAGGCCAAGTCAGAGACTCCCCCTATGGAGGTACTCTATTAAAAGATGGACTCAGTGACTCCCCCTGTGGAGATACCAACGTCACAGACACATTCTGTAAGAGTCCACGTGGAGAACTATAAAACAGACCCACTGAGTGACTCTCCCTGTGAGATACTATAACAACAGACCCACACAGTGACTCTCCCTGTGGAGATCCTATAATAACAGAACCACTCAGTGACTCTCCCTGTGGAGATACTCTAATACCAGAACCACTCGGTGACTCTCCATGTGGAGAGATTACAATAATAGACACACTCAGTGACTCTCCCTATGGAAATACTAAAATAACAGACCAACTCAGCAACTCTCGCTGTGGAAATACTATAATAACAGGCCAAGTCAGTGACTCCCCCAATGGAGGTACCATAATAATAGACCCTCTCAGTGACTCTCCCGATGTAGATACTATAATAACAGACACACTCAGTGACTCTAGCTGAGCCAATACTACAACAACAGACCCACTCAGTGTCTTCCCCTGTGGAGATACTAAAACAGCAGACCCACTCCGTCACTCTCCCTGTGGATATACTATAATATAAAACACAATCATTCAGCATCCCAGTGGAGATACTATGTCGCAGACCCCTCAGTGACTCTCCCTTTGGAAATACTACAACAACAGAACCACTCAGTGACTCTCCATGTGGAGATATTACAATAACAGACCCAGTCTGTGACTCTCCCTGTGAAGATACTATTTGAACAGACCCACTCAGTGACTCTCCCTGTGGAGATACTATAATAACAGACCCACTCAGTGACTCTCCCTGTGGAGATACTATCATAACAGACCCACTCAGTGACTCTCCCTGAGGAGATACTATAATAACAGACCAGCTCAGTGACTCTCACTGTGGAGATACTATAATAACAGACCAATCAGTGACACTCCCTGTGGAGATACTATAATAACAGACCCACTCAGTGACTCTCCCTGTGGAGAGACTATAATAACAGACCAACTCAGTGACTCTCCCTGTGGAGATACTATAATAACAGACCCACTCAGTGACTCTCCCTGTGGAGATACTATAATAAAAGACACACTCAGTGACTCTCCCTGTGGAGATACTATGATAACAGCCCACTCAATAACTCTCCATGTGGAGATAATATAACAACAGACACACTCAGTGACTCTCCCTGTGGAGATACTATAATAACAGACCCACTCAGTGACTCTCCCTGTGGAGATACTATAACAACAGACCCACGCAGTGACTCTCAATGTGGAGATACTGTAATAACCGACCCACTCAGTGACATTCCCTGTGGAGATACTATAATAACAGACCCACTCAGTGACTCTCCCTGTGGAGATACTATAATAACAGACCCACTCAGTGAAACTCCCTGTGGAGATACTATAATAACAGACCCACTCAGTGACTCTCCCTGTGGAGATACTATAATAACAGACACACTCAGTGACTCTCCCTGTGGAGATACGATAATAACAGTCCCACTCAGTGACTGTCCATGTGGAGATAATATAATAACAGACCCACTCAGTGACTCTCCCTGTGGAGATACTATAATAACAGACACACTCAGTGACTCTCCCTGTGGAGATACGATAATAACAGTCCCACTCAGTGACTGTCCATGTGGAGATAATATAATAACAGACACACTCAGTGACTCTCCCTGTGGAGATACTATAGTAACAGACCCACTCAATGACTCTCCCTGTGGAGATACTTTAACAACAGACCCACTCAGTGACTCTCCCTGTGGAGTTACTATAATAACAGACCCACTCAGTGACTTTGCCTGTGGAGTTACTATAATAACAGACCCACTCAGTGACTCTCCCTGTGGAGAAACAATAATAACAGACCAACTCAGTGACTCTCCCTCTGTAGATACTATAATAACAGACCCACTCAGTGACTCTCCCTGTGGAGATACTATAATAACAGACCCACTCAGTGACTCTCCCTGTGGAGATAATATCATAACAGATCCACTCAGTGACTCTCCCTGTGGAGATACTATGATATCAGACCCACTCAGTGCCTCTCCATGTGGAGATACTATAATAACAGACCCACTCAGTGACTCTCCCTGTGGTGATACTATAATATCAGACCCACTCAGTGCCTCTCCATGTGGCGATACTATAATAACAGACCCACTCAGTGACTCTCCCTGTGGAGATACTATAATAACAGACCCACTCAGTGTCTCCCTCTGTGGAGATTCAATAAGAACAGACCCACTCAATGACTCTGCCAGTGGAGATACTATAATAACAGACCCACTCAGTGACTCTCCCTCTGGAGATACTATAATAACAGACCCACACAGTGACTCTCCCTGTGTAAATACTATAATAACAGACCCTCTCAGTGACTCTCCCTGTGGAGATACTATAATAACAGATGCACTCAGTGACTCTCCATGTGGAGATACAATAATAACAGACCCACTCAGTGTCTCTCCCTGTGGAGATACTTTAATAACAGACGCACTCAGTGACTGTCCCTGTGTTGATACTATAATAACAGACGGACTCAGTGACTCTCCCTGTGGAGAAACTATAAAAACAGACCCACTCAGTGACTCTCCCTGTGGAGATACTATAAAAACAGACCCACTCAGTGACTCTCCCTACGGAGATACTATCATAACAGACCCACTCAGTGACTCTCACTGTGGAGATACTATAATACCAGACCCACTCAGTGACTGCCTGTGGAGATACTATAATAACAGACCCACTGAGTGTCTCTCCCACTGGAGATACTATAATAACGTACCCACTCAGTGACACTCCCTGTGGAGTTTCTTCAATACAGACCCACTCAGTGTCTGTCCCACTGGAGATACTATAATGACAGACCCACTCAGTGGCTCTCCCTTTGGAGATTCTATAATAACAGACCCACTCAGTGACTCTCCCTGTGGAGATCCTATAATAACAGAACCACTCAGTGACTCTCCCTGTGGAGGTACTCTAATACTAGAACCACTCGGTGACTCTCCTTGTGGAGAGATTACAATAATAGACACACTCAGTGACTCTCCCTATGGAAATACTAAAATAACAGACCAACTCAGCAACTCTCGCTGTGGAAATACTATAATAACAGGCCAAGTCAGTGACTCCCCCAATGGAGGTACCATAATAATAGACCCACTCAGTGACTCTCCCTATGTAGATACTATAATAACAGACCCACTCAGTGACTCTAGCTGAGCCAATACTACAACAACAGACCCAGTCAGTGTCTTCCCCTGTGGAGATACTAAAACAGCAGACCCAATCCGTCACTCTCCCTGTGGATATACTATAATATAAAACACAATCATTCAGCATCCCAGTGGAGATACTATGTCGCAGACCCCCTCAGTGACTCTCCCTTTGGAAATACTACAACAACAGAACCACTCAGTTACTCTCCATGTGGAGATATTACAATAACAGACCCGCTCAGTGACTCTCCCTGTGGAGATACAATAATAACAGACCCACTCAGTGACTCTCCCTGTGGAGATACTATAAAAACAGACCCACTCTGTGACTCTCCCTGTGGAGATACTATAATAACAGACCCACTCAGTGACTCTCCCTGTGGAGATACTATAATAACAGAGCCACTCAGTGACTCTCCCCGTGGAGATACTATAATAACAGAGCCACTCAGTGACTCTCCCTGTGGAGATACTATAATAACAGACCCAGTCTGTGACTCTCCCTGTGAAGATACTATTTTAACAGACCCACTCAGTGACTCTCCCTGAGAAGATACTATAATAACAGACGCTCTCAGTGACTCTCCCTGTGGAGATACTATAATAACAGACCCACTCAGTGACTCTCCCTGTGGAAATACTATAATAACAGACCCACTCAGTGACTCTCCCTGTGGAGATACTAAAATAACAGACCCACTCAGTGACTCCCTCTCTGGAGATTCTATAATAACCGACCCACTCAGTGACTCTCCCTGTTGAAATACTATAATAACAGACCCACTCAGTGACTCTCCCTGTGGAAATACTATCATAACAGACCCACTCAGTGACTCTCCCTGTGGAGATACGAAAATAACAGACCCACTCAGTGACTCCCTCTGTGGAGATTCTGTAATAACAGACCCACTCAGTGACTCTCAATGTGGAGATATTATAATAACCGACCCACTCAGTGACATTCCCTGTGGAGATACTATAATAACAGACCCACTCAGTGACTCTCCCTGTGGAGATACTATAATAACAGACACACTCAGTGACTCTCCCTGTGGAGATACGATAATAACAGTCCCACTCAGTGACTGTCCATGTGGAGATAATATAATAACAGACACACTCAGTGACTCTCCCTGTGGAAATACTATAATAACAGACCCACTCAATGACTCTCACTGTGGAGATACTATAATAACAGACCCACTCAGTGACTTTCCCTGTGGAGTTACTATAATAACAGACCCACTCAGTGACTCTCCCTGTGGAGAAACAATAATAACAGATCAACTCAGTGACTCTCCCTCTGTAGATACTATAACAACAGACCCACTCAGTGACTCTCCCTGTGGAGATACTATAATAACAGACCCACTCAGTGACTCTCCCTGTGGAGATACTATAATAACAGAGCCACTCAGTGACTCTCCCTGTGGAGATACTATAATAACAGACGCACTCAGTGACTCTCCCTTTGGAGATACTATAATATCAGACCCACTCAGTGCCTCTCCATGTGGAGATACTATAATAACAGACCCACTCAGTGACTCTCCCTGTGGAGATACAATAATAACAGACCCACTCAGTGACTCTCCCTGTGGAGATACGATAAAAACAGACCTACTCTGTGACTCTCCCTGTGGAGATACTATAATAACAGACCCACTCAGTGACTCTCCCTGTGGAGATACTATAATAACAGAGCCACTCAGTGACTCTCCCTGTGGAGATACTATAATAACAGACCCAGTCTGTGACTCTCCCTGTGAAGATACTATTTTAACAGACCCACTCAGTGACTCTCCCTGTGGAGATACTATAATAACAGACCCACTCAGTGACTCTCCCTTTGGAGATACTATCATAACAGACCCACTCAGTGACTCTCCCTGAGGAGATACTATAATAACAGACCAGCTCAGTGACTCTCACTGTGGAGATACTATAATAACAGACCCATTCAGTGACTCTCCCTGTGGAGATACTATAATAACAGACCCACTCAGTGAGTCTCCCTCAGCAAATGCTACAAAAAGAGACCCACTCAGTGACTCTCCTTGTGGAGATATTATAATAACAGACCCACTCAGTGAGTCTCCCTGTCGTCATACTACAACAAAAGACCCACTCTGTGACACTCCCACTGGAGATACAATAATAACAGGCACACACAGTGACTGTCCCAGTGGAGATACCATAATAACAGACCCACTCTGTGACTCTCCCAGTAGAGATATTATTATTACAGAACCACTCAGTGACGCTCCCTGTGGCGGTACTACAGCAAAAGACCCACTCAGTGACTCTCCCTGTGGAGATACTCTAATACCAGAACCACTCGGTGACTCTCCTTGTGGAGATATTACAATAACAGACACACTCAGTGACTCTCCCTTTGGAGATACTGTAATAGCAGACGCACTCATTCACTCTCCCTATGGAAATACTATAATAACAGGCCAAGTCAGTGACTCCCCCTATGGAGGTAATCTATTAATAGATGGACTCAGTGACTCCCTCTGTGGAGATACCAACGTCACAGACACATTCTGTAAGAGTCCACGTGGAGAACTATAAAACAGACCCACTGAGTGACTCTCCCTGTGGAGATACTATAACAACAGACCCACACAGTGACTCTCTCTGTGGAGATCCTATAATAACAGACCCACTCAGTGACTCTCCCTGTGGAGATACTCTAATACCAGAACCACTCGGTGACTCTCCTTGTGGAGATATTACAATAACAGACCAACTCAGTGACTCTCCCTGTGGAGATACTATAATAACAGACAAACTCAGTGACTCTCACTGTGGAGATAATATAATAACAGACCCACTCAGTGACTCTCCCTTTGGAGATACTATCATAACAGACCCAATCAGTGACTCTCCCTGTGCATATATTATAACAACAGACCCGCTCAGTGACTCTCCCTGTGGAGATACAATAATAACAGACCCACTCAGTGACTCTCCCTGTGGAGATACTATAATAACAGACCCACTCAGTGACTCTCCCTGTGGAGATACTACAATAACAGAGCCACTCAGTGACTCTCCCTGTGGAGATACTATAATAACAGACCCAGTCTGTGACTCTCCCTGTGAAGATACTATTTTAACAGACCCACTCAGTGACTCTCCCTGTGGAGATACTATAATAACAGACCCACTCAGTGACTCTCCCTGCGGAGATACTATCATAACAGACCCACTCAGTGACTCTCCCTGAGGAGATACTATAATAACAGACGCTCTCAGTGACTCTCCCTGTGGAGATACTATAATAACAGACCCACTCAGTGACTCTCCCTATGGAGATACTAAAATAACAGACCCACTCAGTGACTCCCTCTCTGGAGATTCTCCGAATAACAGACCCACTCAGTGACTCTCCCTGTGGAAATACTATAATAACAGACCCACTCAGTGACTCACCCTGTGGAGATACTAAAATAACAGACCCACTCAGTGACTCTCCCTGTGGAGATACTCTCATAACAGACCCACTCAGTGACTCTCACTGTGGAGATAATATAATAACAGACCCACTCAGTGACTCTCCCTTTGGAGATGCTATCATAACAGACCCAATCAGTGACTCTCCCTGTGCATATATTATGACAACAGACCCGCTCAGTGACTCTCCCTGTGGAGATACAATAATAACAGACCCACTCAGTGACTCTCCCTGTGGAGATCCGATAAAAACAGACCCACTCTGTGACTCTCCCTGTGGAGATACTATAATAACAGACCCACTCAGTGACTCTCCCTGTGGAGATACTATAATAACAGAGCCACTCAGTGACTCTCCCTGTGGAGATACTATAATAACAGGCCCAGTCTGTGACTCTCCCTGTGAAGATACTATTTTAACAGACCCACTCAGTGACTCTCCCTGTGGAGATACTATAATAACAGACCCACTCAGTGACTCTCCCTGTGGAGATACTATCATAAAAGACCCACTCAGTGACTCTCCCTGAGGAGATACTATAATAACAGACCCACTCAGTGACTCTCACTGTGGAGATACTATAATAACAGACCCATTCAGTGACTCTCCCTGTGGAGATACTGTAATAACAGCCCCACTCAGTGAGTCTCCCTAAGCAAATGCTACAGAAAGAGACCCACTCAGTGACTCTCCTTGTGGAGATATTATAATAACAGACCCACTCATTGAGTCTCCCTGTCATCATACTACAACAAAAGACCCACTCTGTGACACTCCCACTTGAGATACAATAATAACAGGCACACACAGTGACTGTCCCAGTGGAGATACTATAATAACAGACCCACTCTGTGACTCTCCCTGTCGAGATATTATTATTACAGAACCACTCAGTGCCGCTCCCTGTGGCGTTACTACAGCAAAAGACCCACTCAGTGACTCTCCCTGTGGAGATACTCTAATACCAGAACCACTCTGTGACTCTCCTTGTGGAGATATTACAATAACAGACACACTCAGTGACTCTCCCTTTGGAGATACTGTAACAACAGACGCACTCATTCACTCTCCCTATGGTAATACTAAAATAACAGACCAACTCAGCAACTCTCGCTGTGGAAATACTATAATAACAGGCCAAGTCAGTGACACCCCCAATGGAGGTACCATAATAATAGACCCACTCGGTGACTCTCCCTGTGTAGATACTATAATAACAGACCCACTCAGTGACTCTAGCTGAGCCAATACTACAACAACAGACCCACTCAGTGTCTTCCCCTGTGGAGATACTAAAACAGCAGACCCACTCCGTCACTCTCCCTGTGGATATACTATAATATAAAACACAATCATTCAGCATCCCAGTGGAAATACTATGTCGCAGACCCCCTCAGTGACTCTCCCTTTGGAAATACTACAACAACAGAACCACTCAGTTACTCTCCATGTGGAGATATTACAATAACAGACCCGCTCAGTGACTCTCCCTGTGGAGATACAATAATAACAGACCCACTCAGTGACTCTCCCTGTGGAGATAATATAAAAACAGACCCACTCTGTGACTCTCCCTGTGGAGATACTATAATAACAGAGCCACTCAGTGACTCTCCCTGTGGAGATACTATAATAACAGACCCAGTCTGTGACTCTTCCTGTGAAGATACTATAATAACAGACCCACTCAGTGACTCTCCCTGTGGAGATACTATAATAACAGACCCACTCAGTGACTCTCCCTGTGGAGATACTCTAATACCAGAACCACTCGGTGACTCTCCTTGTGGAGATATTACAATAACAGACCCACTCAGTGTCTTCCCCTGTGGAGATACTAAAACAGCAGATCCACTCCGTCACTCTCCCTGTGGATATACTATAATATAAAACACAATCATTCAGCATCCCAGTGGAGATACTATGTCGCAGACCCCCTCAGTGACTCTCCCTTTGGAAATACTACAACAACAGAACCACTCAGTTACTCTCCATGTGGAGATATTACAATAACAGACCCACTCAGTGACTCTCAAAGTGGAGATACTGTAACAACAGACACACTCCGTGACTCTACATGTGGAGATATTACAATAACAGAACAACTCAGTGACTCTCAAAGTGGAGATACTGTAACAACAGACACACTCCTTGACTCTCCCAGTGGAGATACTATAATAAGAGACCTAGTGACTCTCCCTGTGGTGATTCTGTAATAACAGCCCCACTCAGACACTCGCCCTACAGAAATACTACAATAACAGACCCACTCTGTAACTCTCCCTGTGGAAATACTATAATGCCAGGCACACTCGTTGACATTCCCAGTGGAGATATTATCTTAACAGACCCACTCAGTGACTCTCCCTGTGGAGATAATATAATAACAGACCCACTCAGTGATTCTCTCTCTGGAGATGCTGCAACAACAGACCCACGCAGTGACTCTCCCTGTGGAGATACTCTAATAACAGACACAATCATTCACTCTCCCTGTAGAGATACTATATAACAGACCCCCTCAGTGACTCTCCCTTTGGAAATACTACAGCAACAGACCCACTCAGTGCCTCTCCCTGTGGAAATACTATAATAACATTCCCACTCAGTGACTCTCCCTGTGGAGATTCTAACATAAAAGACCCACTCAGTGACTCTCCCTGTGAAGATATTGTTGTCGGGTATTCCCAAGTGCAGAGGCACATGCAGGAAATATCATACTCTTTAAATGTTATTTGAGTAACCAATAACGTATAATCTTAGTGAACAATGTAGAGGTTGCAGGGCATCATGTGGCTTAGCCAACTTGATCATATAAATTCAAACAAAGACTCATTAAATTGAGAGCAGATGTCCTTGTGGAATGCTGACAAAGGTACCAGCCTGTAACGAGGTCAAGATAAGATGGTGAGCGTACATGAGAACCAAGGATAATGGATAAGATGGAATGGAGAACATCATGAGTAATCCCCTATCTGTCTGTGGGCCGGTTCTGCAGTAACTCCATGCCTAGTTACCACTTCTATTGGCTCTAATAATCAATGTATATGACCTATAATCGTTGTGATTGGACCATGTCCAGCCAGGATCGGCTGAGTAACTGTTTGAAAATGTATGAGTATTGATGATTTTCCTTTGTTCATTGCAGAGGCATCTGGACAGCCCAGTGACCTGCTCCCCACTGGCGTAACTAAATAAACTGTTTGACATTGGAGTGGACCTGAGGGTTGAGTGATTCTTCTAGACTCATTCCCGCCTACAATTGGCGTAGTCGGCAGAATCAGGTGTGAGTCAACTCTTCTGCGATCCTGATATCCCAATCACCCAGCCTGAGTCTGATTTAAAAGGACCTGGTCCCACGTGACGGCCAGGATCAAGTGGGCGGTGGGTGGGGGGAACAAAGGGACCAAGGGGGAGTTGGCTGGAGCCTGATCCCGAACTTGAGAACAGGATTCAGCAGTCGCTTGATGCCATCAGGAATACCGGGTGAGTATTTTTATAGCTTATCCCGGGCCGGGTGGTGTTTTGCGACCGACGAATGCCAAGTTTGTGAACAGGATCTGACCAATGGTCAAATGGTGGTAGGTAGTTCGTTAACACACGTAGGCACTGTTGAGATGGGTTTGGAATATATGTATGCATATATATATATCATAAGCTTCTTGTGTGAAATACTGACAGACTTGTGAGCCGACAGTTAGCCAGGAGGCGGTCTATGACAAGTTGCGCTAGGTTGAAAGTGGACCTCTGAGAGTAGATTCTAATGGTTCTAATCCTACCCAAGCATGGCCAGTGAAAAGATGGAGCTCGAGTGGGGACCCTTTCCTGCCACCTGGCAGAGAAACACAACAAGTTAATAGGAAAGATGATTGACTCAGTTTGGAATCCCCACGACCCTGCCACAAAACAAAAGGAGTGGTGATAAAAAGAAAAAATAGCATTCACTAAGTTTATGGCAGAGTGAAATTAAAGACTATGTTTTAGAGTAAAAACAAGTTACTGTGTCTTTGGTTCGAATGTGTGAATGTTGGAAGCGTCCACGAATGAATTGAATGTCTGGGATGTACAGCTTGTGTACTATACAACTGACTGTCGTTAACTCTTTGTTGCCTGGCTTTAATGTTGAAAGCATGAGTCTATTAAGTTGTTTGGAATTGAATGAGTGTGAAAAGTGATTGTTGAATGTGTTCATTTCGATTTAAGATTGTGCACCCAGGAATGGGATATAAAATTGAATTATATTTTAAGTTAAAATTTTATTTTGATTTTAAAAGTTGGGTTTGCAACTGTGAAATGGCAACGAACAATTTTCTAAGAGATAAGCTTCAGCCTTGAAGGTCTGAAGATGTCTGTCTTTCCTGATGGAGATGATTCCCTTTGAAGTTGATAATGTTACTAAAGATTTTGTTGTTTGAAAATCCTAAGGATACCAAAAAATTTTTTTAAAATGGAGTTTAGTTCTTTTCGAAAAGGGAAAAAAGGTTACGTAAAGCGACACAGCTGAGAATGCTTTGCTCCGCCCACTTGGAGGCAAGCAAAGAAATTAACCTAGTTGCAAGCACTTCTGTCTTTAATAAAAAAATGCTATATCACCAAGTCTGGGCATAAGAAATTGGAATCGATAAACAAAATTAAATTGATATGAATGGTTATTTAAAGCATTAAAAGGGAAATTTACTGTTATTTGTATTTGGAATAATCTGAGATGTTGAAAATCCAGATTAATTTGGCACAGATAATGAAGGAAAAGGTTTCTTATTTGGGAATAGTAATAACACAGGGAAAGCATGAGACAGAGCAAATGTGAGTGCAGGCAATCCTCGAACTCCACCTAGCGCAAGATATTAAAGCTCTAAGATAAAAAAAAGGACAGTTCCTATTCCAGGTTGTGAGAATAAGCAGACAAGAAGCACCAACCCCCACGATTATCCCCACATCCGAATTACCGACGAGTAAGGTTACGACCCAGCAGTCACAAGTGACTGGTCTCCCTTTCCCTGCCTTAACTGCAGGTCCAGAAAATGGACTTGCAATAATGAAAACGAATAAAATTTTATATGATAATATAAAGCTTGAGTTGGTACCGCTAATATTGAATATCTCAGATATCCAGCTACCTTGCTGGTGCCCTGAGAAGACCTGAAAGTTGTACAAGGTATTACTGTAACAATTGCTAAGACAAGAATTTGGTCTTGAAGGAATAATAAAGGGAAAGAGACATAAACGTATTTTAGTGAATGATGCAGCCACAGTCCTTCATATGGGAACTTCAATTGTCAATACTATAGATTTGGAAAAGGTGGACCAGAAGGTTAGAACTCTTAGTCAGCTAGTAAAGGATATTTTGAAAAAGGAACAAAAGGGACAGAGTGGTGTAGCTAAAGTAGGAAAGGACTTGATGAATACGGTGACAGGAAGGGTGATGAGACTGGCAAGGTATGTCGTAGCAGGTAGTGAGGAAGTAGGACCCATGAGAGAAAGGGTTAAAGATTTGTGAAGGAGTTGTGAGGTAGGTGGTGGGGGAAGATAGGGACAGGTGGGGATGTGGTAGGAATTTGGGACTAGTGTAAGATTAGTATAAATGGGTGGTTGATGGTCGGCACAGATTTGTTGGGCCGAAGGGCCTGTTTCAGTGCTGTATCTCTAAACTAAACAACTGCACAAGGTGAGGCAAGAGGTTCTATAGAAACATGAAAGAGGAACAGACAAAGGTGCCTGTTGTGGGAGACAAAGTAATGGTAAAGGGAAGGGCTGATGGAAGCACTGGTCCCAACTGAAGGTATATAAATACAACAGCAAATGACAGACTCCGAAATAAACACAACTTGATACGCAAAGAGATGCCGGGAATGGAAGAATACACTTGAGAATGGACTACTCGGGGGGCTGGGATTAATGGTAGTGTTGATAGGCATTTGGATTATTATTAGATGGGCTACTAACTGGGAAAAAATGTGGGGAACGAAGCCCGAGCACGACGGGACCATATAGATAATTTCGAAAGAGTAAAGATGATAAGAATATAAATTAACTCCTGGATTCCCCAGGACATGTTCGGTCCCCACAGGTAGACATGTATCCCTCATCAGGGGATACTCATAACATGGACAAGTACTAACACCTGATGACCACCAGGGCAGTGTGTTTAAATTACAGATATAACCACTAGTGGCGAATGGGAAAGAACCGGACTGCAGTGGATGTGGGGCCTGCTGCTAATATCCGGAGAGAAAGAACAAAGACCCAGTAATGGTTGAACAACGGATCAATGAAAGGAGTATTAATATGGACTATATGAACGATGGGGCATTGCACAATATACTAAGCGAAAGAAAGCAAAGGCTTTGGTAAAGGAACAACACAGGAGGTTAACCTCAAAAGGACACGATAATTTGGGTCATATTGATTTGATTTAAGTGACCGGGATTCCTGAAACCACGTGACTGGCCAGCACGTAGAGGCAGGGAATACCGGACGGGGTTATAACGGGAATGATAAAGTAGGCATGTCGGTTAACAGGACGAGGGATAGTCCTTTACCGAAAGGGGGGATTGTAGAGGGAAAAATTGTGGCCGATGCAGCTAAATAAATACACACAAGATGAAAGTGTAGCCACATATTGTTAGAAAATGGGGTATTTACCCAAGGCATTGTGGGACAAGTTAGTTCGCTTGCAGCCTTGAGCATGGTACTGCTTAGCACAGGCGATTAGCCTGACCAAGGAGGGCCCCCCATATCTGTGCAGAAGATAGCTGCTCTGTCTAAGTGCGGACTACACAAAGCAACTAGGAATGCTGACCTGATAGACGTAGATGGAATCGTTGTGAAGACTCAAGGGGGGTTTGGTAAACAAGCTGAGATGGTCAGGGGCGTACCATGAGCTATCCCCACAGCCACATGATGCATAATTAATAATGTTATTGGTAATGAATGTAATATATGTAATCAATAACAGTTATGATTGGATTATGTCAAGCCGGGATGGGCTGAGGAACTGTATATCTGTTGTGGATTTCCCTTTGTTCAGTGGAGAGGCATCTGGACAGACCAGTGACCTGCTCTCCGCTGGCGTAACTCAATAAACTGTTCGACATTGGAGCAGACCTGAGTGTCGAGTGATTCTTCTAGATTCATGCCCGCTAACAGGAAGAAACAGACATGAGAGGGAGAGACAGACAGAGGATCAGACAGGTTGTAACGATCAATAACAATCCTCATTATCTGCCCATTCCTGTTTTTGGAGGTTAGTGTGAGTGTTTTAGAGGTGAATGTTGGATCAGTGTTTCATATTTTCAAACTGCAGTGACATTCCCAACAAGGCTGTTAAGGTATTTATGAGCAGGGAGGTTATGCTGGAACTGTATAACTCATTGCTTCAGCACCATAATGAGACCTCCCAGGGCGGGTACAGTGTGAGTTTAGATCCAGAGCAAAGCAGTGGCTTCAGAGAAGGAGGGAGAGACGGGCAGAAAGAGTGAGGAGATACGGGGAGGCAGGCAGATTGTAGGAGAAACTTTACATCTAACCACGTGAAAAAATAAATAAATAAAAATATAAATGGACTGCGCACTGAACATACTGTCCGCACACAACAACTAAAGTCACAGACCATCCCAACTTGAAATTATATCGCCATTCCTTCACTGTTACTGGGTCAAAATCCTGGAACTCGCTTCCGAACAGCACTGTGGGTGTACCTACCCCACATGGACTGCAGCGGTTCAAGAAGGAGGCTCAACACCACCTTCTCAAGGGCAATTAGAGATGGGTAATAAATGCTGGCCTGGCCAGTAACGCACATATCCAACAAATAAATGAGGAAACAAAAAGTTGACATCGAGTCACTTAAGGAGATATTACACCAGACGAACTAAAACTTGGTCAGAGAGGTTGGGTTCAGGCAGCGTCTTCAAAAAGGAAAGAGAGTTAGTGAGACGGAGAGGCTTAGGAAAATAGTTCCAGAGTTAGGGTCTTGGCAGCTTGAAGGCACGGCCACCAATGGTGGGACGACTCAAATTGAGGATCCTCAAGAGGCCAGAATTCGAGGATCGCAGATATTGGTGGATTGTGGAGCTGGAGGAGATTGCAGAGAAAGGGAGGGGTCATTTGTGGAAGACAATTCCAAACTTCTACCACACTTTGTATGTAGAAGTGTTTCTGGATTATCGATTTTTAGACAGTCCCCCCGGTCCGAGACTGTCCCCATCGAATACTTACAGGGCAGGTACGCACGGGGTGAGATACAGAGTAAAGATCCTTCTACCAATGCCGGACTCACTGTTCCTCTGTCTCTCTCTCCTCATCTCTCAGTGCCTGCAACACCCTTTCCCTGCCTTTCTTTCTCCATCTTCCCATCCTGAGAGCAAGAGGGAGAGATTGAGATAATGTACAGAGCGAGATAGAGATAGAGGGAGAAAATTCGAGAGATCGACTTGGAAAATCAGTAACAGAGAGAAGAAATAGGGTTTCAGAGAATAGAAGAGAGGGGAAGAGAGAGATAGAGATGGAGAGAGATTACCAGCAAGAGAGATTACCAGAGATCACCTCTCTCTCAGTCCCTATCACTCCTTTCCAATTTGTTACCATCTCCATCTATTTTTCTCCCTCTTCCCCGATGTTTCACACTCCATGCCTCTCGCTCGTATGTCTGTGTGTATTGCAGTGAAGGATTACATCAAATTGTTATGTTTTACATTTGCTCTTTCAATCTAACTGAACAATCTCTCAGACTGTGAACAGAGGGGCCTTGGAGTGAATGTCCACTGATTCCTGAGGGTAACAGGACAGGTGGATAAGGTGGTTAAGAAGGCTTACGGAATACTTCCCTTTATTGGCCTATGTAGAGAATATAAGAGCAGGGAGATTATGCGAGAACTGTCTCAAACTCTAGTTAGACCACAGCTAGAGTACTGTGTACAGTTCTGGTGACCACATTACAGGAAGGATGTGATCACACTAGAGAGGGTACAGAGGAGATTTATAGAGGATGTTGTCAGGAATGGAGAATTTTAACTCTAAGTAAAGATTGCACAGGCTGGAATTGTTTTCTTTTGAACAGAGAAGATTGAAGGGAAGATTTAATTGAGGTGTATAAAATAATGATGGGCCTAGATAGAGTGGATAGGAAGGACCCATTTCCCTTGACAGAGGGGTCAATAACCATGGGCATAGATTACAAGATTTCCACACCAATATCATGAGGGTGTGATGGCTTCCATTGTGGAATACCTTGTTTACAATGGAGCGTTTTCCTTCCTGATCATCAAAACTGGCCGCCTTGGCCCCAACTTCATCCACATTTCTCCCACTGTACCAATATTTCACTCTGCATACCTATCTTTCTCTGTTTGCGTACACAGCAGTGAAGGATTACATCAAATGAATATATCTTACATTCTCCCTTTCAATCCACCCCAACAATCTCTCTGTCTCCAACCTTGTCCCTCTCAACAGCCCTCTCTCTATCCTCATATCTAAGCCTCTCTCCCTCTGTCTCCCTCTTAGTGTCAGAGATAGCAGGAGGGAGAGACAGAGAGAGGAAGACAGAGAGAGACACAGAGAACAATCCCAGATTCTCCAATCTATCCACGTACTGAAGTCCCTCAACCTTGGAACCATTCTTGTGAATCTTTTCTGCACCCTCTCTGATACCCCTAAAGTACGGTGTCCAGAATTGCACAATGCTACATTTGAAGGCAAACCAGCGTTTTACAAAGGTCATATTTTCCTTGCTTTTGCATTCAATGTCTCTATTTATAATCTGAGGACCCCTTATGCCCTTTCATCACTTTCTGAAGCTGCCCTGCCACCTTCAGTGATTGGTGCACAAATACCCCAAGATGAGTCTGTTCCTGCACCTCCTTTCGAATTGTTTCCTTTACTTTATATCATCTCTCCTCCTTTTTCCTAACCGTGGAGGCGGAAGGTACGGGCATGGTTCTTAATGAATGCATTGCGACTGTCTTCACAAAAGAAGGGATGACAGAGACATTGTAGTCAATGAGGAGGGGTTTGAAATATTGAATGGGATGAACAGTGAGAGAGGAAATATTCAGGGGTTTGGCATCTTTGAAAGCTGATAATTCACAAGGCTCAGACTGTTCAGAGGTGCAAGGGAGGAAATATCAGAGGCTCTGACCATCATTTTCCAATCCTCTCTGGTTATAGTCGTGCTGCCAGAGGACTGGAGGACTGTGTATGCTGTCCTGTTGATTAACAAGGGAGAAAGCAAAAGACTGAGTAATTACAGGCCACCCAGCCTAATCACAGTGGATGGAAAATTATTGGGCGCAAAGGAATGATTAATTCCATTCTCGGACTGTGCGCCTCAGTGTCTCCATGTCTGTGTCTCTGTCACAATTTCAGCACTACCCTTATATTGGTGAGGAGTCAGTCTCTGGAATAAATGTCCCAGTGTTGTGGTAAGATAAAATGGCCACCGAGAACCAGCCTAAAATGGCTGACTAATGTTTGTGGATTTCCACAGATGTATGAGAGAGGAGAAAGAGAGAGACAAACAGACAGAAAGAGAGAGAAAGAGATGAAACACAGACCAAGACTTAAAGAGTGATAACAAGATATTTGTCATTGGACAGAGGAAGAGGAGGAGGCCATTTGGCCCTTAAACCCTCTTCTGTCATTCAATGAGCTCATGGCTGATGTGTGATCTAACTCCATGTACCTATCTTTGCCCGTTACGACCTTTGGTTAACAAAAATCTATCAAACTCAGATTTAAAAACTAACAAGTGTCTCAGCATCAATTGCCGTTTGTGGAAGAGAGTTCCAAACTGATACCACGCCTGGTGTGTTGAAGTGTTTCTTCATTTCACTCCCGAAATGTTTTTAGACTACGTTTAGATTTTTAGACTATGCCCCCAAGTTCCTGGCTCCGCAGCCAGTGGGAATTGTTACTCTCTGTCAACCCGTTCAGTTTCCCTTATTATCTTGAAAACATTCATCAAATAACCCCACAACCTTGTAAATTCCAGGGAAAGGACATGTTGGAGCAGGAGGGGAGACTGGAGCAGATGGTTTGGCAAAGTGGATAAACTGAAGCAATGGATGAGGAGACTAAAGATTAAATACAGTGAGAGGAGAGGCTGAGATTCACAGGGAGAGACTGCAGCAGAGTGTTAGAGGAAATCTAATCTATAGATCCCAGTAATACAACTCAATTAATACATTCAAACAATAATCCCTGTGGTTATTGGTGTTGGAGAACAGTTCATTGTTTCTACAAATTTCTTTAAGCAGATGGTGGTGAGTGCATGGAACGCTTTGCCAGTGGAGGTGGTAGACGCGGGCACGATAGTGTCTTTTAAGATGTATCTACACAGATACATGAATGGGCAGGAAGTAAAGAGATACAGACCCTTAGAAAATAGGTGACAGGTTTAGATAGAGGATTTGGATCGGCGTAGGCTTGGAGGGCCGAAGGGCCTGTTCCTGTGCTGTAATTTTCTTTGTTCTTTGTTCTTTGTTCTTTGTAATATAGTCAATATATTTCGTTTATACAGGCTATTAAATATAAATGTAAATATATTTCTGATATCATCCTCGCTCTTTATTGAATTCAGCAGTCACAGAGATTATAAAGTGCAGTATTTAAATAATGAATTACCATCAGTGCAGAACTGATTCTACTCAGTTCATTCAGTCACGAATTTAGGAATAGGAACTTTCTACAAAACAAAATGAGGACCTGACAGAAATCAACACAGAGGATCAAGTCCAACAGGAAAATGAACACAATCTGACAACAGACAACTTCAACTCACAGTTTCTCTCACTAATTGTTCTGGACATTCCAGCACTTTATGATAGTGAATTATTTACACTGCTGCTTCTTTCTCTTTCTCTTTACTTCTCCTTTTCTTTGTCCATCGGTTTCGTTCTCCCTGCTCCTTTTCTCCGTCCCTATCTCTCTGGACTGCTCACACCCTGTAAATTGTTACTTCATGCTGCTTTTCACTTGTGATTCATTCCTGACATTCTGCGTCTGTTTTCCGTTCACCAGCCCCAGGTTCAATGATTCTATTCTCTGAGTCAGTTTGTTCAATGGTGAAAGCTCTGTGAATAATTTAATGTATCTACAGAAAACCCAAGACTCCACCTGTTCACCTACACTCTTCACTTCATCTGCAATACATGGAATAAACAGGATCGAAAGCTACTTCCAGACAAACCTCACAATCATTGAAATTCATTCTCCTGGAATTATAAAGTAATCTGTTAAAATGTGGGATTGTTCAATTAATTAAACAGCAACATCAGCGCTGCAGCTGATAATCTACAGATAGATGGAAAGACTCTTGATTCCAACTGATCCCAACCAGTAAAACATCACATCAATATTTTCTATTTTACAATGTAGTCCAGTGACAGTGAAGGTCCACAGTGAAGCAGAGAAGGACAAGTGAAAGTGTCAGCAGCAAACTCTGTTCAGTAGCCAGACTTCTGAAGCGGCGTCAGACACACACAGAGTGAAATAATATTTGATAACAGTTATAACCAATAAATACATTTAAATCCCAGTGAAACTGAGCCATGTTATTGGGGAGGGAGGACATTGTTCTGTCCCCTTGTAACACGGAGACCGTGAGATGTCTTATTATCAATCAGTAAAAAAAAAAATCATAAAAATATTACAGGACCGGTTAGATCCACCTCATGAAAATGCTAATAACTCCTAATGGTCCGATTATTGATCGTAACCGAAACATCTCATTCCAATACATTCAATACACAGAATAATCCAGTAATAATGCCGCAGTTACTTAAAACAATACCATTAAGTACATAATACAGTTCCTGCAAGAATGAAAGAGTAGACAATGAGGAGATTCCATCAGTAAATTGCTGGTAAACAACAGGCGGCTGTGTAACACACACAGAGGGAAATAATATCGAGTACAGCAGCACAGTTCACATCGATTTACACTATTAACAGCTGAGATACTGGCTTACCAGGAACACCAATTGCTGCAAGTACAGGATAATAAATGAATATGAACTGAACGAATACTGGATATCCCATTTCTGTGAGAAGCAGAGACTTCTATTAGCCTGGAATCCACAGCTCCACCAGGCACTGTGAGCTGATCTATTCCAATGGGTCCTGATTTATACAGGGGATAAGTCCCCACTGACACGGTTAAACCCCTGATCATTGCTATTAGTTACACTCACCTGAACAAACACATTACATCAGCAGCTTTGACTCTGATGTAAATAATGTATTGCATAAAACACAATTATTTCAATATCAATGATATTTTCTGAGTAAGACCTTTCCCGGGAAGAGACCTGAATTCTGAACTCATACTGGACGGATGCTCCAATTATAAGAGGCATCATTTACATTTTCCATATAATTGTTTTGACCTTGTTTACTCATGGCATTTCTATTGAAAATGTAACTGATCTGTCTGCAGTGGACACTGAATCCAGGGACAAAAGCAATCCCGTTTCACTCTGTTCCTGCCTTTTCCCAGTTAAAATGTGAACTTTGAGTCTCTGATTCGGGACCATGTTCAGAGTTACAGCCCAGAAACCACTGTGAGTGATATTACTTGACAGACACTGTCCGCATCCATTTTGGAGGCAGTTGGGTATTGATAATATCACTGATCATGTAATCCAGATGCCCAACCTGATGGCCTGGGGACAGGGGTTCAAATCCCACCACGGCAGCTATATAAAACAGAGGGAGTTCCCTTTCTATGTATAAAGTAGAGGGAGAACCCTCTTTATTTATAAAGTGGAAGGAGCACCCTCTCTATTTATAAAGTTGGGGCGATGAAGGAAAGAGGAGAGAGGGAAGCGAAAAAATGGGGAAATGGAGAAAGAGGGACAAACTGGAATACAGTGAGAGACAGAAGAAATAGCGAAATGAGACCTTGACGGAACCCCAGTAAAAAATCCCATTGTCTGCCCAGTTCGGTATTTGGGGTTCAATGTGAGTGTTGTAGGGATGAGTGTTCGATGAGTGTTTGATATTTTCAACCTACATTGCCATTCCCAACAAAAGCAAGAGTTAAAGATTCAACTTTAACCAAAAAAAATGGCTCAACGCATTGCTGTCCATGTACAGAGGGACGGAGAGATGGAGGGAGTGAGACACAGATGGACAGAGACACAGACAGAGTGGGACAGAGAAAGAGGGAGAGAGAGAGACAGAGCTAGAATGATAGAGAAAAAAGGAGAAACAGAGACAGAGGGAGAGAGACAGAAAGGGAGGCAGGCAAATGCAGAGTGAGAGAGACAGAAAGAGAGGCAGGCAGATGCAGAGGGAGAGAGACAAACAGAGGGAGAAACAGAGACAGAGGGACAGACAGACAGAGAGGGAGAGAGGGAGGGCGAGATTATAGGAAAAACTTTACATCTAATTATGTTGAAAAAAGATAGAATTAAAAAGTAAAACTGGCAGTGTGCAGGAACTAATTTTGAAAGGAAAGATCAGGGGTTTAGTGTGAGTGTTTTGGGGGCAAGTGTTGGATCAGTGATTGATAGTTTGAAACTGAAGTGACATTTAAAATAATTCCAAAAAATATTATTAAACACTGACAAACTTTAGAAACAGGGGAAATGGGATACAGTGTGTGAGGGGACTTTGACAGAACTTCAGTAACAATCCCCATTATCTGCACAGTCCTGTATTGGGGGTTTAGTGTGAGAGTTTAGGGGGCGAGTGTTGATCAGTGTTTGCTATTTTCAAACTGCAGTGACGTTCCCAGCACGGGCAAGATTTACAGGTTCAAAATTAACCAAGAAATGGATAAAAACATTTCTGTCCAAGGAGAGAGAGATGATGTTCGAGACAGAGTCATAGAAAGAGGCAGAGAAAGAGGAAGAGAGCGAGGGGGAGGGGAGAGAGAGAGAGAGAGAAATATGGCAAGGGCCTTGGAAGCTTGAAGGCACGGCCACCAATGGTGCGACGATTCAAATTGAGGATGCTCAAGCGGCCAGAATTAGAGGATCGCAGATATTTGTGGATTGTGGAGCTGGAGGAGATTGCAGAGATAGGGAGGGGTCATTTGTGGAAGACAGTTCCAAACTTCTTACACCCTTTATATGTAGAAGTGTTTCTAAATTTCATCTCTGAAAGGGCTTTCGACTGATTTTTGATTTTTAGACAGTCCCCCACCGTGTGTGACAGTCCCCTCAATCTCCCTCCCCCTCTATCTCTCACCCCCCTCTATCTCTCTCCCCCTTCTATCTCTCTCACCCCACTCTATCTCTCTCACCCCACTCTATCTCTCTCACCCCCCATCTCTCTCTCCTCCATCTCTCTCTCATTGTGTTTCGCTATCACTGTCTCTGTCTCTCTCTCTCTCTCACTGCCGCTCCCTCTCTCTCTATTTCCCTCTCTGTGTCTCTATCTCTCTCTTTCTGTCTGTCTGTCTCTCCCTCTCTTTCTCTCTGTGCCGCTGTCCATGACTCTATTTGTGTCTCTCTCACCATCGTTGCCTTTCTCTCTCTCTGTATCTCTCTCTCTCACTGTCTCTGTATCTTCCTCTCTATATCTCTGTCTCCCTCTCTATTTCTGCCTCTTCCTCTCTGTCTCTCTCACTGTCTCTCCATCTGTCTTTCCCTCTCTGTCACTCCCTCTCTCCTTCTCTCTGTCTTGCACTCTCTCTCCTTCTCTCTCTCTGTCCCTCCATCTGTCTTTCCCTCCCTGTCATTCCCTCTCTCTCCTTCCATCTGTCTCTCCCTCTCTCCCTCTCTTTCTCTACCTCTGTCCATAACTCTGTCTGTGTCTCTATGACACCATTTCTCCATTTCTCTTTCCCCCTCTCGCTTTCTTTTCATCTCCCTATTCCTCCCTCGCTCCCAGGACAGCAATGGTTTCAATCATTTTTCCTTCTTTCTATATCTCTCCCTCTCTGTCCCACTCTCTCCTTCTATCTCTGTCTCTGCCTCTCTCACTGTCTCCCTCTGTCCCTCCATCTGTCTTTCCCTCTCTGTCACTCCCTCTCACTCCTTCTCTCTCTGTCTCTCCCTCTCTCCATCCATCTGTCTTTCCCTCTCTGTCGCTCCCAATCTCTCCTTCCATCTCTGTCTCTGCCACTCTCTCTGTCTCTCTCTCTGTCTCTCCAACTGCCTTTCCCTCTCTGTCTCTCCCTCTCTCCTTCTCCCTGTCTTGCAATCTCTCTCCTTCTCTCTCTCTGTCCCTCCATCTGTCTTTACTTCCCTGTCACTCCCTCTCTCTCCTTCTATCTGTCTCTCCCTCTCTTTCTCTGCCTCTGTCCATAACTCTGTCTGTGTCTCTATGACACCATTTCTCCCTTTCTCTTTCCCCCTCTCTCTCTCTTTTCATCTCTCCATTCCTCCCTCGCTCCCAGGACAGCGATGGTTTCAACCATTTTTCCTTCTTTCTATATCCCTCCCTCTCTGTCCCACTCTCTCCTTCTATCTCTGTCTCTCTCTCTGTCTCCCTCTGTCCCACCATCTGTCTTTCCCTCTCAGTCACTCCCTCTCTCTCCTTCTATCTCTGTCTCTCTCTCTGTCCCTCCATTTCTATTTCCCTCTCTGTCACTCCCTCTCTCCTTCACTCTCTGTCTCTCACTTTTTACTTCCATCTGTCTCTCGCTCTTTGTCACTCCCTCTCTCTCCTTCTCTCTCTGTCTGTCCCTCCATCTGTCTTTCCCTCTCTGTCACTCCCTCTCTTTCCTTCTATCTCTGTCTCTCTCTCTCTATCCCTCCATCTGTCCTTCCCTCCCTGTCACTCCATCTCTCTCCTTCTCTCTCTCTGTCCCTCCATCTGTCTTTCCCTTTCTGTCTCTCCCCCTCTCTCCTTCTATCTCTGTCTCTCTCTCTCTGTCTCTCCATCTGTCAGATGGAGGGACAGAGAGAGAGGCAGAGACAGAGAGAGAAGGAGAGAGAGGGAAAGACAGATGGAGGGACAGAGGGAGACAGAGACAGAGATAGAACGAGAGGGAGGGAGTGACAGAGAGGGAAAGACAGATGGAGGAACAGAGTGAGAGACAGAGAGAGGAGAGAGATGGAGGGAAAGACAGATGGAGAGATAGAGAGTGAGAGACAGAGACAGATGGATGAACAGAGATAGAGACAGAGAAAGACGGACAGAGAGGGAGTGACAGACAGGGAAAGACAGATGGAGATCTCTCCCGATGTTTCTGTCTCCATACCTATCTCTGAAATGTTTGTGCACACAGCAGTGAAGGATTACATCAAATTAATTTTTCTTACATTTTCCCTTTCAATCGACCCCGCAATCTCTCTCTCGCCAACCTTGCCCCTCTCCACAGCACTCCCTCTTTCTGCATATCGAACCCTCTCTCCCTCTCTCCCTCTCTCCTCGTGTCACAGATAGCAGGAGGGAGAGACAGAGAGAGGAACACAGAGAGAGAATGCTGAAGGAACTATTCTCTGTTCCCAAGGTGTGCTGAACCTGCTCTGGGAGTGTTTGATGGGCTACATTAATCGGCCATGTACAGTCCGGTATCATGCTGTGAAGAAACACAGCTTGTTCAGTGTAGATTAGATTAGAGATACAGCACTGAAACAGGCCCTTCGGGCCACCGAGTCTGTGCCGATCATCAACCACCCATTTATACTAATCCTACACTAATCCCATATTCCTACCAAACATCCCCACCTGTCCCTTACATTTCCCTACCACCTACCTATACTAGTGACAATTTATAATGGCCAATTTACCTATCAACCTGCAAGTCTTTTGGCTTGTGGGAGGAAACCGGAGCACCCGGAGAAAACCCACGCAGACACAGGGAGAACTTGCAAACTCCACACAGGCAGTACCCGGAATCGAACTCGGGTCCCTGGAGCTGTGAGGCTGCGGTGCTAACCACTGCGCCGCTGTGCCCTGCACAACGGGTCAAAGGGAACGATTCACTCCTGTCTGCTACTGGGAAGAGAGACTGACCTTAACGTCAAGGCAGCGTTTGACCGAGTGTGACATCGAGGAGCCAGAGTAAAACTGAAGTCATAGGGAATCCGCTGGTTGGACTCATACCGAGCACAAAGGAAGATGGTTGTGGTTGTCGGAGGTCAATCATCTCAGTCCCAGGACATCACTGCAGGAGTTCCTCAGGGTAGTGTCCGAGGCTCAACCATCTTCAGTTGAGATCACAGGAGAGAATGCTGGAAATAATGAGCAGGTCAAGCAGCATCTGTGGAGAGAGAAACAGAGTTAGTGATTCAGCTCGATGCTTTCCTGATTTCCTGCATCCACAGTAATTTGCCTCAGATAATGAAGCAATCCATAGCCACATGCACCAAGACCCAGACAACATTCAGGCTTGGGCCGACCAGTGGCAAGTAACATTCACGTCACACAAGTGCCAGGCAATGACCATCTGCAACAAGAGAGAATCCAACCACCTCCCCTTGGCATTCAAAGCATTATCCCATCGCTGAATCCCCCAGCGTCAACATCCTGGGGAAACATTGACATCAAACTTAACAGAACGAAACACATCAATAGTTTCTTCACCCAGTGGCTGGTGGGCGTTTGGAACTCACTACCTGAAAGGATTAGTATAAAATGGGTGGTTGATGGCTGGCACAGACTGGGCGGGCCGAAGGGCCTGTATAAGTGCTGTATCTCTCTATGACTCGAAAGGATGATAGAGGCAGAAACCCTCATCACACTTAAAACAATCTCTTGGATATTCACTTCTCTATATTTAAAATGGGTAAGGAATAACTCTCCTCGTCTGCACTGCCCCATCAAACAATCTCAGAGAAGGTACAGCACAGGTTAGATACAGAGTACAGTTCAGTTTAAACTGTCCCTCGAGTGTCGGATTAACCCGGGTCACTCACTGTGCCCGGCTCAGCCTAAAGACTCACCTGCCTCAGTCACTGAGACGCTCCTGCATCACTTGCCTTAATGGAAGTGGATGCCGGGTTTGGGAGCAGGACAGGCACACGGGATTAGGACGACTGCTCATGTGGAGGATAAGCATCAGTAATCCCTCAGCGAATCAGAAAAGACCAGCAAGACTCAGAAAAGGAAACTTGTGTTGAATTTGTGAGTCTTGCATTGTGGAATGCTTCAGTATTTGGTGAGAATGTTGAGCCAGTGACATTTTGCCCCAGTGGGATGAATAGATACTATGTGACTTTATTACAACAGTAAGGTACCGTGTGCACTGTAAATATGGACTGAAATAACAATGTAACTGATCCATTTTCAGCTGAATACTATGACTACGGTTATACCTGCTATCCTGTTATTTATGTGCTGCTATAACTGCTGTCTGTGAGAATGTACATGCGACACGATCGGATGAAGTCAAAGTGGCCACTTTTTATATTTTTAGACAATGCCCCAAGTTCCTGACTCCGCAGCCAGTGGGAATATTTACTCTCAGTCCACCCTATCAGTTTCCCTTATTATTTTGTAAACCTTCATCAAATCACCCAATAACCTTCTAAATTTCAGGGATACAGAGTAAAGCTTGAGCAACACTGTCCCATTAAACATTCCCAAGCTGAGCACAATGATTGGTTTGACGCAGAGTAAATTTCCCTCCACACTGTCCCATCACACACTCCCAGGACAGGAACATCATGGGGTGGATACAGAGAGAATCTCACTCTACACTGTCGGATAGAGACAGAGAGAGGGACAGAAAGAGAGAAACACAGAGACATAGACTGACAGGGTGACTGACAGAGAAAGAAGGATATTTAACAGGGGATATTGGAAGACGAGGATGCAATTTAACCCCACAACTCTGTTCCGGCTTTCAATGAGATCATGGCTGATCTGTGATGTAACTTACACCATATGCCTTTCCCCCTTATCTCTTAATACCTTTGGTTAACAAGAATCTATCAATCACAGATTTGAAAATTAACCAATAAGACAGCATGAAATTTCCACAAACAATATAATGAGGGTGTGATGGTTCCCACAGTGGAATAGCTTGCTGAATATTTAGAATGGAGGCTATTACTTCTGGATCATCAAATGTGTCCGCCTGGGCCCCAAATTCATCTGCATTTGTCCCTCTCCCGATGTTTTTTTTCTCTCCATACCTATCTCAAATATGTTTGTTGACACAGCAGTGAAGGATTAAATCAAGTTAATATTTCTTACATTATCCTCTTCATCCAACTCAACAATCTCTCTCTCTCTCCAAGTTTGTCCCACTCTACAGCGCTCTCTATACCTTCATATCTAACCCTCCGTCCCACTGTCGCTCTCCTAGTGTCCGTGATAGCAGAGAGAGAGACAGAGATAGAAGGAGAGGGAGGGAGTGACAGAGAGGGAAAGACAGATGGAGAGACAGAGAGAGAGACAGAGAGAGAGGCAGAGAGGGAGAGAGAAACGGTGAGATAGGGAGAGACAGAGAGGGAAAGACAGATGGAGAGACAGAGAGATCGAGACAGAGATAGAAGGAGAGAGAGGGAGTGTTAGGGAGGGAAAGACAGATGGAGGGACAGAGAGAGAGAGACAGGGAGAGAGATGGAGTGACAGGGAGGGAAGGTCAGATGGAGGGATAGAGAGAGAGAGAGACAGAGATAGCAGGAGAGAGCGGGATAGACAGAGGGAAAGACAGATGGAGTGACAGAGAGAGAGAGGCAGAGATGGAAGGAGAGAGAGGGAGAGACAGAGCGGGGAAGACAGATGGAGGGACAAAGTGAGAGACAGAGAGAAGGAGAGAGATGGAGTGACAGGGAGGGAAGGACAGATGGTGGGATAGAGAGATAGAGACAGAGATAGAAAGAGAGAGAGGGAGTCTCAGGGAGGGAAAGACAAATGAGAGACAGAGAGAGAGAGGCAGAGATGGAAGGAGAGAGAGGGAGAGACAGAGAGGGAAAGACAGATGGAGGGACAAAGTGAGAGACAGAAACAGAAGGAGAGAGATGGAGTGACAGGGAGGGAAGGACAGATGGAGGGGCAGAGAGATCGAGACAGAGATAGAAGTAGTGAGAGGGAGTGTTAGGGAGGGAAAGACAGATGGAGGGACAGAGAGAGAGAGACAGGGAGAGAGATGGAGTGAAAGGGAGGGAAGGTCAGATGGAGGGATAGAGAGAGAGAGAGACAGAGATGGAAGGAAAGAGAGGGAGAGGCAGAGAGGGAAAGACAGATGGAGAGACAGAGAGATCGAGACAGAGATAGAAGGAGTGAGAGGGAGTGTTAGGGAGGGAAAGACAGATGGAGGGACAGAGAGAGAGAGACAGGGAGAGAGATGGAGTGAAAGGGAGGGAAGGTCAGATGGAGGGATAGAGAGAGAGAGAGACAGAGATGGAAGGAGAGAGAGGGAGAGGCAGAGAGGGAAAGACAGATGGAGAGACAGAGAGAGAGGAATAGATGGAAGGATAGAGAGGGAGAGACAGAGAGGGAGAGACAGATGGAGGGACAAAGTGAGAGACAGAGAGAGAAGGAGAGAGATGGAGTGATAGGGAGGGAGGGACAGATGGAGGGACAGAGAGAGAGACAGAGAGAGAGGCAGAGAGAGAGAGAAAAGGTGAGAGAGGGAGAGACAGAGGGGGAAAGACAGATGGAGAGACAGAGAGAGAGAGACAGTGATAAAAGGTGTGAGAGGGAGTGTTAGGGAGGGAAAGACAGATGAAGGGACAGAGAGAGAGAGAGACAGGGAGAGAGATGGAGTGACAGGGAGGGAAGGTCAGATGGAGGGATAGAGAAAGAGAGAGACAGAGAGAGAGGCAGGGAGAGAGAGAAAAGGTGAGAGAGGGAGAGACAGAGAGGGAAAGACAGATGGAGAGACAGAGAGATCGAGACAGAGATAGAAGGAGAGAGCAGGAGTGTTACGGAGGGAAAGACTGATGGAGGGACAGAGAGAGAGAGACAGGGAGAGAGAGGGAGTGACAGGGAGGGAAGGTCAGATGGAGAGGTAGAGAGAGAGAGAGACAGAGAAAGAAGGAGAGAGAGGGAGAGATAGAGAGGGAAAGACAGATGGAGAGACAGAGAGAGAGAGGCAGAGATGGAAGGAGAGAGAGGGAGAGACAGAGAGGGAAAGACAGATGGAGGGACAAAGTGAGAGACAGAGAGAGAAGGAGAGAGATGGAGTGACAGGGTGTGAAGGACAGATGGAGGGTTAGAGAGAGAGAGAGACAGAGATAGAAGGAGAGGGAGGGAGAGACAGAGATAAAAGTAGAGAGTGGGAGATTCACAGAGGGAAAGGCAGTTGGAGAGACAGAGAGAGAGAGACAGAGAGAGAAGGAGAGAGACGGAGTGACAGGGAGGGAAAGACAGATGGAAAGACAGAGAGAGAGAGAGAGACAGAGATAGAAGGAGAGAGAGGGAGAGACATAGAAGGAAAGACAGATGGAGGGACATAGAGAGAGACAGAGATAGAAGGAGAGAGAGGGAGTGTCAGGGAGGGAAAGACAGATGGAGAGACAGAGAGCGAGACAGAGAAAGAAGGAGAGAGAGGGTGAGACAGAGGGAAAGACAGATGGAGGGACAGAGAGAGAGACAGCGAGACAGGCAGAGACAGAGATAGAAGGAGAGAGACAGAGAGGGAAAGACAAATGGAGGGACGGAGAGAGACAGAGAGAGTGGCAGAGAGGGATAGAAGGAGAGAGAGGGAGTGTGTGGAAGGGAAAGAGGGATGGAGGGACAGAGTGAGAGACAGAGAGAAGGAGAGAGATGGAGATACAGAGAGGGAAAGACAGACGGTGAGACAGAGAGAGAGAGACATAGAGAGATGGACAGAGATGGAGAGGCAGAGAGGGAAAGACAGATGGAGGGACAGAGAGAGGTACAGAGACAGAAGGAGAGAGATGGAGTGTCAGGTAGGGAAAGACAGATGGAGGGACAGAGAGAGAGAGAGGCAGGGTTGGAAGGAGAGAGTGAGGGTTCCTGGGAGAGAAAGACAGATGGAGGGACAAAGTGAGAGTTCGAGAGAGAAGGAGAGAGAGGGAGCGACAGAGAGGGAAAGACAGATGGAGGGACAAAGTGAGAGACAGAGAGAGAAGGAGAGAGATGGAGTGACAGAGAGGGAAGGACAGATGGAGGGTTAGAGAGAGAGAGAGACAGAGATAGAAGGAGAGGGATGGAGAGACAGAGATAAAAGTAGAGAGTGGGAGATTCACAGAGGGAAAGGCTGTTGGAGAGACAGAGAGAAAGAGACAGAGATAGAAGGAGAGAGACGGAGTGACAGGGAGGGAAAGACAGATGGAAAGACAGAGAGAGAGAGATACAGAGATAGAAGGAGAGAGAGGGAGAGACATAGAAGGAAAGACAGATGGAGGGACATAGAGAGAGACAGAGATAGAAGGAGAGAGAGGGAGTGTCAGGGAGGGAAAGACAGATGGAGAGACAGAGAGAGAGACAGAGAAAGAAGGAGAGAGAGGGAGAGACAGTGGGAAAGACAGATGGAGGGACAGAGAGAGAGACAGCGAGACAGGCAGAGACAGAGATAGAAGGAGAGAGACAGAGAGGGAAAGACAAATGGAGGGACAGAGAGAGACAGAGAGAGTGGCAAGAGAGGGAAAGAAGGAGAGAGAGGGAGTGTGTGGAAGGGAAAGAGGGATGGAGGGACAGAGTGAGAGACAGAGAGAAGGAGAGAGATGGAGATACAGAGAGGGAAAGACAGACGGTGAGACAGAGAGAGAGAGACATAGAGAAATGGACAGAGATGGAGAGACAGAGAGGGAAAGACAGATGGAGGGACAGAGAGAGGTACAGAGACAGAAGGAGAGAGATGGAGTGTCAGGTAGGGAAAGACAGATGGAGGGACAGAGAGAGAGAGAGGCAGGGTTGGAAGGAGAGAGTGGGGGTTCCTGGGAGAGAAAGACAGATGGAGGGACAAAGTGAGAGTTAGAGAGAGAAGGAGATAGATGGAGTGACAAGGAGGGAACGACAGATGGAGGGATAGAAAGAGAGTGACAGAGATAGAAGGAGAGAGTGGGAGTGTCAGTGAGGGAAAGACAGATGGAGGGATAGAGACGGAGACAGAGAGAGAGGAAGAGAGAGAGATAGAAGGAGAGAGAGGGAGTGACATGGGGTGGGGAAGATAGATGGAGAGACAGAGACAGAGAGACAGAGAGAGAAGGAGAGAGAGGGAGAGACAGAGAGGGAAAGACAGACGGAAAGACAGAGACAGAGAGAGAAGGAGAGAGAGGGAGAGACAGAGAGGGAAAGGCAGATAGAGGGACAGAGAGAAAGAGAGGCAGAGATGGAAGGAGAGAGAGGGAGTGACGGGGGGACGGGTGAGACTGATGGAGAGACAGAGAGAGAAAGACAGAGAGAGGAAAGAGAGGGAGAGACAGAAAGGGAAAGACAGATGGAGGGACAACGTGAGAGACAGAGAGAGAAGGAGAGAGATGGAGTGACAGGGAGGGAAGGACAGATGGAGGGATAGTGAGAGAGAGAGACAGAGATAGAAGGAGAGAAGGAGTGTCAGGGAGGAGAACAGATCGAGGGACAGAGTGAGAGACAGAGAGAGAAGGAGAGAGATGGAGTGACGGAGGGAAGGACAGATGGAGGGATAGAGAGAGAAACAGAGAGAGAGGGACAGTGAGGGAGTGACAGAGAGGGAAAGACAGATGCAGAGACAGAGAGAGGGTGGCAGAGGTGGAAGGAGAGAGAGGGGGTGACAGGGAGGGAAAGACAGATCGAGGGACAGAGTGAGAGACGGAGAGAGAAGGAGAGAGATGGAGTGACGGAGGGAAGGATAGATGGAGGGATAGAGAGAGAAACAGAGAGAGCAGGACAGAGAGAGAGCAGGACAGAGAGAGAGCGACAGAGAGAGATGGAGAGAGAGGGAGAGACAGAGAGGGAACGACAGATGGAGGGACAGAGAGAGAGACAGTGTGAGCGGCAGAGACAGAGAGGGAAAGACAGATGGAGGGACAGAGAGAGGGACAGAGACAGAAGGAGAGAGAGGGAGTGTCAGGTAGGGAAAGACAGATGGAGGGATAGAGAGAGGGAGAGGCAGGGTTGGAAGGAGAGAGTGGGGGTTCCAGGGAGAGAAAGACAGATGGAGGGACAAAGTGAGAGATAGAGAGAGAAGGAGATAGATGGAGTGACAGGGAGGGAAGGACAGATGGAGGGATAGAAAGAGAGAGACAGTGATAGAAGGAGAGAGTGGGAGTGTCAGTGAGGGAAGGACAGATGGAGTGATAGAGAGAGAGAGAGAGAGACAGATGTAGAAGGAGAGAGAGGAAGTGTCAGGGAGGGAAAGTCAGATGGAGGGACAGAGAGAGAGACAGAGAGAGAGGCAAGGAGAGAGAGAAAAGGTGAGAGAGGGAGAGACAGAGAGGGAAAGACAGATGGAGAGACAGGGAAATCGAGACATATATAGAAGGAGAGAGAGGGAGTGACGGGGGGACGGGGGGGTGAATGATGGAGAGACAGAGAGAGAAAGACAGAGAGACTTTCCGACTTTCTCTCTGCTTTCTCTCTCTCTCTCTCTCTCTCTCTCTCTCTCTCTCTCTCTCTCTCTCTCTCTCGCTCTCTCTCTCTCTCTCTCTCTCTCTCTCTCTCTCTCTCTCTCTCTCTCTCTCTCTCTCTCTCTCTCTCATACCACTCCTGTGAACAGACTCCCATCTACTGCACCTCCTGTGAACAGAGGCGCCTCTAATACCCCGACTGTGAACAGACTTCCCTTTAATACCCTTCCTGTGAACAGGCTTCCCTCTAATACCCCTCCTGTCAACAGATTTCCCTCTAATACCATTCCTGCGAACAGGCCCCCATCTAATACCCCTCCTGCGAACAGACCCCCATCTAATACCCCTCCTGCGAAAAGATCCCCATCTAATACTCCTCCTGCGAACAGACCCCCATCTAAGATCCCTACTGCGAACAGACCCCCATCTAATACCCCTCCTGTGAACTGACTCCCATCTAATAACCCTCCTGTGAACAGACCCCCATCTAATACCACTCCTGTGAACTGACACCCATCTAATACCCTCCTGCGAACAGAGTCCCATCTAATATCCCTCCTGCGAACAGATCCCCATCTATTAACCTTCCTGTCAACAGAGCCCCATCTAATACCCCTCCTTCGAACAGAACCCCATCTAATACCCCTCCTGTGAACAGACTCCCATCTAATACCCCTCCAGTGAAGAGAGCCCCATCTAATACCCCTCCCGTGAGCAGGGTCCCTACTAATACACCTGTGAGCAGAGTTCCCTCTAATAACCCTCCTGCTACCAGACCCCCATCTAATACCCCTCCTGTGAACAGAGCCCCATCTAATAAACCTGTGAGCAGAGTTCCCTCCAATAAACCTCCTGCTACTAGAACCCCATCTAATACACCTCCTGCGAACAGACTTCCCTCTAATACCACTCCTGCGAACAGGCCCCCATCTAATACACCTCCTGCGAACAGACTTCCCTCTAATACCACTCCTGCGAACAGACCCCCATCTAATACCCCTCCTGTGAACTGACTCCCATCTAATAACCCTCCTGTGAACAGACCCCCATCTAATACCACTCCTGTGAACTGACACCCATCTAATACCCTCCTGCGAACAGAGTCCCATCTAATCTCCCTCCTGCGAACAGATCCCCATCTATTAACCTTCCTGTCAACAGAGCCCCATCTAATACCCCTCCTTCGAACAGAACCCCATCTAATACCCCTCCTGTGAACAGACTCCCATCTAATACCCCTCCTGTGAACAGAGCCCCATCTAATACCCCTCCTGTGAGCAGGGTCCCTACTAATACAACTGTGAGCAGAGTTCCCTCTAATAACCCTCCTGCTACCAGACCCCCATCTAATACCCCTCCTGTGAACAGAGCCCCATCTAATAAACCTGTGAACAGAGTTCCCTCCAATAAACCTCCTGCTACTAGAACCCCATCTAATACACCTCCTGCGAACAGACTTCCCTCTAATACCACTCCTGCGAACAGGCCCCCATCTAATACACCTCCTGCGAACAGACTTCCCTTTAATACCACTCCTGTGAACTGACACCCATCTAATACCCTCCTGCGAACAGAGTCCCATCTAATATCCCTCCTGCGAACAGATCCCCATCTATTAACCTTCCTGTCAACAGAGCCCCATCTAATACCCCTCCTTCGAACAGAACCCCATCTAATACCCCTCCTGTGAACAGACTCCCATCTAATACCCCTCCTGTGAACAGAGCCCCATCTAATACCCCTCCTGTGAGCAGGGTCCCTACTAATACACCTGTGAGCAGAGTTCCCTCTAATAACCCTCCTGCTACCAGACCCCCATCTAATACCCCTCCTGTGAACAGAGCCCCATCTAATAAACCTGTGAGCAGAGTTCCCTCCAATAAACCTCCTGCTACTAGAACCCCATCTAATACACCTCCTGCGAACAGACATCCCTCTAATACCACTCCTGCGAACAGGCCCCCATCTAATACACCTCCTGCGAACAGACTTCCCTCTAATACCACTCCTGCGAACAGGCCCCCATCTAATACCCCTCCCGTGAACAGACATCCCTCTAATACCCTTCCTGTGAACAGATTTCCCTCTAATACCCCTACTGTGAACAGACTTCCCTCTAATACCACTCCTGCGAACAGGCCCCCATCTAATGCAACTCCTGCGAACAGGCCCCCATCTAATACCCCTCCTGTGAACAGACTTCCCTCTAATACCCTTTCTGTGAACAGACTTCCGTCGAATACCCCTCATGTGAACAGACATCCCTCTAATACCACTCCTGCGAACAGGCCCCCATCTAGTACCCCTCCTGTGAACAGACTTCCCTCTAATACCACTCCTGTGAACAGACTTCCCTCTAATACCCTTCCTGTGAACTGGCTTCCCTCTAATACCCCTCCTGTGAACAGATTTCGCTCTAATACCACTCATGCTAACAGGCCCCCATCTAATACCCCTCCTGTGAACAGACTTCCCTCTAATACCACTCCTGCGAACAGGCCCCCATCTAATTCCCCTCCTGTGATCAGACTTCCCTCTAATACCACTCCTGCGAACAGGCCTCCATCTAATACTCCTCCTGTGAACAGACCTCCCTCTAATACCCCTTCTGTGAACAGACTTCCCTCTAATACCACTCCTGCGAACAGGCCCCCATCTAATACCACTCCTGCGAACAGGCCCCCCATCTAATATCCCTCCTGTGAACAGACTTCTCTCCAATAGCCCTCCTGTGAACAGACTCCAATCTTCTACCTCTCCTGTGAACAGACCCCCTTCTTATACCCCTCCTGTGAACAGACTCCCATCTTATACCCCTCCTGTGAACAGACCCCCATCTTATACCCCTCCTGTGAACAGACCTCCATCTTATACCCCTCCTGTGAACAGACTCCCCTCTAATACCCTCCTGTTAACAGACTTCTCTCTAATAGCCCTCCTGTGAACAGACTCCAATCTTCTACCTCTCCTGCGAACAGACCCCCATCTTATACCCCTCCTGTGAACAGACCCCTATCTTATACCCCTCCTGTGAAAAGACTCCCCTCTAATACCCTCCTGTGAACAGACTCCCATCTAATTCCCCTCCTGTGAACAGACTCCCCTCTAATACCCCTCCTGTGAACAGACTCGTATCTTCTACCCCTCCTGTGAACAAAGGCCCATCTTATACCCCTCCTGTGAACAGAATCCCATCGAACACCGCTCCTGTGAACAGAATCCCATCAAACACCGCTCCTGTGAGCAGACTTCCCTCAAATAGCCCTCCTGTGAACAGACTCCAATGTTCTACCGCTCCTGTGAACAGACCCCCATCTTATACCCCTCCTGTGAACAGACCCCCATCTTATACCCCTCCTGTGAACATAATATCATCTAATACCCCTCCCGTGAACAGACCTCCCTCGAATACCCCTTCTGCAAACAGTCCCCCATCTAATGCACCTCCTGTGAACAAACTCCCCTCGAATACCCCTCCTGTGAACAGAATATCATCTAATACCCCTACTGTGAACAGAATATCAACTGTTAACCATGGAGTGGAGTCAACACCCCCTCGTCCACTGCTACAGTTACTGGCTTAGTACAAAGAGGGGGAACTCAGTCCTTTCTTTAACAATCAATTTACGTTATTCACCTTGTTGTACAATGTAAAAATAAGGCTTATACACCTAGTTAGACAAAAACATCCGACTCCCCTGAGTTATATAGTTAATAACAAAACTGGCTAGAATTCATAAGCACACGCACTAGGTTCCTCTGACCTTTCCCTGTCTTAGTCACAGAATACAAAGGATATTACCCGAAAAAGGGAGCGTTAACGCTGGCCAGGCGTTCCGTTCTCTCTGTCTCTCTTCTATGTCGTCACCGCGTCGCTCACGCAGGGTCTTCTGCTTCCACGATGGTGGATCTCATGGTGTAGAAAGGAGGGTTTCAGATATCTGGACCATTGGGCTCTCTTCAGGGGCAGATGGGACCTGTACAAGAAGGACGGGTTGCATCTAAACTGGAGGGGCACAAATATCCTGGCTGCAAGGTTTGCTAGCGTCACTCAGGAGGGTTTAAACTAATGTGGCAGGGGGGTGGGAACCAGAGCAGTAGGACAGCTAGTGAAATAAATGAAGAGGACACAGTAAATAAGGCCAGAGGGACAAAGCGGAAGAGCAGGCAGGGAGATGTTGCTGAGCACAGCGGGACTGGTGGTCTGAAGTGCGTTTGTTTCAATGTGAGAAATATAACAGGTAAGGCAGATGAACTTAGAGCTTGCATTAGTGCTTGGAAATATGATGTTGTTGCTATTACAGAGACTTGGTTGAGGGAAGGGCAGGATTGGCAGTTAAATGTTCCAGGCTTTAGAAGCTTCAGGCGGGATAGAGGGGGATGTAAAAGGGGTGGGGGAGTTGCATTACTGGTTAAGGAGAATATCACAGCTGTCCTGCGGGAGGACACCTCAGAGGGGTCATGCAGCGAGGCAATATGGGTGGAGCTCAGGAATAGGAAGGGGGCAGTCACGATGTTGGGGGTTTACTACAGGCCTCCCAAATACCAGCAGGAGGTAGAGGAGCAGATATGCAGACAGATTTTGGAAAGATGTAAAGGTAACAGGGTTGTGGTGGTGGGTGATTTTAACTTCCCCAATATTGACTGGGACTCACTTAGTGCTAGGGGCTTGGATGGGGCAGGATTTGTGAGGAGCATCCAGGAGGGCTTCTTGATAGTACAACTAGGGATGGGGCCATTCTGGACCTGGTATTGGGGAATGAGCCCGGCCAGGTGGTCGTAGTTTCAGTGGGGGAGTTTTTTGGGAGCAGTGACCATAATTCCATAAGGTTTAAGGTACTTATGGATAAGGATAAGAGTAGTCCTTGGGTGAAGGTGCTAAATTGGGGGAAAGCTAATTATAACAATATTAGGCATGAACTGAAGAATTTAGATTGGGGGCGGCTGTTTGAGGGTAAATCAACATCTGACATGTGGGAGACTTTCAAACGTCAGCTGATTGGAATCCAGGACCAGCATGTTCCAATGCGGAAGAAAGACAGGTTTGGCAAGTTTCGAGAAGCTTGGATAACACGGGATATTGTGAGCCTAGTCAAAAAGAAAAAGGAATCATGTGCACGGGCTTGAAGGCTAGGAATAGATAAAGTACTTGAGGAATATAAAGACAGTCGGAAGGAACTTAAGCAAGGAGTTAGGAGTGCTACAAGGGGTCATGAAAAGTCATTTTCAAACAGGATTAAGGAAAATCCCAAGGCTTTTTATACATATATAAAGAGCAAGAGGGTAACCAGGGAAAGGGTTGGCCCACTCAAGGACAGAGATGGGAATCTCTGCGTGGAGCCAGAGGAAATGGGTGAGGTGCTAAATGACTACTTTGCATCCGTATTCACCAAGGAATGGACTTGGTGGATGATGAGCCGAGGGAAGGGAGTGCAGATAGTCTCAGTCATCTCATTATCAAAAAGGAGGATGTGTTGGGTGTCTTGCAAAGCATTAAGGTAGATAAGTCCCCAGGGCCTGATGGGATCTACCCTAGAAAACTGAGGGAGGCAAGGGAAGAAATTGCTGGGGCCTTGACAGAAATCTTTGCATCCTCATTGGCGACAGGTGAGGTCCCAGAGGACTGGAATAGCCAATGTTGTTCCTTTATTTAAGAAGGGTGGCAAGGTTAATCCAGGAAATTATAGGCCGGTGAGCCTTATGTCATTGGTCGGGAAACTATTAGAGAGGATTCTTCAGGACAGGATTTAGTCCCATTTGGAAACAAACGAATTTATTAGCGAGAGACTGCATGGTTTTGTGAAGGGGAGGTCGTGTCTTACTAATTTCATTGAGGTTTTTGAGGAAGTGACGAAGATGATTGATGAGGGAAGGGCAGTGGATGTTGTCTATATGGACTTTAGTAAAGCCTTTGACAAGGTCCCGCATGGCAGACTGATGCAAAAGGTAAAGTCACACGGGATCAATGGTGAGCTGGCAAGATGGATACAGAACTGGCTCAGTCACAGAAGACAGAGGGTAACAGTGGATGGGTGTTTTCCTGAATGGAGGGATGTGACTAGTGGTGCTCCGCAGGGATCAGTGCTGGGACCTTTGCTGTTTGTAGTATATATAAATGATTTGGACGAAAATGTAGCTGGTCTGATTAGTAAGTTTGCGGATGACACAAAGATTGGTGGAGTTGCGGATAATGACGATTGTCAAAGGATACAGCAGGATATAGATCGGGTGGAGACTTGGGCGGAGAAATGGTAGATGGAGTTTAATCCGGACAAATGTGAGATAATGCATTTTGGAAGGTCTAATGCAGGTGGGAGGTATACAGTAAATGGCAGAACCCTTAGGAGTATTGACAGGCAGAGAGATCTGGGCGTACAGGTCCACAGGTCACTGAAAGTGGCAACGCAGGTGCATAAGGTAGTCAAAAAGGCATACGGCATGCTTGCCTTCATCGGTCGGGGCATAGAGTATAAAAATTGGCAAGTCGTGTTGCAGCTGTACAGAACCTTAGTTCGGCCACACTTAGAATATTGCGTGCAATTCTGGTCGCCACACTACCAGAAGGACGTGGAGGCTTTGGAGAGGGTACAGAGGAGGTTTACCAGGATGTTGCCTGATCTGGAGGGCATTAGCTATGAGGGGAAGTTGGAAAAGCTAGGATTGTTTTCATTGAAACGATGGAGATGGAGGGGTGACATGATCGAGATTTACAAAGTTATGAGCGGCATGGACAGAGTGGATAGTCAGAAGCTTTTTCCCAGGGTGGAAGAGTCAGTTACTGGGGGACATAGGTTTAAGGTGCGAGGGGCAAAGTTTAGAGGGGATGTACGGGGCAAGTTCCTTACACAGAGGGTGGTGAGTGCCTGGAACTTGCTGCCAGGGGATGTGGTGGAAGCAGGTACGATAGCGACGTTTAAGAGACATATGAATAGGAAAGGAATAGAGGGATACAGTCCCCGGAAGTGAAGAAGGTGTTAGTTTAGGCAAGTATCAAGATCAGCGCAGGCTTGGAGAGCCGAATAGCCTGTTCCTGTGCTGTATTGTTCTTTGTTCATTGTTCAGTCAGATAAGAGCAGTAGGAAAATGAATCTCCTTTTTATGGGTTTAAATTTGAAAGCCTGAGCTGATGATTGAAAAAGCAGGAGTTCGAAACCCACACTGGGCTGTTGTGCATTTGAATTCAGTTTTTTCTAAAAAAAAACATAAGTCTGGAATTAAAAAACCTCCAAGATGGAATGATTCACTCCTGTCTACTAATGCAAAGCCCATGTGTGTCTCAGTTTTGCTCTATTTATTAACGATTTAAGATGATGTGGGAGAATGCAACAGTTTGCCAATGACGCAAAAATAGGAATCATTGTAAGCAGTGTAGCTGGAAGCATAACATTACAAAGAGATATTCATATCTGAAGTGAATGGATAAAACTGTGGTAGATTGAGTTCAATGGCAATAAAAAAGACTAGAACGGAGTACTTTATAAATGGTGAAAAACTAGAAACACTGGAGTTCCAAAGAGACTTGAGGGGTCCGTGTCCATTTGAGTGCAGTGTAGATTTACCAGAATGATAACTGGACTCCAAGGGTTGAATTACGAGGTGATATTACACAAACTAGGGATTTATTCCCTGGAATTTAGGAGGATCAAGGTGATTTGATCACCGTTGTTGAGATATTAAGGGGAACTGATGGAGTAGTTTGGGAGAAATTATTTCAGCAGCTTGGGAAGATCGGAACAGGAGTCGGCCCTTCAGCCCATCGAGCCTGTTCCGCCATTCAAGACGATCATGGCTGATCATCCACTTCAATGTGTTTTTCCCAGACTATCCTCATATCCCTTTGTGTCATTGGTATTTAGAAATCTGTCAATCTCTGCTTTAAACATACTCAATGACTGAGCTTGCACAGCCCTCTGGGATAGAGAATTCCTAAGATTCACAACCCTCCTGTGTAATGACATTTCTCCTCATCTCTGTCCAAGTGACTTCCCCCATATTTTGAAATCGTGCCCCCTGGTTCTAGACTCCTCAACCAGGAGAAACATCTTACCTGCATCTACCCTGTCTTTGTGGAATGTTACCCCAGTGTCTCCACACAGCCTGTCTCTCCGTCCCCCTGCTTCTAAAGTGTCTCAGGTTCTCCTGGCATTTTCTATCGCTCTGCTTCTGTGTCTATCCCTCACTATCTCTCTGTTCTCTCTCCGTTTCTATCTCTCTGTTACTCTACTTCTGTCCATCTCTCTCTGTCTATCACTCTCTCCCACCATGTTGGTCATCATTCGGGGTCGAGTTAAATCACAGACAAAATAAACACTTCACCTGTCTGCCCCAGAATGAATAGCATAATTTGTGGCTATTTTATGTCTGTATTCAGACAATATAGACAGCAGTGTAGATTATATGATGGGATGCTGTTAATCGATTTGCACTAGTACGGTAGGACAAACAACTTAAAAGCAATTATTCACAGGACTTGTCCAACTTAACTACAGATTCGAGCCGTTCAAGTAATAAATACCAACAATCTTGAGTTTGGTGGAGCACCATAAGCTTTACTCAGTATGGCTTTCAGAAATTAAGCATTACACATGCACTACAAGATTAAAGATTACATGCAGGTTAGGTTACATAGAATTCCAGTAAATTGGCACTAAAATCCCAGTGAATATTCCTGGAAAAATCAATGCTGCAAATGATCCCCACTAACTCTGACCTGGTCTGTGTATTTAATCTCATCACGTTCCCACTGATCGATGATCAGTCGTTCAGGAGGGATCTTCTTCCAATAGCCAGCTATCTGGACTGCAGTGACAGATAAAGGAAAGGGACCCCCTTATATCCAGGACTGTCCCTCACTTTCCCCTCGTGCACCATGTCACTGGGCTCAGTGTTCGGGTCTTTCGCTGCATGATCAATCACTGTGTGTGATCAATATCTGTTCCGATACTGCCTGGACCACCACACACACACATTGCATTTGCTTCTACATTCCAAGCCTCGCCTGTACCTGATTTGTTGCCATTAAAAGACTCCATTTTATTCTCCATAACCTGCCTTCTTGTAATTCCAGTCCTTTGGTCATTTACTGTCAATATCTTGTCTTAGGAATGCAGCACATATGTCATTCCAGACCCACTTCTGTTGAGTGTTTACTTGTACAAGCGAAGTGACAATTTAATATTTTTTAGCTGACTTAACACTTGTCCTCCCACAAAGATCAAGCTCACAAATAAAACACTGTCCACTTTGACTTCATCCCATCGTGTCTTATGTGCATTCTCACAGCATAGCAGGTTTAACTGACCAGTGGTGTACTCAGGGATCAGTGCTGGGGCCCTTGCTGTTGGTAGTGCACATTAATTATTTAGATGTGAATATAGGATGTATGATCAGTAAGTTTGTAGACAACACAAAAATTGGTGGTGTCGTAAATAGTGAGGTGGAAAGCCTCTGATTACAGGATGATACAGGTGGGCAGGTAAGATGGGCAGAGCAGTGGCAAATGGAATTTAATCCTGAGAAGTGTGAGGTGATGCACTATGGGAGGACGAACAAGGCAAGGGAATATATAATGGATGGTAGGACCACAGGAAGTGCAGAGTATCAGAGGGACCTTGGTGTACTTGTCCACAGATCACTGAAGGCAGCTGCACAGGTAGATAAGGTGGTTAGGAAGGCAATTGGGATACTTTCCTTTATTAGCCGAGGAATAGAATATAAGAGCAGGGAGGTTATGATGGAGCTGTATAAAACACTAGTTCGACCACAGCTGGAGTACTGTGTACAGTTCTCGTCACGACACTATAGGAAGGGTGTGATTGCACTGGAGAGGGTGCAGCGGAGATACACCAGGATGTTGCCTGGGCTGAAGCATTTCAGCTATGAAGAGAGACTGTATAGGCTGGGTTTGTTTTCCTTCGAGCACAGAAGGCTGAGGGGGCACATGATTGAGGTCGACAAAATTTTGAGGGGAATTGATAGGTTAGATAGGAAGAAACTTTTTCCCTTTGCGGAGGGGTCAACAACCAGGGGGCACAGATTTAAGGGTAAGGGGCAGGAGGTTTAAAGGGGATTTGAGGACAATTTCTTTCACCCTGAGGGTGCTTGGAATCTGGAACGCTCTGCCTGAAGGGGTAGTAGAGGCAGGAACCCTCACAACATTTAAGAAGTATTTCGATGAGCACTTGAAATGCCATAGCATACAAGGCTCCCGGCCAAGTTCTGGAAAACGGGATGAGAACAGGTATGTGCTTGATGGTGGGCACGGACACGATGGGCCGAAGGGCCTGTTTCTGTGCTGTATAACTCGATGACTCTATGACTCAAACTGTCGTTATAGTATTCAGCTGAAAATTGATCAGTTACATTGTTATTTCAGTCCATATTTACAGTACACACGGTACCTTACTTTTGTAATAAAGTCATATAGTATCTATTCATCCCAAAGGGGCAAAATTTCACTGGCTCAACATTCTCACCAAATACTAAAACATTCCACAATGCAAGTCTCTCAAATTCAACAGAAGTTTCCTTTTCTGAGTCTCGCTGGTCTGTTCTGATTCTCTGAGGGATTACTGATGCTTATCCTCCACATGATCAGTGGTACAAATTCTGTGTGTCTGTCCCGCTCCCAAATCCGGCATCCGCTTATATTCAGGCAAGTGATACAGGAGCGTCTCAGTAATTGAGACAGGTGAGTTTTGAGCCTGAGCCAGGCACAGTGAGTGACCCGGATTAATCCGACACTCCAGGGAATGCTTAAACGGAGCTGTACTCTGTATCTAACCCGTGCTGTACCTTCTCTGAGTGTATTCGATGAGACAGAGTAGATGTGCAGAAGTTATCCCTTCATTTCATCTCTGGGAAATTGGAGGAGCCAGGGTTGTTCTCTGTGTCTCTCTCTCTGTCCTCCTCTCTATATCTCTCCCTCCTGCTATCTGTGACACTGGGAGAGAGACAGAGGGAGAGAGGCTTAGATATGCAGACAGAGGGAGGGCTGCAGAGAGGGACAAGGTTGTAGAGAGTGAGATTGATGGAATGGATTTAAAGGGAGAATGTAAGATATAGTCATTTGATGTAATCCTTCAGTGCTGTGTACAGAAACAGAGAAAGGTCGGTGTAGAGAGTGAAATATTGGTAGAGAGAGAGAAATGTAAATGAAGTTGGGGCCCAGGTGGCCGGTTCTGATGATCCAGAAGGAAAATGCTCCTTTGTAAACCTTCGGCAAGCTATTCCACCATGGGAGCCATCACACCCTCATGATATTGGTGTGGAAATCCAGTAATCTATGCCCCTGCTAAATCCAGCCTATCCAATCTTTCCTCATCGTTAAACTTCTCCATTCCTGATAACATCCTCTGCAAATCGCCTCTGTACCCTCTCTAGTGTGATCACATCCTTGCTGAAATGAGGTCAACAGAACGGTACACAGTACTCTAGCTGTGGTCTAACTAATGTTTTATACAGTACTAACATAACCTCCTTGCTCTTATATTCTATACATCGGCCAAAAAAGGAAAGTATTCCGTAAGCCTTCGTAACCACCTTATCCACCTGTCCTGTTACACTCAGGAATCAGTGGACATTCACTCCAAGCTCCCTCTGTTCACAGACAGAGAGATTGTTCAGTTAGATTGAAAAAGCAAATGGAAAACATGATCATTTGACGTAATCCTTCACTGCAGTATATACAGACAATCGAGAGAGAGGCATGGAGAGTGCAACATCGGGGTAGAGGGTGAAAAATAGACGGAGAGGCTCGCAAATCGGAAAGGAGTGATAGGCACGGAGAGAGGGCGGATCTCTGGTAATATTTCTTACCGGTAATCTCTCTCCATGCCGATCACTCTCTTCCGCTCTCTTCTACACTCTTAAACCCTATTTCTTCTCTCTGTTATTCATTTTCCAAGTGTATCTCTACTTTCCTCTCTCTATCTCCCTCCGTACACTATCTCAGTCTCTCCATTCCATTGGATACAAAGAGAGGGTGCTGAGTCCTCTTTGTACATAGAGAGGGAGCTCCCTCCACTTTATACATAGAGAGGGAGCTCGTTCCAGTTTATACACAGAGCGGGAGCTCCTTCCACTTCATACATAGAGAGGGAGCACTGTCCAGTTCAAACATAAAGAGGGAGCTCCCTCCACTTTATACATAGAGAGGGAGCTCCCTCCACTTCAAACATCGAGCGGGAGCTCCGTCCAGTTTACACATAGAGAGGGAGCTCCGTCCACTTTGTACATAGAGAGGGAGCTCCTTCCACTCCCTCCCTCCACTCCCTCCATCTAAAGGGAGAGCTAGGAAGAGCAAGGAGAGGACACGAGAAGTCATTGGCGGATAGGATCAAGGAAAACCCTAAGGCTTTCTATCGGTATATCAGGAATAAAAGAATGACGAGAGTTAGATTAGGGTCAATCAAGGATAGTAGAGGGAAGTTGTGTGTGGAATCAGAGGATATAGGGGAAGCGTTAAATGAATATTTTGCGTCAGTATTTACAGTAGAGAAAGAAAATGTTGTCGAGGAGAATACTGAGATTCAGACTACTTGGCTAGATGGGATTGAGGTTCACAAGGAGGAGATGTTAGCAATTTTGGAAAGTGTGAAAATAGATAAGTCCCCTGGGCCAGATGGGATTTATCCTAGGATTCTCTGGGAAGCCAGGGAGGAGATTGCAGAGCCTTTGTCCTTGATCTTTATATCGTCATTGTCGACAGGAATAGTGCCAGAAGACTGGAGGATAGCAAATGTTGTCCCCTTGTTCAAGAAGGGGAGTTGAGACAGCCCTGGTAACTATAGAACTGTGAGCCTTACTTCGGTTGTGGGTAAAATGTTGGAAAAGTTTATAAGAGACAGGATTTACAATCATCTTGAAAAGATTAAGTTCATTAGCGATAGTCAGCACGGTTTTGTGAAGGGTAGGTCGTGCCTCACAAACCTTATTGAGTTTTTCGAAAAGGTGACCAAACAGGTGGATGAGGGTAAAGCAGTGGATGTGGTGTATATGGATTTCAGTAAGGCGTTTGATAAGGTTCCCCACGGTAGGCTATTGCAGAAAATACGGAAGTATGGGGTTGAAGGTGATTTAGAGCTTTGGATCAGAAATTGGCTAGCTGAAAGAAGACAGAGGGTGGTGGTTGATAGCAAATGTTCATCCTGGAGTTCAGTTACTAGTGGTGTACCGCAAGGATCTCTTTTGGGGCTACTGCTGTTTGTCATTTTTATAAATGACCTTGAAGAGGGTGTAGAAGGGTGGGTTAGTAAATTTGCGGATGACACGAAGGTCGGTGGAGTTGTGGATAGTGCCGAAGGATGTTGTAGGGTACAGAGGGACATAGATAGGCTGCAGAACTGGGCTGAGAGATGGCAAATGGAGTTTAATGCGGAAAAGTGCGAGGTGATTCACTTTGGAAGGAGTAACAGGAATGCAGAGTACTGGGCTAATGGGAAGATTCTTGGTAGTGTAGATGAACAGAGAGATCTTGGTGTCCAGGTGCATAAATCCCTGAAGGTTGCGACCCAGGTTAATAGGGCTGTTAAGAAGGCATATGGTGTGTTAGCTTTTATTAGTAGGGGGATCGAGTTTCGGAGCCACGAGATCATGCTGCAGCTGTACAAAACTCTGGTGAGGCCACACCTGGAGTATTGCGTGCAGTTCTGGTCACCGCATTAGAGGAAGGATGTGGAAGCTTTGGAAATGGTGCAGAGGAGATTTACTAGGATGTTGCCTGGTATGGAGGGAAGGTCTTACGACGAAAGGCTGAGGAACTTGAGGTCGTTTTCGTTGGAGATAAGGAGGAGGAGAGGTGACTTAATAGAGACATATAAGATAATCAGAGGGTCAGATAGGGTGGATAGTGAGCGTCTTTTTCCTCGGATGGTGATGGCAAACACGAGGGGACATAGCTTTAAGTTGAGGGGTGATAGATATAGGACAGATGTTAGAGGTAGTTTCTTTATTCAGAGAGTAGTCGGGGCGTGGAACGCCCTGCCTGCAACAGTAGTAGACTCGCCAACCTTAAGGGCATATAAGTGGTCATTGGATAGACATATGGATGAAAATAGAATAGTGTAGGTCAGATGGTTTCCCAGGTCGGCGAAACATCGAGGACCGAAGGGCCTGTACTGCGCTGTAATGTTCTAATTCTATACAAAGAGAGGGAGCTCCCTCCACTTTATCCGTAGAGAGGGAGCTCCGTCCACTTTGTACACAGAGAGGGAGCTCCGACCAGTTTATCCATGGAGAGGAGCACCGTCACGTTTATACATCGGGAGGGAGCTGCCTCCACTAAGTCCATAGAGAGGGAGCTCCGTCCAGTTTATGCATGGAGAGGGAACTCCGACCAGTTTGTACGTAGAGAGGGAGCTCCGACCAGTTTGTACGCAGAGAGGGAGCTCCCGACCACTTTGCACGGACAGAGGGAGTTCCCTCCACTTTATACATTGAGAGGGAGCTCCGTCCACTTTATACATGGAGAGGGAGCTCCATCCACTTTATACATCGAGAGGGAGCACCGTCCAGTTTATCCACAGAGAGGGAGCTGTCTCCACTTTGTCCATCGAGTGGGAACTGCCTCCATATTGTTCACAGAGAGAGAGATCCGTCGACTTTATACATAGAGAGGGAACTCCGTCCAGTTTATACATCGAGAGGGAGCTCCGTCCAGTTTATACATGGAGAGGGAGCTCCGTCCAGTTTATACACAGAGAGGGAGTTCCTTCCACTTCATACAGAGAGAGAGAGCACCGTCCAGTTCATACACAGAGAAGGAGCTCCGTCCAGTTCAGACATGGAGAGGGAGCTCCGTCCACTTTGTACACAGAGAGGGAGCTCCCGCCACTTTATACAAAGAGAGGGAGCTCCCTCCACCTTATACGTAGAGAGGGATCTCCCTCCACTTAATACATAGAGCGGGTGCTCCGTCCAGTTTATACATCGAGAGGGAGCTCCGTCCAGTTTATACAGAGAGCGGGAGCTCTCTCCACTTTATACATAGAGAGGGAGCTCCCTCCCCTTTATACATAGGGAGGGATCTCCCTCAACTTTATACATAGAGCGGGGGATCCCTTCACTTTATACATAGAGAGGGAGCTACGTCCAGTTTATGCATGGAGAGGGAGCTCCCTCCACTTCATACACAGTGAGGGAGCTCCCTCCACTTAATACATAGAGAGGGTGCTCCATCCAGTTTATACATAGAGAGGGAGCTCCATCCAGTTTATACAGAGAGAAGGGAGCTCCTTGCATTTTATAAAAACAGAGGGGGCTCCGTCCACTTTATACACAGAGAGGGAGCTCCGTCAGGTTTATACATGGAGAGGGAGCTCCTTCCACTTTATCCATTGCGAGGGAGCTCCCTCCACTTTATACATAGAGAGAGAACTCCGTCCACTTTATACATAGAGAGGGAGCTCCGTCCAGTTTATACTTAGAGAGGGAGCTCTGTCCACTTTATACATAGAGAGGGAGCTCCCTCCACTTTATACATAGAGCGGGAGCTCCCTTCACTTTATACATAGAGAGGGAGCTACGTCCAGTTTATGCATGGAGAGGGAGCTCGCTCCACTTCATCCACAGAGAGGGAGCTCCCTCCACTTAATACATAGAGAGGGTGCTCCGTCCAGTTTATACATAGAGAGGGAGCTCCATCCAGTTTATCCAGAGAGAGGGAGCTCCTTCCACTTTATCCGTTGAGAGGGAGCTCCCTCCACTTTATGCATAGAGAGAGAACTCCATCCAGTTTATACATAGAGAGGGAGCTCCGTCCAGTTTATACATAGAGAGGGAGCTCTCTCCACTATATACATAGGGATGGATCTCCCTCAACTTTATACATAGAGAGGGAGATCCCTTCACTTTATACATAGAGAGGGAGCTCCCTCCAATTCATACACAGTGAGGGAGCTCCCTCCACTTAATACATAGAGAGGGTGCTCCATCCAGTTTATACATAGAGAGGGAGCTCCATCCAGTTTATACAGAGAGAGGGAGCTCCTTGCATTTTATAAAAACAGAGGGGCCTCCGTCCACTTTATACACAGAGAGGGAGCTCCGTCAGGTTTATACATGGAGAGGGAGCTCCTTCCACTTTATCCATTGAGAGGGAGCTCCCTCCACTTTATACATAGAGAGAGAACTCCGTCCACTTTATACATAGAGAGGGAGCTCCGTCCAGTTTATACTTAGAGAGGGAGCTCTGTCCACTTTATACATAGAGAGGGAGCTCCCTCCACTTTATACATAGAGCGGGAGCTCCCTTCACTTTCTACATAGAGAGGGAGCTACGTCCAGTTTATGCATGGAGAGGGAGCTCGCTCCACTTCATCCACAGAGAGGGAGCTCCCTCCACTTAATACATAGAGAGGGTGCTCCGTCCAGTTTATACATAGAGAGGGAGCTCCATCCAGTTTTTCCAGAGAGAGGGAGCTCCTTCCACTTTATCCGTTGAGAGGGAGCTCCCTCCACTTTATGCATGGAGAGAGAACTCCGTCCAGTTTACACATAGAGAGGGAGCTCCGTCCAGTTTATACATAGAGAGGGAGCTCTCTCCACTTTATACATAGGGATGGATCTCCCTCAAATTTATACATCGAGAGGGAGATCCCTTCACTTTATACATAGAGAGGGAGCTACGTCCTGTTTATGCATGGAGAGGGAGCTCCCTCCACTTCATACACAGAGAGGGAGCTCCCTCCACTTAATACATAGAGAGGGTGCTCCATCCAGTTTATACATAGAGAGGGAGCTCCATCCAGTTTATACAGAGAGAGGGAGCTCCTTGCATTTTATAAAAACAGAGGGGGCTCCGTCCACTTTATACATAGAGAGGGAGCTACGTCCAGTTTATGCATGGAGAGGGAGCTCGCTCCACTTCATACACAGAGAGGGAACTCCCTCCACTTAATACATAGAGAGGGTGCTCCGTCCAGTTTATACATAGAGAGGGAGCTCCATCCAGTTTCTCCAGAGAGAGGGAACTCCTTCCACTTTATCCGTTGAGAGGGAGCTCCCGCCACTTTATACATAGAGAGAGAACTCCGTCCACTTTATACATAGAGAGTGAGCTCCGTCCAGTTTATACTTAGAGAGGGAGCTCTGTCCACTTTATACACAGAGAGAGAGCTCCCTCCACTTTATACACAGAGACGGAGCTCCCTCCACTTTACACATAGAGAGGGAGCTACGTCCAGTTTATACATAGAGAGGGAGCTCCGTCCAGTTTATACTTAGAGAGGGAGCTCTGTCCACTTTATACATAGAGAGGGAGCTCCGTCCACCTTATACATGGAGAGGGAGCTCCCTCCACTTTATACACCGAGAGAGAACTCCGTCCACTTTATCCATAGAGAGGGAGCTCCGTCCAGTTTCTACTTAGAGAGGGAGCTCTGTCCACTTTCTACATAGAGAGGGCGCTCCCTCCGCTTTTTTCATGGAGAGGAAGCTCCCTCCACTTTATGCGTGGAGGGAGAGCTCCGTCCACTTTATACATCGAGAGGGAGCTCCGTCCAGTTTATACATAGAGAGGGAGCACCGTCCAGTTTATCCACAGAGAGGGAGCTGTCTCCACTTTGTCCATAGTGTGGTAACTGCCTCCATATTGTCCACGGAGAGGGAGCTCCGTCTACTTTATACATAGAGAGGGAGCTCCGTCCACTTTATACAAAGAGAGGGACCTCCGTCTTGTTTATACATAGAGATGGAGCTCCGTCCACTTTATACATGGAGTGGGAGTTCCGTCCAGTTTATACATAGAGAGGTAGCTCTGTCCAGTTTATACATAAATTTGGAGCTCCCTCCACTTTATACATAGAGAGGGAGCTCCCTCCACTTTATACATCGAAAGGGAGCTCCATCCAGTTCATACATAGAGAGGGAGCTCAGTCCAGTTTATAGATCGAGAGGGAGCTCCCTCCACTTTAAACATAGTTTGGGAGTTCCGGCCAGTTTATGCATAGAGAGGGAGCTCCCTGCACGTTATAGATAGAGAGGGAGCTCCGTCCATTTTGTACATAGAGAGGGAGCTCCGTCCAGTTTATACATACAGAGGGAAATCCGTCCAGTTTATGCATAGAGAGTGAGCTCCCTCCAGTTTAGACATAGAGTGCGAGCACCCTCCACTTTGCACAAAGAGAGGGAGCACCCTCCACTTTATACAAAGAGAGGGAGCACCCTCTACTTTATTCATAGTGAGGGATCTCTCTCCACCTTATACATAGAGAGGGAGCTCCCTCCACTTAATACATCGAAAGGGAGCTCCGTCCAGTTCATACATAGAGAGGGAGCTCCATCCAGTTTACACATCGAGAGGGAGCTCCCTCCACTTTATACATAGTGTGGGAGTTCCGTCCAGTTTATGCATAGAGAGGGAGCTCCCTGCACGTTATAGATAGAGAGGGAGCTCCGTCCATTTTATACATAGAGAGGGAGCTCCGTCCAGTTTATCCATACAGAGGGAAATCCGTCCAGTTTATACATAGAGAGGGAGGTCCATCCACTTTGTACATGGAGAGGGTGCTCCCTTCAGTTTATACGTCGAGAGGGAGCTCCCTCCTCGATATCCACAGAGAGAGGCCTCCGTCCAGTTTATACATAGAGAGGGAGCTCCCTCCAGTTTAGAAATAGAGTTCGAGCACCCTCTACTTTGCACTAAGAGAGGGAGCACCCTCCACTTTATACAAAGAGAGGGAGCACCCTCTACTTTATTCATAGTGAGGGATCTCCCTCCACTTTATACATAGTGAGGGAGTTCCCTCCACTTTATATATAGAGAGTGAACTCCCTCCACTTTATAAATAGAGAGGGAGGTCATTCCACTTTTTCCATCGAAGGGGAGTACCCACCACTTTATACACAGAGAGGCAGCTCCCTCCACTTTATACATTGAGAGGGAGCTTGCACCACTTTATACATAGAAAAGTAACTCCCTCCACCTATACAGAGAGAGGGAGCCCCCTCCACTTTATACATAGAGAGGTGGCTCCCCCACTTTATACAGAGAGAGGGAGCTTGCACCACTTTATACTTAGAGAGTGAGATCTTTATACATGGAGAGGGTACTCCCGCCACGTTTTACTTAAAGAGGGAACTCCCTCCACTTTATTCATAATGAGGGTGCTCCCTCCATTTTATACATACAGAGGGAGCTCTGCCCACTTTATACATAGAAAAGTAACTCCCTCCACTTTATGCATAGAGAGGGAGCTCTCTCCACTTTCCAGATAGAGAGGGAACTTCCTCTAGTTTATGCATGGACATGGAGCTCCCTCCACTTTTTACGTAGAAAAGTAACTCCCTCCACCTTATACATAGAGAGGGAGCTCCCTCCACTTTGTAAATAGAGAGGGGGCTCCCTCCACTTGAGACATAGAGAGTGAGCACCCTCCACTTCAAACATGGAGAGGGAGCTCACTCCAATTTATGCATAAAGAGGGAGCTCCCTCCACTTTATACATAGAGAGGGAGCTCCCACCAATTCAGACATAAAGTGGGAGCTCCCTCCAATTATACATAAAGAGGGAGCTCTCTCCATTTTATACATTGAGTGGGAGTTCCCTCCATTTTACAGGTAGAGGGGGAACCTCCTCTACTTTATACATAGAGAGGGAGCTCCCGCCACTTTATACATAGAGAGGGAGCTCCCTCCACTTTATAAGCAGAGAGGGAGCTCCTGCCACATTGGACATAGAGAGGGAGCTCCCTCCACTTTATGCATACAGAGGGAGCTCCCCCCACTTGACACATAGAGAGGGAGCTCCCTCCAATTTAATCATAACGAGGGCGCTCCCTACATATTTTGCAGAGAGAGGGAGCCCCACCCCCCCACCCCCAATTTATACATTGAGATGGAACTTTCTCCGCTTTATACATCGAGTGGCAGCTCCCACCACTTTATACATCGAGACGGAGCTCCCTCCACTTTATACATATGATGGAGCTCCCTCCACTTCTAACACAGAGAGGCTGCTCCCTGCACTTTATACATCGAGAGGGGGAGCTCCCTTCACTTTCTACAGAGAGTGGGAGATCACTCCACTTTTTGCGAGAGAGGGAGCTCCCTCCACTTTAGACATAGAGAGGGAGCTCCCTCCACTTGATGCGGAGAGAGCGAGTTCCCTCCATTTATACATAAAGAGGGCGACCCCTCCACTTTATACATAGGGAGGGAGCTCCCTCCCATTATACATAAAGAGGGAGCTGTCTCCATTTTATACAGAGAGAGGGAGCTACCTCCACTTTACAGGTAGAGGGGGAACGTCCTCTACTTTATACTTAGAGAAGGAGCTCCCTCCACTTTATACATGGAGAGGGAGCTCCCTCAAATTTATAGATAGAGCAGGAGCTCCCTCCACTTTATATATAGAGAGGGAGCTCCCTCCACTTTGTGCAAAGAGAAGGAGCTCCTTCCGCTTTACACATATAGAACAAAGAACAAAGAAAATGACAGCACAGGAACAGGCCCTTCAGCCCTCCAAGAGAGCCCTGATCCAGATCCTCCAACTAAACCTGTTGCCTATTTTCTAAGGGCCTGCATCTCTTTGCTTCCTGCCCCTTCATGCATCTGTCTGCATACATCTTCAAAGACGCTATCGTGCCCACGTCTACCACCTCCACTGGCAACGCATTCCAGGCACCCACCACCCTCTGCGTAAAGAACTTTCCACGCATATCTCCCCTAAACGCTTCCCCTCTCACTTTGAACACGTGACCCCTCGTCATTGAAACCCCCACTCTGGGAAAATAGTTCTTGCTATCCACCCTGTCTATACCTCTCATGCTTTTGTATACCTCAATCAGGTCCCCCCCTCAACCTCCGTCTTTCTAATGAAAATAATCCTAATCTACTCAACCTCTCTTCATAGCTAGCGCCCTCCATACCAGGCAACATCCTGGTGAACCTCCTCTGCACACTCTCCAAAGCATCTACATCCTTTTGGTAATGTGGCGACCAGAACTGCACGCAGTATTCCAAATGTGGCCGAACCAAAGTCTTATACAACTGTAACATGACCTGCCAACTCTTGTACTCAATACCCCGTTCGATGAAGGAGAGCATGCCGTATGCCTTCTTGACCAATCTATTGACCTGCGTTGCCACCTTCAGGGAACAATGGACCTGAACACCCAAATCTCTCTGTACATCAATTTTCCCCAGGACTTTTCCATTTACTGTATAGTTCACTCTTGAATTGGATCTTCCAAAATGCATCACCTCGCATTTGCCCGCATTGAACTCCATTCTGCCATTTCTCTGCCCAACTCGCCAATCTATAATCTGCTGTATTCTCTGACAGTCCGCTTCACCATCTGCTATTCCACCAATCTTAGTGTCATCTGCAAACTTGCTAATCAGACCACCTATACTTTCCTCCAAATCATTTATGTATATCACAAACAACAGTGATCCCAGCACGGATCCCTGTGGACCACCACTGGTCACACGTCTCCATTTAGAGAAACTCCCTTCCACTGCTAGGCTCTGTCTCCTGTTGCCCAGCCAGTTCTTTATCCATCTAGCCAGTACACCCTGGACCCCATGCGACTTCACTTTCTCCATCAGCCTACCATGGGGAACCTTATCAAACGCCTTACTGAAGTCCATGTATATGACATATACAGCCCTCCCCTCATCAATCAACTTTGTCACTTCCTCAAAGAATTCTATTAAGTTGGGAAGACATGACCTTCCCTGCACAAAACCATGTTGCCTGTCACTGATAAGCCCATTTTCTTCCAAATGGTAATAGATCCTATCCCTCAGTATCGTCTCCAGCAGCGTCCCTACCACTGACGTCAGGCTCACTGGTCTATAATTACCTGGATTATCCCTGCTACCCTTCTTAATCAAGGGGACAACATTAGGAATTCTCCAGTCCTCCGGGACCTCACCCGTGTTTAAGGATGTTGCAAAGATATCTGTTAAGGCCCAAGCTATTTCCTCTCTCGCTTCCCTCAGTATCCTAGGATAGATCCCATCCGGACCTGGGGACTTTTCCACATCAATGCCTTTTAGAATACCCAACACTTCCTCCCTCCTCATGCCGACTTGACCTGGAGTAATCAAACATCTATCCCTAACCTCAACATCTGTCATGTCCCTCTGCTCGGTGAATACCGATGCGAAGTACTCGTTTAGAATCTCACCCATTTTCTCTGACTCCACGCATAACTTTCCTCCTTTGTCCTTGAGTGGGCCAATCCTTTCTCTAGTTACCCTCTTGCTCCTTAGATATGAATAAAAGGCTTTGGGACTTTCCTTAACCCTGTTTGCTAAAGATATTTCATGACCCCTTTTAGCCCTCTTAATTCCTCATTTCAGATTGGTCCTACATTCCCAATATTCTTCCAAAGCTTCGTCTCTCTTCAGCCTCCTAGACCTTATGTATGCGTCCTTTTTCCTCTAAGCTAGTCTCACAATTTCACCTGTCATCCATGGTTCTGTAATCTTGCTATTTCTATCCCTCATTTTCACAGGAACATGTCTCTCCTGCACGCTAATCAACCTCTCTTTAAAAGCCTCCCACATATCAAATGTGGATTTACCTTCAAACAGCTGATCCCAATCTACATTCCCCAGATCCTGCGAATTTTGGTACAGTTGGCCTTCCCCCAATTTAGCACTCTCCTTTTAGGACCACTCTCGACTTTGTCCATGAGTATTCTAAAACTTGCGGAATTGTGATCACTATTCCCAAAGTAGTCCCCTACTGAAACTTCAACCACCTGGCCGGGCTCATTCCCCAACACCAGATCCAGTATGGCCCCTTCACGAGTTGGACTATTTACATACTGCTCTAGAAAACCCTCCTGGATGTTCCTTCCAAATTCTGCTCCATCTCGACCTCGAACACTAAGTGAATCCCAGTCAATGTTGGTAAAATTAAAATCTCCTATCACCACCACCCTGTTGCTCCTGCATCTTTCCATAATCTGTTTACATATGTGTACCTCTATCTCAGGCTCGCTGTTGGGAGGCCTGTAGTACAGTCCCAATATTGTTATCGCACCCTTCCTATTTCTGAGTTCTGCTCATATTGCCTCACTGCTCGAGTCCTCCATAGTGCCCTGCTTCAGCACAGCTAGGAGGGATCTCCCTCCTCTTTATACATAGAGAGGGAGTTCCCACCACTTTATACATAGAGAGGGAGCTCCCTCCACGTTTTAGACAGAGAGGGAGCTCCCTACACTTTATACATAGAGAATGCGCTCCCTCCACTTTATGCATAGAGAGTGTGCTCGCTCCACTTTACACGTAGAGGGGGTGCTCCCTCCACTTTATGCACAGAGAGGCAGCTCCCTCCACGTTGTAGACAGAGATGGAGCTCCCTACACTTTATACATAGAGAGCGAACCCCCTCCACTTTATACGTAGAAAGGGAGCTCCCACCACCGTGAACATGGAGCGGGAGCTCCCTCCACTTTACCCGGAGAGAGTGGGGGTCCCTCCACTTTATGCATAAAGAGGGAGCTCCCAGCACTTTATACATGGAGAGGGAGCTCTCTCCACTTTATACATAGAGAGGGAGCTCCAAGCACTTTATACATGGAGAGGGAGCTCCTTCCATTTTATTCATAGAGAGGGAGCTCCATCCACTTGATACATAGAGATGGAACTTTCTCTGCTTTATATATAGAGAGCGAACTCCCTCCACTTTATACGTAGAAAGTGAGCTCCCACCACATTATACATGGAGTGGGAGCTCCCTCCTCTTTACCCATAGAGAGTGGTGGTCCCTCCACTTTATACATAGAGCGGTAGAGCAATCCACTTTACCCATAGAGTGTGGTGCCCCCTCCACTTTATGCATAGAGAGGGTGCTCCCTCCACTTTATACATGGAGAGGCTGTTCCCTGCACTTTATACATTGAGAGGGGAACTCCCTTCACTTTATACAGCGAGTGGGAGATCAATCCACTTTGTGCTAGAGAGAAGGCTCCCTCCACTTTATACATAGAGTGGGAGCTCCCTCCACTTTATGCGTAGAGAGCGAGCTCCCTCCACTTTATATATAGAGATGGAACTTTCACCACTTTATACATAGGTTGGGAGCTCCCGCCACTTATTACTCAGGGACTGGGAGCTCCATAAATGTTATACATAGAGCGGGAGCTCAATCCACTGTATGCATAGAGAAGGAACTTCCTCTACTTTATACATAGAGAGGGAGCTCCCCCCACTTTACCCATAGAGAGGGATCTCCCTCCACTTTATACACAGAGAGGGAGCTCACTCCACTTTATACACAGAGAGGGAGCTCCCTCCATTTTATACATGAAGAGGGAGATCCCTCCACTTTATGCGCAGAGACGGAGCCCCCTCCACGTTATACACAAAAATGTATTTCCCACCACTTTATGAATGGAGAGGGAGCTCCCTCTATTGTATGCACCTATCATGGTGTCATTTTAACACCTGTCACAGGCCACTAGGTTGGGCCTCTTGATTACTAGCCCAGTGATGTTACACTATGCAACTGCCTCCCTAATGGACGTGGACATTGTATTTCCCTTAATATCACCCACAGTAGTGTTTAGGCTGTAACCCTGAACATGGTCGAAATCAGATATCCATGTTCATATTTGTGCTGGGAAAAGGCAGGAACAGCGTGAAGCGGGTTTATTTTTGTCCCTGGATTCAGTGGCTACTGCAGACGGATCAGTTACATTTACAATAGAAACGTCAGGAGTGAGCAAGGTCAAAACAATAATATGGAAAATGTAAATGACGCCACTCATAATTTTTGCATCCGTCCAGTATGAGTGCAGACTTTTGGTTTATTCCGAGAGAGGTCTTACTAAGAAAATGTCATTGACATTGAAATGATTGTTCTTTTAATCACCACATTATTTACATCGGAGTCAAAGCTGCTGATTTAATGTGTTTGTTCAGGTGAGTGTAACTAATAGCAATGATCAGGGGTAGAACCATGTCAGTGGAAGCTTAGCCCCTGTATAAATCAGGACCGATTGGAAAGGATCAGCACAGAGTGCAGGTGGAGCTGTGGATTCCAGGCTAACAGAAGTCTCTGCTTCTCACAGAAATGGGATATCCAGTAATCTATCAGATAGCAAGGATTTACTATCCTGTACTTGCAGCAATTGGAGTTCCTGGTAAGCCAGTATTTCAGCTGTTAATGGTATAAATCGATGTTAACTGTGCTGCTGTGCTCAGTATTATTTCTCACTGTGAGTGTTACACAACCGGCTGTTATTTTCCAGCAATTTACTGATGGAATCTCCTCATTGCCTACTCTTTCAGTCTTGCGGGAGTTGTATCATTTCTTAAATGGAATTGGTTTCAGTAACCGTGGCATTATTACTGGATTATTCTATGCAGCGAATGCTTTTGAATGAGGTGTTTCAGTTAGGATCAAAAATCGAGCTGTCAGTGGTTTTTAACAGTTTCATGATGTGGTCCTAACCCGTCTTGGAATATTTATATAAATGTTTTTATTTTGGAGATTCTTAATGGGACATCTCACAGTCTCAGTGGTACAAGCGGACAGCACAATATCCTTCCTCCCCAATAACATGGCTCAGTTCAACTGGGGTGTCAAAGTCTTTATTGGTTATCACTGTTATCAAATATTATTTCGTTATGTGTGTGTCTCACACTGCGTCAGAAGTCTGGCTACTGAACTGAGTTTGCTGCTGACACTTTCACATTTCCTTCTCTGCTTCACTGTGGACCTTCACTGTCACTGGACTACATTGTAAAATAGAAAGTATTGATGCGATGTTTTATTGGTTTCCACTCGATCAGTTGGTATCAAGAGTTTTTCACCCATTTATCTGTAGATTATCAGCTGCAGCGCTGATGTTGCTGTTTTATTAATTAAACAATCCCACATTCTAACAGATTACTTTATAATTCCAGGAGAAGGAATTTCAATGATTGTGAGGTTTGTCTGGAAGTAGCTTTCGATCCTGTTTATTCCATGCATTGTAGATGAAGTGAAGAGTGCAGGTGAACAGGCGGAGATTTGGGTGTTCTGTAGATACATTAAATTATTCACAGAGGTTTCACCATTGAACAAACTGACTCTGAGAATAGAATCATTGAAGCTGGGGCTGGTGAACAGAACAGAGACGCAAAATGTTAGGAATAAATCATATGTGAAAAGCAGCATTAGGTAACAGTTTGCAGGGTGTGAGTACTCCGGAGAGATAGGGAAGGAGAAAAGGAGCAGGGAGAACGAAACAGTGGGAAAGAGATAGGCAGAAGTAAAGAGAAAGAGAAAGAAGCAGCAGTGTAAATAATTCTCTATCATAAAGTGCTGGAATGACCAGAACAATTAGAGAGAGAAACTGTGAGTTGAAGTTGTCTGTTGTCAGATTGTGTTCATTTTCCTGTTGGACTTGATCCTCTGTGTTGATTTCTGTCAGGACTTCATTTTCTTTTGCAGAAAGTTCCTATTCCTAACTTAGTGACGGAATAAACAGAATACAATCAGTGCATCACTGATGGTAATTCATTATTTAAATACTGCACTTTAAAATCTCTGTGACTGCTGAATTCAATAAAGAGCGAGGCTGATATCAGAAATATATTTAAATTTATATTTATTAGCCTGTACAAACTAAATATATTGACTATATTGTATAAACAATGAACTGTGCTCCAACACCAATAACCACAGGGATTATTGTTTGAATGTATGAATTGAGTTGTATTACTGGGATCTATAGATTAGATTTCCTCTAACACTCTGCTGCAGTCTCTCCCTGTGAATCTCAGCCTCTCCTCTCACTGTATTGAATCCTCAGTCTCCTCATCCATTGCTTCAGTTTATCCGCTTTGCCAAACCATCTGCTCCAGTCTCCCCTACTGCTCCAACATGTACTTTTCCTTCTCTCCCTCCCAATCTCATTCACTCGCCCCACCTCCAGTTGCCTTGTCCAACCTGATAGGAATACAGGAACATAGGAGCAGGAGGAGGCCATTCAGCACTTCTCTGCTGCTCCACCATTCTAAATCACGACTGATAATCAAACTCAGTGCAGCGGTTTTTTGCCTTTTCCCATGTGGGAACAGTCCCTGTCGGCACCCTCAACCCAGAGCAACAAACCAGCTACACATCCTGCCCTCCCCAAAACTTCCCAACCAACAATCTGGAGACAAATTCCCAATTAACCCATTGGATTCCATCTCTGTAAAGCCCCTTCTCAGTCCCCTACTGGCACTCCATCCTCACTCAGTACTTCCAGTAGATCCGGTGCTGACTTTATTCATGTTCTGCATCAATTTCCCAATTCATTATTAAGAACTGTGTTTTCAAACATTTCACTGTGACAAAGAACTGCCCGGGTCAATGACTCAGTTTTCACTGCTCGATGCAGCAACAAAGCTGGAAATGTCAGCCCAGATCCTGTCAAACTGCTGCTTTTTCTCCAGGTCTGATCAGTAATTTCTCTGCTTCCTTTTCTCTCTCTCTTCCAGTTAACTTGGTGGCGATTGTGATCCTGTCCCGAGGAAAGTGCGGTCTCTCCAAATGTATCACTGTCTACTTGGTGGGAATGGCAGTGTCTGATCTGCTGGTCGTTATCACTAATCCCATATTGTACTGGATTGTTTTAATTTATTTCCCATATTCATTCCTGAGAATTACTCCTGTGTGTTCTCTCATTGTCGTTCTGTATTCTGCATCCACAGTTGTTTCTGTCTGGCTCACAGTCACTTTCACCTTTGATCGATTTGTGGCCATTTGTTGTGAGAAGCTGAAAACAAAATATTGCAGCGAGAAAACGGCGGCTGTGGTTGTGGGAACAGTGACTGTGCTGGGCTGTTTAGAGTCTCTCCCCTGGTACTTTACACTGAAACAACAATACATTATTGATAATGTTCCCATGGGTTGTGTTTATAAGCCGAGCTTCTTTACTTCCCCCATATGGGGGGCATTTGAATTGTTTATTTACATCTTAACCACTTGTGTCTCAGTCTTTCTGATTTTGCTGCTCAATGTTCTGACTGTCAGACGGATTTTATTCTCCAGTAAAGTCCGCAGGGGATTCCGGCACCACAGCAATGCAGAGAATCACAAGGACCCAGAGATGGAGAATCGCAGGAAATCAATTATTTTACTCTTCAGTGTATCAAGCAGTTTTATACTGTTATGGGTGACACTGGTTGTGTTTACCCTTTATACTCGAATTACATATACTTACTATTATTCCTCCTTCACTGACCCTGTCTTTATCACAGATCACACATCAAGGATGCTGCAGCATCTCAGTTCCTGCACCAACACATGTATTTACATTGTGACCCAGACTAAATTCAGACAGGAGCTGAAGAATGGGATGAAATACCCTCTCAATCTCATTGTTAAATTAGCGAAATCATAGAAAGAGCTGAAGGGTTTCAAACACTGGAACTAAATCCCATTCCCCCTCCCCTCCCCCCCCCCCCACGACCCCGCTCCACCACCCACACTCCACCCGCCTATGTGATTATTTGAACGGCGCCATCTTTGGTCCTGGCAGCTGCCTGCACGTGGCCGACCATGATGTATAACTGGAACAGGATACGTTTGCGCATGTGCCAATACAGCGCCACTTTGTGGTTGCTTTGTCAACACCCGCAGCCAGGGGACAAAGCTGAAAATCGCAGTGATTGTGAGGTGGTGAGAAAGGGGCAGTAACTGCAGTGAGGCAGGGGCACCAGCAGATGGAGATGGTGAGAGGGGGATAGTAACTGCAGTGAGACAGGGGCACCAGCAGATGGAGATGGTGAGAGTATGCCAGTAGCTGCAGTGAGACAGGGACACCAGCAGATCGAGATCGTGAGCAGGGCAGTAACTGCAGTGAGACAGGGGTACCAGCATATCGAGATGGTGAGAGTGGGACAGTAACTGCAGTAAGACAGGGACACTGGGAGATGGAGATGGTGAGAGAGGAACATTAACTGCAGTGAGGCAAGGACACCAGCAGATGGCGATGCTGAGCCATTACAGATGGGAGAATCTCTTGCTGAGTTTAAAAGTTTCCACAAATCTGAGGAATTTACTTTATTGTAAACTTGATACGCTAAATAAAATAATTTAATGCAACTGTTGTAAAATGGATATTTTTCTACTATGTAAACACTTGTAACATGAAACTCGTTCCTGTTTGGAAAGTTATATTGAGTGATTAAAGGTAATGTATAAATAAAACAACAGGATCAAATAAAACTCAGTCATTTATAAATAAATACTCTCAATATAATTTGTGGTGAGTTCTTGATCACTGACATTATGACATTCTCTCACACACGTCCTATGTTGGTATCTTCTCTACTATAACTAAGAGTAGTTGAAGTTTTGATCCAATTGTCTTTTGAAAGTTTCTATTGAATCTGCTTTCAGAAACCTTTCAAACTTGCCAATTTATTTTACCCCTCTGCTAGTGTAAACAGTCCCTCCTCATATCTCCAAACTGAGGGAAAGATTTTGAATACAATGCAATTAATGTCTCCAGGACAGCAGCTGCAGAGGAGCTGGAACCTCCTGAATTTGGACAAACAATGAAAAAAAATCCCTCCGAATCCCCCAGGAGAGCAGAGGAAAGAAACATTCAGAAAGCAAAGGGAAACAAGTGACACTTTATTGCAGCAGCAAAAACTCTTTGTCTGAATGTAGAGGTCTTTATTGCTGAACTTTATATAAATTGGACGTGAAAAGTGGAAGATCTGTAATACCATTTGTGATAAATGGCCATTTCTCAGCTTTGTAATCCCTTGTAACATTAAACTGGTGAATGTTAAGAAGGTTTTATTGATTGATTACAGCTAATACATAAATACAGCAGCATCAAATACAAGGCATAGAATCATTGACAAATATAACTGTAAATATGGGTAAGAATTGTTGTGTGAAATATCTTGGTTAGAAAAGTTCTCTTGGCTGCCTCATTAACCTGGTTCTAGTTTCAGTCTTTGTCACACAGTGGAAATGAAAAACTGAATAAAAACTGCCTGTTTAGACGACAGTCAAACCGGCCTCTCCAGCAATAACTCTTTGTCACAATTTCAAGGTAATTGCAGTGAGTCATTTTCTGAACTTTCTGTTAACTGGAGGTGAATAGTGAAAGACATTTAATACAATGAGTGTTAAATGGTCATTATCCAAACCGGTCCCCCCAGGTTTTAAATTACAGCAGCTTTTCTGTTCTGTTAATGAGGTTTTTGTGCGAGGGAGAGAGAGAGAGACACAGACAGATTTCTGTGTGGAATGGTCCATTTGGGATATGGCTGGTGTCTCCTTTTCTTCCCCATTCCCCGTTGACACAGAGACTCACCTTGGACTTTCCCAGACCGGGGAGGAAGTGTCCAGATGGAGGAAGCTGATAGCTGGTTGGATGAGCTGTATTTGGGGTGACTGTCCGTTTTGAGTGACAGGTTCTGGGATATATTAGGACAACATCAGCCTCTATTCATTCTTTCCTTGTGGCTGGTTTGTGAGGGTGAGTTTCTGTGTCTCAGTTTCTGTGTCTCTGTAGCCAGGTGAATTGGAACTGATTACAGTGTGTGTGTGTGAGAGAGAGTCCAGTCTGAATCCCCCACACTCTCTGTCCCAGTCCTGACGCTTATCTCCAAATCCCACCCCAATGCCCCTCTCCAGGATCTTTTCCCCATGGATGAGCTGATGGAGGGAAGGTGTTAGAGTCCAACGATGGAACGCAGACAGTGTCGGATTGTGAGTATCACATCTTTACTATCACTCTCTGCCTTTCTCCCTCCTTCTGACTCAGTCTCTTTCACTCAATGTCTCTCACTGAATCTCTCTCACTGAATCTCTCTCTCACTGAATCTCTCTCTCTCACTGAATATCTCTCACTGAATCTTTCTCTCTCACTGAAGCTCTCTCTCACTGAATCTCTCTCTCACTGAATCGCTCTGTCACTCATTCTCATTCCCACTCAATCTCTCTCCCACTCACTCTCTCTCCCACTCAATCTCTCTTTCGCTCAATCTCTCTCTCATTCAATCTCTCTCGCACTCAATCTCTCTCTCGCTCAACCTCTCTCGCACTCAGTCTCTCTTGCACTCAAACTCTCTCTCACTCAATCTCTCTCTCACTCAATCTCTCTCGCACTCAATCTCTCTCTCGCTCAATCTCTCTCGCACTCAGTCTCTCTCGCACTCAAACTCTCTCTCACTCAATCTCTCTCTCTCTCAATCTCTCTCTCACTCAATCTCTCTCGCACTCAGTCTCTCCCACACTCAATCTCTCTCTCACTCAATCTCTCTCTCACTCAATCTCTCTCGCACTCAGTCTCTCTCGCACTCAGTCTCCCTTTCACTCAATCTCTCTCTCACTTAATCTCTCTCTCACTCAATCTCTCTCGCACTCAAACTCTCTCTCACTCAATCTCTCTCCCACTCAGTCTCTCTCGCACTCAGTCTCCCTTTCACTCAATCTCTCTCTCACTCAATCTCTCTCGCACTCAAACTCTCTCTCACTCAATCTCTCTCCCACTCAATCTCTCTCTCGCTCAACCTCTCTCGCACTCAGTCTGTCTTGCACTCAAATTTTCTCTCACTCAATCTCTCTCTCACTCAATCTCTCTCTCACTCAATCTCTCTCTCTCGCTCAGTCTCTCTCGCACTCAGTCTCTCTCGCACTCAAACTCCCTCTCACTCAATCTCTCTCTCACTCAATCTCTCTCTCACTCAATCTCTCTCGCACTCAGTCTCTCCCACGCTCAGTCTCTCTCGCACTCAGTCTCCCTTTCACTCAATTTCTCTCTCACTCAATCTCTCTCACACTCAATCTCTCTCGCACTCAGTCTCTCTCGCACTCAGTCTCTCTCGCACTCTATCTCTCTCTAACTCAATCTCTCTCTCACTCAATCTCTCTCGGACTCAGTCTCTCTCGAACTCAGTCTCTCTCTCGCACTCAATCTCTCTCGCACTCAATCTCTCTCGCACTCAATCTCTTTCTCACTCAATCTCTCTCGCACTCAATCTCTATCTCACTCAATCTCTCTCGCACTCACTCTCTCTCGCACTCAAACTCTGTCTCACTGAATCTCTCACTCAATCTCCCTCTCACACAGTCTCTCTCGCACTCAGTCTCTCTCGCACTCAGTCCCTCTCGCACTCAAACTCTCTCTCACTCAATCTCTCTCTCACTCAATCTCTCTCTCACTCAATCTCTCTCGCACTCAGTCTCTCTCGCACTCAGTCTCTCTCTCACTCAATCTCTCTCTCTCTCTCACTCAATCTCTCTCTCTCGCACTCAATCTCTCTCTCACTCAATCTCTCTCGCACTCAATCTCTCTCTCACTCAATCTCTCTCGCACTCAATCTTTCTCGCACTCAATTTCTCTCGCACTCAATCTCTCTCGCACTCACTCTCTCTCGCACTCAAACTCTCTCACTCAATCTCTCTCTCACTCAATCTCTCTCTCACACTGTCTCTCTCGCACTCAGTCTCTCTCGCAATCAGTCTCTCTCGCACTCAAACTCTCTCTCACTCAATCTCTCTCTCACTCAATCTCTCTCTCACTCAATCTCTCTCGCACTCAGTCTCTCTCGCACTCAGTCTCTCTCTCACTCAAACTCTCTCTCACTCAATCTCTCTCTCACTCAATCTCTCTCTCTCACTCAATCTCTCTCTCTCGCACTCAGTCTATCTCTCTAGCACTCAGTCTCTCTCGCACTCAGTCTCTCTCTCGCACTCAGTCTCTCTCTCGCACTCAATCTCTCTCTCACTCTCTCTATTTCTGAATCTCTCCCTCACCTTGTATTTCTGTCTCTGTTTCTCTCTCTCTCTGTTCCTCAATCTGTCTCTCTCTCTGTGTATTTCTCCCTCTGTGTTCCTCCATCTCTCTCTCTCCCTCACTTTGTATTTCTCTCTCTCTCTCAGTGATGGTGCGTCTTTCTGTCTCAATGGCTTTCTCTGTCCTCTCTCGCAATCTCTCTGTGATTCTCTGTGCCTTTCTCACTGGCTTTCTGTCTGTCTCTTTGGTGCCTGCAATTTCTTTGTGTCTCTGTTCTTTCCCTCCACTTTTTTCCCTTCTCTTTTTCTCTCTCTTTCTTTGTATCTTTCTGTTTTCTCTATTTCTCTTTCTATCATTTCTCTCTCTCTTTCCGACTTTTTCTGTCTTTTCCTGAACCTATCCACCGCCCTCAATTTATCCACCGCCCGCAATTTTTATCCACCACGCAAATATTTTTCCCTGCAATTTCCCCCGACCAGAAAACATCTCCCCCTTGTCCAGACCCCCCAATCTAAATAATCCTCGTCTGCAGACAACTGTCTGATATCTCCTGTTAAATGACCCCCATCTAATGCCCTCATTATCAACAGACCCCCATCTAATTATCCCCTTCCCTCTGTTACAAGACAACCCATCAAAATACCACCCTCCCAAGACAGACTCCGGGAACAAATTCCCATTTATATTCCCCCCGGGAACAAACTCCCATCCAAATAGCCACCAGTAACTGACTCCCATCTGAACAACACTCCCCAGAAACAGACCCCCATCTAAATACCACCCGGGAACAAACTCCCATCTTAATACCCCCACCCCGGAATAGACTGCCATCTAAATACACCCCCCAAAACAAACTGCCATCTAAATACCCCCCGGGAACAAACTCCCATCTTAATACACCCACCCCGGAACAGACTGCCATCTAAATACACCCCCCAGAACAAACTGCCATCTCAATACACCCCCAGTAACAAACTCCCATCTAAATACCCCCCCCCCCCCCAGAACAATCTGCCATCTAAATACAACCCCAGGAACAAACTTCCATCTAAATACCCCCCGGGAACAAACGCATATCTGAATAAACCCCCAGGAACAAACTCCCATCTAAATACCCCCCGGAAACAAACGCCCATCTGAATACACCCCCAGGAACAAACCCCCATCTAAATATCCCCCCATGAACAAACTACCATCTAAATAACCCCCCAGGAACAAACTCCCATCTCTATACCCGCCCGCAACAAACCCCCATCTAAATACCCCCCGTTCTGTGAACAGACCCCCATCTAAATACCCCCCGTTCTGTGAACAGACTCCCATCTAAATACACCCACATTAACTGAACCCAATCTAATTCTCCCCCCGCTCTCCACTGTAAACTTTCCCTATTTCTAAATACCCTCCCTGTCCTGTAAAAGCCCCCCCCCCTCTACTAATTCCCACCCTGTATCATCACCCCCGTGAACAGCCCCCTTCCCCCACCCCCCTCCGTGTTATTCCCACCTCCATCACTTTCGTGGGTTTGGCTCCGTCTCCCGACAATCTTTCGTTCACTTTAATTCCTGATCTGGATAAGCCACTGGAATTCCAACAACTGGCTCCCAGACCCCCGACACCTTTAACTCATGTCAGGCCAAACACCGGGCCAGACATCGAGCAAGGACCTCCAGAGGCTAACTGGTATTCTGAGCCTTTAACGAACAGGAAGATCCCAGCCCCAGACACATCCCTCTCTGCAGAAAGGTGTTTCACCTGTTCTCCCCATCGGCTTCAGGAAATCAAACAGAGGGAGACACACACAAACCCACACACACTGACGGGCACAGGGACGGGAGGAGGCCATTCAGCCCTTTGAGCCTGTCCTACCCCGTTAGATCATGGCGGATCTGCCCCTTCCACCATTGAATCACAAGGAGACAGGCAGAGGCAGTCGGGGGGCAGATACACAGAAGGGCAAAGACACTGGGCTGGACTTGGACTTGGTGCCAATGGTGTAAACCAGGGTGGAGGGGAGGAGGGTGGTTGTGAATCGGCTGTCCGTTCAGCATCTCTCCCCTGTTTTTACCTCAATGGGAGCAAAACTGGGCAGAGATAGAAAGCATGATCCCACTTCACAATCACCCTGTGCAACACCAAGGCAGCGAGTTCAAATCCACCCCCAGACAGAGGGGCAGAAACACAGAATACAGATCCCAGGATTAGGACAGAACAGAGAGTGAGGGAAATAAATGGAAAGGGAGCTGGAGAATGAGATGCACGGAGTCTGAAACGAATGAGAGGAACTGAGAACAGAGGGTCAGAAAGATCCTAGACAGAGGGAGAGATAATCTTGCAGGAAAGGAGGAGCAGAGATGGAAAGATTCAAGGATTTGGAAGTGAGTGAGCGAGGAAATGTGCTGAGAGAGAGACAGATCAAGATGCAGAGTGTCGCAGAAGGAGAGTGACAATGGAAACCTGTGAGACTCGAGAGAGATGCGGAGATAGAAAGGATGTTGAGAGATACAGAGATAGGGATTTAAAGATGTGAAGAAACAGCTGGGAACAAAGAGGAAGGTGCAGGGAACAAGTTGCAGCAAGAGATGTAGAGAGGGAAATCGACGGGATTACATTGACTGTCCTGGAGCAGCGCTTCCCAAACTATTCCCATCGGGAGCGCCCTCCAGCGACCTCCCTTGTCAAAAAAATCCACAGACGGCACAGTGGCGCAGTGGTTCGGACTGCAGCCGCATAGCTCCAGTGACCTGGGTTCAATTCTGGGTGCTGTCTGTGTGGAGTTTGGAAATTCTCCCTGTGTCTGCGTGGGTTTCCACCAGGTGCTCCGGTTTTCTCCCACATGCCAAAGACTTGCAGGTTGATAGGTAAATTGGCCATTATAAATTGCCCCCAGTAGAGATAGGTGGTAGGGAAATTTAAGGACAGGTGGGGATGTGGAATAACACACGCACTCTTCATTTTTTGTATTTAGAAATGAATTTGACAATGACACACATATATTTATTATAATTTTCCTCTCTGGTTAAAGCTTTTGTCTGTGAATTCCACGTACCAGTAAAATTCTCCCTCTGCATCATCACAGCTGCAGCTTCCGAAAAGTTTCTCCTTGGGAATAAGAGAAACAAAATTGATTCAAACATAGCAAAGCATTTCTGAACAGAAATAAAACACAGCGAGAGCCCAGGGCTCTTTATCTCACTCACTGACATAAAACAATCTCTCAGTGACTCCCCGTCTTACAAACACATCCCCCGACACAGAGCCAGAGACTGGGAAGTGTGGATGTGTTTACCCTTTCATTTCCTGCTCTCTCTATCTCTCTATTTCTCTGTGTGTCTCTCTACATCTGTTTCTGCCTCATTGTAAAAACACACAAACACGGGTGACCCCCATCCCCTCTCCATAGAAGGATAGAGAGAGCAATCCACATTACCATCCCTGAAAATATGAATTCAAATGGTCTCCAGGTGTTTCATTTCACTGTCAGATTCAGCCCACAGCCTAAAACACCAGCATTATTCGGGAATGAGAACAAGCCTTTACAAACCTTCACATTGCAGCCATTTCATTGATGATTCACAGAAGTATTTGAGACCCAATGAATTAATTTTTAAAGTGCTCGTCACTGTTGCAATGTTGGAAATGCTGCAGGCCATTGGTACACAGCAAGATCCCACAAGCGTCAGTGTGATAACAGCTGGCAAGCTGTGCACAGCAGGATCCCAGCAGTGGTGATACTTCAACCAAGGTTTTGAGTGTGGATTTATCTCTCTCTCTTTTTCTCTCCATCTGTTTCTGCCTCGGTATTGTAATGTAGGAATTGATGCAGGGAATGTATGCACAGCAGGATCTCACAATGTGATAATCGCCAGATATCCAATCACAGTCCTCAGAAAATGCTAAACTCCATCCTTAAACAGATAACAAGCCTTTATACAGCCTCATGTTACCCTCAGGATCAGTTGACACTCAATGAATTAATTTTTAATGTGGTCATCACTGTTACAATGCAGGAAATCTGCAAGCAATTTGAGCACAGCAAGATCCCACAGAAAGCAATATGACAAGATGCACTTAATCTGTTTTTAGTGCAGTAAGTTTAGAGATCCCAGATGGAGGAACATACCTGCAGCTTGAAAATCTCAAACACCCCTCTTCCTGTCTTTCTCCTGCTCCCGCCCTGCATCTCATCCACATCCGTCTCTTTTTCTCTCGATCTGGTATTTAATCTGGATTGAAACGTCCTCTGAAATGTTTCTGTCACCATTTAAAATAACCACACGTCACATCGTGGCTCCTATTGATTAATGGTTAAAATAGAAAGAGTGCAGAGTGAGAGAAAAGCAGAGGAGGATGGAGAGAAAACCCAGAGAAATTCGCACTCAGACCCTCAGGAGGCTGAATTTTAAAGTGTCCTCATTATTGTCATGTAGGAAATGCTGCAGGGCACTAGATGCACAGCAAGATCCCACAAGCAGCAATGATACAATAGCTAGATTTTCCCTCAGTCCCCAGAATGGGCGAAACTCCCTCTTTAAACTGGAAACGGCCCATTTGTGCAGATCAAGATCACACAAACAGCAGTGTGATAACAACTGGCAACCCCTTTCATTCCCTCCATGTTTCCCTCACTTGCCTGCGTCCCTCTCCCTCCTGTTACTCTCATTCAGAGAGACAGATGGAGAAAGAGAGACTGGAAAATCCACTCTCAGACCCTCACTCTCAATTCAAATGACAGCTGCACATTCCATTTCACCCTCAAATTCACGGCACTGCCCAAAACACATGGATTATTCGGGATTCATACCGGCTTCAAGCTCAGGACTTTCATTCCAGGCCTTCAGATAATGCAAATATGCAGATAATCTGTGTTTAGTGCACAGCAAGAACCCAGCAATGGTGACACTTCAATATTCAGTGTACCAAGCTTTTGAGTGTGGATTTATCTCTCTCTCTGTGTCTTTCTCCATCTTTCTCTGCCTTCCCTCCCTCACCCACTCACATCCTGTTTCTCTCTCTCTCTCTCTCTCCATTTAACCTGCCACCTCCAGCTGTTTCTCACTCTCCCTCTTTTTCTCTCCATCTGTTACTGCTTCAGTGTTGTAATGTAGGAATTGATGCAGGGAATGTATGCACAGCAGAATCTCACAATGTGATGATAGTCAAATATCCCATCACAGTCTTCAGAAAATGCTAAACTCCATCTTTAAACTTATAACAAGTCTTTATCCAGCTTCACATTCAGCTCATGTAATTATTGTAAAATTCTAGTACAAACACATCGAAATCCACACTCAGACCCTCAGGAAGCTGCATTTTAAAGTGTCCTCATTGTTGTCATGTTGGAAATGCTGCAGGCCACTAGATACATAGCAAGATCCCAAAAGCAGCAATGTGATAATAGCCACATTTCAGTCCCTAGAAAGGGTGAAACTCCCTCTTTGAACTGGGAACAAGCTGCTGATTCCATCTCACCATTTCAAATAACGACAAATTACATTGCTGTGTGTGGTATGTTTATTTTTATTTATTAAAGGTTTAAATGGCGAAGGAGAGTGTGAAACCGAGACAGAGAAGAGAAAGCATGGAGGGAGATAGAGACAGAGGGAAAGAATGTGGAGGCAGAGAGAAAGCTAACCTCAGAACTAAAGTAAAATGAATTAAAATGGGCACCGTGCATCTTATTTCACTAAGTTCACGAAGCATTGCCCAAAACATCAGCAAACCTCACAGACAGGGCTGGATGGAGCAAGTGCAAATGGGTCTCCCTCCTGCGGCTGCTCCTTTAACCCCAGGCTTTCAACCTGTTTAAAACTCCAAGGCCCCAATCCGACAGGAACTAGTTAACCCAGGGCCCCAGAGAGGAAATTAAACCTCGGGTTAATAAACAGACACAACTCACGTGGGCCCTTTGGGTGCAGCCTGTGGACAAGGCCTCAGTCCGACCCCTCGGGAGCATGCTCCTATCCAAGGATTCCTCGTCCAAACCTTCCCTCTTTTCATCTTCACGATGCAGTTTTCAGAATGAAAATTCCTGAAGACAAGAGGGAGAGAGAGAAAATTGATTAAAAGGCATTGTTAAACAAAATAACTCCGTACATCTTATTTAACAGTAAAGATTCAGAACATTGCCCAAAGCACACGGATTACTCTAGAATTATAACAAGCCTTTAGAAACTATCGCATTTGTGACTTAATTCCAAGCTTTTCACCCTCAATGAGTTAAGTTTTAAAGTGGTCGTCACTGTTGCAATGTTGGAAAAGCTGCAGGCCATTGGTGCACAGCAAGATCCCACAAGCAACATACTGATAACAGACGGATACCCCTCCTCTCCCCCTCTGATTCCCTGCATGTTTCCCTCACTCTCCTGCGTCTCTCTCCCTCCTGTTACTCTCATTCAGAGAGACAGATGGAGAGAGAGAGAGAGTCTTGCGAGGTGGGCCCCAGAGAGGACATTGAACCTCGGGCTAATAAACAGAGACAACTCACGTGGGCCCTTTGGGTGCAGACTGTGGCCAAGGCCTCAGTCCGTCCCCTCTGGAGGAAGCTGCTCTCCAAGGATTCCTCGTCCCAATCTTTCCCTAGTTTCACCTTCACGATGCAGTTTTCAGAATGAAAATTCCTCAGGGGAAAGAAGGAGAAAAAAATTGGATTAAAATACAAAGCGAGGACATTTTGAAACAAAATAGCACAGCAAGAGCCCAGGGTTTCCTCTCTGTTACACAGACAATCAGCAATATTCAAATGCAATCAAATCACAGTTATAAATCAGATTGAGACAGAGAGAGCACACACACAGACACACACACTGAACCAGACTGGGGAATGTGTCTGCTCTCTCGCTCTCTCTCGAGAGTGAAAGGTGGGTTTTGTGATTGGAACTGAGATCTTCCTACTCAGTTATTTTCAGAGTGAGTTGTTTGCAAACTCCACCCATTGAACCTCTGACATGTTGGGCTGTCTCTCAATCTCCAGCCACAGGGGCGGGGGAGGGGGTCTGTCCATTGATATGTTAATCCCAGGACACGACCTTCCAGACTCTTCCAGTCCATTGATATGTTTAACCCAGGACAGCAATGCTTTCAGCCATCTCTTAGTTAACTTTAAACATTTGATTCTTTCCCTGCAGTTTGAAAATATCAAACATTGTTGCTGAGCTTGTGTTTGGGGATTTTTACTGACATCAGTGTGGATTGTAAAGTATCTCCTCTTCCCTCACTTCTAAAGTCTCTCAGGGTTGTTGTTATGTGCTGACAGCTTTTTCAGTGTCCAGTCCCTTTCAACTTAAAATAAAATCTGCAGAACACAAATAAATGTAAAGATTCTCCGACAAGCTGTTTTGCCCTACTTCTTCCACGGTCTCTTTCCCTCACTCCCTATCTCTCTCTCTGTCTCTCACAGGACTGGGCAGACACTGGGGATTGTTACTGAAGTTCTGTTGGCCATTATTACTGTCATCAGTGGGGATTGTAAAATCTGTCTTTGTGTGTTTCTGTGTGTGTGTGTGTGTCTGTGTGTCCCTTTATGTGTGTGTCAGTGTGTGTCTGCATGTTTATGTGTGAGAGAGAGAGAATCTCAGGGTCACCTCTCTGCATCTCTATCTCTCCTTCTCTCTATGTTTCTCCTTCGCTCTCTATCTCTCCCCCTCTCAGTCCGCTTCTCTCATAGAAACATCGAAAATAGGAGCAGAAGCAGGCCTTTCAGTCCCTCGGGTATGGTCTGCCATTCAATAAGGATCATGACCGATGGTCTAATTCAGTACCCTGTTCCCACATTCTCCCCCTAGCCGTTGATCCCTTTGACATTAAGAAATATCGCTCACTCCACCTTGAATATATTTCATGACTTGGCCTCCACTGCCTTCTGCTGTAGAGAATTCCACAGGTTCACCACCCTCTTCCCCATCTCTCTCTCTCCCCTTCTATCTCCGTCTCCCCCTCTATCTCTCTCTCCCCCCTCTATCTCTCTCTCCCCTCTAACTCTCTCTCCAGCCTCTGTCTCCATCTCCCCAATCAGTCTCCCTCTGCCCCCTCTATCTCCCTCTCCCCGCCCCCGCCTCTCTCTACCCGCCCCGCTCTCTCTACCCGCCCCGTCTCTCTCCCTCAGCCCCCTGTCTCCCTCTACTTGCCCCCGTCTCCCTCTACCCTCTCCTGTATCTCTCGACCCGCCTCCATCTCTCTCTACCCGCCCCGTCTCTCTCTCTCCCCCCACGGTCTCTCCCCCTCCCCCCTATCTCCCTCTCCCCCCTGTCTCCCCCTCCCCCACTGTCTCCCTCTCACCCCCATCTCCCTCTCCCCCCCCGTGTCTCCCTCTCGCCCGCCTGTATCCCTCCCCCCCGCCTCCCACTCCCCCTATCTCCCTCTCCCCGGTCTCACTCTCCCCCGCTGTCTCCCTCTCCCCCGTCTCCCTCTCCACCCTGTCTCCCTCTCCCCCTGTCTCCCTCTGCCCCCTGTCTCCCTCTGCCCCCCTGTCTCCCTCACCCCTCTATCTCCCTCTCCCACTCTATATCCCTCTGCCCCTCAATCTCCCTCTCCCCCTCTATCTCCGTCTGCCCCCTATCTCCCTCTCCCCTTCGATCTCAAACACCCCCTCGATTTCAAACATCCCCTCGCTCTCAAACTCCCCCTCGATCGCACTTTCCCCCTCTGTCTCCCTCTCCCCCTCTATCTCCCTCTCCCCCTCTATCTCCCTCTCCTCCTTTATCTCCCTCTCCTACTCTACCTCCAACTCCCCCTCGATCTCCAACTCCCCCTCGATCTCCAACTCCTCCTCTATCTCCAACTCCCCCTCGATCTAAAACTCCCCCACGATCTCCAAATCCTCCTCGATCTGAAACTCCCCCTTGATCTCTATCTCCCCCTCGATCTCTATCTCCCCCTCGATCTCTCTCACCCCCTCTATCTCCCTCTCCTCCTTTATCTCCCTCTCCTACTCTACCTCCACTCCCCCTCGATCTCCAACTCCCCCTCGATCTCCAACTCCTCCTCTATCTCCAACTCCCCCTCGATCTAAAACTCCCCCACGATCTCCAAATCCTCCTCGATCTGAAACTCCCCCTTGATCTCTATCTCCCCCTCGATCTCTATCTCCCCCTCGACCTCTCTCTCCCCCTCTATCTTCCTCTCCCCTCTATCTCCCTCTCCCCCTCTCCCCCTCTAAATCCCTCTCTTCCCCCTCTATCTCCCTCTCTTCCCCTCTATCTCCCTCTCTTCCCATCTATCTCCCTCTCTTCCCCATCTATCTCCCTCTCTTACTCCTCTATCTCTTTGCCCCCTCTATCTCTCTCCCCTCTCTATCTCTCCCTCTCCCCCTATCTCCCTCTCCCCCTCTATCTCCCTCTCCTCCTCTATCTCCGTCTCCACCCTCTGTCTTCCTCAGCCACCTCTATATCCCTCTCCCACTCTATATCCCTCTCCCCCTCTATCGCCCTCTCCCCCTCTATCTCCGACTGCCCCTCTATCTCACTCTGCCCCTCTATCTCACTCTCCCCCTCTATCTCACTCTCCTCCTCGATCTCCAATTCCCCCTTGATCTCTATCTCCCCCTCGATCTCTATCACCCCCTCGGTCTCTCTCTCCCCCTCTATCTCTCTCTCCCCCTCTATCTCCCTCTCCTCCTCTATCTCCCTCTCCCCCTCTATCTCCCTCTCTCCCCGCTCTATCTCCCTCTCTTCCCCGCTATCTCCCTCTCTTCCCCTCTATCTCACTCTCCCCCACGATCTCCAACTCCCCCTCGATCTCCAAATCCCCCTCGATATCCAAATCCCCCTCGATCTCCAACTCCCCCTCGATCTCCAACTCCCCCTCTATCTCTATCTCCCCCTCGATCTCTCTCTCCCCCACGATCTCTCTCTCTCCTCTATCTCTCTCTCCCCTCTATCTCCCTATCCCCCTCTATCTCCCTCTATCTCGCTCTCCCCCTCTATCTCCCTCTCCCCCTCTATCTCCCTCTCTTCCCCCTCTATCTCCCTCTTTTCCCCCGCTATCTCCCTCTCTTCCCCTCTATCTCCCTCTCTTCGCCCTCTATCTTCCACTCTTACCCCTCTATCTCTCTGCCCCCTCTATCTCTCTCCCCTCTCTATCTCTCCCTCTCCCCTCCATCTCCCTCTTCCCCCTCTATCACTCACTTCCCCTCTCTCTCCTGCTCTCTCTCCCGCATACAACTTTCTCTCCCCCCATCTCTTCCTCTCGTTTGTCTTTCACTAGCGCTGTCTCGGTTTCTCTCCTCTCTCTCTCTCTTTCTCACTGCCGCTCCCTCTCTCTCTGTTTCTCTCTCTGTGTCTCTATCTCTCTCTATCTCTGTCTCTGTCTCTATCTCTCTCTCTCTCTGTTACTCTCGCTCTCTCTCTTTCACTGTCTCTGTATCTTCCTCTCTATATCTCTGTTTCCCTCTCTGTCACTCCCTCTCTCCTTCTCTCTGTCTCTCCCTCTCTCTTCTTCTCTCTCTCTGTCCTTCCATCTGTTTTTCCCTCCCTGTCACTCCCTCTCTGTCCTTCTGGCTCCCTCTCCTTTCTCTCTGTCTCTTTATCTCCCTCTCTCCTTCTCTTTCTCTGCCTCTGTCCATAACTCTGTCTGTGTCTCTATGACACCATTTCTCCCTTTCTCTTCCCCCCTCGGTCTTTTCATCTCTCCCTTCCTCCCTCGCTCCCAGGACAGCAATGGTTTCAACCATTTTACCTTCCTTCTTTATACCTCCCTCTCTCTCCCTCTCTCTCCCCCTCTCTCTGTCTCTACCTCCCTCTCTGTCTCTATCTGTCCCTCCATCTGTCTTTCCATCTCTGTCACTCCTTCTCTCTCCTTCTATCTCTGTCTCTCTCTCTCTATCCCTCCATCTGTCCATCCCTCCCTGTTACTCCATCTCTCTCCTTCTCTCTCTATCCCTCCATCTGTCCTTCCCTCCCTGTCACTCCCTCTCTCTCCTTCTCTCTCTGTCTCTCTCTCTCTATCTCTCCATCTGTCTTCCACCAGCCCCCGTCACTCATTCTCTCTCCTTCTATCTCTGTCTCTGCCGCTCTCTCTTTCTCTCTCTGTCTGTCCCTCCATCTGTCATTCCCTCCCTGTCACTCTCTCTCTCTCCTCCATCTTTGCCTCCCTCTCTCTGTCTCCCCATCTGTCTTTCCCTCTCTGTCTCTCTCTCTCTCTCTGTATCTCCATCTGTCTTCCTTCCCCTGTCACTCCCTCTCTCTCCTTCTATCTCTGTCTCTCACTCTCTCTCTGTCCCTCCATCTGTCATTTCCTCCCTGTCACTCCCTCCCTCTCCTTCTATCTCTGTCTGTCTCTCTCTGTCTCTCCAGCTCTCTTTCCCTCTCTGTCACTCCCTCTCTCTCCTTCTATCTCTGTCTCTGTCATTATCTCCGTCTCTCCATCTATCATTGGCTCTTCCTCTACTTATGACTCTCTCTCTCTCTCTGTCTCACCCCCTCTCCCAATCCCTGTCTCTCTCCCTCAGTGGCTCCCACTCTCGCTTTCTCTACCTTTGTCTCTCCCTCACTCTGTCTCTTTCTCTCCCTCTTTCTGTATCCCTCCCTATCTGTCCCATTCTCGCCTTCCATCACTCTTTATCCCTCCATCTGTCTTTCCTAGCTTTCTCACTCCCTCTCTCTCTCCTTCTATTTCTGTCTCTCTCTCTGTCCCTCATCTGTCTTTCCCTCCCTGTCCATTCCTCTCTGTCCTTCCATCTCTGTCTCTCTCTCTGTCCCTTCATCTGTCTTTCCTTCTCTGTCACTCCCTCTCTCTCCTCTCTCTGTCTCTCTCTCTGTCCATCCATCTGTCTTTCCCTCTCTGTCACTCCCTCTCTCTCCTTCTATCTCTGTCTGTCTGTCTCGATCCCTCCATCTGTCCTTCCCTCCCTGTCAGTCCCTCTATCTCTCCTTCTATCTCTGTCTCACTCTCTGTCCCTCATCTGTCTTTCCCTCCCCGTCCATTCCTCTCTCTCCTTCCATCTCTGTCCCTCTCTCTGTCCCTCCATCTGTCTTTCCCTCTCTGTCTCTCCCTCTCTCTCCTTCTTTCTCTCTGTCCCTCCATCAGTCTTTCACGCCCTGTCACTCTTTCTCTCTCTGCTTCTATGTCTGTCTCTCTCTGGCATTATCTCTGTCTCTGCATCTGTCACTTGCTCTTCCTCTATCCTTCTCTCTCTCTCTTTGTCTCTCCCTCTCTGATCCATCTGAATCCCAGTCTTTCCCTCTCTGTTACTCTTTGAATCCCAGTCTCTGTCTCTCTGTTATGCTCTGAATCCCAGTCTCTCCCTCTGTTACATTTTGAACCCAGTCTCTCCTTCCCTGTTACCCTCTGAATCCCTGTCTCTCTATTATCCTCTGAAACCCAGTCTCTCCCTCTCTGTTACCATCTGAATCCCAGTCTCTCCCTGTCTGTTACCCTCAGGAATCAGTGAACATTCACTCCAAGGTCCCGCTGTCCACAGACACGGAGAGAATGTTGGAGACAGTCACGTTGTTAGGTTAGATCGAAAGGGCAAATGTCAAATATAATCATAGTTTGATGCAAACATGAGTACACAGAGGTACAAGAAATAGGCATAGAGTGTGAAACATCAGTAGAGAGGGAGAAATATAGATGGAGAGAGTGTAACAGTGAGAAAGGGAGAGATGGACTTGGAGAGAGAAGTAGAGAGCTACTCTTACTGGTAATCTCTCTCCATCTCCGTCTTCCCCTCCCTTTTACTCCCTCAATCACTAGTTCCCCACGCTGCTACTCTCTCCATGTTTATCCCTCTCCTCTTCTCTCTCTACCTCGATCTCCCCCTGTACCCTCTCAATCCCAATCTCTCGCTGTGTCATAACTTCCGGTCTGCTGCACACAACTTTGCAGGAACACTGACCGACACTCTCCATCCCATTCTCTTCTACTTTCTCACTGGTGCTGTCTCCCCATTGCTATCCTTCCCTCGCTCTGTTTTGCTCTCTCTATATCTATCCCTGTCTCTCTCACTGTTACTCTCTCTATCTGGATGGAGGAAGGAAAGAGAAGCACATATCGAGGCAGCTTTATTCCGTATCTAACTCCAAACTGTACCTGCCCTGGGAGTGTTTGATAGAATGGAGAGAACAGAGATTTACTCAATAGCTATCTAATAGCTTGGCAGCATTTGATGGGACAGTGTAGATGGAGCTTTACTCTGTATCCCTGGAATTTAGAAGGTTAAGGGGTGATCTCATCAAAGTTGAAAGTGCTGGATGGTGTGTCAATCAAGTGGGCTGCTTTGTCCTGGATGGTGTCGAGCTTCTGGAGTGTTGTAGATGTTACACTAATCCAGGCAAGTGGAGAGATACCATCACACACCTGACTTGTGTCTTGTCGGTGGTGGAAAGGCTTTGAGGAGTCAGGGGTGAGTCACTGTCGCCACTGTACTGATGTGATTTCTTCAATTCAGTTCCTGGTCACTGTCTCCCCAGGATGTTGATGCTGGAGGATTCAGCGATGGGATAATGCTTTGAATGCCAAGGGGAGGTGGTTGGATTCTCTCTTTTTGCAGATGCTCATTGCCTGTCTGTGGTTTTTTCTGTGCTCTGGGACCAATTTCCTCATGGGGACGTCTTAATGGTGCCTCATAATTGACTAGTTCGCAAAATGAATGCTCATGGAATGAACGGGACAGTGACAGAGTGGATACAACATTGGCTAAGGGACAGAACACACAGAGTAGTGCTGAATGGTTGGTTCAGACTGGAGGACTCATCTCTGCCTGACATAATTTGATACACTTCTATTCAATCTCCCCTCTATCTCCTTAGTTCTAAGGAGACCAAACCCAGCTTTTCCAACCTAACTTTGTAGCTAAAATCCCTCATCCCTGGAACCATTCTGGTAAATCTTCTCTGCACCCCCTCAAGGACCCTCACCTCCTTCTTAAAGTGTGGTGACCAGAACTGGACACAATTTTCCAGTTGGGGCCTAATTAGAGCTTGATAAATGTTCAGCATAACCTCCCTGCTTTTGTACTCACTGTACACAGTGTACATTGTGGTGGAGGGATATTCCCCAGGGGTTTGGATTCGGAACACTGATCTTTTTGATATATATGAATGACTGGGACTTGGGTTTACAGGGCATAACTTCAACATTGTGCCATCTGCAATGGAATAAACAGGGAAGGGAAAGTAGTAGACTTCAGGAGCCTGGTGAAATGGTCAGACACATGGCAGCTTAACTTTAATGCTGAGAAATGCATTTTGGAAGGAAGGCTGAGGAGAAGCAACATAAACTAAATGGTCCAATGTTAAATTGGGTGCCGGGACAGAGAGACCTGGGTTTTCATTTGTGTCAAGATTCAATTTGGGGCTTGCAATCTGTAAGTTGAATTTAGCTTCACCCTGAAAAGTGTCAGCAGACATGTTGTGAAATGTGTCAAAACTGTTTCCATTCAGACATTCCGACATTTTGGAAGCGTGAGCTATCTTTGCAGAGACAGGAAATCGGGGTGTTTGAATGGACCTGCAGGTTTTGGTTATTGCAATAAGGTGAGAATTTGAATTGTGTCCCTTGCAGATGCACAGAATTGAAGGTATTTACAGAACACCACATGAAGTAGTTTACCAATGTCTGACAAACTTCAAAGACTTCAGACACATGGAAGAAGAGGAAAAGGGAACAATATACGAAACCTGAAATGGTCAGACAACAGCAGTGGGAAAATGAATCCATTTTTATGGGTTTTGAAGGCCTGAGCTGATGATTGAAAAAGCAGTTCAAATCCCACACTGGGCTGTTGTGAATTTGAATTCTGTTTTTATCCAAATAAAAAACCCATAAATCTGGAAATGAAAAAACTCTGGGATGGAATGATTCACTCCTGTCTACTGGTGCAAAGTCCGTGTGTGTCTCAGTTTTGCTGTATTTATTAACGATTTAAGATGATGGGGTCGAATGCCACATACCCATGTTTACCAATGACACAAAATAGGCAGCATTGTAAGCAGTGTAGCTGGAGGCATCAAATTATGGCTCAGTGGTTAGCACTACACCCACACAGCTCCAGCGACCCTGGTTCAATTCTGGGTACTGCCTGTGTGGAGTTTGTAAGTTCTGCCTGTGTCTGCGTGGGTTTCCTCCGGGTGCTCCGGTTTCCTGCCACATGCCAAAGACTTGCAGGTTGATAGGTAAATTGGTCATTATAAATTGCCCCTAGTATAGGTAGGTGGTAGGGAAATATAGGAACAGGTGGGGTTGTTATAGGAATATCGAATTAGTGTAGGATTAGTATAAATGGGTGGTTGATGGTCGGCACAGACTCGGTGGGCCGAAGAGCCTGTTTCAGTGCTGCATAACTAAACTAAACTAAAGATATTAATATCTTAAATAAATGGGCAATACTGTGGTAGATAGATTTCAATGTCAGTAAAAAAGACTAGAACATAGTATTTTATAAATGGTGAATAACTAGAAACACTGGAGGTCCAAAGAGATTTGTGGGGCGTCCATGTCCATTTGAGTGCAATGCAGATTTACCAGAATGATAACTGCACTCCAAGGGTTAAATTACGAGGTGATATTACACAAACTAGGGAGCTTTTCCCTGTAATTTAGGAGGATGAAGGTGATTTGATCAAAGTTGTTTGAGATTTTAAGGGGAGCCATGCCCACAAATCCCACCTCCATACACCAATTCCCTTTTTGATCTCTGATACTCTATCCTTAGTTATCCTCTTGTTCTTCGTGTATTTATAAAACATCTCAGTGCTTTCCTTGATTTTACTTGGTTATATTATTTTCTGACTATCTCTTTGCTTTCCTAATTTGCCTTTTAATTTCACCCCTGCACTTTCTTCACTCCTCTCGGCTTTCTGTGGTATTGAGCTATCTGTATCTGACATAAGTTCCCCTCCTCTGATCCCCCTGAAGGACCCTCACATCCTTCCTAATGTGTGGTGACCAGAACTGGGTGCACTATTCTAGTTGTGACCAAACAAGAGCTTTGGAAAGGTTCAGCATAACCTGCGTGCTTTTGTACACAACACCTCTATTTATGAAGCCCAGGATCCCATAGGCTTTACTGACTACTCTCTCAATATGGCCTACCACCTTCAAAGATGTATGTACATGTAACCCCAGGTCCCTCTGTCCCTGCACACTCTCTACGATTGTGCCATTCAGTCTATATTGCCTCTTCCTGTCACTTCTGCCAAAATACATCACCTCACATTTCCCTGTATTAAATTCCATCTGCCACTTGTCTGACCATTCTGCTCAACTATCAATGTCCTGTTGCAGACGATTGGTGTCATCCTCATGCTTTGCATCTCCTCCAAGTTTGGTATCATCGGTAAATATTAAAAATTTACTCAAACACTAAAACATTCCAAAAAGTGGGGCTCACAAATTTAACACAAGTTTCTTTTTCTGAGTCTCGCTGGTCAGTTCTGAATTTCTGTTTGGTGGCATCAGACTAGATTTTGTGTTCTGACCTGAACCCACAAACGTATCACTCAGAGGCAGGATTATTACCCACGGAGACACAGCTGGCTCCAATGTTCCAAGAAAATATAGTTGTTGTGCAGGGTCAGTTCTTTTTTCCTGTGCTGTGCCTTTAAATATTTGAAGAATCTTTGAAGACGGCTTTTTAAATAAAGGCTTAGAGTATAAAAGCAAGGAGGTTATGAGGAAGCTTAAAAAAGACACTGGTTCATCCTCATCCAGTATAGTGTCCAATTCTGGACACCGTACTTTAGGAAGGATGTGGGGGCATTAAAGAGGGTGCAAAAAAGATTCACGAGCAAGGTTCCAGGGATGAGGGACTTCAGTTACGTGGATAGATTGGAGAAGCTGGTGTTGTTCTCTACAGGGAAGAGAAACTGAGATTAGATTTGATAGAGGTGTTTAAAATCATGAGAGATCCGGACAGAGTAGATGTTGGAGTAGGAATGCAGCACATCGGACATTCCAGACCCAATTCTGTTGCGTGTTTACTTGTACAAGTGAATTGACCATTTAATAATTTTAACTTACTTAACCCTTGTGTTCCCACAAAGATCAAGCTCGCAAATTCGACAGTGCCCACTTTGACTTCATCCCATCGTGTCTTATGTACATTCTCACAGGATTGCAGGTCTAACTGTAGTCACCGTATTAACTAAAATTTGATCAGTAATATCCATAGTATCTCTTCATCCCACTGGGGCAAAATTTCACTGGCTCAACATTCTCACCAATACTCAAACATTCCACAATACAAGGCTCACAAATTCAACAGAAGTTTACTTTTCTGAGTCTCGCTGGTCTGTTCTGATTCTCTGAGGGATCATTGATGCTTATCAGTACCAAAAGTATTAAGAGATAAGGGGCAAAGGTGGGATATATGGTGTTAGTTAGATCACAGATCAGCCCTGATCTCACCGAATTCTAGAGGGTTGAGGGGTTAAATTGCCTCCTCCTCTGCCTATGTCCGATGTTAAATATCCCTCTTTCACTCTCAGTCACCCTGTCTGTCTGTCTCTCTATTTCTCTCTTTCCGTCTCTCTCTCTGTCTGTTTCGGAGAGCGTAGAGTGAGATTCACTCTGTATCCACCCCATGATGTTCCTGCCCTGGGAGTCATCTCTGCTAATGCTGCGTTTCACCCGGTCTCAGTTTGTACTGCACAAGACCATTTCTCTGTTTATGATACAATAGGCCCTGTCTTTACTCTATTTCTCACCCCATGCTGCCCCGACCCTGGGAGTGTGTGATGGGACAGTGCAGAGGGAAATTTACTCTGTGTCAAACCCACACTGTGCTTGGCTTGGGAATGTTTAATGGGACAGTGTAAATGGAGCTTTACTCTGTATCCCTGGAATTTAGAAGGTTAAGGGGTGATTTGAACCCCTGTCCCCAGGCCATCAGGTTGGGCCTCTGGATTACGTGACCAGTGATATTATCACTACCCAACTGCCTCCCAAATATATGCGTACAGTGTCTGTCCAGTAATATCACTCACATTAGTTTCTTGGCTGTAACCCTGAACATGGTCCTGAATCAGAGACTCAAATTTTAAATTTTAACTGGAAAAAGGGAGGAACAGAGTGAAACGGGATTGCTTTTGTCCCTGGATTCAGTGTCCACTGCAGACAGATCAGTTACATTTACAATAGAAATGCCAGGAGTGAACAAGCTCAATGCAATAATATGGAAAATGTAAATGACGCCTCTCATAATTGTAGCATCCGTCCAGTATGAGTACAGATTTCATGTTTATTCCCGAGAGAGGTCTTACTCAGAAAATGTCATTCACATTGAAATGATTGTGTTTTATCCACCACATTATTTACATCAGAGACAAAGCTGCTGATGTAATGTGTTTGTTCAGGTGAGTGTAACTGATAGCAATGATCAGGGGTGCAACCGTGTCAGTGGAGACTTATCCCCTGTCGTGGGCATGTTCAAAAAGATTGCAAACGATACAAAAAAATGGCCGTGTGGTTGAGAGAGACCAGAGTCGCTGTAGACAGCAGGAAGATGTTAATGGACTAGTCAGGTGGGCAGACAAGTGGCAAATGGTATTCAACGCAGAGACCTGTGAGGTGATGTCTTTGGGGAGGTCGAGCGAGGCAAAGGAATGCACAATTAATGGGAGAATCCTTCCAGGTGTAGAAGAAGTGTGGGACCTTGGAGTGAATGTTCATAGATCCATGAAGATAGCAGGACTGGTCGCTAAGTGAGTTAAGAAGAAATCGGGAATACGTTTCCTTTATTAGCTGAAGTGCAGAATAGGAGAGAGGTTATGCTGTTACTATATAAGTCATTGGTTGGGCCACACCGTGAGTACTTTGTGCAGTTCCGGTCACCACATTACAGAAAGGATTTAATTGCACGAGAGAGGGTACAGAACAAATTTACGAGGATGTTGCCAGGTCTGGAAAAAAAATGTTGCTGTGAGGAAATATTGGATCGGCTGGGGCTGTTGTGCTTGGAACAGAGAAGTCTGAGGCTGAGGTGATACATGAAATGTAGTACGTTTTGGGGGCCCGGATAGAGTGTACGTGACGGGCCTATTTACCTTCGCAGAGAGGTCAGTGACAAGTGGGCAGAGATGTAAAGTGAAATAAAAACAGGAAATGCAGGAAATACTCAGCCGGTCTGGCAGCATCTGTGGAGAGAGAAACAGAGTTAGCTTTGCATGACAGTGACCCCTCATCAGAACCTTCATCACTGACCTGAAACATGAGACAGGGAAGGTTGTAGGGGTGGAGGAGGTTACAGAGATCAGGAGGGTTGTAGGGCTGAGGACGTTAGAGATAGGGAGGGTTCAAGAGCCTGGAGTAGGTGACAGTGTTAGCTAAGGGTGTCGGGCCTGGAGAAGGTGACAGAGATAAGAAATGTTGTCAGGGCTGGAGGAGGCAGCAGAGATGTGGAGTGCTGCAGGGGGTGGTCGTGGTTACAGAGAGAGGGAAGGTTGTGGTGCTGGAGGAGGTGACAGAGATCAGGAGGGCTGTGGGGCTGAGGACGTCAGTGAAAGGGTGGGTTGTAGAGCCTGGAGTATGTTACAGTGTTAGGGAAGGTTGTCAAGCCTGGAGAAGGTGACAGGGATAGGAAATGTTGTAAGGGCTGGAGGAGGCAGCAGAGATACGAAGTGTTGTAGGGGGTGACGGTTACAGAGATCGGGAATGTTGTTCTGTTGTAGGAGGTGACAGAGATCGGGAGGGCTGTATGGCCGGGAGGAGATTGCAGAGAAAGGGTGTGCTGTCACGGCTGGAGGAAGTTACAGAGATCTGGAGGCTTGTAGGAACTGGAGAGTAACACAGAGATAGGGAGGGCTGTCGGGGCTGGGGTCGGTGGCAGAGCTCGAGAAGCTGGAATGGGCTGGAGGAGTTTACAGAGATAGGGAGGGTTGTAGGGGCTGAGAAGGTGACAGAGTGAGGGAGGGTTGCAGGAGCTGAGGAGTTTATGGAGTAGGGAGGGTTGTCGGGGCTGGAGTAGATGACAGATCTAGGGCTGCTTTAGGGGCTGGAGGAGGTTACTGAGATAGTTAGGGTTAGAGTGGCTGAGGAGGTTACTTAGACAGGGACGGTTGTAGGGGCGGGAGGAATTCACAGAGATACGGAGGGTGGCAGGTGCTGTACGAGGTTACAGAGATAGAGAGGGTTTTCCAGGCTGGAGGAAATTAGAGATAGGGAGTGTTGGGGGGTCTGACGAAGAAGCAGAGATAGGGAGGTTTGTCCGGGCTGGAGGAAGTGACAGAAATAGGGAGGGTTGACGGGGCAGGAGGAGGTCACAGATGTAGGGAGTGTTGTGGAGCTGAAGAGGTAACGGAGATAAGAGAGGGTTGTAGGGGATGGGGGAGGTTACAGAGACAGGGAGGGTTGTCTTGGTGGAGAAGGGTACAGAGATCGAGAGGGTTGTCTTGGTGGAGGAGGTTACAGAGATAGGAAGGTTTGTCGGGGCTGGTGGACGTTGAAGAGCTAGGGAAGGTTGTAGGGACTGGAAGAGATGCACAGTGATTTGGAGGTTTGTAGCTGGTGGAGGAGTTTACAGAGATATTGAAGGTTGTAGAGGCTGGAGGAGGTTAGAGAGACAGGAAGGAATATAGACGCTGGTGGAGGTTACAGATAAATGGATGGTTTTAGGGGCTGGAGGGGGTTATAGTTCAGGAGGATTGTAGGGGCTGGAGGAGGTTAAAAAGGTAGGGAGGGTTGAAGGAGCTGAGGAGGTAATAGGGATAGGGAGGGTTGCAGGGGCTTGAGGAGGTTACAGAGATGGGGTGTTGGACGGGCAGGATGAGGTTACAGAGATAGGGAGGGTTGTAGAGAGTGGATGAGGTTACAGAGATAGGGAGATTTGTAGGGGATGGAGGATGTTAGAGTGATCGGGAGGGTTGTATGTGCTGGAGGGGAGTACAGTGATAGGGAGAGTTATGGGCACTGGAGGCGGGGACAGTTTTATCGAAGCTTCTCGGGGATGGAGGACGTTACAGAGATAGGGACGTTTGTCGGGATGGAGGAGGTTACAGAGATATTGAGTGTTGAAGGGCTGGTGGAGTTTGGAGAGATCGGAAGGGATGTAGAGGCTGGAGGAGGTTACAGAGATAGCGATGGTTTTAGAGGTTGATGGAGGTTGCATTTAGCGGGTGGATTGCTGGGGCTGGAGGAGTAGTTTAGTTTAGTTTAGAGATACAGCACTGAAACAGGCCCTTCGGCCCACCGAGTCTGTGCCGACCATCAACCACCCATCTCCACTAATCCTACACTAACTCCATATTCCTACCACATCCCCACCTTCCCTACCACCGACCTATACTAGGGACAATTTATAATGGCCAATTAACCTATCAACGAGCAAGTCTTTGGCATGTGGGAGGAAACGGGAGCACCCGGAGGAAACCCACGCAGACACAGGGAGAATTTGCAAACTCCGCACAGGCAGTACCCAGAATTGAACCCGGGTCGCTGGAGCTGTGAGACTGCAGTGCTAACCACTGCGCCACTGTGCTGCCCAATGTTAGTGGAGTTAGGGAGGGTTGTCGCTCTGGAGGAGGTTACAGCGATAGGGAGCGTTGTTGGGGCTTGAATACGTGCCAGAGATAGGGAGGGTTGGAGGGGCTGGAGGAGGTTCCGGAGATAGGGAGGATTGTAGGAGGCTGCACAGATCGGGAGGGCTGTAGGGACTAGAGGAGATTACAGAGCTAGGGAGGGTTGTAAGGGCTTGAGGAAATGACAGAGATAGGGATTCTTCTAGGGACTGGAAGACGTAACAGAGTTAGGTAGTGTTATAGGGGCTGAGTAGGTTACAGAGATAGGCAGGTTTATCAGGTTTGAAGTAGGTGACAGAGATTGGGAGAGTTGTAGGGGCTGGAGTAGGTTGCAGAGATAAGCGGGATGGAGTTGTGGGCGCTGGTGGAGGTCACAGAGATATGGAGGGTTGTAGGGGCTGGAGGCTGTGATAAGATAGGGATAGTTGTGAGGAGTGGAGGACATAGCAGAGATAGGGAGGTTTATACTGGCTGGAGGAGGTTACAGAGTTCGGGAGTGTTGTCTCGTCTGGAGGAAGTTACAGATCGAGGGAGGATTGGGGTGCAGAGGAGGTCACAGAGCTCGGGAGGGTTTCAGGGGCTGGAGGAGACCACAGTGATAGGGAGTGTTGTGCAGCTGAGGAGCTAACAGAGATTGGGAGGGCTGTAGAGGATTGAGGCGGTTACAGAAATAGGGAGGGTTTTAGGGGCTGGAGGAAGTTACCAGGATAGGGAGCATTGTATGGGCTGGAGCAGGTTACAGAGATAGTAAGGGTTGTGGGGGCTGGCGGTGGTGACAGAGGTAGGGAGTTTAGGTGCTCTCTGGACACAGGCGTGGTACTGGAGTATTGGCGAACAGCTGACATTGTACCTCTGTTTAAAAAGGAAGCGAAGGATAAACAGATTAATTCCAGGCCAGTCGGTATAACCTCAGTAGTGGGCAAATAATTGGAATATTTTCTGAGAGACTGGATAAACTGTCACTGAGAAAGGCATAGCTTAATCACGGATAGTCAGCATTGATTCATTAAGGGAAGATCTTGTTCGACCAAACTGATTGAATTTTTTGAAGAAATAACAAGAAAAATAGATGAGGGTAGTGCAGTTGATGTTGTCTACAAGAATTTTAGCAAGGCTTTTGATAAGGTCCCACAGGACAGACTGGTTAAAAAATTAAAATCCCATGGGATCGAGGGAAATGCAGCAATGTGGATACAGAAGTGTCTCAGTGGCAGGACACAAAGGGTAATTGTTGGCGGGAGATTTATCGAATGGAGGGATGCTTCCAGTGGCCTTCTGCAGGCCTCAGTACTGATTCCCCTGCTTTTTGTGGTATATATTAAAGGTTTGGATGGAAATGTAGGGGGCATGATCAAGACGTTTGCAGACAACACAAAGGTTGGCCTTGTAGTAGAGAGCGAGCAGTATAGTTGTAGGCTGCAGGAAGATAGTGATGATCTGGTAAGATGGGCAGAAAAGTGGCAAATGGAGTTCAACTCAGAGAATTGTGAGGTGATGCATTTCGGAAGGTCAAACAAGACAACTGAATGTACAATTAATGGGGAAATACTGAGAAGTACAGAGGGAGTGAGTGACCTTGGAGTGAATGTCCACAGATCCCTGAAGGTAGAAGGACAGGTCGATAAGGTGGTTAAGAAGGCATATAGAATCCTTTCCTTTATTAGCCGAGGTATAGAATATAAGAGCAGGGAGGTTATGCTGGAACAGTATAATTCATTAGTTAGGTCACAACTTGAGTACTGTGTGCAGTTCTGGTCACGACACTAAGAAAGGATGTAACTGCACTGGAGAGGGTACAGAGGGAATTTACGAGGATGTTGCCAGGACAGGAAAAATGCAGCTGTGAGGAAAGATTGGATAGGCTGGGTTTGTTCTCCTTGGAACAGATCTGATTGAAATGTACAGGATGTTGAGTGGAGGTGAAGGTTCAATTCTCCTCAGCAGAGAGTTCAGTGACTAGGGGGAATAGATGTAAAGTGATTTCCAAAATAATCAGAGGGGAGATGAGGCAAAATGTTTTCACCCAGAGGCTGATGTGGGCCTGGAACTCGCTGCCTGAAAAGGTAGTTGAGGCAGAGACCCTCAACTCATTCAAAAGGAGTCTGGATATGCATGTCAAGTGCTGTAAGCTGCAGGGTTACGAACCAAATGCTGGAAGGTGGGATTAGAATAGGTGGATCGTTTTTTGGGCTGGCACAGACACAATGGGCCAAGTGGCCTCTTTCTGTGCATTAAACTTTCTATGATTCTATTTCTATGATTCAACGTTTCAGATCAATTCGCCCAGAACTGACGATCACTGATTAATATTTAGCCCTCCAGCCAGAATAATACCTTTGCTACAATAAACGTAGCATCGAATTCCAATGATCAGTTCCAGCTCCTCTCTCTGGTCCAGATAACAGACATTTCCACAATTCGGGAATGAACAACTCAGAACTTCCCCATTTCTAATGATCAACCCCAGCTTCTCTCTATCTTTCTTGCCCAGTAACAGGGCAATTCTGCAATGTGGGAATGAACATATATCAAAACTCCATTTAACTATGCAACCTGCTCTCTCTGGCCCAGAAAACACGCCGTTCCAAAAGATAAATGACAAAAGTCTACAGTGTGTATTGCACAATGAGAGATCATCTCTCTGGCCCAGATAAAAATCAGAGCTACAATGTGACAATGTACGGATAACAAAAAAATGAGAGAGAGAGAGAGAGAGAGAGAGAGAGAGAGAGAGAGAGAGAGAGAGACAGACGGGGTGCCAGACCGTATGGACGAAGGAGACAGGTTGCCAGACCACATGAACGAAAGAGGCGAGGTGACAGATAGTGAGTTAAAGGAAGCAGACAGATTTATATAGAAATACAGACAGGTAGTGAGAGAAAGGATTGAAGAAAAAGAGAGAGAGTAGAAAAGTACAGAGCACCAAACAGTGAGGGAGAGACGTTGGGGAGACAGTGGGGGGGGGGGGAGGGGGGGCGGAGACGAGGAGGGGGAGAGACGGGAAGTGACAGTGAGTCAAACAGAGCACAAAACCAAGAGATAGATAGAGAGAGAGAGGGAACAAAAGAGGGCGAACGAAAGTTGGACAAGTCGAGCATGACATAAAGAGAAAGAGACTGACGTGGTATGAGAGAGTAAATCAGACACGGAGAGAGACAGACATGGAACGAGTGAGAGAGAGGGGGAGTGACAATGAGACAGAGCATGGGAGAGAGACAGACAGACACAGAGAGAAAGTCAGACAGATGGATCTGAATTTGTTCAACGTGAGTTTTGAGCTGAGGTTGGAATTGACATGTGTCACTGACTCCCGAACATTTTCCAATCCCTGAGTGGGGCCTGAAAGGGGGATCAGACATTTTCAAACTGCAGTAATGTTCCCGACAAGGGCTTAGAGTTGAATGTTTTACATCAACAAAACAGGTCCCCTGGTCAAACTGGTTCTGTTCACATTGTGCTGAAATAACATGTCAATGGACAGGACCCCGAGGAACATATTGAACAACATCACAACGAGTAACATTTTTAAAAATTCTTTCATAGGATGTGGGCGTCGCAGGCCAGGCCAGCATTTATTGCCCATCCCTAATTGCCCTTGAACTGAGTGGCTTGCGAGGCCATTTCGAGAGCATGTAAGAGTTAACCACATTGCTGTGGATCTGGAGTCACACGTCGGCCAGACCAGGAAAGGACAGCAGATTTCCTTCCCTAAAGGAATTTGTGAACCAGATGGGTTTTTGCAACAATTAACAATGGTTTCATGGCCATCATTAGACTAGCTTTAAATTAAAACATATTCACTGGTGAAGCAAACTGCTGAGCTGGGTTGTGTCTGATTGGAAAGGAGTCCCAGTTCAAATCCCAAACCCTCTCCCTCCCTCTCTCTCCATTGGAAGGGATATTTCTCTCAGTCTGGTGTGTGTTTGTTGTGTGCTCGCATTGTGAGCTCAATCGATATCACTTTTGATCCTTTGCTTTCTCACCAGCATTTGTTTGAATTGGAATGTTACTGGGAGATTGTCAGGACAACTGAGAGAAAACAGTTTTGGGATCTTGCTGCACCTATTCCTGAGAATCGTTTGCTTTGATTTATCCAATTTAATTTATTTACTGCCCTGCTCCTGGGGGCATCTGTTCTATTTTGAAAACTATAATGACAATAAATGAAGAGAGTGAGAGAGGTTTGGGATGTGGAATGTAATTGGACAGGCTGTCCATCCGCCTTGGACAGTGTCCTTCACCCAGAGGCAGGATTCGATGTGTCTTCCTGCATTTGTGTCTGGTTTTTAATCTCTCATTTCAGCATGCGCCTGTTGGGTGGTGGTCCTTGTGTTTTAAAATGGATTAAAGTTTTGGTTAATTTAGGCCTAGCCCATCATTACGACATGGACATGTCAATCCTCGATGCAGTCGTTTAGGAAGGATAGGTGCAGGGGAAAAGGAGGTGTGATAGTGTTGTTAATGAAGGATGAGACAGTACTTTAGTGAGACAGTATCTTAGACCGATGGAATAAGATGTCGAATCAGTTTGGGTGGAGCGAAGAAACAGGAAGGGGCAACAAACATTGGTGGGAGATGTTTTGTCGGCCACCAAACTACAGTGGTAATGTTGGAGACGGTAAACATCAGGAAATTACAGCTGTATGTAACATGGGCAATACAGTAACAATGGACATCTTCAATTTACAGATAGATTGTCTCATCCTAATTAGCACTAATTCTGTGGAGGATGAATTCCCAGTATGTGTATGAGATGGATGACTGGAGCAGTATGTTGAAGAACCAACTAGGGATTGAAATATTTCAGATTTAGTATTTTGTAATGAGAAAGGGCTAATTAATAACCTTGTTGTAAAGGGGCCATTATGAAATCGTGACCACAATATGATCGAATTTTACATTTGAAAAATATATATAGTTCATTCTGAAACAAGGCTTTTAAATATGAACAAAGGAAACTATGAAGATATGAATGGCAACTTGCCTATGGTGTATTGGGAAAATACAGTAAACGATTTGACAGTAGCCAGACAATGGCTAGTAGTTAAAGAAGTTATTTCACGCTTGAAAACAAATGTACATTCCTCGAAGAAACAAAAACCCAACAGAAAATGTGAATCAATCGTGGCGAACAAAATGAGTTGATTATCATTAGGGGTAGAGTCAAATCACAGGCAAAATAAACATTTCACCTGTCTGCCCCGGAATGAATAGCAAAATGTGTTGATACTTTATGTCTGTATTCAGACAATATAGACAGCAAAGTATATTATATGGTGGGATGCTGCAGTGCGGTGGGAAAAGCAACTTAAAAACAATTATTCACAAGTCTAGTCCAACTTAACTACAGATTAGACCCCGAAAGGGAATAAATGCCAACACTCCTGAGTTTGTTGGAGTACCTTAAGCTTTACTCTGTATGGCTTTCAGAAATTAAACATTACACATGCACTACAAGATTAAAGGTTACATGTAGGTTAGGTCACATAGAATTCCAGTAAATTAGCACTAAAATCCCAGTGAATATTCCTGGAAAAAGCAATGCTGCAAAGGTTCCCCACAGACTCTCACCTAGTCTGTGTCTTCAATTTCACCAAGGCCCACTGACCAATGATCAGTCGTTCAGGAGGGATCTTCTTCCAATAGCTGGCCCGGCTATCTGGACTGCAGTGACAGATAAAGGAAAGGACCCCCTTATATCCAGGGCTGACCTTCACTCTCCCCTCGTGCACCATGTCACTGGGCTCAGTGTTAGGGTCTTTCGCTGCATGATCAATCCCTGTGTGTGATCAATATATTTTCCTATACTGCCTGGAGCACCCCAAACACTCATTGTATTTACTTCTACATTCCAAACCTCGCCCGTACCTGATTTCTTGTCATTAAAATACTCCATTTTATTCTCTATATCCTGCCTTCTTGTAATTCCAGGCCTTTGGTCATTCACTATCCATATCTTGTCTTAGGAATGCAGCACATAGGACATGCCAGACCCATTTCTGTTGAGTGTTTACTTGTGCAAGTGAATTGCCCATTTAATATTTTTAACTTACTTAACCCTTGTGTTCCCACAAAGATCAAGCACGCAAATTCAACAGTGTCCACTCTGACTTCATCCCATCGTGTCTTATGCGCATTCTCACAAGATAATAGGGATAACTGACCAGTGGTGTACTGCAGGGATCGGTGCTGGTACCCTTGCAGTTTGTAGTGTACATTAATGATTTGATGTGAATATAGGAGGCATGATCATTAATTTTGCAGATGACACGAAAATTGGTGGCATTGTAAATAGTGAGGAGGAAAGCTTTCGATTGCAGGACAATATAGATGGGCTGGTAGGATGGGCGGAGCAGTGGCAAATGGAATTTAATTCTTAGAAGTGTGAGGTGATGCACTTTTGGAGGACTAACAAGGCAAGGGAACATATAATGGATGGTAGGACACTAGGAAGTACCGAGTGTCAGAGGGACCTTGGTGTACTTGTCCATAGATCACTGAAGGCAGCAGCACAGTTAGATAAGGTGGTTCGGAAGGCATATGGGATACTTGCCTTCATTAGCCGATGTATAGAGTATAAGAGCAGGGAGGTGATGATGGAGCTGTGTAAAACACTAGTTCGGCCATAGCTGGAGTACTGTGTACAGTTCTGGGCGCCAATCTATAGGAAGGATGTGATTGCACTGGAGAGGGTGCAGAGGAGATTCACCAGGATGTTGCCTGGGCTGGAGCATTTCAGCTATGAAGAGATACTGAATAAGCTGGGGTTGTTTTCCTTGGAGCAGAGAAGGCTGAGGGGGAAATGATTGAGGTGTACAAAATTATGAGGGGAATTGATATGTGAGAAAGCAAGAAACTTTATCCCTTAGCGGAGGGGTATATCACAAGTGGGAATAGATTTGAGGGTAAGGGGCAGGAGGTTTAGAGGGGATTTGAGGAAAATATTTTTCACCCAGATGTTGGTTGGAATCTGGAACGCTCTGCCTGAAGGGGTGGTAGAGGCAGGGACCCTCACAACATTGAAGAAGTATTTAGATGAGCACTTGAAATGCCATAGCATACAAGGCTACGGGCCAAGTGCTGGAAAATGGGACTAGAATAGTTAGTGGCTTGATGGTGGGCAAAGACACGATGGGCCTAATGGCCTGTTTCTGTGCTGTATAACTCTATGACTCTAACTGTCGTCATAGTATTCAGCTGAAAATTGATCAGTTACATTGTTATTTCAGTCCATATTTACAGTACACACGGTACATTACTGTTGTAATAAAGTCATATAGTATCTATTCATCCCACTGGGGCAAAATTTCACTGGCTCACCATTCTCACCAAATACTAAAGCATTCCACAATGCAAGAATCTCAAATTCAACGCAAGTTTCCTTCTCTGAGTCTCGCTGGTCTTTTCTGATTCTCTGAGGGATTACTGATGCTTATCCTCCACATGAGCAGTCGTCCTAATCCCGTGTGCCTGTCCTGCTCCCAAACCCGGCATCCACTTCCATTAAAGCAAGTGATACAGGAGCGTCTCAGTGACTGAGGCAGGTGAGTCTTGAGGCTGAGCCGGGTACAGTGAGTGACCCGGGTTAATCCGACACTCGAGGGACAGTTTAAACTGAGCTTTACTCTGTATCTAACCTGTGCTGTACCTTCACTGAGAGTGTTTGATGGGGCAGTGCAGACGAGGAGAGTTATTCCTTACCCATTTTAAAGAAAGAGAAGTGAATATCCAAGAGATTGTTTTAAGTGTGATGAGGGTTTCTGCCTCTACTATCCTTTCGAGTCACAGAGGCAGAGAGAGATACAGCACTGAAATAGGCCCTTCGGCCCACCCAATCTGTGCCGGCCATCAACCACCCATTTTAAACTAACCCTTTCAGGTAGTGAGTTCCAGACACCCACCAGCCACTGGGTGAAGAAACTATTGATGTGTTTCGTTCAGTTACGTTTCATGTCAATGTTTCCCCAGGATGTTGATGCTGGGGGATTCAGCGATGGGACAATGCTTTGAATGCCAAGGGGAGGTGGTTGGATTCTCTCTTGTTGCAGATGGTCATTGTCTGGCACTTGTGTGACGTGAATGTTACTTGTCACTGGTCGACCCAAGCCTGAATGTTGTCCGGTTCTTGGTGCATGTGGCGATGGATTGCTTCATTATCTGAGGCAAAATACTGTGGATGCTGGAAATCTGGAAACCCTTGAGCTGAATCATTAACTCTGTTTCTCTCTCCGCAGACGCTGCCTGACCTTCTCAATACTTCCAGCATTTCCTGCTGGGATTTCATTATCTGAGGAGGTGCGAATGGAATTGAACACTGTGCAATCATCAGTGAACATCCCTACTTCTGACCTGACGATGGAGGGCAGTTCATTGATTAAGCAGCTGAAGATGGTTGGGCCTGGGACACTACCCTGATGAACTCCTGCAGTGATATCCTGGGACTGAGATGATTGACCTCCAACAACCACAACCATCTTCCTTTGTGCTCGGTATGAGTCCAACCAGCGGCTTCCGACTGACTTCAGTTTTACTCGGGCTCCTCGATGCCACATTCAGTCAAATACTGCTTTGATGTTAAGGTCAGTCTCCCTTCCCAGGATCCGACAGGAGTGAATCATTCCCATGGACCAGTTGTGTACAGAATATGCTCTGCTTCTTCAAAGCCTTATACAGGATTGTACTCGGCCGATTAATGCAGCCCATCAAACACACCGAGAGCAGGTTCAGAACAGCACAGGAACAGAGTACAGTTCCGACAACATTCTCTCTCTGTCTTCCTCTCTCCGTCTCTCCCTCCTGCTAACTCTGACACTAGGAGAGAGACAGAGGGAGAAAGGGTTTGATATGCAGACAGAGAGAAGGCACCAGAGAGGGACAAGGTTGGAGAGAGAGAGATTGATGGGATGGAATGAAAGGGAGAATGTAAGATGCATTAGTTTGATATAATCCTTAACTGCTGTGTGCAGAGACTTAAAAGAGATAGATATGGAGAGAGAAACATCAGGAGCGATCCAAAGGGAATATCCTCCATTTTTAGCATCCAGCAAGCTCTTCCACTGTGGGAGCCATCACACCGTCATGGTATTGGTTGTGGACAACTTGAAATCTATGTCCCCGCTTATGGACCTCTGAGCTGAGGGAAATAGGTCCTTATTATGAGGCTCCTCATAATTTTATACACCTCAACTCAATCTCCCTTCAGCCTCCTCTGTTCTGAAGAAAACGACCCCAGCCTGTCCAATCATTCCTTTGTATTTCTTTACAATTTTGGAACTCTCTTCTGTAAATAGGAATTCATGCTGGCTTAATTGTTAATTTTTAAATCTGGGATTGATAGATTCTTGTTCATCAAAGGTTTTGAGAGATAAGGGGAAAAGGTGGTGTTAGTTAGATCACAGATCAGCACTGACCTTACTGAATGCTGCAACAGGGTTAAGGGGTTAAATTACCTCCTCTTCTTCCTATGCCCGATGTTAAATATTCTTCTTTCACTCTCAGTCATCCTGTCGGTCTGTGTCTCTCTATGTTTCTCTTTCTATCTCTCTCTCTCTCTGTTTCGGACAGCGTAGAACGAGATTCATTCTGTATCCACCCCATGATGCTCTTGCCCTGGGAGTCATCTCTGCTGATGCTGCATTTCACCCGGTCTCAGTTTGTACTGCACAAGACCATTTATCCGTTCATAATACGAAAGGCCCTGTCTTTACTCTGGATCTCACCCCATGCTACTCCTGCCCTGGGAGTGTGTGATGGGACAGTGCAGAGGGAAATTTACTCTGTGTCAAACCCACACTGTGCTTGGCTTGGGAGTGTTTAATGGGACAGTGTTGATGGAGCTTTACTCTGTATCCCTGGAATTTAGAAGGTTAAGGGGTGATTTGATCAAAGTTTTCAGAATAATAAACGAAACTGATAGGGTGGACAGAGAGTAACTATTCCCACTGGCTACAGATTCTAGAACTTGTGGGCATAGTCTAAAAATCTAAACATAGTCTCAAAACCTTTCAGGAATGAAGTGAAGAAACATTTCAACACACCAGGTGTGGTATCACTTTGGAACTCTCTTCCACAAACAGCAATTGATGCTGAGACACTTGTTAATTTTTAAATCTGACATTGATAGATTTTTCTTGTTAAAGGTATGAAGAGATATGGGGTAAAGATGGGTATATGGAGTTAGATCACAGATCAGCCATGATCGTTTTGAATGACAGAACAGGGTTGAGGGGCCAAATGGCCTCCTCCTCTTACAATGTCCTCCGACAAATATCCTGCTGTCACTCTCTGTGTCTGGGTCACCCTCTCAGTCTGTGTCGCCCTCTTTGTCTCTCTGTCTCTCTCTCTCCCTCCTCTCTCAGAACATCTGTGGATATCGACAAACAACAGTCAGCCATTTTAGGTTTGTTCACGGAGGCCACTTGATGTTACCACAACAGTGAGACATTTATTTCAGAGACTGATTCCTCACTAATGTAATGTTAGTGCTTTAAACGTGACAGAGACACAGACATGGAGACAGTGAGACATACAATACCAGACAGGAGTGAATCATTCCCTTGTACCCATTGTGGACTGGATGTGTTCAGGCGCTGACACTGTATTAAATTCATTCCCGGGATATGGGCATCACTGACGAGACCAGCATTTATTGCTTAATTTCCCTGAGAAGGTGGCGATGAGCTGCTCCCCTCATCGACCCTCCTAGTTATCCCCACAAAAAATACAGTCAAGCTAGTCTGACACGATCTTCACTAAACAAATCAATGCCGACTGAGCTTGATTAATCGGCACCTTTCTAAATGACCATTACTACTGTTTATCAGAATTTATCTCAATCATTTGCCCTCCACTGAAGTTAGGCTGAGTGGCCTGTAATTACTCAGTCTATCCCTTTCTCCCTTTTTAATCAATGGTACAAGGTTAGCAGTCCTCCAGTACTTTCCTTCTTTCATTCTCACTGGTCTCTCCATCTCTCACACTCCCTCTCTTTGTCTCTCTCTCCTTCCCTCTCTCTCTTTCTCTCTCCCCCCTCTGTTTTTCTCTCTCTCTCTCTGTCTCTCCCTATCTGTTTCTCTCTCTCTCCCTCCTCCCTCTCTGTTTCTGTCTCACTCTCTGTCTCTCCCTCTTTCACTGTCTCTGCCTCTCTCTTTCTTTGCCTTTGTACATTATTCTGTGTCTTGCTCACACCATCTCTCCCTCTCTCTGTGCCTCTCCATCTCTCTCTCTCTCTGCCTCTCCATCTCTCTCTCTCTTTGGCTCTTTCTCTGTCTCTCTCTCTCTCTTTGTCTCTGTCTCTTCCTCTATCTCTGTCTCCCTCTATCTCTGCCTCTCTCTGTCTCTGTCTCTCCTCTCTGTCTCTCTCCCCTCTCTCTCTTTTTGCAGTGCCCCACTAATCAGAGGCTGCCAACCTGAAAATGACCCATTTATCCCTACCCTCTGTTTCCTGTCCATTAACCAGTTCTTAATCCATGCCAGTATATTCCCCCCAATCCCATGTGCTCTAATTTTGATTACTAACCTCTTGTGTGGTAACTTAACAAAAACTTGCTGAAAATCTAAATATCCCGCATCCACCTGTTTCCCTTATCTATTCCGCTAGTTTCATCCTCAAAAAACTCTCTCTCACCCCCTTTCTCTCACTCACGGCTATCTCCAAAGGGAGAGTCACATCGTGGCTCTTTGATCATAATATCTGCACTGTGTTTGTCACCGTGTGATTCTGTTATTTTAGTATCTCCACCGGGAGAGTGACTGAGTGAGTCTGTTATTGTCGAATCGCCACAGGGAGAGTCACTGAGTAGGTCTGTTATACATAATCTCCACAGGGAGGGTGACTGAGTGGGTCTGTTATTATCGTATCACCACAGGGTGAGTCACTGAGTGGGTCTGTTATTGTCGAATCGCCACAGGGAGAGTCACTGAGTGGGTCTGTTATTGTCGAATCGCCACAGGGAGAGTCACTGAGTGGGTCTGTTATTGTAGTATCTTCACAGGGAGAGTCACTGAGTGGGTCTGTTATTATCGTATCTCCACAGAGAGGGTGACTGAGTGAGTCTGTTATTACAGTATCTCCACAGGGAGAGTCACTGAGTGGGTCTGTTATTATAGTATCTCCACAGGGATAGTCACTGAGTGGGTCTGTTCTTAAAGTATCTCCACAGGGAGAGTCACTGAGTGGGTCTGTTATTAAGTATTTTCACAGGGAGGGTGACTGAGTGTGTCTGTTATTATAGTATCTCCACAGGGAGAGTCACTGAGTGGGTCTGTTATTATAGTATCTCCACAGGGAGAGTCACTGAGAGGGTCTGTTATTATAGTATCTCCACAGGGAGAGTCACTGAGTGGGTCTGTTATTATAGTATCTCCACAGGGAGAGTCACTGAGTGGGTCTGTTATTATAGTCTGTCCACAGGGAGAGTCACTGAGTGGGTCTGTTATTATAGTATCTCCACAGGGAGAGTCACTGAGTGGGTCTGTTATTATAGTATCTCCACAGGGAGAGTCACTGAGTGGGTCTGTTACTGCAGTATCTCCACAGGGAGAGTCACTGAGTGGGTCTATTACTACATAATCTCCACAGAGCGAGTCACAGAGTGGATCTAAGATTATAATATATCCACAGTGAGAGTCACTTTGTTTGTCTGTTATTATAGTATCTCCGCAGGGAGAGTGAATTAGTGGGTCTGTTATAATAGCAGCTCCACATGGAGAGTCACAGAGTGGGTCTGTTGTTATCGGATCTCCTCAGGTAGATTCACTGAGTGGATGTTATAAAAGCAGCTCCACAGGGAGAGTCAGAGAGTGGGTCTGTTATTCCGGTATCTCCACAGGGAGAGTCACTGATCGGGTATGCTTTCATAAGATCCCCACTGTGAGGGAGGCTGAGATGATCTTTCATTATATTTTCTTTTTAGGGAGTGCCACTGAGTGGGTCTTTGATCAGAGCATCAACACTGTATTTGTCATTATGTGGGACTGTTATTGTAGTATCTCAACAAGGAGAGGCACTGAGTGGGTCTGTTATCATAGTATCTCCACGGGCATCTTTTCGGCTATAATTCAGAGTAATTGAAGTTCTGATCCAATTGTTTTTTGAAAGTTAATATTGGATCTGCTTTCAGGAACGTCAGACAGTGAATTCCAAACCGTAACAACTCCCTGCCTATTTGTTCCACCTCTCTACCAGGAGAGCAGCTGCAGAGGAGCTGGAACCTCCTGAATTCGGACAAGTAATGAACAAAAATCCTGCTGAATCCCCCAGGAGAGCAGAGGATAGAAACAGTCAAGAAGCAAAGGGTAACAAGTGACACTTTATGACAGCAGCAAAAACTCTTTGTTGGAATGTGGAGGTCATTAACACTGAGCTTTATATCAACTGGAGGTGTAAAGTGGACGATCTTCAATACAATTTGTGTTAAATGGCCATTTCCAAGCTTTGTAAACCCTTGTAACATTAAACTGGTAAATATTAAGAAGGTTTTGTGGATTGATTACAGGCTAATGCATAAATACAGCAGTTTCAAATAAAGGACTCATTGACAAATATAACTGTAAATATGGGCGAGAATTGTGTGAAATGTCACCAGTTGTAAAAGTTCTCTTGTCTGCATCATTAACTTGGCTCTAGTTTCAGGTTTTGTCACACAGTGGAATTGACAATCCGAATAAAAACTGCCTGTTTATACTGCAGTCAAACAGGCCTCTCCAGCAAAAACTCTCTGTCACAATTACAAGGTAATTGCAGTGATTCATTTTCTGAACTTTCTGTTAACTGGAGGTGAATCTTTTGGGCCTCCTTATCTCGAGAGACAATGAATACGCGCCTGGAGGTGGTCAGTGGTTTGTGAAGCAGCGCCTGGAGTGGCTATAAAGGCCAATTCTGGAGTGACAGGCTCTTCCACAGGTGCTGCAGAGAAATTTGTTTGTTGGGGCTGTTGCACAGTTGGCTCTCCCCTTGCGCCTCTGTCTTTTTTCCTGCCAACTACTAAGTCTCTTCGACTCGCCACAATTTAGCCCTGTCTTTATGGCTGCCCGCCAGCTCTGGCGAATGCTGGCAACTGACTCCCACGACTTGTGATCAATGTCACACGATTTCATGTCGCGTTTGCAGACGTCTTTATAACGGAGACATGGACGGCCGGTGGGTCTGATACCAGTGGCGAGCTCGCTGTACAATGTGTCTTTGGGGATCCTGCCATCTTCCATGCGGCTCACATGGCCAAGCCATCTCAAGCGCCGCTGACTCAGTAGTGTGTATAAGCTGGGGATGTTGGCCGCTTCAAGGACTTCTGTGTTGGAGATATAGTCCTGCCACCTGATGCCAAGTATTCTCCGAAGGCAGCGAAGATGGAATGAATTGAGACGTCGCTCTTGGCTGGCATACGTTGTCCAGGCCTCGCTGCCGTAGAGCAAGGTACTGAGGACACAGGCCTGATACACTCGGACTTTTGTGTTCCGTGTCAGTGCGCCATTTTCCCACACTCTCTTGGCCAGTCTGAACATAGCAGTGGAAGCCTTACCCATGCGCTTGTTGATTTCTGCATCTAGAGACAGGTTACTGGTGATAGTTGAGCCTAGGTAGGTGAACTCTTGAACCACTTCCAGAGCGTGGTCGCCAATATTGATGGATGGAGCATTTCTGACATCCTGCCCCATGATGTTCGTTTTCTTGAGGCTGATGGTTAGGCCAAATTCATTGCAGGCAGACGCAAACCTGTCGATGAGACTCTGCAGGCATTCTTCAGTGTGAGATGTTAAAGCAGCATCGTCAGCAAAGAGGAGTTCTCTGATGAGGACTTTCCGTACTTTGGACTTCGCTCTTAGACGGGCAAGGTTGAACAACCTGCCCCCTGATCTTGTGTGGAGGAAAATTCCTTCTTCAGAGGATTTGAACGCATGTGAAAGCAGCAGGGAGAAGAAAATCCCAAAAAGTGTGGGTGCGAGAACACAGCCCTGTTTCACACCACTCAGGATAGGAAAGGGCTCTGATGAGGAGCCACCATGTTGAATTGTGCCTTTCATATTGTCATGGAATGAGGTGATGATACTTAGTAGCTTTGGTGGACATCCGATCTTTTCTAGTAGTCTGAAGAGACCACGTCTGCTGACGAGGTCAAAGGCTTTGGTGAGATCAATGAAAGCAATGTAGAGGGGCATCTGTTGTTCACGGCATTTCTCCTGTATCTGACGAAGGGAGAACAGCATGTCAATAGTCGATCTCTCTGCACGAAAGCCACACTGTGCCTCAGGGTAGACGCGCTCGGCCAGCTTCTGGAGCCTGTTCAGAGCGACTCGAGCAAAGACTTTCCCCACTATGCTGAGCAGGGAGATTCCACGGTAGTTGTTGCAGTCACCGCGGTCACCTTTGTTTTTATAGAGGGTGATGATGTTGGCATCGCGCATGTCCTGGGGTACTGCTCCCTCGTCCCAGCACAGGCATAGCAGTTCATGTAGTGCTGAGAGTATAGCAGGCTTGGCACTCTTGATTATTTCAGGGGTAATGCTGTCCTTCCCAGGGGCTTTTCCGCTGGCTAGGGAATCAATGGCATCACTGAGTTCCGATTTGGTTGGCTGTATGTCCAGCTCATCCATGACTGGTAGAGGCTGGGCTGCATTGAGGGCAGTCTCAGTGACAGCATTCTCCCTGGAGTACAGTTCTAGGTAGTGCTCAACCCAGCGGTCCATCTGTTTGCGTTTGTCAGTGATTATGTCCCCCGATTTAGATTTGAGGGGGGTGATCTTCTTGATGGTTGGCCCAAGAGCTCTCTTCATGCCATCATACATTCCTCTGATGTTTCCGGTGTCTGAGGCCAGCTGAATATGACTGCATAGGTGTTGCCAGTAGTCGTTTGCACAACGCCTAGCTGTTCTTTGTGCAGTACTTCTGGCTGCTTTAAGTGCTGCGGATGTTAAATCGCTGGGGGCTTTCTTGTAGTTCAAAAGTGCAATGCGCTTAGCGGCTATGACAGGTTCCAGCTCTTCATTATGAGATTGAAACCAGTCTGCATTTCTCTTCGCACTTTTGCCGTAGGTGGTCAAAGCTGACTCATAGATGGCGTCTCTGATGTGGGCCCACTTGGTCTCAGCATCCCCTGTGGGAGTGTTTTGAAGGGCTGTTACAAGTGAATTTAGAAATTTTTGTAACAGCTGTGGGTGAGAAATTCTGCTCGTGTTGATGCGCGGGTGGCCCTTCTGCTTGGAATGATGCAACTTCTTTGGTCTGAGTCTAACCTTGCTGCACACCAGGGAGTGGTCGGTGTCGCAGTCCGCACTGTGGAAGCTGCGTGTGATTTGAACACTGTTTAAGGCGGCTCGCCTTGTGACAATGAGGTCTAGCTGGTGCCAACGACGTGATCTTGGGTGCCTCCATGAAACCTGGTGACAGGGTTTAGTGTGAAAGAACGAGTTGGTGATGCAGAGGTTATGATAGGTACACAACTCAAGCAGTCTCTGCCCGTTCTCATTCATCCTTCCAACGCCATAGCGCCCAAGGCAGGAGGGCCATGAGTCATGGTCGGCCCCAACCCTGGCATTAAAGTCCCCCAGCAGGAATAGGTGTTCGGTGTTGGGGATGCTGCTAATGATGTTATGGAGTTGTTCATAGAACTGGTCTTTAGCTTCAGGTGCGGAACAGAGTGTTGGAGCATAGATGCTGAGTAGGTGTACTGGACCAGAGGTGGTGAGCAGTCGGATGGACAGTATGCGTTCCGAGCCATTTGAGGGAGGCTCTATCATGCTGAGCAAGGAGTTTCTGATGGCGAAGCCCACTCCATGCTGTCTTGGTTCTTCAGGATCCCTGCCCTGCCAGAAGAAGGTGTAGTCTTGCTCTGCTAGAGAGCCACTCGCGGGGAGGCGAGTCTCCTGAAGTGCTGCAATGTCCACATTGAGTCTACTGAGCTCGTTGTTAATGATGGCGGTCTTCCGAGAATCGTTGATTTGTGTAAGGTCTTCCGACAGGCCAGGACACATAGTTCTGACGTTCCAGCTTGCAAAGCGAAGGGCTGGTACCTTCTTTCCTTTTTTCATGCTGTTTGGTGCGGTGTATCAGTCCACCTTTCGGGCAATGACCTTGAGCTCCAAGCACCCATTGAAGCAGGCAGACTGTGGCGGGACAGAACCTTATTGACCGGGGGCTGCCCGGTTTGAGGCGGGCGGTAGCTGTCCAGTGAGGTGCAATGACCTCTCCCACCGACAAAGGCAACCCGTGGCGCCCAGTTTCTACGCCAATTTATCTGGACTTATAACCCGTAACTGCTGCCTTCCGTGTTGTTTCAATCGCTGTGAGGCAACTATGGAGTGACCTCTCCATGGCGCATGCCTGGGCAAATTTATGGAGGTTGAGAGTTGCCCAGTCGTCAAAACCCCCCTCTCGGCCTTTCTGGTGGGGTCCAAAGGAGTGCAGGACACGACGTTTGGCACCAGTATGGCTGCAGGAACTGCCGGAAACATGCCAAAGGTGACACATGACCGCCTACGGGGTTCCGCTCCGGATTTTCTGTTAGGGTTTACTCCCTTAGCCTTGGACTCTCCCGAGACGCCCACAAGGCAGTGGGGTTGTTGGGGCCCCTACACAGGTGTAGGATGGTGCCGGTGGGAGGAGGGGATGCAAGGGGGAGGGGTAGAGGGAGGGGGTGGGGGGGGTGCAGGGGAAGGGGGTGCGGGGTGAAGATGGTGCGAGGGGGGGGCGGGCTGGGACGGGGTTGTGAGGGGGTGAGCTGAGAGGGTGGAGCAGGGAAGGGGACGGGGGTGGGGGGGGTGGAAGGGGGGTAAAAGGGGGGGGGAGGGGGGGGTGGAATCTGGTGCAGGTAATAAGCCATTTCCTCAGTGCCCACCATCGACGTCCGGAAAGCTCATCCACGTCCTTCGGGAGGTGAAGCATCATTTGGCAGACTTAGAGGTGATTACATTTGCTAAGGGTTTTTTTTTTGCAGTGGTTTAAATAAAGGCATGCAGCATTGCCGACAGTGCGCTGCAGATGCTCTCCGAGCCATCTCCCGCGGGCGCTTTGAAGTTGCGGCCTGGAGGTGAATGGAGGTGAATAGTGAAAGACATTTCATACAATGAGTGTTAAATGGTCATTATCCAAACCGGTCCCTCCAGGTTTTAAATTACAGCAGCTTTTCTGTTCTGTTAATGAGGGTTTGGGGGAGGGAGAGAGAGACAGACAGGTATCTGTCTGGAATGGTCCATTTGGGATATGGCTGGAATATCCCTCTCTGCCCCATTCCCTGTTTACACAGAGACTCACATTGGACTGTCCCATACCTGGGAGGGAGTGTTCAGATGAAGGAAGCTGAGAGCTGGTTTGATGAGCTGCATTTTGGGTGGACTGTCTGTTTTGAGTGACAGGTTCTGGGATATATTAGGACAACATCAGCCTCCATTCTTTCTTTCCATGCGGCTGATTTTTGAAGGTGAGTTTCTGTGTCTCAGTCTCTGTGTCTCTGTGCCCAGGTGAATTGCAAGCTGATTACAGTGTGTGTGTGTGAGAGAGTCCAGTCTGAATCCCCCCCTCTCTCTGTCCCAGTCCTGACGCTTTTCTCCAAATACCACCCCAATGCCCCTCTCCAGGATCTTTTCCCCATGGATGAACAAATGGAGTGAAGGTGTTAGAGCCCAACGATGGAACGCAGGCAGTGTGGGATGGTGAGTATCACATCTTTATTGTCTCCCTCTGCCTTTCTCCCTCCTTCTGACTCAGTCTCTTTCGCTCGGTCTCTCTCACTGAATCTCTCTCGCACTCAATCTCTCTCTCACACTCAACCTCTCTCGCTCTCTCTATTTCTCAATCTCTCTCCCTCACTTTGTGTTTCTGTCCCTGTTTCCCTCTCTCTCCGTTCCTCAAACTCTCTCTCTCTGTGTTCCTCCATCTCTCTCTCTCGCTCCCTCACTTTGTGTATCTCTTTCTCTCTGAGTGATAGTGCGTTTTTCCGTCTCAATGGCTTTCTCTGTTCTCTCTCTCAATCTCTCTCTAATTCTCTGTGCCTTTCTCACTGGCTTTCTGTCTGTCTCTTTGGTGCCTGCAATTTCGTTGTTCTTTCCCTCCACCTTTTCTCTCTCTTTCTGTCCTTTTTCAATTTCTGACTTATTCTGTCTTTTCTCTTTTTCTCGTTCTGTCTCTTTCTATCTTTTCTATCTTCTCTCTTTCTTTTTCTCTCTCTTTGTCTCTTTTTCACGCTTTTTTTCCCCTGCAATATTTCCCCCCGGAAAACATCCCCCCCTTGCACAGTTCCCCCAATCTAAATAATCCTCGTCTGCAGAACCCTATCTGATATCTCCTGTTAACTGACCCCATTTAATACACTCATTATCAACAGATCCCCCTCTAATTATCCCCTTCCCTCTGTTACAAGAGAACCCATCAAAATACTGCCCCCACACAGGAACAGACTCCTATCTAAATACGCCCACCCCCGCAGGGAACAGACTCCGATCAAAATACCCCCCAGGACAGACCCCCATATAAATAACCCCCGGGAACAAACTCTCATCTAAATAACCCCCACCGGAACAAACTCACATCTAAATACGTCCGGGAACTGACTCCCATCAAAGCAACCCCGCCACCACAGGAAAAGACCCCCATCTATATAACACCAAGGAACCAACTCCCATCTAAATATACCGCACAGGAACAAACTCCCATCTAAATAACCCCCACAGGAACAAACTCCCATCTAAATAACCCTCACAGGAACAAACTCCCATCTAAATAACCCATGGGAACAAACACCCTTCTGAATAACCCACGGGAACAAACTCCCATCCAAATATCCCCCACAGGAATAAACTCCCATCTAAATAACCCCCACAGGAACAAACTCCCATCTAAATACCTCCAGGAACCGACTCCCATCTAAAAACACCCCCACCCAGGAAAAGACTCCCATCCAAATACCGGCCCCCCCTCCTGGGAACAAACTCCCATCTCAATAACCCCCACAGGAATAAACTCCCATCCAAATATCCCCACAGGAACAAACTCCCATCTATATAACCCTCACAGGAACAAACTCCCATTTAAAAACCCCCCAAGGAACAAACTCCCATCTTAGTAACCCCCACAGGAACAAATTCCCATCGAAATACCCCCAGGAACAAACTCTCATCTAAATACCCCGGGGACAAACTCCCATCAAAATAAACCCCACAGGAACAAACTCCCATCTAAATAACCCAAGGGAACACATTCTCAACTTAATAATCCCCACAGGAACAAACTCCCATCTAAATACCCCCCATAGGAACAAACTCCCATCTAAATAACACCCACAGGAACAAACCCCCATCTAAATAACCCCCACGTGAACCAGCTCCCATCTAAATAACCCCCACAGGAACGAACGCACATCTAACTAAACCCCCCAGGAAAAAACTCCCATCTTAGTAACACCCACAGGAACAAATTCCCATCTAAATAGTCCCCCAGGAACAAACTCCCATCTAAATACCTCCGGGAACTGACTCCCATCTAAATACCACCTACCCCCACCCCCCACCAGAGGAACAAACTCCCATCAAAATAATCCCCACAGGAACAAACTCTCATCTAAATAACCCAAGGGAACAAACTCCCATCTAAATATCCACCACAGGAACATACTCCCATCTAAATACCCCCCACAGGAAAAAACTCCCATCAAAATAACTCCCACAGGAACAAATTTCCATCTAAATAGCTCCCACCAGAACAAATTCCCATCAAAATATCTCCCACAGGATCAAACCTCCATCTAAATAACAGCCACAGGAAGAAACTCCCATCAGATAACTCCCACAGGAACAAATTCCCATTCAAATAACTCCCACAGGAAAAAACTCCCATCTAAATAAACCCCACAGGATCAAACTCCCATCTAAATAACTCCCACAGGAACAAACTCCCATCCAAATAACCCTCACAGGAACAAACCACCATCTAAATAATCCCCACAGGAAAAAACTCCCATCTAAATAATCCCCCAGGATCAAACTCCCATCTAAATAATCCCGGGAATAAACTTCCATGCAAATAACCACCACAGGAACAAACCCCCATCTAAATACCCCCCACAGGAACAAACTCCCATCTAAATAACCCCCACAGGAACAAATTCCCGTCTAAATAACCCCACAGGACTAAGTTTCCATCAAAATAACTCCCACAGGAACAAACGCCAATCTACATAACACCCACAGGAACAAACTCTCATCAAAATAGCTCCACAGGAACAAACTCCCATCTAAATAACCCACACAGGAAAACACTCCCAACTAAATAACCCCCACTGAAACAAACTCTCATCTAAATAACCCCCACAGGAACAACTCCCATCTGAATAACTCCCACAGGATCAAACTCCCATCTAAATAAGTACCACAGGAACAAACTCCCATCTACATAACACGCACAGGAACAAACTCCCATCTAAATAACCCCAACAGGAACAAACTCCCATCTAAACAAATCCTACAGGAACAAACTCCCGTCTTAGTAACCCGCACAGGAACAAACTCGCATCCAAATAACACCCACAGGAACAAATTCCCTTCTCAATAATCACCACAGGAACAAACTCCCATCGAAATACACCCACAGGAACAAACTCCCGTCTAAATAAATCCCACAGGAACAAAGTACCATCAAAATAGCTCCCACAGGAATAAACGCCAATCTAAATAACTCCTACAGGAACAAACTCCCATCTAAATAACCCACACAGGAACAAACTCCCCTCTAAATAACCCCCACAGGAACGAACTCACATCTAAATAACCCCACCGGGAACAAACTCCCATCTTAGTAACCCGCACATGAACAAATTCCCATCTAAATAATCCCCACAGGAACAAACTCCCATCTAAATAACTCCCACAGGAACAAACTGCCATCTAAATAACTCCCACAGGAACAAACTCCCATCTAAATAACTTCCACAGGAACAAACTCCCATCTAAATACCCCTGGAAACAAACTCCCATGTAAATTACTCCCACAGGAACAAACACCATTCCAAATAACCCACGGGAACAAACTCCCATCGAAGTACCCCCGGGTACAAGCGCACATCTAAATACCCCCCACAGGAACAAACTCCCATCTAAATAACCCCCACAGGAACAAACACCCATCTGAATAACTCCCACAGGAACAAACTCCCATCTAAATAACTCCCACAGGAACAAACTCCCATCTAAACACCCCCGGGAACAAACTCCCATGTAAATTACTCCCACAGGAACAAACTCCATTCCAAATAACCCTCGTGAACAAACTCCCATGTAAATAACCCCCACAGGAACAAACTCCCATCTAAATAACCCCCACAGGAACGAACTCACATCTAAATAACCCCCCCAGGAACAAACTCCCATCTAACTTTCCGCCACAGGAACAAACACCAATCTAAATAACCACCACAGGAAAAAATTCCGTTCTAAATAACCCCCACAGGAACTAACTCCCATCTAAACAACTCCCACAGTAACAAACTCCCATCTAAATAAACCCCACAGGAACACATTCCCATCGAAATAAATCCCACAGGAACAAAGTACCATCAAAATAGCTCCCACAGGTATAAACGCCAATCTAAATAACTCCCACAGGATCAAATTCCCATCAAAAAAGCTCCCACAGGAATAAACGCCAATCTAAATAACTCCCACAGGAACAAACACCCATCTAAATAACCCATACAGGAAAAAACTCCCATCTAAATAACCCCCACTGAAACAAACTCTCATCTAAATAACCCCCACAGGAACAACTCCCATCTGAATAACTCCCACAGGATCAAACTCCCATCTAAATAACCCCCACAGGAACAAACGCCCATCTAAATCACCCCCACAGGAACGAACTCACATCCAAATAACCCCCCCCCCCCCCAGGAACAAATTCCCATCTTAGTAACCCGCACAGGAACAAATTCCCATCTAAATAATCCCCACAGGAACAAACTCCCATCTAAATACCCCCGGGAACAAACTCCCATGTAAATTACTCCCACAGGAACAAACAACATTCTAAATAACCCAGGGGAACAAACTCCCATCGAAGTACCCCCGGGTACAAGCGCACATCTAAATAACCCCCACAGGAACAAACTCCCATCTAAGTAACCCTCACAGGAACAAACACCCATCTGAATAACTCCCACAGGAACAAACTCCCATCTAAATAACTCCCACAGGAACAAACTCCCATCTAAATAACTCCCACAGGAACAAACTCCCATTTAAATAACTCCCACAGGAACAAACCCCCATCTAAACACCCCCGGGAACAAACTCCCATGTAAATTAATCCCACAGGAACAAACTCCATTCCAAATAACCCTCGGGAACAAACTCCCATGTAAATAACCCCCACAGGAACAAACTCCCATCTAAATAACCCCCACAGGAACGAACTCACATCTAAATAACCCCCCCAGGAACGAACTCCCATCTAACTTTCCGCCACAGGAACAAACACAAATCTAAATAAACCCCACAGGAACAGATTCCGTTCTAAATAACCCCCACAGGAACTAACTCCCATCTAAATAACACTCACAGGAACATACTCCCATCTAAATAACTCCCACAGTAACATGCTCCCATCTAAATAAACGCCACAGGAACAAAGTACCATCAGAATAGCTCCCACAGGTATAAAAGCCAATCTAAATAAATCCCACAGGATCAAATTCCCATCAAAATAGCTCCCACAGGAACAAACCCCAATCGAAATAACTCCCACAGTAACAAACTCCCATCTAAATAAACCCCACAGGAACAAATTCCCATCTAAATAAATCCCACAGGAACAAAGTACCATCAAAATAGCTCCCACAGGAATAAACGCCAATCTAAATAACTCCCACAGGATCAAATTCCCATCAAAATAGCTCCCACAGGAATAAACGCCAATCTAAATAACCCACACAGGAACAAACTCCCATCTGAATCACCCCCACAGGAACGAACTCACATCTAAATAAACCGCCCAGGAACAAACTCCCATCTTAGTAACCCGCACAGGAACAAATTCCCATCTAAATAATCCCCACAGGAACAAACTCCCATCTAAATAACTCCCACAGGTACAAACTGCCATCTAAATAACTCCCACAGGAACAAACTCCCATCTAAATACCCCCGGGAACAAACTCCCATGTAAATTACTCCCACAGGAACAAACAACATTCTAAATAACCCAGGGGAACAAACTCCCATCGAAGTACCCCCGGGTACAAGCGCACATCTAAATAACCCCCACAGGAACAAACTCCCATCTAAATAACCCTCACAGGAACAAACACCCATCTGAATAACACCCACAGGAACAAACTCCCATCTAAATAACTCCCACAGGAACAAACTCCCATTTAAATAACTCCCACAGGAACAAACTCCCATCTAAACACCCCCGGGAACAAACTCCCATGTAAATTACTCCCACAGGAACAAACTCCATTCCAAATAACCCTCGGGAACAAACTCCCATGTAAATAACCCCCACAGGAACAAACTCCCATCTAAATAACCCCCACAGGAACGAACTCCCATCTAAATAACCCCCCCAGGAACAAACTCCCATCTAACTTTCCGCCACAGGAACAAACACCAATCTAAATAAACCCCACAGGATCACATTCCGTTCTAAATAACCCCCACAGGAACTAACTCCCATCTAAATAACACTCACTGGAACATACTCCCATCTAAATAACTCCCACAGTAACATGCTCCCATCTAAATAAACCCCACAGGAACAAAGTACCATCAGAATAGCTCCCACAGGTATAAAAGCCAATCTAAATAAATCCCACAGGATCAAATTCCCATCAAAATAGCTCCCACAGGAACAAACCCCAATCGAAATAACTCCCACAGGAACAAACTCCCATCTAAATAACCGCCACAGGAACAAACTCCCATCTATATAACAAGCACAGGAATAACCTCCCATCTTAGTAAACCCCACAGGAACAAATTCCCACCGAAAAAATCCCCCAGGAACAAATTCCCATCTCAATACCCCCAGGAACAAACTCCCATCTAAATACCCCCGGGAGCAAACTCCCATCTAAATACCCCCGGGAACAAACTCCTATCTAAATAACCCCCACAGGAACAAACTCCCATCTAAATAATCCCCCAGGAACAAACACCCATCTGAATAACTCCCACAGGAACAAACTCCCATCTAAATAACTCCCACAGGAACAAACTCCTATTTAAATAACTCCCACAGGAACAAACTCCCATCTAAACACCCCCGGGAACAAACTCCCATGTAAATTACTCCCACAGGAACAAACTCAATTCCAAATAACCCTCGGGAACAAACTCCCATGTAAATAACCCCCACAGGAACAAACTCCCATCTAAATAACCCCCACAGGAACGAACTCACATCTAAATAACCCCCCCCCCAGGAATAAACTCCCATCTAACTTTCCGCCACAGGAACAAACACCAATCTAAATAACCCCCACAGGAACAAATTCCGTTCTAAATAACCCCCACAGGAACTAACTCCCATCTAAATAACACCCACAGGAACATACTCCCATCTAAATAACTCCCACAGTAACAAACTCCCATCTAAATAAACCCCACAGGAACAAAGTACCATCAGAATAGCTCCCACAGGTACAAAAGCCAATCTAAATAACTCCCACAGGATCAAATTCCCATCAAAATAGCTCCCACAGGAACAAACCCCAATCGAAATAACTCCCACAGGAACAAACTCCCATCTAAATAACCGCTACAGGAACAAACTCCCATCTATATAACAAGCACAGGAATAAACTCCCATCTTAGTAAACCCCACAGGAACAAATTCCCATCGAAAAAATCCCCCAGGAACTAACTCCCATCTAAATACGCCCAGGAACAAACTCCCATCTAAATACCCCTGGGAGCAAACTCCCATCTAAATAGCCCCGGGAACAAACTCCTATCTAAATAACTCCCACAGGAACAAACTCCCATTTAAATACCCCCCACAGGAACAAACTCCCATCTAAATAAACGCCACATGAACAAACTCCAATCTAAATAACCCCCACAGGAACATACCCCCATCTAAATAACTGCCACAGGAACAAACTCCCATCTAAATAAACCCCACAGGATCAAATTCATATCTGAATAACTCCCACATGAACAGATTCCCATCAAAATAGCTCTTACAGGAACACACTCCAATCTAAATAACTCCCACAGGAACAAGCTCCAATCTAAATAACTCCCACAGGAACAAACTCCCATCTAAATAACCCCCACAGGAACTAACTCCGATCTAAATAAACCCCACAGGAACAAACTCCCATCTAAATAAATCCCACAGGAACAAACTCCCATCTAAATAAACCCCACAGGAACAAACTCCCATCTAAATAACTCCCACAGGAACAAACTCCCATCTAACTAACCGCCACAGGAACAAACTCCCATCTGAATCACCCCCACAGGATCAAAGTCCCATCCAAATAAGGACCACAGGTACAAACTCCCATCTATATAAACCCCACAGGAACAAACTCCCATCTGAATAATCCCCCCTGGAACAAACTCCCATCTTAGTAACACCCAAAGGAACAATTTCCCATCTAAATTATCCCCCAGGAGCAAACTCCCATCCACATACCCACGGGAACAAACCCCCATCCAAATAATCCCCACAGCAACAAATTCCCACCTAAATAATCCCCCAGGAACAAACTCCCATCGAAATACCCCCGGGAACAAACTCCCATCTAAATAAAACCCACAGGAACAAACTCCCATCTAAATATTCCCCACAGGAACAAGCTCCCATCTAAATACCCCCCACATGAACAAACACCAATCTAAATAACCCCCACAGGAACAAATTCCCATCTAAATAACCCTCACAGGAACAAACTCCCAAATACATAACACCCACAGGAACAAACTGCCATCTAAATAGCTCCCACAGGAATAAACTCCATTCTAAATAAATCCCACAGGAACAAGTTACCATCACAATAAGTCCCACAGGAACAAACTCCAATCAAAATAACTCCCACAGGAACAAACCCCCATCTAAATACCCCCACAGGAACAAACTCCCATCCAAAAGCCCCCACAGGAACAAATTCCCATCTAAATAACTCCCACAGGATAATATTCCCATCAAAAGTGCTTCTACAGGAACAAACTCCCATCTAAATAACCGCCACAGGAACAAACTCCCATCTAAATAACCCCCACAGGAATAAAATCCCATCCAAATAACCCCTCCAGGAACAAACGCCCATCTTAGTAACCCCCACAGCATCTAATTCCCATCTAAATAACCCCCACAGGAACAAGCTCCCATCTAAATAACCGCCACAGGAACAAACTCCCATCTAAATAACCCCCACTGGAACAAATTCCCATCTAAATAACTCCCACAGGAACAAACTCCCATCTAAATAACCCACATAGGAACAAACTCCCAACTAAATAACTCCCACAGAAACAAAAAACCATCAAAATAGCTCCCACTGGAACAAACTCAAATCTAAATAACTCCCACAGGAAAATACTCCCATCTAAATAACCCCCACAGGAACAAACTCCCATCTAAATAACCACCACAGGAACAAATTCACATCTAAATAACTCCCACAGGAACAAATTCCCATCAAAACTGCTCCCACAGGAACAAACTACAATCTAAATACCCCCCCCCCAGGAACAAACTCCAATCTAAATAACTCCCACAGGAACAAACTCTCATCAAACTAAACGCCGCAGGAACAAACACCCAACTAAATAACCAACACAGGAACAAATTCCCATCTAAATAACCCGCACAGGAACAAACTCCGATCTATAAAACTCCCACAGTAACAAACTCCCATCTAAATATACCCCACTGGAAAAAATTCCCATCTAAATAAATCCCACAGGAACAAAGTACCATCAAAATAGCTCCCACAGGAACAAACGCCAACCTAAATAACTCCCACAGGATCAAACTCCCATCTAAATAACCCCCACAGGAACAAATTCCCATCTAAAGTACTCCCACAGGATCAAATTCCCATCGAAATAGCTCGCACAGGAACAAAATCCAATCGAAATAACTCCCACAGGAACAAACTCCGATCTAAATAACCCCCACAGGAACAAATTCCCATCTAAAGTACTCCCACAGGATCAAATTCCCATCGAAATAGCTCCCACAGGAACAAAATCCAATCAAAATAACTCCCACTGGAACAAACCCCGATCTAAATAACCGCCACAGGAAAGAACTCCCATCTATACAACCCACACAGGAATAAACTCCCATCCAAATAACCACCACAGGAACAAACCCCCATCTATATAACCCCCACAGGCACAAATTCCCATCTAAAAAATTCCCCAGGAACAAACTCCCATCTAAATACCCCCAGGAACAAACTCCCATCTAATTACCCCCGGGAACAAACTCCCATCTAAATACCACAGGGAACAAACTCCCATCTAAATAACCCCCACAGGAACAAACTACCATTTAAATACACCACACAGGAACAAACTCCAATCTAAATAACCCCCACAGGAACAAATTCCCATCTAAATAACTGCCAGAGGAACAAACTCCCATCTAAATAAACCCCACAGGAACAAATTCATATCTAAATAACTCCCACAGGAACAAACTCCAATCTAAATAGCTCCCACAGGAACAAACCACAATCTAAATAGCTCCCACAGGAACAAACCACAATCTAAATAACTCCCACAGGAACAAACTCCCATCTAAATAACCCCCACAGGAACAAACTCTCATCTAAATAACTCCCACAGGAACAAACTCCCATCTAAATAAACCCCACAGGAACAAATTCATATACTAAATAGCTCCCACGGGAACAAACTGCCATCGAAATAACCCTCACAGGAATAAACTCCCATCCAAATAACTACCACAGGAACAAACTCCCATCTATATAACCCCCACAGCAACAAATTCCCACCTAAATAATCCCCCAGGAACAAACTCCCATCTAAACACCCCCGGGAAAAAACTCCCATCTAAATACACCCGTGAACACATTCTCATCTAAATAACACCCACAGGAACAAACTCCCATCTAAATAGTCCCCACAGGAACAAACTCCCATCTAAATACCCCCCACAGAAACAAGCTCCCATCTGAATAACCCCCACAGGTACAAATTCCCATCAAAATAGCTCCTGAAGGAACAAACACAAATCAAAATAACTCCCACAGCAACAAACTCCCATCTAAATAATCGCCACCGGAACAAACATCCATCTAAATAACCCCCACAGGAACAAATTTCCATCTAAATAACACCCACAGGAACAAACTCCCATTTAAATAAAACCCACAGGAACAAACTCCCATCTAAATATTCCCCACAGGAACAAACTCCCATCTAAATACCCCCCACAGGAACAAACGCCCATCTAAATAACCCCCACAGGAACAAATTCCATTCACAATAGCTCCCACAGGAACAAACACCGATCTAAATAACTCAAAGAGCAACAAACTCCATTTAAATAACCGCCACAGGAACAAACACCCATCTAAATAACCCCCACAGGAACAAATTCCCATCTAAATAACCCTCACAGGAACAAACTCCCAAATAAATAACACCCACAGGAACAAACTCCCATCTAAATAGCTCCCACAGGAATAAACTCCATTCTAAATAAATCCCACAGGAACAAGTTACCATCACAATAAATCCCACAGGAACAAACTCCCATCTAAATAACCACCACAGGAACGAACTCACATCTAAATAACCCCCCCAGGAACAAACTCCCATCTAACTTTCCGCCACAGGAACAAACACCAATCTAAATAAACACACAGGAAAAAATTCCGTTCTAAATAACCCCCACAAGAACTAACTCCCATCTAAATAAACCCCACAGGAACATACTCCCATCTAAATAAATCCCACAGGAACAAAGTACCATTAAAATAGCTCCCACAGGTATAAACGCCAATCTAAATAACTCCCACAGGATCAAATTCCCATCAAAATAGCTCCCACAGGAATAAACGCCAATCTAAATAACTCCCACAGGAACAAACACCCATCTAAATAACCCACACAGGAACAAACTCCCATCTAAATCACCCCCACAGGAACGAACTCACATCTAAATAACCCCCCCAGGAACAAACTCCCATCTTAGTAACCGGCACAGGAACAAATTCCCATCTAAATAATCCCCACAGGAACAAACTCCCATCTAAATACCCCCGGGAACAAACTCCCATGTAAATTACTCCCACAGGAACAAACAACATTCTAAATAACCCAGGGGAACAAACTCCCATCGAAGTACCCCCGTGTACAAGCGCACATCTAAATAACCCCCACAGGAACAAACTCCCATCTAAATAACCCTCACAGGAACAAACTCCCATCTAAATAACTCCCACAGGAACAAACTCCCATCTAAATAACTCCCACAGGAACAAACTCCCATTTAAATAACTCCCACAGGAACAAACTCCCATCTAAACACCCCCGGGAACAAACTCCCATGTAAATTACTCCCACAGGAACAAACTCCATTCCAAATAACCCTCGGGAACAAACTCCCATGTAAATAACCCCCACAGGAACAAACTCCCATCTAAATAACCCCCACAGGAACGAACTCACATCTAAATAACCCCCCCAGGAACAAACTCCCATCTAACTTTCCGCCACAGGAACAAACACCAATCTAAATAACCCCCACAGGAACTAACTCCCATCTAAATAAACCCCACAGGAACATACTCCCATCTAAATAAATCCCACAGGAACAAAGTACCATCAAAATAGCTCCCACAGGTATAAACGCCAATCTAAATAACTCCCACAGGATCAAATTCCCATCAAAATAGCTCCCACAGGAATAAACGCCAATCTAAATAACTCCTACAGGAACAAACACCCATCTAAATAACCCACACAGGAACAAACTCCCATCTAAATCACCCCCACAGGAACAAACTCACTTCTAAATAACCCCCCCAGGAACAAACTCCCATCTTAGTAAGCCGCACAGGAACAAATTCCCATCTAAATAATCCCCACAGGAACAAACTCCCATCTAAATAACTCCCACAGGTACAAACTGCCATCTAAATAACTCCCACAGGAACAAACTCCCATCTAAATACCCCCGGGAACAAACTCCCATGTAAATTACTCCCACAGGAACAAACAACATTCTAAATAACCCAGGGGAACAAACTCCCATCGAAGTACCCCCGTGTACAAGCGCACATCTAAATAACCGCCACAGGAACGAACTCACATCTAAATAACCCCCCAGGAACAAACTCCCATCTAACTTTCCGCCACAGGAACAAACACCAATCTAAATAACCCCCACAGGAACAAATTCCGTTCTAAATAACCCCCACAGGAACTAACTCCCATCTAAGTAACACTCACAGGAACATACTCCCATCTAAATAACTCCCACAGTAACAAACTCCCATCTAAATAAACCCCACAGGAACGATGTACCATCAGAATAGCTCCCACAGATATAAAAGCCAATCTAAATAACTCCCACAGGATCAAATTCCCATCAAAATAGCTCCCACAGGAACAAACCCCAATCGAAATAACTCCCACAGGAACAAACCCCCATCTAAATAACCGCCACAGGAACAAACTCCCATCTATATAACAAGCACAGGAATAAACTCCCATCTTAGTAAACCCCACAGGAACAAATTCCCATCGAAAAAATCCCCCAGGAACAAACTCCCATCTAAATACCTCCAGGAACAAACTCCCATCTAAATACCCCCGGGAGCAAACTCCCATCTAAATACCTCCAGGAACAAACTCCCATCTAAATACCCCCGGGAACAAACTCCTATCTAAATAACCCCCACAGGAACAAACTCCCATCTAAATAATCCCCCAGGAACAAACACCCATCTGAATAACTCCCACAGGAACAAACTCCCATCTAAATAACTCCCACAGGAACAAACTCCCATTTAAATAATTCCCACAGGAACAAACTCCATTCCAAATAACCCTCGGGAACAAACTCCCATGTAAATAACCCCCACCGGAACAAACTCCCATCTAAATAACCCCCACAGGAACGAACTCACATCTAAATAACCCCCCCAGGAACAAACTCCCATCTATCCTTCCGCCACAGGAACAAACACCAATCTAAATAACCCCCACAGGAACAAAGTCCGTTCTAAATAACCCCCACAGGAACTATCTCCCATCTAAATAACACCCACAGGAACATACTCCCATCTAAATAACTCCCACAGTAACAAACTCCCATCTAAATAAACCCCACAGGAACAAAGTACCATCAGAATAGCTCCCACAGGTATAAAAGCCAATCTAAATAACTCCCACAGGATCAAATTCCCATCAAAATAGCTCCCACAGGAACAAACCCCAATCGAAATAACTCCCACAGGCACAAACCCCCATCTAAATAACCCCCACAGGAACATACTCCCATCTAAACAACTCCCACAGTAACAAACTCCCATCTAAATAAACCCCACAGGAACAAATTCCCATCGAAATAAATCCCACAGGAACAAAGTACCAGCAAAATAGCTCCCACAGGTATAAACGCCAATCTAAATAACTCCCACAGGATCAAATTCCTATCAAAATAGCTCCCACAGGAATGAACGCCAATCTAAATCACCCCCACAGGAATGAACTCACATCTAAATAACCCCCCCCCCAGGAACAAACTCCCATCCTAGTAACCCGCACAGGAACAAATTCCCATCTAAATAATCCCCACAGGAACAAACTCCCATCTAAATAACTCCCACAGGTACAAACTGCCATCTAAATAACTCCCACAGGAACAAACTCCCATCTAAATACCCCCGGGAACAAACTCCCATGTAAATTACTCCCACAGGAACAAACAACATTCTAAATAACCCAGGCGAACAAACTCCCATCGAAGTACCCCCGGGTACAAGCGCACATCTAAATAACCCCCACAGGAACAAACTCCCATCTATTTAACCCTCACAGGAACAAAGACCCATCTGAATAACTCCCACAGGAACAAACTCCCATCTAAATAACTCCCACAGGAACAAACTCCCATTTAAATAACTCCCACAGGAACAAACTCCCATCTAAACACCCCCGGGAACAAACTCCCATGTAAATTACTCCCACAGGAACAAACTCCATTCCAAATAACCCTCGGGAACAAACTCCCATGTAAATAACCCCCACAGGAACAAACTCCCATCTAAATAACCCCCACAGGAACGAACTCACATCTAAATAACCCCCCTAGGAACAAACTCCCATCTAACTTTCCGCCACAGGAACAAACACCAATCTAAATAACCCCCACAGGAACAAATTCCGTTCTAAATAACCCCCACAGGAACTAACTCCCATCTAAGTAACACTCACAGGAACATACTCCCATCTAAATAACTCCCACAGTAACAAACTCCCATCTAAATAAACCCCACAGGAACAAAGTACCATCAGAATAGCTCCCACAGGTATAAAAGCCAATCTAAATAACTCCCACAGGATCAAATTCCCATCAAAATGGCTCCCACAGGAACAAACCCCAATCGAAATAACTCCCACAGGAACAAACCCCCATCTAAATAACCGCCACAGGAACAAACTCCCATCTATATAACAAGCACAGGAATAAACTCCCATCTTAGTAAACCCCACAGGAACAAATTCCCATCGAAAAAATCCCCCAGGAACAAACTCCCATCTAAATACCCCCAGGAACAAACTCCCATCTAAATACCCCCGGGAACAAACTCCCATCTAAATACCCCCGGGAGCAAACTCCCATCTAAATACCCCCGGGAACAAACTCCTATCTAAATAACCCCCACAGGAACAAACTCCCATCTAAATAATCCCCCAGGAACAAACACCCATCTGAATAACTCCCACAGGAACAAACTCCCATTTAAATAACTCCCACAGGAACAAACTCTCATGTAAATTACTCCCACAGGAACAAACTCCATTCCAAATAACCCTCGGGAACAAACTCCCATGTAAATAACCCCCACAGGAACAAACTCCCATCTAAATAACCCCCACAGGAACGTACTCACATCTAAATAACCCCCCCAGGAACAAACTCCCATCTAACTTTCCGCCACAGGAACAAACACCAATCTAAATAACCCCCACAGGAACAAAGTCCGTTCTAAATAACCCCCACAGGAACATACTCCCATCTAAATAACTCCCACAGGAACAAACTCCCATCTAAATAAACCCCACAGGAACAAACTCCCATCTAAATAACTCCCACAGGAACAAACTCCCATCTAAATAACCGCCACAGGAACAAACTCCCAACTGAATCACCCCCACAGGATCAAAGTCCCATCCAAATAACCACCACAGGTACAAACTCCCATCTATATAAACCCCACAGGAACAAACTCCCATCTGAATAATCCCCCCTGGAACAAACTCCCATCTTAGTAACACCCAAAGGAACAAATTCCCATCTAAATTATCCCCCGGGAACAAACTCCCATCCAAATAAGCCCCACAGCAACAAATTCCCACCTAAATAATCCCCCAGGAACAAACTCCCATCGAAATACCCCCGGGAACAAACTCCCATCTAAATAAAACCCACAGGAACAAACTCCCATCTAAATATTCCCCACAGGAACAAACACCAATCTAAATAACCCCCACAGGAACAAACTTCATTTAAATAACCGCCACAGGAACAAACACCCATCTAAATAACCCCCACAGGAACAAACTCCCAAATACATAACACCCACAGGAACAAACTCCCATCTAAATAGCTCCCACAGGAATAAACTCCACTCTAAATAAATCCCACAGGAACAAGTTACCATCACAATAAGTCCCACAGGAACAAACTCCAATCAAAATAACCCCCACAGGAACAAACTTCATTTAAATAACCGCCACAGGAACAAACACCCATCTAAATACCCCCACAGGAACAAACCCCCATCCAAATAACCCCCACAGGAATAAAATCCCATCTAAATAACTCCCACAGGAACAAGCTCCCATCTAAATAACCGCCGCAGGAACAAACTCCCATCTAAATAACCCCCACTGGAACAAATTCCCATCTAAGTAACTCCCACAGGAACAAACTCCCATCTAAATAACCCCCACAGGAACAAACTCCCAACTAAATAACTCCCACAGGAACAAACTCCCATCTAAATAACCCCACAGGAACAAATTCATATCTAAATAACTCCCACAGAAACAAAAAAACATCAAAATAGCTCCCACTGGAACAAACTCCAATCTAAATAACTCCCACAGGAAAAAACTCCCATCTAAATAACCCCCACAGGAACAAACACCCATCTAAATAACCAACACAGGAACAAATTCCCATCTAAATATACCCCACTGGAAAAAATTCCCATCTAAATAAATCCCACAGGAACAAAGTACCATCAAAATAGCTCCCACAGGAACAAACGCCAACCTACATAACCCCCACAGGAACAAACTCCCATCTAAATAACCCCCACAGGAACAAATTCCCATCTAAAGTACTCACACAGGATCAAATTCCCATCGAAATAGCTCCCACAGGAACAAAATCCAATCGAAATAACTCCCACAGGAACAAACTCCGATCTAAATAACCGCCACAGGAACAAACTCCCATCTATACAACCCACACAGGAATAAACTCCCATCCAAATAACCACCACAGGAACAAACCCCATCTATATAACCCCCACAGGCACAAATTCCCATCTAAAAAATTCCCCAGGAACAAACTCCCATCAAAATACCCCCAGGAACAAACTCCCATCTAATTACCCCCGGGAACAAACTCCCATCTAAATACCCCAGGGAACAAACTCCCATCTAAATAACCCCCACAGGAACAAACTACCATTTAAGTACACCCCACAGGAACAAACTCTCATCTAAATAACCGCCACTGGAACAAACTCCAATCTAAATAACCCCCACAGGAACAAACTCCCATCTAAATAACTGCCAGAGGAACAAACTCGCATCTAAATAAACCCCACAGGAACAAATTCATATCTAAATAACTCCCACAGGAACAAATTCCCATCAAAATTTCTCCCACAGGAACAAACTCCAATCTAAATAGCTCCCACAGGAACAAACCACAATCTAAATAACTCCCACAGGAACAAACTCCCATCTAAATAACCCCCACAGGAACAAACTACCATCGAAATAACCCCCACAGGAACAAACTCTCATCTAAATAACTCCCACAGGAACAAACTCCCATCTAAATAAACCCCACAGGAACAAATTCATATTCTAAATAGCTCCCACGGGAACAAACTGCCATCGAAATAACCCCCACAGGAATAAACTCCCATCCAAATAACTACCACAGGAACAAACTCCCATCTATTTAACCCCCACAGCAACAAATTCCCACCTAAATAATCCCCCAGGAACAAACTCCCATCTAAACACCCCCGGGAAAAAACTCCCATCTAAATACACCCGTGAACACATTCTCATCGAAATGACACCCACAGGAACAAACTCCCATCTAAATAATCCCCACAGGAACAAACTCCCATCTAAATACCCCCCACAGAAACAAGCTCCCATCTGAATAACCCCCACAGGTACAAATTCCCATCAAAATAGCTCCTGAAGGAAAAAACACAAATCAAAATAACTCCCACAGCAACAAACACCCATCTAAATAATCGCCACAGGAACAAACATCCATCTAAATAACCCCCACAGGAAGAAATTTCCATCTAAATAACACCCACAGGAACAAACTCCTATTTAAATAAAACCCACAGGAACAAACTCCCATCTAAATATTCCCCACAGGAACAAACTCCCATCTAAATACCCCCCACAGGAACAAACGCCCATCTAAATAACCCCCACAGGAACAAATTCCATTCAAAATAGCTCCCGCAGGAACAAACACCAATCTAAATAACTCAAAAAGCAACAAACTCCATTGAAATAACCGCCACAGGAACAAATTCCCATCTAAATAACCCTCACAGGAACAAACTCCCAAATAAATAACACCCACAGGAACAAACTCCCATCTAAATAGCTCCCACAGGAATAAACTCCATTCTAAATAAATCCCACAGGAACAAGTTCTTTTTTTTCTTTTTGGGCCTCCTTATCTCGAGAGACAATGGATACGCGCCTGGAGGTGGTCAGTGGTTTGTGAAGCAGCGCCTGGAGTGGCTATAAAGGCCAATTCTGGAGTGACAGGCTCTTCCACAGGTGCTGCAGAGAAATTTGTTTGTTGGGGCTGTTGCACAGTTGGCTCTCCCCTTGCGCCTCTGTCTTTTTTCCTGCCAACTACTAAGTCTCTTCGACTCGCCACAATTTAGCCCTGTCTTTATGGCTGCCCGCCAGCTCTGGCGAATGCTGGCAACTGACTCCCACGACTTGTGATCAATGTCACACGATTTCATGTCGCGTTTGCAGACGTCTTTATAACCGAGACATGGACGGCCGGTAGGTCTGATACCAGTGGCGAGCTCGCTGTACAATGTGTCTTTGGGGATCCTGCCATCTTCCATGCGGCTCACATGGCCAAGCCATCTCAAGCGCCGCTGACTCAGTAGTGTGTATAAGCTGGGGATGTTGGCCGCTTCAAGGACTTCATTTGCGATAGTCAGCACGGTTTTGTGAAAGGTAGGTCGTGCCTCACAAACCTTATTGAGTTTTTCGAGAAGGTGACCAAACAGGTGGATGAGGGTAAAGCCGTGGATGTGGTGTATATGGATTTCAGTAAGGCGTTTGATAAGGTTCCCCACGGTAGGCTATTGCAGAAAATACGCAAGTATGGGGTTGAAGGTGATTTAGAGCTTTGGATCAGAAATTGGCTAGCTGAAAGAAGACAGAGGGTGGTGGTTGATGGCAAATGTTCATCCTGGAGTTTAGTTACTAGTGGTGTACCGCAAGGTTCTGTTTTGGGGCCACTGCTGTTTGTCATTTTTATAAACGACCTGGATGAGGGTGTAGAAGGGTGGGTTAGTAAATTTGCGGATGACACGAAGGTCGGTGGAGTTGTGGATAGTGTCGAAGGGTGTTATAGGGTACAGAGGGACATAGATAGGCTGCAGAGCTGGGCTGAGAGATGGCAAATGGAGTTTAATGCGGAGAAGTGTGAGGTGATTCACTTTGGAAGGAGTAACAGCAATGCAGAGTACTGGGCTAATGGGAAGATTCTTGGTAGTGTAGATGAGCAGTGAGATCTTGGTATCCAGGTACATAAATCCCTGAAAGTTGCTACCCAGGTTAATAGGGCTGTTAAGAAGGCATATGGTGTGTTAGCCTTTATTAGTAGGGGGATCGAGTTTCAGAGCCACGGGGTCATGATGCAGCTGTACAAAACTCTGGTGAGGCCGCACCTGGAGTATTGCGTGCAGTTCTGGTCACCGCATTATAGGAAGGATGTCGAAGCTTTGGAAAGGGTGCAGAGGAGATTTACTAGGATGTTGCCTGGTATGGAAGGAAGGTCTTACGAGGAAAGGCTGAGGGACTTGGGGTTGTTTTCGTTAGAGAGAAGGAGGAGGAGAGGTGACTTAATAGAGACATACAAGATAATCAGAGGGTTAGATAGGGTGGATAGTGAGAGTCTTTTTCCTCGGATGAGGATGGCAAACACGAGGGGACATAGCTTTAAGTTGAGGGGTGAAAGATATAGGACAGATGTCAGAGGTAGTTTCTTTACGCAGAGAGTAGTAGGGGCGTGGAACGCCCTGCCTGCAACAGTAGTAGACTCGCCAACTTTAAGGGCATTTAAGTGGTCATTGGATAGACATATGGATGTAAATGGAATAGTGTAGGTCAGATGATCGGCGCAACATCGAGGGCCGAAGGGCCTGTACTGCGCTGTAATATTCTAATTCTAAAAAAAAAAAATTCTGTGTTGGAGATATAGTCCTGCCACCTGATGCCAAGTATTCTCCGAAGGCAGCGAAGATGGAATGAATTGAGACGTCGCTCTTGGCTGGCATACGTTGTCCAGGCCTCGCTGCCGTAGAGCAAGGTACTGAGGACACAGGCCTGATACACTCGGACTTTTGTGTTCCGTGTCAGTGCGCCATTTTCCCACACTCTCTTGGCCAGTCTGAACATAGCAGTGGAAGCCTTACCCATGCGCTTGTTGATTTCTGCATCTAGAGACAGGTTACTGGTGATAGTTGAGCCTAGGTAGGAACAAGTTACCATCACAATAAGTCCCACAGGAACAAACTCCAATAAAAATAACTCACACAGGAACAAACTCCCATCCAAATAATCCCCACAGGAACAAACTCCCATCTAAATACCCCCCACAGAAACAAGCTCCCATCTGAATAACCCCCACAGGTACAAATTCCCATCAAAATAGCTCCTGAAGGAACAAACACAAATCAAAATAACTCCCACAGCAACAAACACCCATCTAAATAATCGCCACAGGAGCAAACATCCATCTAAATAACCCCCACAGGAACAAATTTCCATCTAAATAACACCCACAGGAACAAACTCCCATTTAAATAAAACCCACAGGAACAAACCCCCATCTAAATATTCCCCACAGGAACAAACTCCCATCTAAATACCCCCCACAGGAACAAACGCCCATCTAAATAACCCCCACAGGAACAAACACCATTCAAAATAGCTCCCACAGGAACAAACACCAATCTAAATAACTCAAAAAGCAACAAACTCCATTTAAATAACCGCCACAGGAACAAACACCCATCTAAATAACCCCCACAGGAACAAATTCCCATCTAAATAACGCTCACAGGAACAAACTCCCAAATACATAACACCCACAGGAACAAACTGCCATCTAAATAGCTCCCACAGGAATAAACTCCATTCTAAATAAATCCCACAGGAACAAGTTACCATCACAATAAGTCCCACAGGAACAAACTCCAATCAAAATAACTCCCACAGGAACAAACTCCCATCCAAATAACCCCCACAGGAACAAATTCCCATCTAAATAACTCCCACAGGATAATATTCCCATCAAAATTGCTCCTACAGGAACAAACTCCTTTCTAAAGAACTCCCACAGGAACAAACTCCCATCTAAATAACCGCCACAGGAACAAACTCCCATCTAAATAACCCCCACAGGAATAAAATCCCATCCAAATAACCACCACAGGAACAAACTCCCACCTAAATAACCCCCCCAGGAACAAACGCCCATCTTAGTAACCCCCACAGCAACTAAATCCCATCTAAATAATCCCCCAGGAACAAACTCCCATCTAAATACCCCCGGGAACAAACTCCAATCTAAATAACCCCCAATGGAACAAACTCCCAATGCAATAACCCCCACAGGAACAAGCTCCCATCTCAATAACCGCCACAGGAACAAACTCCCATCTAAATAACACCCACAGGAACAAACTCCCATCTAAATAACCCCCACAGGAACAAACTCCCAACTAAATAACTCCCACAGGAACAAACTCCCATCTAAATAAACCCCACAGGAACAAATTCATATCTAAATAACTCCCACAGAAACAAAAAACCATCAAAATACCTCCCACTGGAACAAACTCCACTCTAAATAACCCCCACAGGAACAAACTCCCATCTAAATAACCACAACAGGAACAAATACACATCTAAATAACTCCCACAGGAACAAACTCCCATCTAAGTAAACCCCACAGGAACAAATTCATATTATAAATAGCTCCCACGGGAACAAACTGCCATCGAAATAACCCCCACAGGAATAAACTCCCATCCAAATAACTACCACAGGAACAAACTCCCATCTATATAACCCCCACAGCAGCAAATTCCCACCTAAATAATCCCCCAGGAACAAACTCCCATCTTAGTAACCCCCACAGGCACAAATGCCCATCTAAAAAATCCCCCAGGAACAAACTCCCATCTAAATAAACCCCACAGGAACAAATTCATATCTAAATAACTCCCACAGAAACAAAAACCCATCACATTTGCTCCCACATGAACTAACTCTAATCTAAATAACACCCACAGGAACAAACTCCCATCTAAATAACCGCCACAGGATCAAAATCCCATCTAAATAACCCCCATAGGAATAAACTCCCATCCAAATAACCAGCAAAGGAACAAACTCCCATCTATATAACCCCAACAGGAACAAATTCCCGTCTAAATAATCCCCCGGGAACAAACTCCCATCCAAATAGCCCCGGGAACAAACTCCCATTTAAATACCCCCAACAGGAACACACTCCCATCTACATAACCGCCACAGGAACAAACTCCCATCCAAATAACCCCCACAGGAACACATTCCCATCAAAATAGCTCCCACAGGAACAAACTCCAATCTAAATAACTCCCACATGAACAAACTCCAATCTAAATAACTCCCACAGGAACAAACTCCCATCCAAATAACCCCACCAGGAAAAAACTCCCATCTAAATAACCCACACAGGAACAAACTCCCATCTAAATAACTCCCACAGGAACAAACTCCCATTTAAATAAACCCCACAGGAACAAATTCATATCTAAAAAACTACAACGGGAACAAACTCCAATCAAAAAAATGCCCACAGGAATAAACTCCCATCCAAATAACAACAACAGGAACAAACCCCAATCTAAATAACTCCCACAGGAACAAACTCCCATCTAAATAACCGCCACAGGATCAAACTCCCATCTAAATAATCCCCCAGGAACAAACTCCCATCTAAATACCCCCCACAGGAACAAACTCCCATCTAAATAACCCACACAGGAACACATTCCATCAAAATAACTCCCTGAGGAGCAAACACCAATCTAAATAACTCCCACAAGAACAAACTCCCATCTAAGTCACCACCACAGGAACAAACACCCATCGAAATAACCCCCACAGGAACAGATTCCCATCTGAATAACCCCCACAGGAACAAACTCCCATCTAAATACCCCCACAGGAACAAACTCCCATCTAAATAGCTCCCACAGGAATAAACTCCCATTTAAACAAACCCCACAGGAACAAATTCCCATCTAAACAAATCCCACAGGAACAAATTACCATCAGAATAGCTCCCACAGGAACAAACTCCAATCTATATAACTCCCACAGGAACAAACTCCCATCAAAATACCCCCCACAGGAACAAACTCCCATCTAAATAATCCTCACAGGAACAAATTCCCATCCAAATAACTACCACAGGATCAAATTCCCATCAAGATTGCTCCCACAGGAACAAACTCCAATCTAAATAACTCCCACAGGAAAAAACTCCCACCTAAATAACACCCCAGGAACAAACTCCCATCTAAATAACTTTTGCAGGAATAAACTCCCATCTAAATAAACCCCACAGGAACAAATTCATATCTAAATAACTCCCAGGAAAAAACGCCCATCGAAATAAGCACCACAGCAACAAACTCCCATCTAAAAAACCCGGGAACTAACTCCCTTCTAAATAACCCCCACAGGAACAAACTCCCATCTAAATAATCCCCACAGGAACAAACTCCCATCTAAATAACCCTCACAGGAACAAATTCCCATCCAAATAACTACCACAGGATCAAATTCCCATCAAGATTGCTCCCACAGGAACAAACTCCAATCTAAATATCTCCCACAGGAACAAACTCCCACCTAAATAACACCCCAGGAACAAACTCCCATCTAAATACCACAGGGAACAAACTCCCATCTAAATAACCCCCACAGGAACAAATTCCCATCTAAATAACCCCCACAGGAACAAATTCGCATCCAAATAACTACCACAGGATCAAGTTCCCATCAAGATTGCTCCCACAGGAACAAACTCCCATCTAAATAACCCACAGGAACAAACTCCCATCTAAATAACTTTTGCAGGAATAAACTCCCATCTAAATAAACCCCACAGGAACAAATTCATATCTAAATAACTCCCAGGAAAAAACGCCCATCGAAATAACCCCCACAGGAATAAACACCCATCCAAATAAGCACCACAGCAACAAACTCCCATCTAAAAAACCCGGGAACTAACTCCCTTCTAAATAATCCCCACAGGAACAAACTCCCATCTAAATAATCCCCAAAGGAACAAATTCCCATCTAAATAACTCCCACAGGAACAAATTCCCATCAAAACAGCTCCCACAGGAACAAACACCAATCTAAATAACTCCCACAGAAACAAATTCCCAACTCAATTACCCCCGCAGGAACTAACTCCCATCTAAATTACCCACACAGGAACAAACTCCCATCTAAATAGCTCCCACAGGAATAAACGCCCATCTAAATTAACCCCACAGGAACAAACTCCCATCAACATTGCTTCCACAGGAACAAACTCCATTCCAAATAACTCCCACAGGTACAAACTCCCATCTAAATAACCGCCACAGGAACAAACACCCATCTAAATAACCCCCAAAGGAATACATTCCCATCCAAATAACCACCACAGGATCAAACTCCCATCTATATCACCCCCACAGGAACAAACTCCCATCTAAATAACCCACCCAGGAACAAACTCCCATCTTAGTAACCCCCACGGGAAAACATTCCCATCTAAGTAATCCCCCAGGAACAAACTCCCATTTAAATAGCCCCAGGAACAAACTCCCATCTAAATACCCACAGGAACAAACTCCTATCTAAATACCGCCGGGAACAAACTCCAATCTAAATACACCCGGGAACAAACTCCCATCTAAATAACCTCTTTTGGAACAAACTCACATTTGAACACCCCCAACAGGAAACAACTCCCATCGAAATAAACCCCACAGGAAAAAACTCCCATCTAAATAACCCCCACAGGAACAAATTCCCATCGAAATAACTCCCACAGGAACAAATTCCCATCAAAGTTGATCCCACAGGAAGAAACTCCAATCCAAATAACTCCCACCGGATCAAACTCCCATCTAAATAACCCCCAGAGGAATAAACTCCCATCCAAATAACCACCACAGGAACAAACTCCCATCTATATAACCCGCACAGGAACAAATTCCCATCTAAATAACCACCCCAGGAACAAACTCCCATCTTAGTAACACCCACAGGAACACATTCCCATCTAAATAATCTCCCAGGAACAAACTTCCATCCAAATACCCCCGGGAACAAACTCCCATCTAAATATCTCCCACAGGAACAAACTCCCATCTAAATATCCCCCACAGGAACAAATTACCATCTAAATAATCCCCACAGGAACAAAGTCCCATCTAAATAACCCCGGGAACAATCTCCAATCTAAATACCCCCCACAGGAACAAATTCCCATCTAAATAATCCCCCAGGAACAAACTTCCATCCAAATACCCCCGGGAACAAACTCCCATCTAAATATCCCCGGGTACAAACTCCCATCCAAATAACTTCCACAGGAACAAATTCCCATCTAAATAACTCCCACAGGAACAAACTCCCATCTAGATAACCGCCACAGGAACAAACTCCCATCAAAATAACACCCACAGGAACAAACACCCATCTAAATATCCCCCACAGGAACAAATTCCCATCTAAATAAACCCCACAGGAACAAACTCCCATTTAAATTTCTCCCACAGGAACAATCTCACATCTGAATACCGCCGGGAACAAACTCTCATGTAAATTACTCCCACAGGAATAAACTCCCATCTACATAACACCCACAGGAACGAACTCACATCTAAATAACCTCCCCCCCCCAGGAACAAAATCCCATCTTAGTAACCCCCACAGGAACAAATTCCCATCTATATAACCCCTGGAACAAACTCCCATCTAAATACCCCCCACAGTAACAAACTCCCATCCATATAACCCCACAGGAAAAAACTCCCATCTAAATAATCCACGGGAACTAACTCCCATCCAAATAACCACCACAGGAACAAACCCCATCCTTATAACCCCCACAGGAACAAATTCCCATCTAAATAACTGCCAGAGGAACAAACTCGCATCTAAATAAACCCCACAGGAACAAATTCATATCTAAATAACTCCCACAGGAACAAACACCAATCTAAATAACTCCCACAGGAACAAACACCAATCTAAATAACTCCCACAGGAACAAACTCCCATCTAAATACCCCCCACAGTAACAAACTCCCATCCATATAACCCCACAGGAAAAAACTCCCATCTAAATAATCCACGGGAACTAACTCCCATCCAAATAACCACCACAGGAACAAACCCCATCCTTATAACCCCCACAGGAACAAATTCCCATCTAAATAACTGCCAGAGGAACAAACTCGCATCTAAATAAACCCCACAGGAACAAATTCATATCTAAATAACTCCCACAGGAACAAACACCAATCTAAATAACTCCCACAGGAATAAACTCCCTTCTAAATAAACCCCACAGGAACAAATTCCCATCAACATTGCTTCCACAGGAACAAACTCCTATCCAAATAACTCCCACAGGTACAAACTCCCATCTAAATAACCGCCACAGGAACACACTCCCATCTAAATAACCCCCACAGGAATAAATTCCCATCCAAATAACCACCACAGGATCAAACTCCCATCTATATAACCCCCACAGGAGCAAATTTCCATCTAAATAACCCCCCAGGAACAAACTCCCATCTTAGTAAACCACACAGGAAAAAATTCCCATCCAAATAATCCCCCAGGAACAAACTCCCATTTTAATAGCCCCAGGAACAAACTCCCATCGAAATACCCACAGAAACAAACTCCTATCTAAATACCGCCGGGAACAAACTCCGATCTAAATACACCCGGGAACAAACTTCCATCTAAATAACCTCTTTTGGAACATACTCACATTTGAACACCCCCAACAGGAAACAACTCCCATCGAAATAAACCCCACAGGAAAAAAACTCCCTTCTAAATAACCCCCACAGGAACAAATTCCCATCGATATAACTCCCACAGGAACAAATTCCCATCAAAGTTGAGCCCACAGGAAGAAACTCCAATCCAAATAACTCCCACCGGAACAAACTCCCATCTAAATAACCGCCACAGGATCAAACTCCCATCTAAATAACCCCCAGAGGAATAAACTCCCATCCAAATAACCACCACAGGAACAAACTCCCATCTAAATAAACCCCACAGGAAAAAAACTCCCTTCTAAATAACTCCCACAGGAACAAATTCCCATCAAAGTTGAGCCCACAGGAAGAAACTCCAATCCAAATAACTCCCACCGGAACAAACTCCCATCTAAATAACCGCCACAGGATCAAACTCCCATCTAAATAACCCCCAGAGGAATAAACTCCCATCCAAATAACCACCACAGGAACAAACTCCCATCTATATAAACCCCACAGGAACAAACTCCCATCTTAGTAACACCCACAGGAACAAATTCCCATCTAAATAATCCCCCAGGAACAAACTTCCATCCAAATACCCCCGGGAACAAACTCCCATTTAAATACCCCCCACAGGAACAAACTCCCATTTAAATAACCGCCACAGGAACAAACTCCCATCTAAATAATCCCCACAGGAACAAATTCATATCTAAATAACTCCCACAGAAACAAAAACCCATCAAAATAGCTCCCACAGGAACAAACTCCAATCTAAATAACCTCCACAGGAATAAACTCCCATCCAAATAACAAGCACAGGAACAAACCCCCATCTAAATAACCCCCACAGGAACAAACTCCCATCTAAATAACCTCCACAGGAACAAACTCCAATCTAAATAACCTCCACAGGAACAAACTCCCATCTAAATAACCTCCACAGGAATAAACTCCCATCCAAATAACAAGCACAGGAACAAACCCCCATCTAAATAACCGCCACAGGATCAAACTCCCATCTAAATTACCCCCACAGGAATAACCTCCCATCCAAATAACCAGCACAGGAACAAACTCCCATCTATATAACCCCCACAGGAACAAACTCCCATCTAAATAACCGCCCCATGAACGAACTCCCATCTTAGTAAACACCCACAGGAACAAATTCCCATCTAAAAAATCCCCCAGGAACAAACTCACATCCAAATACCCCCGGGAACAAACTCCCATTTAAATACCCCCCACAGGAACAAACTCCCATCTAAATAAGCGCCACAGGAACAAACTCCCATCTAAATAACTCCCACATGAACAAATTCCCATCAAAATAGCTCCCACAGGAACAAACTCCAATCTAAATAACTCCCACAGGAACAATCTCACATCTAAATACCGCCGGGAACAAACTCTCATGTAAATTACTCCCACAGGAACAAACTCCCATCTAAATAACCCACGGGAACAAACTCCCATCTAAATAACCCCCACAGGAACAAACTCCCATCTACATAACACCCAGAGGAACGAACTCACATCTAAATAACCTCCCCCCGCAGAAACAAAATCCCATCTTAGTAACCCCCACAGGAACAAATTCCCATCTATATAACCCCGGGAACAAACTCCCAACTAAATACCCCCCACAGGAACAAACTCCCATCTAAATACCCCCCACAGTAACAAACTCCCATCCATATAACCCCCACAGGAAAAAACTCCCATCTAAATAATCCACGGGAACTAACTCCCATCCAAATAACCACCACAGGAACAAACTCCCATCTATATAAACCCCACAGGAACAAACTCCCATCTTAGTAACACCCACAGGAACAAATTCCCATCTAAATAATCCCCCAGGAACAAACTTCCATCCAAATACCCCCGGGAACAAACTCCCATTTAAATACCCCCCACAGGAACAAACTCCCATTTAAATAACCGCCACAGGAACAAACTCCCATCTAAATAATCCCCACAGGAACAAATTCATATCTAAATAACTCCCACAGAAACAAAAACCCATCAAAATAGCTCCCACAGGAACAAACTCCAATCTAAATAACCTCCACAGGAATAAACTCCCATCCAAATAACAAGCACAGGAACAAACCCCCATCTAAATAACCCCCACAGGAACAAACTCCCATCTAAATAACCTCCACAGGAACAAACTCCAATCTAAATAACCTCCACAGGAACAAACTCCCATCTAAATAACCTCCACAGGAATAAACTCCCATCCAAATAACAAGCACAGGAACAAACCCCCATCTAAATAACCGCCACAGGATCAAACTCCCATCTAAATTACCCCCACAGGAATAACCTCCCATCCAAATAACCAGCACAGGAACAAACTCCCATCTATATAACCCCCACAGGAACAAACTCCCATCTAAATAACCGCCCCATGAACGAACTCCCATCTTAGTAAACACCCACAGGAACAAATTCCCATCTAAAAAATCCCCCAGGAACAAACTCACATCCAAATACCCCCGGGAACAAACTCCCATTTAAATACCCCCCACAGGAACAAACTCCCATCTAAATAAGCGCCACAGGAACAAACTCCCATCTAAATAACTCCCACATGAACAAATTCCCATCAAAATAGCTCCCACAGGAACAAACTCCAATCTAAATAACTCCCACAGGAACAATCTCACATCTAAATACCGCCGGGAACAAACTCTCATGTAAATTACTCCCACAGGAACAAACTCCCATCTAAATAACCCACGGGAACAAACTCCCATCTAAATAACCCCCACAGGAACAAACTCCCATCTACATAACACCCAGAGGAACGAACTCACATCTAAATAACCTCCCCCCGCAGAAACAAAATCCCATCTTAGTAACCCCCACAGGAACAAATTCCCATCTATATAACCCCGGGAACAAACTCCCAACTAAATACCCCCCACAGGAACAAACTCCCATCTAAATACCCCCCACAGTAACAAACTCCCATCCATATAACCCCCACAGGAAAAAACTCCCATCTAAATAATCCACGGGAACTAACTCCCATCCAAATAACCTCCACAGGAACAAGCCCCATCTATATAACCCCCACAGGAACAAACTCCCATCTAAATAACCCCCCAAGGAACAAGCTCCCATCTTAGTAACCCCCACAGGAACAAATTCCCATCTAAAAAATCCCCCAGGAACAAACTCCCATCTAAATACCCCCAGGAACAAACTCCCACCTAAATACCCCCAGGAACAAACTCCCATCTAAATACCCCCGGGAACAAAGTCCCATCTAAATACCCCAGGGAACAAACTCCCATCTAAATAACAACCACAGGAACAAACTACCATTTAAATGCACCCCACCGAAACAAACTCCTATCTAAATAACCCCCACAGGAACAAATTCCCATCTAAATAACTCCCAAAGGAACAAACTGCAATCTAAATAACTGCCAGAGGAACAAACTCCCATCTAAATAAACGCCACATGAACAAATTCATATCAAAATAGCTCGACAGGAACAAACTCCAATCTAAGTAACTCCCACAGGAACAAACCACAATCTAAGTAACTCCCACAGGAACAAACTCCCATCTAAATAACCCCCACAGGAACAAACTACCATCGAAATAACCCCCACAGGAACAAACTCTCATCTAAATAACTCCCACAGGAACAAACTCCCATCTCAATAAACCCCACAGGAAAAAAATCATCTTCTAAAAAGCTCCCACGGGAACAAGCCGCCATCGAAATAACCCCCACAGGAATAAACTCCCATCCAAATAACTACCACAGGAACAAACTCCCATCTATATAACCCCCACAGCAACAAATTCCCACCAAAATAATCCCCCAGGATCAAACTCCCATCTAAATACCCCAGGGAACAAACTCCCAACTAAATACACCCGGGAACAAATTCTCATTTAAATAACACCCACAGGAACAAACTCCCATCTAAATACGCCCCACAGGAACAAACCCCCATCTAAATAACCCCCACAGGTACAAATCCCCATCAAAATAGCTCCTGCAGGAACAAACACAAATCAAAATAACTCCCACAGGAACAAACTGCCATCTAAATAATCGCCACAGGAACAAACATCCATCTAAATAACCCCCACAGGAACAAACTACAATCTAAATAACTCCCAAAGGAACAAACTCCCATCTAAATATCCCCACAGGAACAAATTACCATCTAAATAACTCCAACAGGAACCAGTTCCCATCTAAATAACTCCAACAGGATCAAATTCCCATCAAAATTGCTCCCACAGGAACAAACCCCAATCTAAATAACTCCCACAGGAACAAACTCCCATCAAAATAACCGCCACAGGAACAAACTCCCATCTAAATAACTCCCACAGGAACAAACACCCATCTAAATAAATCCCCCAGGAACAAACTCCCATCTGAATAAATCCCCCAGGAACAAACTCCCATCTTAGTAACCCCCACAGGAACAAATTCCCATCTCAATAATCCCCCAGGAACAAACTCCCATCTAAATACCCCCAGGAACAAACTCCCATCTAAATACCCACAGGAACAAATTCCCATCTAAGTATCCCCGGGAACAAACTCCCATCTAAATAACCCCCAAAGGAACAAACTCCCATTTCAATACCCCCCACAGGCACAAGCTCCCATCTAAATAAACGCCACAGGAACAAACTCCCATCTAAATAACCCCGCAGGAACAAATTCCCATCTAAATAACTCTCACAGGAACAAACTCCCATCCACATAACCCCCACAGGAACAAACTCCCATCTAAATAACTCCCACAGGAACAAACTCCCATCTAAATAAACCCCACAGGAAGAAATTCATATCTAAATAACTCCCACAGAAACAAAAACCCATCAAAATAGCTCCCACAGGAACTAACTCCAATCTAAATAACACCCACAGGAACAAACTCCCATCGAAATAACCGCCACAGGATAAAACTCCCATCTAAATAACCACCACAGGAATAAACTACCATCCAAATAACCAGCACAGGAACAAACTCCCATCTATATAACCCCAACAGGAACAAATTCCCATCTAAATAATCCCCCAGGAACAAACTCCCATTCAAATACCCCCGGGAACAAACTCCCATTTAAATACCCCCCACAGGAACAAACTCCCATTTAAATAACCGCCACAGGAACAAACTCCCATCTAAATAATCCCCACAGGAACAAATTCATATCTAAATAACTCCCACAGAAACAAAAACCCATCAAAATTGCTCCCACAGGAACAAACTCCCATCTAAATAGCCGCCACAGGATCAAAATCCCATCTAAATAACCTCCACAGGAATAAACTCCCATCCAAATAACAAGCACAGGAACAAACCCCCATCTAAATAACCGCCACAGGATCAAACTCCCATCTAAATAACCCCCACAGGAATAAACTCCCATCCAAATAACCAGCACAGGAACAAACTCCCATCTAAATAACCGCCCCATGAACGAACTCCCATCTTAGTAACACCCACAGGAACAAATTCCCATCTAAAAAATCCCCCAGGAACAAACTCACATCCAAATACCCCCGGGAACAAACTCCCATTTAAATACCCCCCACAGGAACAAACTCCCATCTAAATAAGCGCCACAGGAACAAACTCCCATCTAAATAACTCCCACATGAACAAATTCCCATCAAAATAGCTCCCACAGGAACAAACTCCAATCTAAATAACTCCCACAGGAACAAACTGCCATCTAAATAACCCCACCAGGAACAAACTCCCATCGAAATAACCCCCACAGGAACAAACTCCCACCTAAATAACTCCCACAGGAACAAACACCCATCTAAATAAAACCCACAGGAACTAATTCATATCTAAATAACTCCAACGGGAACAAACTCCAATCGAAAAAACCCCCACAGGAATAAACTCCCATCCAAATAACAACCACAGGAACTAACTCCCATCTATGTAACCCCCACAGCTACAAATTCCCATCTAAATAATCCTCCAGGAAAAAACTCCCATCTAAATACCTCCGGGAACAAACTCCCATCTAAAAACCCCTGGGAACTAACTCCCATCTAAATACCCCCCACAGGAACAAACTCCCATCTAAATAACCCCCACAGGAACAAATTCCCATCTAAATAACCCACACAGGAACAAACCCCCATCTAAATAACCCCCACAGGAACAAACTCCCATCTAAATAGCTCCCACAGGAATAAACTCCTATTTAAATAAACCCCACAGGAACAAATTCCCGTCTAAATAAATCCCACAGGAACAAATTACCATCAAACTAACTCCCACAGGAACAAACTCCAATCTAAATAACACCCACAGGAACAAACTCCCATCAAAATACCCCCCACAGGAACAAATTACCATTTAAATAAGCCCCACAAGAACAAATTCCCATCCAAATAACTACCACAGGATCAAATTCCCATCAAGATTGCTCCCACAGGAACAAACTCCCATCTAAATAACCCAGGCAACAAACTCCCATCTAAGTAAACCCCACAGGAACAAACTCCCATCTAAATAACCCCCACAGGAACAAATTCCCATCCAAATAACTACCACAGGATCAAATTCCCATCAAGATTGCTCCCACAGGAACAAACTCCCATCTAACTAACCCTCAGGAACAATCTCCAATCCAAATAACTTTTGCAGGAACAAACTCCCACCTAAAGAAACCCCACAGGAACAAATTCATATCTAAATAACTCCCACGGGAATAAACGCCCATCAAAATAACCCCCACAGGAATAAACCCCCATCCAAATAACCCCCACAGGAACAAACTCCCATCTAAATAATCCCCACAGGAACAAACTCCCATCTATATTACCCCCACAGGAACAAATTCCCATCTAAATAACTCCCACAGGAACAAATTCCCATCAAAATAGCTCCCACAGGAACAAACACCAATCTAAATAACCCCCACAGGAACAAATTCCCATCTAAATTATCACCACAGGAACAAAATCCCATCTACATAACCCCCACAGGAATAAAATCCCATCCAAATAACCACCACAGGAACAAACTCCCATCTATATAACCCCCACAGGAACAAAGTCCCATCTAAATAACCCCCACAGGAATAAAATCCCATCCAAATAACCACCACAGGAACAAACTCCCATCTATATAACCCCCACAGGAACAAACTCCCATCTAAATAACCCCCCCAGGAACAAACTCCCATCTTAGTAACCCCCACAGGAACAAATTCCCATCTAAATAATCCCCCAGGAACCAGCTCCCATATAAATAGCCCCAGGAACAAACTCCCATCCAAATACCCACAGGAACAAACTCCCATCTAAATACCCCCGGGAACAAACTCCCATCTAAGTACCCCCGGGAATAAACTCCCATCTGAATAACCTCTTTTGGAACAAACTCACATTTCAACACCCCCCACAGGAACAAACTCCCATCTAAATAAACCCCACAGGAAAAAACTCCCATCTAAATATCCCCCACAGGAACAAATTCCCATCTAAATAACTCCCACAGGAACAAATTCCCATCAAAGTTGATCCCACAGGAACAATCTCCAATCCAAATAACTCCCACCGGAACAAACTCCCATCTAAATAATCGCCACAGGATCAAACTCCCATCTAAATAAATCCCACAGGAATGAACCCCCATCCAAATAACAACCACAGGAACAAACTCCCATCTATATAACCCCCACAGGAACAAATTCTCATCTAAATAACCACCCCATGAACAAACTCCCATCTTAGTAACACCCGCAGGAACAAATTCCCATCTAAATAATCCCCCAGGAACAAACTTCCATCCAAATACCCCCGGGAACAAACTCCCATCTAAATACACCCGCGTACAAACTCCCATCTAAATAACGTCCACAGGAGCAAATTCCCATCAAAATAGCTGCCACAGGAACAAACTCCAATCTAAATAACTCCCACAAGATCAAACTCCCATCCAAATAACCGCCGCAGGAACAAACTCCCATCTAAATAACTCCCACAGGAACAAACTCCCATCTAAATATCCCCCACAGGAACAAATTCCCATCTAAATAATCCCCACAGGAACAATCCCCCATCTAAATAACTCCTTCAGGAACAAACTCACATCTAAATACCGCCGGGAACAAACTCTCATGTAAATTACTCCCACAGGAATAAACTCCCATCTAAATAACCCACGGGAACAAACTCTCATCTAAATAACTCACGGGAACAAACTCCCATCTAAATAACTCACGGGAACAAACTCCCATCTAAATAACTCACGGGAACAAACTCCCATCTAAATAACCCCCACAGGAACAAACTCCCATCGACATAACACCCACAGGAACGAACTCACATCTAAATAAACGCCCCCCAGGAACAAAATCCCATCTTAGTTGCACCCACAGGAACAAACTCCCATCTAAATAACCCACGGGAACAAACTCTCATCTAAATAACTCACGGGAACAAACTCCCATCTAAATAACTCACGGGAACAAACTCCCATCTAAATAACTCACGGGAACAAACTCCCATCTAAATAACCCCCACAGGAACAAACTCCCATCGAAATAACCCCCACAGGAACAAACTCCCATCTAAATAAACGCCCCCCAGGAACAAAATCCCATCTTAGTTGCACCCACAGGAACAAACTCCCATCTAAATACCCCCCACAGGAACAAATTCCCATCTAAATAAACCCCCAGGAACAAACTTCCATCCAAATACCCCCGGGAACAAACTCCCATCTAAATATCCCCGTTTGCAAACTCCCATCCAAATAACTTCCACAGGAACAAATTCCCATCAAAATAGCTCCCACAGGAACAAACGCCAATCTAAAAAACTCCCACAGGAACAAACTCCCATCTAAATATCCCCCACAGGAACAAATTCCCATCTAAATAATCCCCACAGGAACAATCTCCCATCTAAATAACGCCGACAGGAACATACTCTCATCTAAATACCGCCGGGAACAAACTGTCATGTAAATTACTCCCACAGGAACAAACTCCCATCTAAATAACCCACGGGAACAAACTCCCATTTAAATAACCCACGGGAACAAACTCCCATCTAAATAACCCCCACAGGAACAAACTCCCATCTACATTACACCCACATGAATGAACTCACATCTAAATAACCCCCACAGGAACAAGTTCCCATCTATATAACCCCGGGAACAAACTCCCATCTAAATACCCCCCACAGTAACAAACTCCCATCCATATAACCCCCACAGGAAAAAACGCCCATCTAAATAATCCACGGGAACGAACTCCCATCTAAATAACCTCCACAGGAACAAATCCCCATCTAAATAAACCCCACAGGAACAAACTCCCATCCAAATAACACCCACAGGAACAAACTCCCATCTAAATAATCCACGGGAACTAACTCCCATCTAAATAGCCCCCATAGGAACAAACTCCCATCTAAATAACCCACAGGAACAGACTCCCATCCAAATAATCATCACTGGAACAAACTCCCATCTATCTAACCGCACAGGAACAAACTCCCATCGAAATAGCACCACCCCTCCACCTCCAAAGGAAAAGACTCCCATCTAAATAACCCCCACAGGAACAAACCCCCAGCTAAATAACCCCCACAGGAACAAACTCCCATCTAAATAGCCCACGGGAACAAACTCCCATCTAAATAACCTCCACAGGAAAAAACTCCCATCTTAATAACTCCCACAGGAACTAACTCCCATCTACATAAACCCCACAGGAACAAATTCCCATCTAAATAACTCCCATAAGAACACATTACCATCAAAGTAGCTCCCCCTGGAACAAACTCCAATCAAAATAACTCCCACAGGAACAAATTCCTATCTAAATAACTCCCACAGGATCAAACTCCCATCTAAATACCCACCCACAGGAACAAACTCCCATCTAAATAACCCCCACAGGAGCAAATTCCTATCTAAATAACTCCCACAGGATCAAATTCCCATCAAAATTGCTCCCACAGGAACAAACTCCAATCTAAATAACTCCCACAGGAACAAACTCCCATCTAAATAACCGCCACAGGAACAAACTCCCATCTATCTAAACCCCACAGGAACAAATTCCCATCTAAATAACCCCCCCAGGAACAAACTCCCATCTTAGTAACACCCACAGGAACAAATTCCAATCTAAATAATCCCCCAGGAGCAAACTCCCATCCAAATACCCCCGGGAACAAACTCCCATCTAAATACCCCCGGGTACAACCTTCCATCTAAATAACTTCCACAGGAACAAATTCCCATCAAAATAGCTCCCACAGGAACAAACTCCCATCTATATAACTCCCACAGGAACAAACTCCCATCTAAATATGCGCCACAGGAACAAACTCCCATCTAAATAACTCCCAGAGGAACAAACTCCAATCTAAATAACTCCCACAGGAACAAACTCCCATCTAAATATGCGCCACAGGAACAAACTCCCATCTAAATAACTCCCAGAGGAACAAACTCCCATCTAAATAACCCCCACAGGAACAAATCCCCAACTAAATAACCCCCACAGGAACAAACTCCCATCTAAATAACCCACGGGAACAAACTCCCATCTAAATAACCTCCACAGGAAAAAACTCCCATCTTAATAACTCCCACAGGAACTAACTCCCATCTACATAAACCCCACAGGAACAAATTCCCATCTAAATAACTCCCATAGGAACAAATTACTATCAAAATAGCTCCCCCTGGAACAAACTCCAATCTAAATAACTCCCACAGGAACAAACTCCCATCTAAATAACTCCCCCAGGAGCAAACTCCCATCCAAATACCCCCGGGAACAAACTCCCATCTAAATACTCCCGGGTACAACCTGCCATCTAAATAACTTCCACAGGAACAAATTCCCATCAAAATAGCTCCCACAGGAACAAACTCCAATCTAAATAACTCCCACAGGAACAAACTCCCATCTAAATATGCGCCACAGGAACAAACTCCCATCTAAATAACTCCCAGAGGAACAAACTCCCATCTAAATATCCCCCACAGGAACAAATTCCCATCTAAATAATCCCCACAGGAACTAACTCCCATCGATATAACTCCCACAGGAACACACTCACAGCTAAATACCGTCGGGAACACACTCTCATGTAAATTACTCCCACAGGAACAAACTCCCATCGAAGTAACCCACGGGAACAAACTCCCATCTAAATAACCCACGGGAACAAACTCCCATCTAAATAACCCCCACAGGAACAAACTCCCATCTAAATAACCCCCACAGGAGCAAATTCCTATCTAAATAACTCCCACAGGATCAAATTGCCATCAAAATTGCTCCCACAGGAACAAACTCCAATCTAAATAACTGCCACAGGAACAAACTCCCATCTAAATAACCGCCACAGGAACAAACTCCCGTCTAAATACCCACCCACAGGAACAAACCCCCATCTAAATTACCCCCACAGGAACAAACTCCAATCTAAATAACTCCCACAGGAACAAACTCCCTTCTAAATAACCGCCACTGGAACCAACTCCCTTCTAAATACCACCCACAGGAATAAAATCCCATCCAAATAATCACCACAGGAACAAACTCCCATCTATGTAAACCCCACAGGAATAAACTCCCATCTAAATAACCACCCCAGGAACAAACTCCCATCTTAGTAACCCCCACAGGAAGCAATTCCCATCTAAATAACCCACGGGAACAAACTCCCACCTAAATACCCCCGGGAAGAAACACCCATCTAAATAAACGCCACAGGAACAAATTCCCATCAAAATAGCTCGCACAGGAACAAACTCCAATCTAAATAACTCCCACAGGAACAAGCTCCAATCTAAATAACCCCCACAGGAACACATTCACATCTAAATAACTCCCACAGGATCAAATTCCCATCAACATTGCTCCCACAGGAACAAACTCCTATCCAAATAACTCCCACAGGTACAAACTCCCATCAAAATAAACGCCACAGGAACAAACTCCCATCTAAATACCCCCAACAGGAATAAAATCCCATCCAAATAACCACAACAGGAACAAGCTCCCATCTATATAACCCCCACAGGAACAAACTCCCATCTAAATAACCCCCCCAGGAACAAACTCCCATCTTCGAGAACCCCACAGGAACAAATTCCCATCTAAATAATCCCCCAGGAACAAACTCCCACTTAAATAGCCCCAGGAACAAACTCCCATCTAAATACCCATTGGAACAAACTCCCATCTAAATACCCCCGGGAACAAACTCCCATCTAAATAACCTCCAGAGGAAAAAAACTCCCATCTTAATAACTCCCACAGGAACAAACTCCCATCTCCATAAACCCCACAGGAACAAATTCCCATCTAAATAACTCCGATAGGAACAAATTACTATCAAAATAGCTCCCCCTGGAACAAACTCCAATCTAAATAACTCCCACAGGAACAAACTCCCATCTAAATAACCCCCACAGGAGCAAACTCTCATCTAAATACCCACCCACAGGAACAAACTCCCATCTAAATAACCCCCACAGGAGCAAATTCCTATCTAAATAACTCCCACAGGATCAAATTCCCATCAAAATTGCTCCCACAGGAACAAACTCCAATCTATATAAATCCCACAGGAACAAATTCCCATCTAAATAACCCCCACAGGAACAAACTCCCATCTTAGTAACACCCACAGGAACAAATTCCAATCTAAATAATCCCCCAGGAGCAAACTCCCATCCAAATACCCCCGGGAACAAACTCCCATCTAAATACCCCCGGGTGCAACCTGCCATCTAAATAACTTCCACAGGAACAAATTCCCATCAAAACAGCTCCCACAGGAACAAACTCCAATCTAAATAACTCCCACAGGAACAAACCCCCATCTAAATAACCGCCACAGGAACAAACTCCCATCTAAATAACTCCCAGAGGAACGAACTCCCATCTAAATATCCCCCACAGGAGCAAATTCCCATCTAAATAATCCCCACAGGAACAAACTCCCATCGAAATAACTCCCACAGGAACACACTCACAGCGAAATAGCGCCGGGAACAAACTCTCATGTAAATTACTCCCACAGGAACAAACTCCCATCTGAGTAACCCACGGGAACAAACTCCCATCTAAATAACCCACGGGAACAAACTCCCATCTAAATAACCCCCACAGGAACAAACTCCCATCTAAATAGCACCCACAGGAACGAACCCCCATCTAAATAACCCCCACAGGAGCAAATTCCTATCTAAATAACTCCCACAGGATCAAATTCCCATCAAAATTGCTCCCACAGGAACAAACTCCAATCTAAATAACTGCCACAGGAACAAACTCCCATCTAAATAACCGCCACAGGAACAAACTCCCGTCTAAATACCCACCCACAGGAACAAACCCCCATCGAAATAACCCCCACAGGAACAAACTCCAATCTGAATAACTCCCACAGGAACAAACTCCCTTCTAAATAACCGCCACTGGAACCAACTCCCATCTAAATACCACCCAGTGGAATAAACTCCCATCCAAATAACCACCCCAGGAACAAACTCCCATCTTAGTAACCCCCACAGGAAGCAATTCCCATCTAAATAACCCACGGGAACAAACTCCCATCTAAATAGCCCCAGGAACAAACTCCCATCTAATTACCCCCAGGTGCAAGCTCCCACCTAAATACCCCCGGGAATAAACACCCATCTAAATAAACCCCACAGGAACAAATTCCCATCAGAATAGCTCCCACAGGAACAAACTCCCATCTAAATAACCCCCACAGGAGCAAATTCCTATCTAAATAACTCCCACAGGATCAAATTCCCATCAAAATTGCTCCCACAGGAACAAACTCCAATCTAAATAACTCCCACAGGAACAAGCTCCAATCTAAATAACCCCCACAGGAACACATTCACAACTAAATAACTCCCACAGGATCAAATTCCCATCAACATTGCTCCCACAGGAACAAACTCCTATCCAAATAACTCCCACAGGTACAAACTCACATCAAAATAACCGCTACAGGAACAAAATCCCATCTAAATACCCCCGACAGGAATAAAATCCCATCCAAATAACCACCACAGGAACAATTTTCCATCTATATAACCCCCACAGGAACAAACTCCCATCTAAATAACCACTCCAGGAACAAACTCCCATCTTAGTTAACCCCACAGGAACAAATTCCCATCTAAATAATCCCCCAGGAACAAACTCCCATCTAAATACCCCCGGGAACAAACTCGACATCTAAATTCCCCCGGGAACAAACTCCCATCTAAATAACCTCTTTTGGAACAAACCAACATTTCAACACCCCCCACAGGTACAAACTCCCATCTAAATAAACCCCACAGAAACAAATTCCCATCTAAATAACTCCCACAGGAAAAAATTCCCATCAAAGTTGATCCCACAGGAACAAACTCCAATCCAAATAACTCCCACAGGAACAAATTCCCATCTTAATAACCGCCACAGGATCAAACTCCCATCCAAATAACCACCACAGGAACAAACTCCCATCTATATAAACCCCACAGGACCAAATTCCCATCTAAATAACCACCCCAGGAACAAACTCCCATCTAAGTAACACCCACAGGAACAAATTCCCATCTAAATAATCCCCCAGGAACAAACTCCCATCCAAATACCCCCGGGAACAAACTCCCATCTATATAAACCCCACAGGACCAAATTCCCATCTAAATAACCACCCCAGGAACAAACTCCCATCTTAGTAACACCCACAGGAACAAATTCCCATCTAAATAATCCCCCAGGAACAAACTCCCATCCAAATACCCCCGGGTACAACCTCCCATCTAAATACATTCCACAGGAACAAATTCCCATCAAAATAGTTCCCACAGGAACAAACTCCAATCTAAATAACTCCCACAGGAACAAACTCCCATCTAAATAACCGCCACAGGAACAAACTCCCATCTAAATAACTCCCACAGGAACAAACTCCCATCTAAATATCCCCCACAGGAACAAATTCCCTTCTAAATAATCCCCACAGGAACAAACTCCCATCTAAATAACTCCCACAGGAACAAACTCACATCTAAATACCGCCGGGAACAAACTCTCATGTAAATTACTCCCACAGGAACATACTCCCATCTAAGTAACCCACGGGAACAAACTCCCATCTAAATAACCCACGGGAACAAACTCCCATCTAAATAACCCCCACAGGAACAAACTCCCATCCAAATAGCACCCACAGGAACGATCTCACATCTAAATAACCCCCCCCCCCCCCCCCCCACGGAACAAAATCCCATCTTAGTAACCCCCACAGGAAAAAATTCCCATCTATATACCCCCGGGAACAAACTCCCATCTAAATACCCCCCACAGGAACCAACTCCCATACATATAACCCGCACAGGAAAAAACTCCCATCTGAATAATCCACGTGAACTAACTCCCATCGAAATAACCTCCACAGGAACAAACTCCCATCTAAATAGCCCCCACAGGAACAAACTCCCATCGAAATAACCCACAGGAACAGACTTCCATCCAAATAATCATCACTGGAACAAACTCCCATCTATATAACCGCACAGGAAAAAACTCCCATCGAAATTGCACCCCCCTCCACCTCCAAAGGAAAAGACTCGAATCTAAATAACCCCCACAGGAACAAACACCCAGCTAAATAACACCCACAGGAACAAACTCCCATCTAAATAATCCACGGGAACAAACTCCCATCTAAATAACCTCCACAGGAAAAAACTCCCATCTTAATAAAACCCACAGGAACAAACTCCCATGTAAATAACCCCCACAGGAACAAACTCCCATCCAAATAACCCCCACAGGAGCAAATTCCTATCTAAATAACTCCCACAGGATCAAATTCCCATCAAAATTGCTCCCACAGGAACAAACTCCAATCTAAATAACTCCCACAGGAACAAACTCCCATCTAAATAACCGCCACAGGAACAAACTCCCATCTACATAAACCCCACAGGAACAAATTCCCATCTAAATAACCCCCCCAGGAACAAACTCCCATCTTAGTAACACCCACAGGAACAAATTCCAATCTAAATAATCCCCCAGGAGCAAACTCCCATCCAAATACCCCCGGGAACAAACTCCCATCTAAATACCCCCGGGTACAACCTGCCATCTAAATAACTCCCACAGGAACAAACCCCAATCTAAATAACCGCCACAGGAACAAACTCCCATCTAAATAACTCCCAGAGGAACAAACTCCCATCTAAATATCCCCCACAGGAACAAATTCCCATCTAAATAATCCCCACAGGAACAAACTCCCATCTAAATAACTCCCACAGGAACACACTCACAGCGAAATACCGCCGGGAACAAACTCTCATGTAAATTACTCCCACAGGAACAAACTCCCATCTAAGTAACCCACGGGAACAAACTCCCATCTAAATAACCCACGGGAACAAACTCCCATCTAAATAACCCCCACAGGAACAAACTCCCATCTAAATAGCACCCACAGGAACGAACTCCCATCTAAATAAACCCCACAGGAGCAAATTCCTATCTAAATAACTCCCACAGGATCAAATTCCCATCAAAATTGCTCCCACAGGAACAAACTCCAATCTAAATAACTGCCACAGGAACAAACCCCCATCTAAATAACCGCCACAGGAACAAACTCCCGTCTAAATACCCACCCACAGGAACAAACTCCCATCTAAATAACCCCCACAGGAACAAACTCCAATCTAAATAACTCCCACAGGAACAAACTCCCTTCTAAATAACCGCCACTGGAACCAACTCCCATCTAAATACCACCCACAGGAATAAACTCCCATCCAAATAATCACCACAGGAACAAACTCCCATCTATGTAACCCCCACAGGAATAAACTCCCATCTAAATAACCACCCCAGGAACAAACTCCCATCTCAGTAACCCCCACAGGAAGCAATTCCCATCTAAATAACCCACGGGAACAAACTCCCATCTAAATACCCCCTGGAACAAACTCCCATCTAATTACCCCCAGGTGCAAGCTCCCACCTAAATACCCGGGAATAAACACCCATCTAAATAAACCCCACAGGAACAGATTCCCATCAAAATAGCTCCCACAGGAACAAACTCCAATCTAAATAACTCCCACAGGAACAAGCTCCAATCTAAATAACCCCCACAGGAACACATTCACAACTAAATAACTCCCACAGGATCAAATTCCCATCAACATTGCTCCCACAGGTACAAACTCCTATCCAAATAACTCCCACAGGTACAAACCCCATCAAAATACCCCCCACAGGAACAAACGCCCATCTAAATAACCCCCACAGGAACAAATTCCATTCAAAATAGCTCCCACAGGAACAAACAACAATCTAAATAACTCAAAAAGCAACAACCTCCATTTAAATATCCGCCACAGGAACAAAATCCCATCTAAATAACCCCCACAGGAACAAACTCCCATCTAAATAGCACCCACAGGAACGAACTCCCATCTAAATAACCCCCACAGGAGCAAATTCCTATCTAAATAACTCCCACAGGATCAAATTCCCATCACAATTGCTCCCACAGGAACAAACTCCAATCTAACTGACTGCCACAGGAACAAACCCCCATCTAAATAACCGCCACAGGAACAAACTCCCGTCTAAATACCCCCACAGGAACAAACCCCCATCTAAATACTCCCCACAGGAACAAACTCCCATCCATATAACCCGCACAGGAAAAAACCCCCATCTGAATAATCCACGGGAACTAACTCCCATCGAAATAACCTCCACAGGAACAAACTCCCTTCTCAATAGCCCGCACAGGAACAAACTCCCATCGAAATAACCCACAGGAACAGACTTCCATCCAAATAATCATCACTGGAACAAACTCCAATCGATATAACCGCACAGGAACAAACTCCCATCGAAATAGCACCCCCCTCCACCGCCAAAGGAAAAGACTCCCATCTAAATAACCCCCACAGGAACAAACTCCCAGCTAAATAACACCCACAGGAACAAACTCCCATCTAAATAATCCACGGGAACAAACTCCCATCCAAATAACCTCCACAGGAAAAAACTCCCATCTTAATAAAACCCACAGGAACAAACTCCCATCTAAATAACTCCCACAGGAACAAACTCCCATCTAAATAAACCCCACAGGAACAAATTCCCATCTGAATAACTCCCATAGGAACAAATTAGCATCAAAGTAGCTCCCCCTGGAACAAACTCCAATCTAAATAACTCCCACAGGAACAAACTCCCATCTAAATAACTCCCACAGGAACAAACTCCCATCTAAATACCCCCCACAGGAACAAACCCCCATCTACATAACCCCCACAGGATCAATTTCCCATCTAAATAACTGCCACAGGATCAAATTCCCATCTGAATTGTTCCCACAGGAACAAACTCCTATCTAAATAACTCCCACAGGAACAAACTCCCATCTAAATAACCGCCACAGGAACAAACTGCCATCTAAATACCACCCGCAGGAATAAACTCCCATCCAAATAATCACCACAGGAACAAACTCCCATCTATATAACCCCCACAGGAATAAACTCCCATCTAAATAACCACCCCAGGAACAAACTCCCATCCTAATAACCCCCACAGGAACAAATTCCCATCTAAATATCCCACGGGCACAAACTTCCATCTAAATACCCCCAGGAACAAACTCCCTTTTAAATACCCCCAGGTGCAAGCTCCCATCTAAAGACCCCCGGGGACACATTCCCATCTAAATAACTCCCACAGGATCAAATTCCCATCAAAATTGCTCCCACATGAACAAACTCCAAACTGAATAACACCCACAGGAACAAACTCCCATCTAAATAACCCCCCACGTACAAACTCCCACCTTAGTAACACCCACAGGAACAAATTCCCATCTAAATTATCCCCCAGGAACAAACTCCCATCCAAATACCCGCGGGAACAAACTCGCATCTAAATACCCCCCACAGGAACAAACTCCCATCTAAATAGCTCCCACAGGAACAAACTCGAATCTAAATAACTCCCACAGGAACAAACTCCCATCAAAATAGCTCCCACAGGAACAAACTCGAATCTAAATAACTCCCACAGGAACAAACTCCCATCTAAATAACCGCAACAGGAACAAACTCCCATCTAAATAACTCCCACAGGAACAAACTCCAATCTAAATATCCCCCACAGGAACAAACTCCCATCTAAAGAACCCCGACAGGATCAAACTCCCATCTTAGTAACCCCAACAGGAACAAATTCCCATCTAAATAATCCCCACAGGAACAAACTGCCATCTAAATAACTTCCACAGGAACAAATTCCCATCAAAATAGCTCCCACAGGAACAAACTCCAATCTAAATAACTCCCACAGGAACAAACTCCCATCTAAATAACCGCCACAGGAACAGACTCCCATCTAAATAACTCCCACAGGAACAAACTCCCATCTAAATAGCCCCCACAGGAACAAACCCCGATCTATATCACCCCCGCAGGAACAAACTCCCATCTAAACAACCCCGACAGGAACAAACTCCCATCTTAGTAACCCCCACAGGAACAAATTCCCATCTAAATAATCCCCACAGGAACAAACTCCCATCGAAAGACCGCCGGGAACAAACTCTCATGTAAATTACTCCCACAGGAACAATCCCCCATCTAAATAACCAACGGGAACGAACTCACATCTAAATAACGCCCCCAGGAACAAACTCCCATCTTAGTAAACCCCACAGGAACAAATTCACATCGATATACCCCCGGGAACAAACTCCCATCTAAATACCCCCCACAGGAACAAACTCCCATCTAAATAACCCACAGGAACAAACTCCCATCTAAATAATCCACGGGAACTAACTCCCATCTAAATAACCCCCACAGGAACAAACTCCAATCTAAATAACTCCCACAGGATCAAACTCCCATCTAAATACCCCCCACAGAAACAAACTCCCATCTAAATAACCCCCACAGGAGCAAATTCCAATCTAAATAACTCCCACAGGATCAAATTCCCATCAAAATTGCTCCCACAGGAACAAACTCCAATCTAAATACCTCCCACAGGAACAAACTCCCATCTAAATAACCGCCACAGGAACAAACTTCCATCTAAATACCCCCCACAGGAATAAACTCCCATCCAAATAACCACCACAGGAACAAACTCCCATCTATATAACCCCCGCAGGAATAAACTCCCATCTAAATAACCACCCCAGGAACAAAGTCCCATCTTAGTAACCCCCACAGGAACAAATTCCCATCTAAATAACGCACGGGAACAAACTCCCATCTAAATACCCCCAGGAACAAACTCCCATCTAAATACCCCCAGGAGCAAGCTCCCATTTAAATTCCCCCGGGAACAAACTCCCATCTGAATAACCCCCACAGGAACAAACTCCCATCTAAATACCGCCAGGATCAAGCTCCCATCTAAATACCCCCGGGAACAAACTCCCACTTAGATACCCCCGGGAACAAACTCCCAACTAAATAACAGCCACAGGAACAAACTCACATCTAAATAACCCACGGGAACAAACTCCCATCTAAATAACCCCCACAGGAATAAACTGCCATCCAAATAACCACCAAAGGAACCAATTCCCATCGAAATAATCCCCCAGGAACAACTCTCATCTAAATACGCCCGGGAACAAACTACCATCTAAATACCCCACGCAGGAAGAAACTCCCATCTAAATAATCCCCACAGGAACAAACTCCTATCTAAATACCCCCCACAGGAGCAAACTCCCATCTAAATACCCCCCACAGGAACAAACGCCCATCTAAATAACCCCCACAGGAACAAATTCCCATCTAAATAGCTCCCACAGGTACAAATTCACATCAAAATTGCTCCCACAGGAACAATCTCCAATCTAAATAACTCCCACAGGAACAAACTCCCATCTAAATAACCGCCACAGGAACAAACACCCATCTAAATAACTCCCACAGGAACAGATTCCCATCTAAATAACCGCCACAGGAACAAATTCCCATCTAAATAACACCAGCAGGAACAAACTCCCGTCGAAATAACTCACACAGGAACAAACTCCCATCTAAATAAACCCCACAGAAACAAATTCCCATCGAAATAACACCCATAGGAACAAATTACCATCAAAATAGCACCCCCTGGAACAAACTCCAATCTAATTTCAGTGCAGCAGCTTTTTCGGGAGCAGCGTGTGAGCGAGTGAGCAGCTGGAAAAGTCAGTTTGAAAGTAAATTTAATTTCCTTTTGTTTTTCGGCGGAGGCCAGGGGGCTGCTGGGTAAGTAAAACATTATATATTTGGGCGGTTTAAAATAACTTTCCTTTCAGTGCAGCAGCTTTTTCGGGAGCAGCGTGTGAGCGAGTGAGCAGCTGGAAAAGTCAGTTTGAAAGTAAATTTAATTTCCTTTCGTTTTTCGGCGGAGGCCAGGGGGCTGCTGGGTAAGTAAAACACTATATATTTGGGCGGTTTAAAATAACTTTCCTTTCAGTGCAGCAGCTTTTTCGGGAGCAGCGTGTGAGCGAGTGAGCAGCTGGAAAAGTCAGTTTGAAAGTCAATTTAATTTCCTTTTGTTTTTCGGCGGAGGCCAGGGGGCTGCTGGGTAAGTAAAACATTATATATTTGGGCGGTTTAAAATAACTTTCCTTTCAGTGCAGCAGCTTTTTCGGGAGCAGCGTGTGAGCGAGTGAACAGCTGGAAAAGTCAGTTTGAAAGTAAATTTAATTTCCTTTTGTTTTTCGGCGGAGGCCAGGGGGCTGCTGGGTAAGTAAAACACTATATATTTGGGCGGTTTAAAATAACTTTCCTTTCAGTGCAGCAGCTTTTTCGGGAGCAGCGTGTGAGCGAGTGAGCAGCTGGAAAAGTCAGTTTGAAAGTAAATTTAATTTCCTTTCGTTTTTCGGCGGAGGCCAGGGGGCTGCTGGGTAAGTAAAACATTATATATTTGGGCGGTTTAAAATAACTTTCCTTTCAGTGCAGCAGCTTTTTCGGGAGCAGCGTGTGAGCGAGTGAGCAGCTGGAAAAGTCAGTTTGAAAGTAAATTTAATTTCCTTTTGTTTTTCGGCGGAGGCCAGGGGGCTGCTGGGTAAGTAAAACACTATATATTTGGGCGGTTTAAAATAACTTTCCTTTCAGTGCAGCAGCTTTTTCGGGAGCAGCGTGTGAGCGAGTGAGCAGCTGGAAAAGTCAGTTTGAAAGTAAATTTAATTTCCTTTTGTTTTTCGGCGGAGGCCAGGGGGCTGCTGGGTAAGTAAAACACTATATATTTGGGCGGTTTAAAATAACTTTCCTTTCAGTGCAGCAGCTTTTTCGGGAGCAGCGTGTGAGCGAGTGAGCAGCTGGAAAAGTCAGTTTGAAAGTAAATTTAATTTCCTTTTGTTTTTCGGCGGAGGCCAGGGGGCTGCTGGGTAAGTAAAACACTATATATTTGGGCGCTTTAAAATAACTTTCCTTTCAGTGCAGCAGCTTTTTCGGGAGCAGCGTGTGAGCGAGTGAGCAGCTGGAAAAGTCAGTTTGAAAGTCAATTTAATTTCCTTTTGTTTTTCGGCGGAGGCCAGGGGGCTGCTGGGTAAGTAAAACATTATATATTTGGGCGGTTTAAAATAACTTTCCTTTCAGTGCAGCAGCTTTTTCGGGAGCAGCGTGTGAGCGAGTGAGCAGCTGGAAAAGTCAGTTTGAAAGTAAATTTAATTTCCTTTTGTTTTTCGGCGGAGGCCAGGGGGCTGCTGGGTAAGTAAAACACTATATATTTGGGCGGTTTAAAATAACTTTCCTTTCAGTGCAGCAGCTTTTTCGGGAGCAGCGTGTGAGCGAGTGAGCAGCTGGAAAAGTCAGTTTGAAAGTAAATTTAATTTCCTTTTGTTTTTCGGCGGAGGCCAGGGGGCTGCTGGGTAAGTAAAACATTATATATTTGGGCGGTTTAAAATAACTTTCCTTTCAGTGCAGCAGCTTTTTCGGGAGCAGCGTGTGAGCGAGTGAACAGCTGGAAAAGTCAGTTTGAAAGTAAATTTAATTTCCTTTTGTTTTTCGGCGGAGGCCAGGGGGCTGCTGGGTAAGTAAAACACTATATATTTGGGCGGTTTAAAATAACTTTCCTTTCAGTGCAGCAGCTTTTTCGGGAGCAGCGTGTGAGCGAGTGAGCAGCTGGAAAAGTCAGTTTGAAAGTAAATTTAATTTCCTTTCGTTTTTCGGCGGAGGCCAGGGGGCTGCTGGGTAAGTAAAACACTATATATTTGGGCGGTTTAAAATAACTTTCCTTTCAGTGCAGCAGCTTTTTCGGGAGCAGCGTGTGAGCGAGTGAGCAGCTGGAAAAGTCAGTTTGAAAGTAAATTTAATTTCCTTTTGTTTTTCGGCGGAGGCCAGGGGGCTGCTGGGTAAGTAAAACATTATATATTTGGGCGGTTTAAAATAACTTTCCTTTCAGTGCAGCAGCTTTTTCGGGAGCAGCGTGTGAGCGAGTGAACAGCTGGAAAAGTCAGTTTGAAAGTAAATTTAATTTCCTTTTGTTTTTCGGCGGAGGCCAGGGGGCTGCTGGGTAAGTAAAACACTATATATTTGGGCGGTTTAAAATAACTTTCCTTTCAGTGCAGCAGCTTTTTCGGGAGCAGCGAGTGAGCAGCTGGAAAAGTCAGTTTGAAAGTAAATTTAATTTCCTTTTGTTTTTCGGCGGAGGCCAGGGGGCTGCTGGGTAAGTAAAACACTATATATTTGGGCGGTTTAAAATAACTTTCCTTTCAGTGCAGCAGCTTTTTCGGGAGCAGCGAGTGAGCAGCTGGAAAAGTCAGTTTGAAAGTAAATTTAATTTCCTTTCGTTTTTCGGCGGAGGCCAGGGGGCTGCTGGGTAAGTAAAACACTATATATTTGGGCGGTTTCTGAACCCGAGACACCACACTTGTAGTGTCTCCCACCCGCCCTCCTCCTCTAACCAAAAAAAAGGACTCGGAGGGGTGTTTATAAGGTAAGGCTTTTTCGATTTCTCTGGTTTTATTGTGATTGGTAAAAACTTTTCGTTCCTTTTTCATTTAACTAAGTTTAAACTTAAGATTAAAAATGGCAGGAGATCTCAGACCCGTATCATGCTCCTCTTGCTCAATGTGGGAGCTCAGGGACATGGCTGATGACCCTGGCTCCTTCACGTGCAGGAAGTGTGTCCAGCTGCAGCTCTTGTTAGACCGCATGACGGCTCTCGAGCTGCGGATGGACTCACTTTGGAGCATGCGCGATGCTGAGGAGGTAGTGGATAGCACGTTTAGTGAATTGGTCGCACCGCAGATTAGGATTGCTGAGGGAGAAAGGGAATGGGTGACCAAAAGGCAGAGAAAGAGCAGGCAGGCAGCGCAGGAGTCCCCTGCGGTCATCTCCCTCCAAAACAAGTATACCGTTTTGGATACTGTTGAGGGAGATGGCTCACCAGGGGAAGGCAGCAGTAGCCAGGTCCATGGCACCGTGGCTGGCTCTGCTGTTCCGAAGGGCGGGAAAAAGAGTGGAAGGGCTATAGTCGTAGGGGATTCGATTGTAAGGGGAGTAGATAGGCGGTTCTGTGGTCGAAAACGAGGCTCCCGAATGGTATGTTGCCTCCCAGGTGCACGGGTCAGGGACATCTCAGATCGGCTGCAGAACATTCTAAAGGGGGAGGGTGAACAGCCAGTTGTCATTGTGCACATAGGCACTAATGATATAGGTAAAAAACGGGATGAGGTCCTACAAGCAGAGTTCAGGGAGTTAGGAGCCAAGTTAAAAAGTAGGACCTCAAAGGTAGTAATCTCAGGATTACTACCAGTGCCACGTGATAGTCAGAGTAAAAATGAAAGAATAGCCAGGATGAATGCGTGGCTTGAGAGATGGTGCAGGAAGGAGGGGTTCAGATTTTTGGGACATTGGGACCGGTTCTGGGGGAGGTGGGACTATTACAAATTGGACGGTCTACACCTGGGCCGGACTGGAACCAATGTCCTTGGAGGTGCTTTTGCTAACTCTGTTGGGGAGGGTTTAAACTAATGTGGCAGGGGGATGGGAACCAATTGAGGTCAGTTGACAGTAAGGAGGTAGTAACAAAAGCCTGTAAGGAACTAGATAATGAAGTCAGTGTGACTAAGGGGAAGAGCAGGCAGGGAGCAGATGATGAATATAAAGGGACTGGTGGTCTGAGGTGCATTTGTTTTAATGCAAGAAGTGTAGTTGGTAAGGCAGATGAACTTAGGGCTTGGATTGGTACCTGGGAGTATGATGTTATTGCTATTACTGAGACTTGGTTGAAGGAAGGGCATGATTGGCAACTAAATATCCCAGGATATCGATGCTTCAGGCGGGATAGAGAGGGAGGTAAAAGGGGTGGAGGAGTTGCATTACTGGTCAAAGAGGATATCACAGCTGTGCTGAAGGAGGGCACTATAGAGGACTCGAGCAGTGAGGCAATATGGACAGAACTCAGAAATAGGAAGGGTGCGGTAACAATGTTGGGGCTGTACTACAGGCCTCCCAACAGCGAGCGTGAGATAGAGGTACAAATATGTAAACAGATTATGGAAAGATGTAGGAGCAACAGGGTGGTGGTGATCGGAGATTTTAATTTTCCCAACATTGACTGGGATTCGCTTAGTGTTAGAGGTCCAGATGGAGCAGAATTTGTCAGGAGCATCCAGGAGGGTTTTCTAGAGCAGTATGTAAATAGTCCAACTCGGGAAGGGGCCATACTGGACCTGGTGTTGGGGAATGAGCCCGGCCAGGTTGTTGAAGTTTCAGTAGGGGACTACTTTGGGAATAGTGATCACAATTCCGTAAGCTTTAAAATACTCATGGACAAAGACGAGAGTGGTCCTAAAGGAAGAGTGCTAAATTGGGGGAAGGCCAACTATACCAAAATTCGGCAGGAGCTGGGAAATGTAGATTGGGAGCAGCTGTTTGAAGGTAAATCCACATGTGATATGTGGGAGGCTTTTAAAGAGAGGTTGATTAGCGTGCAGGAGAGACATGTTCCCATGAAAATGAGGGATAGAAATGGCAAGATTAGGGAACCATGGATGACAGGTGAAATTGTGAGACTAGCTAAGAGGAAAAAGGAAGCATACATAAGGTCTAGGCGGCTGATGAAAGACGAAGCTTTGAAAGAATATCGGGAATGTAGGACCAATCTGAAACGAGGAATTAAGAGGGCTAAAAGGGGTCATGAAATATCTTTAGCAAACAGGGTTAAGGAAAATCCCAAAGCCTTTTATTCATATATAAGGAGAAAGAGGGTAACTAGAGAAAGGATTGGCCCACTAAAGGACAAATGAGGAATGTTATGCTTGGACTCAGAGAAAATGGGTGAGATTCTAAACGAGTACTTTGCATCGGTATTCACCGAGGAGAGGGACATGACGGATGTTGAGGTTAGGAACAGATGTTTGATTACTCTAGGTCAAGTCGGCATAAGGAGGGAGGAAGTGTTGGGTATTCTAAAGGGCATTAAGGTGGACAAGTCCCCAGGTCCAGATGGGATCTATCCCAGGTTACTGAGGGAAGCGAGAGAGGAAATAGCTGGGGCCTTAACAGATATCTTTGCAGCATCCTTAAACACGGGTGAGGTCCCGGAGGACTGGAGAATTGCTAATGTTGTCCCCTTGTTTAAGAAGGGTAGCAGGGATAATCCAGGTAATTATAGACCGGTGAGCCTGACGTCAGTGGTAGGGAAGCTGCTGGAGAAGATACTGAGGGATAGGATCTATTCCCATTTGGAAGAAAATGGGCTCATCAGTGATAGGCAACATGGTTTTGTGCAGGGAAGGTCATGTCTTACCAACTTAATAGAATTCTTTGAGGAAGTGACAAAGTTGATTGATGAGGGAAGGCTGTCGATGTCATATACATGGACTTCAGTAAGGCGTTTGATAAGGTTCCCCATGGCAGGCTGATGGAGAAAGTGAAGGCGCTTGGGGTCCAAGGTGTACTAGCTCGATGGATAAAGAACTGGCTGGGCAACAGGAGACAGAGAGTAGCAGTAGAAGGGAGTTTCTCAAAATGGAGACGTGTGACCAGTGGTGTTCCACAGGGATCCATGCTGGGACCACTGTTGTTTGTGATATACATTAATGATTTGGAGGAAAGTATAGGTGGACTGATTAGCAAATTTGCAGACGACACTAAGATTGGTGGAGTAGCAGATAGTGAAGGGGACTGTCAGAGAATACAGCAGAATATAGATAGATTGGAGAGTTGGGCAGAGAAATGGCAGATGGAGTTCAATCAGGGCAAATGCGAGGTGATGCATTTTGGAAGATCCAATTCAAGAGTGAACTATACAGTAAATGGAAAAGTCCTGGGGAAAATTGATGTCCAGAGAGATTTGGGTGTTCAGGTCCACTGTTCCCTGAAGGTGGCAACGCAGGTAAATAGAGTGGTCAAGAAGGCATACGGCATGCTTTCCTTCATCGGACGGGGCATTGAGTACAAGAGTTGGCAGGTCATGTTACAGTTGTATAGGACTTTGGTTCGGCCACATTTGGAATACTGCGTACAGTTCTGGTCGCCACATTATCAAAAGGATGTGGATGCTTTGGAGAGGGTGCAGAGGAGGTTCACAAGGATGTTGCCTGGTATGGAGGGCGCTAGCTATGAAGAGAGGTTGAGCAGATTAGGATTATTTTCATTAGAAAGACGGAGGTTGAGGGGGGACCTGATTGAGGTGTACAAAATTATGAGAGGTATAGACAGGGTGGATAGCAAGAGGCTTTTTCCCAGAGTGGGGGTTTCAATTACTAGAGGACACGAGTTCAAAGTGAAAGGGGAAAAGTTTAGGGGGGATATGCGTGGAAAGTTCTTTACGCAGAGGGTGGTGGGCACCTGGAACGCATTGCCAGCGGAGGTGGTAGATGCGGGCACGATGGATTCTTTTAAGATGTATCTAGACAGATACATGAATGGGCAGGAAGAAAATAGATACAGAACCTTAGAAAATAGGCGACATGTTTAGAGAGAGGATCTGGATCGGCGCAGGCTTGGAGGGCCGAAGGGCCTGTTCCTGTGCTGTAATTATCTTTGTTCTTTGTTCTTTGTTCTAAATAACTCCCACAGGAACAAACTCCCATCTAAATAAACCCCACAGGAATAGGTTCCCATCTAAATAACACCCATTGGAACAAATTACCATCACAATAGCCCCCCCCTGGAACAAGCTCCAATCTAAATAACTCCCACAGGAACAAACTCCCATCTAAATAACACCCATAGGAACAAATTACCATCAAAATACCCCCCACTGGAACAAACCCCCATCTAAATACCCCCCACAGGAACAAAATCCCATCTAAATAAACCCACATGAACAAATTCCCATCTAAATAACTCCCACAGGATCAAATTGCCATCAAAATTTCTCCCACAGGAACAAACTCCAATCCAAATAACAACCACAGGAACAAACTCCCATCTAAATAACCGCCACAGGAACAAGCACCCATCTAAATAACTCCCACAGGAACAAGTTCCCTTCTATATAACCCCCACAGGAACAAACTCCAATCTAAATAACCCCCACAGGAACAAACGCCCATCTGAAAAACTCCCACAGGAACAAACTCCCATCTATATAAACCCAACAGGAACAAATTCCTATCTAAATAACACCAATAGGATCCAATTACCATCAAAATAGCTCCCCCTGGAACAAACCCCAATCTAAATAACTCCCACAGGAACAAACTCCCATCTAAATAAACCCCAGAGGAACAAATTCCCATCTAAATAACACCCATAGGAACAAATTACCATCAAAATAGCTCCCACTGGAACAAACCCCAATCTAAATAACCCCCACAGGAACAAACTCCCATCTAAATAACACCCACAGGAACTAACTCCCATCTAAATAACCCCCACAGGAAATATTCCCATCTAAATAACTCCCACAGGATAAAATTCCGATCAAAATTGCTCCCACAGGAACAAACTCCAATCTAAATAACTGCCACAGGAACAAACTCCCATCTAAATAACCGCCACAGGAACAAACTCCCATCTAAATAACTCCCACAGGAACAAACGCCCATCTTAGTATCCCCCACAGGAACAAACTCCCATCTCTATCACCCCCACAGGAACAAACTCCCATCAAAACAACCCCGGCAGGAACAAACTCCCATTTTAGTAATCCCCACAGGAACAAACTCCCATCTAAATAATCCCCACAGGAGCAAACTCCCATCTAAGTACACCCGGGTACAAACGCCCATCTAAATACCCCCCACAGGAACAAACTCCCATCTAAATAACTCCCACAGGAACAAACTCCCATCTAAATAACTCCCACAGGAACAAACTCCCATCTAAATAACACCCACAGGATCAAACTCCCATCTAAATACCGCCGGAAACAAACTCTCACGTAAATTACTCACACAGGAACAAACGCCCATCTAAATAACCCACGGGAACAAACTCCCATCTAAATAACCCCCACAGGAACAAACTCCCATCTAAATAACACCCACAGGAACGAACTCGCATCTAAATAACCCCCCCAGGAACAAATTCCCATCTTAGTAACCCCCACAGGAACAAATTCCCATCTATATACCCCCGGCAACAAACTCCCATCTAAATACCCCCCACAGCAACAAACTCCCATCTAAATACCCCCCACAGGAACAAACTCCCATACATATAACCCCCACAGGAACAACCTCCCATCTAAATAACCCCACAGGAATAAACTCCCATCCAAATAGTCATCACTGGAACAAACTCCCATCTATATAACCGCACAGGAACAAACTCCCATTCAAATAGCAGCCCCCCCCGCCTCCACCTCCAAAGGAAAAGACTCACATCTAAATACCCCCACAGGAACAATCTCCCATACTTATAACCCCCACAGGAACAAACTCCCATTTAAATAATCCACGGGAACTAACTCCCATCTAAATAACCCACAGGAACAAACTCCCATCTAAATAACCCCAGAGGAATAAACTCCCATCCAAATAATCATCACTGGAACCAACTCCCATCTCTATAACCGCACAGGAACAAACTCCCTGGGCCAGATGGGATTTATCCTAGGATTCTCTGGGAAGCTAGGGAGGAGATTGCAGAGCCTTTGTCCTTGATCTTTATGTCGTCATTGTCGACAGGAATAGTGCCGGAAGACTGGAGGATTGCAAATGTTGTCCCCTTGTTCAAGAAGGGGAGTAGAGACAGCCCTGGTAATTATTGACCTGTGAGCCTCACTTCGGTTGTGGGTAAAATGTTGGAAAAGGTTATAAGAGACAGGATTTATAATCATCTTGAAAAGAATAAGTACATTAGAGATAGTCAGCACGGTTTTGTGACGGGTAGGTCGTGCCTCACAAACCTTATTGAGTTTTTCGAGAAGGTGACCAAACAGGTGGATGAGGGTAAAGCAGTGGATGTGGTGTATATGGATTTCAGTAAGGCGTTTGATAGGGTTCCCCACGGTAGGCTATTGCAGAAAATACGGAAGTATGGGGTTGAAGGTGATTTAGAGCTTTGGATCAGAAATTGGCTAGCTGAAAGAAGACAGAGGGTGGTGGTTGATGGCAAATGTTCATCCTGGAGTTTAGTTACTAGTGGTGTACCGCAAGGATCTGTTTTGGGGCCATTGCTGTTTGTCATTTTTATAAATGACCTGGAAGAGGGTGTAGAAGGGTGGGTTAGTAAATTTGCAGATGACACTAAGGTCGGTGGAGTTGTGGATAGTGCCGAAGGATGTTGTAGGGTACAGAGAGACATAGATAGGCTGCAGAGCTGGGCTGAGAGATGGCAAATGGAGTTTAATGCGGAGAAGTGTGAGGTGATTCACTTTGGAAGGAGTAACAGCAATGCAGAGTACTGGGCTAATGGGAAGATTCTTGTTAGTGTAGATGAGCAGAGAGATCTTGGTGTCCAGGTGCATAAATCCCTGAAGGTTGCTAACCAGGTTAATAGGGCTGTTAAGAAGGCATATGGTGTGTTAGCTTTTATTAGTAGGGGGGTCGAGTTTCGGAGCCACGAGGTCATGCTGCAGCTGTACAAGACTCTGGTGAGACCGCACCTCGAGTATTGCTTGCAGTTCTGGTCACCGCATTATAGAAAGGATGTGGAAGCTATGGAAAGGGTGCAGAGGAGATTTACTAGGATGTTGCCTGGTTTGGAGGGAAGGTCTTACGAGGAACGGCTGAGGGACTTGAGGTTGTTTTCGTTGGAGAGAAGGAGGAGGAGAGGTGACTTAATAGAGACATATAAGATAATCAGAGGGTTAGATAGGGTGGATAGTGAGCGTCTTTTTCCTCGGATGGTGATGGCAAACACGAGGGGACATAGCTTCAAGTTGAGGGGTGATAGATATAGGACAGATGTGAGAGGTAGTTTCTTTACTCAGAGTAGTAAGGGCGTGGAATGCCCTGCCTGCAGCAGTAGTAGATTCGCCAACTTTAAGGGCATTTAAGTGGACATTGGATAGACACATGGATGAAAATGGAATAGTGTAGGTCAGATGGTTTCACAGCTCGGCGCAACATCGAGGGCCGAAGGGCCTGTACTGCGCTGTAATATTCTAAAAGAAATAGGACCCCCCCCCCACTCCACCTCCAAAGGAAAAGACTCACATCTAAATAACACCCACAGGAACAAACGCCAATCTGAATAACTCCCCCAGGAACAAACTCCCATCTAAATAACCGCCACAGGAATATACTCCCATCTAAATAACCCCCACAGGAATAAGCTCCCATCCAAATAACCACCACAGGAACAAACCCCCATCTATATAATCCCCACAGGAACAAACTCTCATCTAAATAACCCCCCCAGGAACAAACTCCCATCTTAGTGTCCCCCACAGGAACAAATTCCCAGCGAAATAATCCCCCAGGAACAAACTCCCATCTAAATACCCCCAGGAACAAACTCCCATCTAAATACCTCCAGGAACAAACTCCCATCTAAATTCCCACGGGAACAAACTCGCATCTAACTGCCCCCGGGAACAAACTCCCATCTATGTAACCCCCACAGGAACAGACTACCATTTAAATAACCCTCACCGGAGCAAACTCCCATCTGAATACCCCCCACAGGAACAAACTCCCATCTAAATAACCCCCACAGGAACAAACTGCCTTCTAAATAACTCCCACGGGAACAACTTCCCATCAAAATAGCTCCCACAGGAACAAACTCCAATCTAAATAACTCGCACAGGAACAAACTCCCATGTAAATAACCGCCACAGGAACAAGCTCCCTTCTAAACAACACCCACAGGAATAAACTCCCATCGAAACAACCCCCACAGGAACAAACTCCCATCTAAATACCTCCCATAGGAACAAACTCCCTTCTAAATAACTCCCACAGGAACAAATACCCATCAAAATAGCTCCCACAGGAACAAACTCCAATCTAAATAGCTCGCACAGGAACAAACTCCCATCTGAATAACTCCCACAGGAACAAATTCCCATCTAAATAACTCCCACAGGAACAAACTCCCATCTAAATAACCCCCACAGGAACAAACTCCCAGCTAAATAACCCCCACAGGAACCAACTCCCATCTAAATAACCCCCACAGTAACAATCTCCCAGCTCAATAACCCCCCAGAGCTGACCCCCATCTAAATACCCCCAGCAGGAAGAGATTTCCATCTAAGTACCACTCAGGAGCAAACTCCCATCTAAATAAAGTCCCATGAACAAACTCCCATCTAAATAACACCCGCCCAGGACCAAACTCCCATCTAAATAACCACCACAGTTACAATATCCCATCTCAATAACCCCCAGAACTGACCCTCATCTAAATACCCCCTGCAGGAAGAGATTTCCATCTAAGAACCCCCCAGGAACAAACTCCCATCTAAATAACACCAACCCCAGGACCAAACTCCCATCTAAAGAACCCCCACAGGAACAACTCCCATCCAAAGCCCGCCCCCCACCCAAGAACAAACCCCCATCTAAATAACCCCCGGAACAGACCCCCATCTAAATACCATCCCCCCCACCCCGGAACAGACCCTCATCTAAATACCTCCAGGAAGAGACTCCCATCTAAATACCCCCCCATTTACTGACCCCTAATCTAATTCTCCTCCCTGCCCTCCGCTGTAATCACTCCTCCTTTCTAAATACCCTCCCTGTCCTGTAAAAGCCCCCCCTCTACTAATTCCCACCTGGTATCATCTCCCCCGTGAACAGCCCCCTTTCCCCCCCACCCCCCGTGTTATTCCCACCTCATCACGTTCCTGGGTTTGGCTCCGTCTCCCGACAATCTTTCATTCACTTTAATTCCTTATCTGGATAAGCCAGAATTCCATCAACTTGCTCCCTTACCCCCGGCACCTTTACCCCCTGTCCGGCCAAACACCGGGCCGGGCATAAAGCAAGGGCCTCCAGAGGGTAATTGGCAAAATGAGCCTTTAACGCACAGGAAGATCCCAGCCCCGGACACATCCCTCTCTGCAGAAAGGTGTTTCACCTGCTCTCCCCATCGGCTTCAGGGAATCAAACAGGGAGATACATAGAAACACACACACACTGACTGGCAGAGGGACGGGAGGAGGCCATTCAGCCCTTTGACCTTATCCCACCCATGTTTGATAATGGCTGACTTGTCCCTTCCCCCATTGAGCCACAAGGAGACAGGCAGAGACAGTCGGGGAGCAGATACACAGAGTCTCAAAGAAACACTGGGCTGGACTCGGACTTGGTGCCAATGGTGCAAACCAGGGTGGAGGGGAGGAGGGTGGTTGTTAATCGGCTGTCCGTTCAGCATCTCTCCCCTGTTTTTACCTCAATGGGAGCAAAACTTGGGGGAGGTGGAAAGCAGGATCCCGGTGCACAATCACCCCGTACAACACCAAGGCAACGAGTTCAAATCCACCCCCAGACAGAGGGAGAGAGACACAGAAAACAAATCCCAGGATTCGGACAGAACAGATAGAGAAATAAATGGAAAGGGAGCTGGAGAATGAGATGCAGGGAGTCCGAAACCAGTTAGAGAAACGGAGAACAGAGGGTCAGAAATACCGAGAAGGGCAAAGAGAGAGAGAAATGGAGACATACACGGAGATGTTGATATTGAGAAAGATCTCAGACAAAGAGAGAGATGCAAAGACAGAAAGAAGTGGAGGGGCAGAGATGCAAAGTAAGATGCGTTTACAGAATAGAGAGGGGTGTCCCGGGTTGGGGGAAATGCAGAGATAATTTTGCAGGAAAGGAGGAGCAGAGATGGAAAGATTCAGGGATTTGGAAGTGAGTGGGAGAAGAGAGAGAGGCAGATAAAGATGCAGAAAGTCGCAGAAAGAGAGTGACAATGGAAACCTGGGAGACTCTCAAGAGAGGCAGGGATAGAGAGGATGTTGAGAGAAACAGAGATAGGGATTTAAAGATGTGAAGAAACAGAGCTAGGAACAAGGAGGAAGGTGCAGGGAACAAGTTGCAGCAAGAGATGGAGAGAGGGAAATCTATGGGATTACATTGACTGTTCTCGAGCAGCGCTTCCCAAACTATTCCCTTCGGGAGCGCTCTCCAGCCCCCTCCCTATTGGTAAAAAACCCACAGACCCCCGAAAACACAAAATCAAAATACTGCGGATGCTGGAAATCTGAAATAAAAACTGTGCTGGAAATGCTGAGCATTTCCAGCACTTTGTTTTTCTATCAGCCCCGAAATCATACACAGTCTTCTTTTTTGTATTTAGAAATGAATTTGACAATGACAAATATATATGTATTATTATTTTCCCTCCCTCGTTAAAGCTCTTGTCTGTGAATTCCACGTGGCCGAAAGATTCTCCCTCTGCATCATCACAGCTGCAGCTTCCGAAAAGATTCTCCTTGGGAATAAGAGAAATAAAATTGATTTAAAACAAAGCAAAGCATTTTTGAACAGAAATAAAACACAGCAAGAACCCAGGGCTCTTTCTCTCACCCACTGACATAAAACAATCTCTCAGTGACTCCCTGTCTTAACAAACACATCCCCGGCACAGAGCCAGAGACTGGGAAGTGTGGATGTGTTTACCCTGTCATTTCCTGCTCTCTCTCTCTATTTCTCTGTGTGTCTCTCTGCATCTGTTTCTGCCTCATTGTAAAAGCACACACACACTGGTAACCCCCATCCCCTATCCAATGGAAGGATAGAGAGAGAAATCCACATTTCCATCCCTGAAAATGTGAATTCAAATGGTCCCCAGGTGTTTCATTTCACTGTCAAATTCAGCCCACAGCCTCACACACCAACATTATTCGGAAATGAGAACAAGCCTTCACAAACCTTCACATTTCATCCATTTCATTTCTGATTCACAGCAGTATTTGACACTCAATGAATTAATTTTTAAAGTGCTCGTCACTGTTGCAAAGTTGGAAATGCTGCTGGCCATTGGTACACAGCAAGATCCCACGAGCAGCAGTGTGATAACAGCCGGCAAGCTGTGCACAGCAAGATCCCAGCAATGGTGACACTTCAACCAAGGTTTTGAGTGTGGATTTCTCTCTCTCTCTGTCTTTCTCCATCTTTCTCCGCCTTCGCTCCCTCACCCACACTCCACATCATTCTCTCTCTCTGTTTAACCTGCCACCTCCAGCTGTTTCTCACTCTCCCTCGTTTTCTCTCCATCTGTGTCTGCCTCGGTGTTGCAATGCAGGAATTGATGAAGGGAATGTATGCACAGCAGGATGCCACAATGCGATCAGAGCCAGATATCCCAATACAGTCCTCAGAAAATGCTAAACTCCATCTTTAAACATATTACAAACCTGTATACAGCTTCATGTTCCCCTCAGGAGCAGTTGACACTCAATGAATTAAATTTTAAAGTGGGCCTCAATGTTTCAATGCAGGAAACCTGCAGGCAATCTGGCAAGATCCCAGAGGCAGCAATATGACAATATGCAGGTAATCTGTTTTTAGTCATGTAAGTTTAGAGATCGCAGAGGGAGGAACATTCCTGCTGTTTGAAAACTCAAACACCCCTCTCCCTGTCTTTCTCCTGCTCCCGCCCCACACCCCATCCACATCTGTTTCTTATTCTCTCGATCTGGGATTTAATCTGGATTGAAACGTCCTCTGAAGTGTTTCTGTCACCGTTTAAAATAACCACACGTCACATTGTGGCTCCTATTGATTAATGGTTAAAATAGGCAACGTGCAGGGGAGAGAAAAGCAGAGGAAGATGGAGAGAAAACACAGAGAAATCCACACTTATACCCTCAGGAAGCTGAATTTTAAAGTGTCCTCATTGCTTGAATGTAGGAAATGCGGCAGGGCACGAGATGCACAGCAAGATCCCACAAGCAACAATCTACGGGTGGAGCCAGAGGAAATGGGCGAGGTGCGAAATGAGGACTTTGCATCAGTATTCACCAAGGAGAAGGATTTGGTGGATGATGAGCCGAGGGAAGGGAGTGCAGATAGTCTCAGTCATCTCATCATCAAAAAGGAGGTGGTGTTGGGTGTCTTGCAAAGCATTAAGGTGGATAGGTCCCCAGGGCCTGATGGGATCTACCCTAGAATACTGAGGGAGGAAAGGGAAGAAATTGCTGGGGCCTTGACAGAAATCTTTGCATCCTCATTGGCTACAGGTGAGGTCCCAGAGGACTGGAGAATAGCCAATGTTGTGCCTTTGTTTACGAGGGCTAGCAAGGATAATCCAGGAAATTATAGGCCGGTAAGCCTTATGTCAGTGGTAGGGAAACTATTGGAGAGGATTCTTAGGGACAAGATTTACTCCCATTTCGAAACAAACGAACGTATTAGCGCGAGGCAGCATGGTTTTGTGAAGGGGAGGTCGTGTCGAACAAATTTGATTGAGTTTTTTGAGGAAGTGACGAACATGATTGATGAAGGAAAGGCCCTGGATGTTGTTTATATAGACTTTAGTAAAGCCTTTGACAAGGTCCCGCATGGCAGACTGGTGCAAAAGGTGAATTCACATGGGATCAGAGGTGAGCTGGCAAGATGGATAGAGAACTGGCTCGGTCATAGAAGACAGGGTATCAGTGGAGGGGTGTTTTTTCTGAATGGTGGGATGTGACTAGTGGTGTTCCGTCGGGATCAGTGCTGGGACCTTTGCTGTTTGTAGTATATATAAATGATTTGGAGAAAAATGTAGCTGTTCTGATTAGTAAGTTTGCGGATGACACAAAGGTTGGTGGAGTTGCGGATAATGATGAGGATTGTCAGAGGATACAGCAGGACATAGATCAGTTGGAGACTTAGGCGGAGAAATGGCAGATGGAGTTTAATCCAGACAAATGTGAGGTAATACAATTTGGAAGGTCTAATGCAGGTGGGAGGTATACAGTAAATGGGAGAACCCTTAGGAGTATTGACAGGCAGAGAGATCTGGGCTTACAGGTCCACAGGTCACTGAAAGCAGCAACGCAGGTGGATAAGGTAGTCAAGAAAGCATTCGGCATGCTTGCCTTCATCGGTTGGGGCATAGCGTATAAAAATAGGCAAGTCATGTTGCAGCTCTACAGAACCTTCGTTAGGCCACACTTAGAATCCTGGTCGCCACACTACCAGAAGGACGTGGAGGCTTTGGAGAGGGTACCAAAGAGGTTTACCAGGATGTTGCCTGGTCTGGAGGGCATTAGCTATGAGGATTGCTTTCACTGGAACGACGGAGGTGGAGGAGCGACATGATAGAGGTTTACAAAGTTATGAGCGGCATGGACAGAGTGGATAGTCCGAAGCTATTTCCGAGGGTGGAAGAGTCAGTTACTGGGGACATAGGTTTAAGGTGCGAGGGGCAAGGGTTAGAGGGGATGTGCGAGGCAAGCTTTTTACACAGATCGTGGTGAGTGCCTGGAACTTGCTGCCAGGGGAGGTGGTGGAAGCACATACGATAGCGACCTTTAAGAGACATCTTGACAAATATATGAATAGGAAGGGAATAGAGGGATATGGGCCGCGGAAGTGCAGAAGGTGTTAGTTTCGGCAGGCATCAAGGTCGGCGCAGGCTTGGAGGACCGACAGGCCTGTTCCTGTGCTGTACTGTTCTTTGTTCTTTGAAGAATGTGGGGGCATTAGAGAGGGTGCAGAAAAGATTTATGAGCAAGTTTCCAGGGATGAGGGACTTCAGTTACGTGGATAGATTGGAGAAGCTGGGGTTGTTCTCCAGAGAGAAGAGAAACTTGTGATTAGATTTGATAGCGGTATTCCAAATCATGAGGGGTCCGGACAGAACAGATGTAGGAGTAGGAATGCAGCACACAGGACATTCCAGACGCATTTCTGTTGAGTGTTTACTTAAACAAGTGAATTGAACAGTTAATATTTTTATATTACTTAACCCTTGTGTTCCCACAAAGATCAAGCTAGAAAATTCAACAGTGGCCACTTTGACTTCATCCCATCGTGTCTTGTGTACATTCTGACAGGATTGCAGGTATAACTGTAGTCATAGTATTCAGCTGACAATTGATCAGTTACATTGTTAATTCAGTATATATTTTCAGTACACACGGTACCTTATTGTTCTAATAAAGTCATATAGTATCTATTCAACTCACTGGGGCAAAATTTCACTGGCTCAAAATTCTGCCAAATACTAAAGCATTCCACAATGCAAGACTCTCAAATTCAACACAAGTTTACTTTTCTGAGTCTCGCTGATCTGTTCGGATTCTCTGAGGGATTACTGATGCTTATCCTCCACATGAGCAGTCGTCCTAATCCCGTGTCCTGTCCTGCTCCCAAACCCGGCATCCGCTTGCATTATGGCAAGTGATACAGGAGAGTCTCAGTGACTGAGGCAGGTGAGTCTTGAGCCGGAGCCGGGGACAGTGAGTGACCCGGGTTAATCCGACACTCCAGGCAAAAGGTGGTAGTACTTTGGAACGGGTCTTCTGCACACGCAAATTGATGCAAAATCAATTGTCATTTTTAAATCGAAGATTGATCTCATCAAATGCCTTTTAAAAATTGAAATATTCTTCTTTCACTCTCTGTCCCTGAGTCACTCTGTTTCTGTGTGTGTGTGTGTGTGTGTGTGTGTGTGTGTGTGTGTGTGTGTGTCTATCTGGTTCTCTCCTCTCTCAGACATTTTTGAAAACTCCACATACATCAGTTTACCATTTGAAGTCAGCTGCATTTGGTTTCACCACATCTGCAGAGGTTTCACTGCCTTATGCAGGCTGGTAAGAAACCTATATTCCGCAGTTGGCTCCGATGTTCCCGTGAAAATTTAGATGTTGTGCGTGTCCAGTTTTTTTTTCCCGTGAGCTGCCCCTTGACATTTTTGCAGAATCTTTGAAGACGTGTGCTATTTATTGTGGAACAGGATCTGCGTGGGACCTCTGAGGCTGCAGCATGCAGATTTGCAGGAACATTGACCAACACTCTCCATCCCACTCTCTTCCTCTTTCTCTCTGGTACTCACTCCCCATTGCTATCCTTCCCTCTCTCTGTTATTCTCCATATTTATCCCTGTCTTTCTCACTGCTACTCTCTCCATCTGGATGGAGGAGGAGAAAGAGAGGCATATACAGAGGCAGATTTACTCTGTATCTAATCCCACCCTATACCTGCCCCCTAGTTCTAGACTCCCCCACAAGGGGAGCATCCTCCCAGCATCTGTCCTGTAAAGTCCCCTCAGAATATCGTATGTTTCAATAAGATCACCTCTCATTCTTCTAAACTACAATGTGTATTAGCTGCTTGCCCTGCTCAGTATATCCAGCATTTTCTGCTGGGATCTTAGCTGAAGATGTTTGGGCTGAGGACACTACCCTGATAAGCTCCTGCAGTGAAGGCCTGGGACTGAGATGATTGACTCCCAACAACCACAACCATCCTCCTTTGTGCTCGGTTTGATTCCAACCAGTGGAGAGCTTTCCCCCTGATTACCACAGACTTCAGTTTTACTCGGGCTCCTCGATGTCACACTCGTCAAACGCTGCCTTGATGTGAAGGTCAGTCTCTCTTCTCAGTAGCAGACAGGAGTGATTCATTCGCATGGACCCGTTGTGCACTGAACATGTTCTGCTTCTTCACAGCCTGATACAGGTCTGTACACGGCTGATTAATGTAGCCCATCAAACACTCCCAGAGCAGGTTCAGCACAGCGTAGGAACAGAGTACAGTTCCTTCAACATTCTCTCTGTCTCTCCCTCCTACTATCATTGACAATTGGAGAGAGACAGAGGGAGAGAGGGTCCGATATGAAGGCAGAGAGAGGGCTGTAGAGAGGGACAAAGTTGCAGAGAGAGAGATTGTTGAGGTGGATGAAAAGAATAATGTACGATATATTAATTTGATGTAATCCTGCACTGCCGTGCACACAAACATATAAGAGATAGGTATGGAGAGAAAAAACATCAGGAGAGGGAGAAATGTAGATGAAGTTGGGGCCCAGGTGGACACTTTTGATGATCCAGAAGGAATATCCTCCATTTCAAACATCCAGCAAGCTATTCCACTGTGGGAGCCATCACACCCTCATGATATGTTGTTGTGGAAGTTTCATGCTGGTTTATCGGTTAATTTTTAAACCTGGGATTGATAGATTCGTGTTAACCAAAGGTATTCAGAGATAAGGGGCAAAGGCAGGATCTATGGCATAATTTAGATCACAGATCAGCCATGATCTCATTGAATGCCGGAACAGAGTTGTGGGGTTAAATTGCATCCTCCTATTCTAATATCCCCTGTTAAATATACTTCTTTCTCTGCCAGTCACCCTGTCAGTCTATGTCTCTCAGTTTCTCTCTTTCTATCTCTCTCTCTCTGTCTGTGCAGAGTGAGATTCACTCTGTATCCACCCCATGATGTTCCTGCCCTCGAAGTGTGTGATGGGACAGCATCGAGGGAAATTTACTCTGCGTCAAACCCAACATTGTGCTTGGCTTGGGAATATTTAATGGGACAGTGTAGCTGGAGCTTGACTGCGTATCCCTGGAATTTAGAAGGTTATGGGATGATTTGATGAATGTTTTCAAGATAATAAGGGAAAATGAACAGGTGGACAGAGAGAAAATATTCCCACTGGCTGCGGAGTCAGGAACTTGGGGGCATAGTCTAAAACTCTAAACGCAGTCTAAAAACTTTTCAGGAGTAAAATGAAGAAATACTTCAACACGCCAGGTGTGGTATCAGTTTGGAACTCTCTTCCACAAACGGCAATTGATGCTGAGACACTTGTTAATTTTGAATTCTGAGTTTGATAGATTTTTGTTAACCAAAGGTATTAAGGGACAAAGATAGGTGCATAGATTTCGATCACACATCAGCCATGAGCTCATTTAATGACAGCGGAGGGTTGAGGGGCCAAATGGCCTTCTCCTCTTCCTCTTCCCTACGACAAATATCCTGCCATCACTCTCTTTGTCTCGGTCTGTGTCTCTCTCTTTGTCTCTCTTTCTGTCTGTTTGCCTTTCTCTCTCTCCTCTCTCAAACATCTGTGGAAATCCACAAACATTAGTCAGCCATTTTAGGCTGGTTGTCGGTGGGCATTTTATGTTAACACAACACTGGGACATTTATTTCAGAGACGGACTCCTCTCCAATGTAAGGGTAGTGCTTAAAATGTGACAGAGACACAGACATGGAGGCATTGAGACACACAGTACTAGAAATGAATTAATCATTCCCTTGTGCCCAATTATGTTCCCTCCACGGTGATTAGCTTGGGTGGCCTGTAATTACTCAGTCTATTACTTTATCCCTTGTTAATCAACAGTTCAACATACACAGTCCTCCAGTTCTCTGGCAGCAAGACTATAACCAGAGTGGATTGGAAAATGATGGTCAGAGCCTCTGCTATTTCCTCCCTTGCACCTCTTGGCAGTCTGAACCTGGTGAATTATCAGCTTTCAAAGATGCTGAACTATTAATATTTCCTCTCTCACTGTTTATCCCATTCAATATTTCAAGCCCCTCCTCATTGACTACATTGTTTGTGTCGTCCACTCTTTCCTGAAGAAAGTCGCAATATATTCATTAAAAACCTCCCACAGCCAAAGACTTACAGGTGATAGGTAAATTGGCCATTGTAAATTGTCCCGAGTGTCGGGAGGTGGTATGGAATATGGGATTACTGTAGGATTAGTATAAATGGGTGGTTGCTGGTCGGCACAGACTCGGTGGGCCTAAGGGCCTGTTTCAGTGCTGTATCTCTAAATAAAAATAAATAAATAAACCATGCCCGCATCTTCCGCCTCCACGTGTCGGGAAAAGGAGGGGAGACGATATAAAGAAAAGGATAGAATTCTCAAGGATGTGCAGGAACAGACTGATTTGGGGGGTATTTGTGCACACATCACTGAAGGTGGCAGGGCAGGTTGAGAATGTGGTGAAAACGCATACAGTGTCCTGGGTTTTATAAATAGATACATAGAGTACAAAAGCAAGGGGGCTATGTTACACCTGTGTAAAAAACTGGTTTGGCCTCACTTGAGGAAGGATGTGGAGGCATTAGAGAGGGTTCAGAAAAGATTCACAAGCCTGGTTCCAGAGATGAGGGACTTCAGTTACGTGGATAGATTGGAGAAGCTGGGGTTGTTCTCTGTGTCTTTCTCTGTCTTCCCCTCTCTCTGTCTCTCCCTCCTGCTATCTCTGACACGAAGAGGGTGTCAGAGGGAGAGAGGGTTAGATATGCAGGCAAAGAGAGGGCTGTCGAGATGGACAAGGTTGGAGGGAGAGCGATTGTTGGGGTGGACTGAAAGGGAGAATGTAAGACATATTAATTTGATTTATTCCTTTACTGCTGTGTGCACAAACATATTCGAGAAGGGTCTGGATAGAGGGAGAAATGGAGATGAATTTGGGGCCCAGGTGGCCCCTCTCCCCCTCTCTATCTCTCTCCCTCTGAACCTATCCCCTCGCACCCTCTCTTTAATTCTCTCTCTTCTTCTCTCTCTCCCACTCCCCCACTCTTTCCCTCCCACTCTCTCTTCCTGTCTCTCCCTCCCTACCCCCCTCACTCACCCTCCCTCTCTCCCTCCCACTCTCTCTCCGCTCCCTCACTCTAACTCTCCCTCGCCCTGTCTCTCTGTCGTTGAATCTCTGTCTCTCTCTCCTTCCCCCCTCTATCTCTCTCTGTCTCTCACTCTGTCTCTCTATCTCTCTCTCTCTCTCTGTCTTTTTTTTAGTTCCTTCAGATATATGGACTTATTGGAGAGCATGGGTTGTTCTCATGGTCCTTCCTATCCACTCTATCTGGGCCCATCATCATTTTCCACACCACGATTAAATCTCCCCTCAGCCTCCTCTGTTCCAAAGAAAACAACTCCAGCCTGTCCAATCTTTCATCATAGCTAAAATTCTCCATTCCTGAAAACATCCTCTTTATCCTCTCTCCTGCAATTACATCCTTCCTGTAATGTGCAAACAGGAATTCATGCTGGCTTAATTGTTAATTATTACATCTGGGATTGATAGATTCTTGTTAACCAAAGGTATTAAGAGATAAGGGGCAAAGGTGGGATATATGGTGTTAGTTAGATCACAGATCAGCCCTGATATCACTAAATGCTGGAACAGGGTTGAGGGGTTAAATTGCCTCCTCCTCTTCCTATGTCCGATGTTAAATACCCTTCTTTCACTCTCAGTCACCCTGTCTGTCTGTGTCTCTCTATTTCTCTCTTTCTGTCTCTCTCTCTGTTTCGGATAGAGTAGAGTGAGATTCACTCTGTATCCTCCCCATGATGTTCCTGTCCTGGGAGTGTTGGATGGGACTGTGTAGAAGGAGCATTACTCTGTATCTAATCCATGCTGTACCTGCCCAGGAAACATTGATGGGAGAGTGCAAACAGAGAGGTCTGGGACCAGTGTCCTCATGGGGAGGACTTAATGGTGCCTCCTAATTGACTAGTTAGCAATTTTGGTGCTCCATGGATGAAAGGGGCAGTGGCTGAGTGGATACGACATTGGCTGAGAGAGTGGACAATGGTTGTTTCAGACTGGAGGGAGGTATACAGTGGAGGATCATATTAGGACCACTGATCTTTTTAATATATACTAATGACTTGGACTTCTGTTCACAGGGCATAACTTCAAAGTTTGCCAATGTTTGTGGCATCTGCAATGCAATAAACATGGAAGGGGCAGGGAGCAAACTTCAGGAGGATAGAGGTAGTCTGGTGAAATGGAACACAAAAGAACACAAAACGCCCAACATAGGATTGGACAGAACATGGGGATATTTTATGAAGGTTCTGTTGGTTGATTTTTATCGATGTGCAGATTGTGCAGTCTCTGTGTGTTGGTTTGTGTGAGTATCAGTGTCTGTATCTGTGTGTGTGTCTCTGCTTATGCTGTGTTTCACTCGATCTCAGTTTTTTTCCTGCACAAGCCCATTTCTCTCTTTATAATACAATAGGCCCTGTCTTTATTCTATATCTTACCCCATGCTGCCCGTGCGCTGGGAGTTTGTGATGGGACAGTGCAGAGGGAAATTTACTCTGTGTCTAACCCAACACTGTGCTATTCTTGGGAGTGTTTAATGGGACAGTGTAAATGGAGCTTTACCCTTAACCCCTGTAATTTAGAAGATTAAGGGTGATTTGATGAAAGTTTTAAGAACATTAAGGGAAACTGATAGGGTAGACAGAGAGAAACTATTCCCACTGGCTGCAGAGTCCTGAACTTGGGGACATAGTCTAAAAATCTAAACATATTCCAAAAACCGTTCAGAAGTAAAATGGATAAACAATTCAACACACCAGGGGTGGTTTCACTCTGGAACTCTCTTCAACAAACAACAATTGATCCTGAGACATTTGTTAATTTTTAAATCTGAGTTTGATAGATTTTTGCGAACAAAAGATATTAAATGGTATGGGGCAAAGACGAGTACATGCAGTTAGATCACAGATCAGCCATGATCACTTTGAATGACAGAAAAGGGTTGAGGGGCCAAATGGCCTCCTCCTCTTCCTCTGTCCTCTGACAAATATCCTGCTATCACTCTCTGTGTCTGAGACACCCTCTCGGTCTATGTCTCCCTCTTTGTATTTCTGTCTGTCTCTCTTTCCCTCCTCTCTCAGAACATCAGTCAGCTATTTCAAGTTTGTTTTCAGTGGCCATTTTATGTTACCACAGCACTGTGACATTTATTTCAGAGACTGACTCCTCACTAATGTAAGGTTAGTGCTTTAAACTTGACAGAGAAACTGATCCTGGGATTCAGCTGAATGCAGCCTCTCATCCTGAAAAGTGTTAGCAAACGTGTTGGAAAATGTATCAAAAGCTGTTTCCATTCAGACATTCCTGCATTGTGGAAGTGTGAGCTATCTTTGCAGAGACAGGAAATAGGGGTGCTTGAAAGGACCTGCAGGTTTTGGTTGATGCAGTAAGGTAAGAATTTGAATTGTGTCCCTGGCACATACTCAGAATTGAAGGTATTTACAGAACATCACATGAAGTAGTTTACCAATGTCTGACAAACTTCAAAGACTTCAGACACATGGAAGAAGAGGAGAAGGGAATAATATCCAAAACCTGAGACAGTCAGACAACAGCAGGAGGAAAATGAATCTCTTTATGGGTTTTAATTTGAAGGCCTGAGCTGATGATTGAAAAAGCAGGAATTCAAATCCCACGCTGGGCTGTTGTGAATTTGAACTGTTTTTTTCTTTAAAAAAACATAAATCTGGAATGAAAAAACCTCTAGGATGGAATGATTCACTCCTGTCTACTAGTGCAAAGTCCGTGTGTGTCTCAGTTTTGCTGTATTTATTAACGATTTAAGATGATGGGGTAGAATGACACATACCCAAGTTTTCCAATGACACAAAAATAGGCAGCATTGTAAGCAGTGTAGCTGGAAGCATCAAATTACAGAGAGTTATTAATATCTTAAACAAATGGGCAAAACTGTGGTCGATAGATTTCAATGTCAGTAAAAAAAGACGAGAACCGAATACTTCATAAATAGTAAAAAACTAGAAACACTGGAGGTCCAAAGAGACTTGAGGGGTCCTTGTCCATTTGAGTGCAGTGTAAATTTACCAGAATTATAACTGGACTCCAAGGGTTACATTACGAGGTGATATTACACAAACTAGGGATTTATTCCCTGGAATTTCGGAGGATCAAGGTGATTTGATCAAATTGTTGAGATTTTAAGGGGAACCATGCCCACATCTCCCACCTCCATACACACATTCTCTTTTTAGAACATAGAACAGTACAGCACAGTACAGGCCGTTCTTCCCACGATGCTGTGCCGAACCTTTAACCTACTCTAGGATCAAACTACCTACAAACCCTTCATGCTACTATCATCCATGTACCTATCCAAGAGTCACTGAAATGTCCCTAATGTATCTGCTTCTACTACCACCGCTGGCAGCGCATTCCACGCACCCACCACTCTCTGTGTAAAGAACCTACCTCTGACATCTCCCCGCAACCTTCCTCCAATCACCTTAAAATTATGCCCCCTGGTGATAGCCCTTTCCGCCCTGGGAAAAAGTCTCTGGCTATCCACTCTATCTATGCCTCTTATCATCTTGTACCCCTCTATCAAGTCACCTCTCATCCTTCTTCGCTCCAATGAGAAAAGCCCTAGCTCCCTCAACCTTTCTTCGTAAGATATGCCCTCCAGTCCAGGCAGCATCGTGGTAAATCTCCTCTGCACCCTCTCTAAAGCTTCCACATCCTTCCTATAATGAGGCGACCAGAACTGAACACAATATTCCAAGTGTAGTCTAACCAGGGCTTTATAGAGCTGCAGCATCACCTCGCGGCTCTTAAACTCAATCCCCCATTAATGAAAGCCAACACACCATACGCCTTCTTAACAACCCTATCAACTTGGGTGGCAACTTTGAGCGATCTATGGACACGGACCCCAAGATCCCTCTCTTCCTCCACACTTCCACAATGCAGGAATGTCTGAATGGAAACAGCTTTTGACACATTTCCCAACACGTTGGCAAACACTTTTCAGGATGAGAAGCTGCATTCAGCTGAATCACAGGATCAGTTTCTCAGTCAAGTTTAAAGCACTAACCTTACATTAGTGAGGAGTCAGTCTCTGAAATAAATGTCCCAGTACACAACGGGCCAAAGGGAACGATTTACTCCTGTCTGCTACTGGGAAGAGAGACTGACCTTAACATCAAGGCAGCGTTTGACTGAGTGTTCCATCAAGGAGCCCGAGTAAAACTGAAGTCAGTAGGAATCCGCTGGTTGGAGTCATACCGAGCACAAAGGGAGATGGTTGTGGTTGTTGGAGGTCAATCATCTCAGTCTCAGGACATCACTGCAGGCTGACTTAATTGTTAATTTTTAAATCTGGGATTGATAAGATTCTTCTTAACCAAAGGTATTGAGAGGTAAGGGGCAAAGGTGGGGTAAATGATGTTAGTTAGATCACACATCAGCCCTGATCTCACTGAATGCTGAAAGAGGGTTGAGGGGTTAAATTGCCCTCCCCGCTTCCTATGTCCGATGTTCAATATCCTTCTTTCACTCTCAGTCACCCTGTCTTTGTATGTCTCTCTATTTCTCTCTTTCCATCTCTCTCTCTCTGTCTTTTTCGGAGAGCGTAGAGCGAGATTCACTCTGTATCCACACCATGATGTTCCTGCCCTGGGAGTCGTCTCTGCTTATGCTGCATTTCACCCGGTCTCAGTTTGTACTGCACAAGACCATTTCTCTGTTTATAATACAATAGGCCCTGTCTTTACTCTGTATCTCGCCCCATGCTGCCCCTGCCCTGGAAGTGTGTGATGGGACAGTACAGAGGGAAATTTACTCTGTGTCTAACCCCACACTGTGCTTGGCTTGGGAGTGTTTAATGGGACAGTGTAGATGGAGCTTTACTCTGTATCCCTGGAATTTAGAAGGTTAAGGGGTGATTTGAGCCCCTGTCCCCAGGCCATCAGATTGGGCCTCCGGATTACGTGACCAGTGATATTATCACTACCCAACTGCCTCCCAAATGGATGCGTACACTGTCTGTCCCGTAATGTCACTCACAGTAGTTTCTGGGCTGTAACCCTGAACATGGTCCCGAATCAGAGACTCAAAGTTCACATTTTAACTGGGAAAAGGGAGGAACAGAGTGAAGCGGGATTGCTTTTGTCCCTGGATTCAGTGTCCACTGCAGACAGATCAGTTACATTTCCAATAGAAATGCCAGGAGTTAACAAGGTCAATGCAATAATATGGAAAATGTAAATTACGCCTCTCAGAATTGCCATCTATCCAGTATGAGTACAGATTTCAGGTTTATTCCCGAGAGAGGTCTTACTCAGAAAATATCATTGACATTGAAATTATTGTGCTTTATCCACCACATTATTTACATCAAAGTCAGAACTGCTGATATAATGTGTTTGTTCTGTTGAGTGTCACTAATTGCAATGATCAGGGGTATAACCGTGTCAGTGGAGACGTATCCCCTATAGTGGGCATGATCAAAAAGATTGCAGGTGATACAAAAAAATGGCCGTGTGGTTGAGAGAGAGCAGAATAGCTGTCGACTGTAGGAAGATGTTTATGGACTAGTCAGGTGGGCAGACAAGTGGCAAATGGTATTCAACGCAGAGAACTGTGAGGTGATGAATTTGGGGAGGTCGAGCTAGGCAAAGGAATGCACAATTAATGGGAGACTCCTTCCAGGTGTAGAAGAAGTGTGGGACCTTGGAGTGAATGTTCACAGATCCATGAAGATAGCAGGACTGGTCACGAAGAGAATTAAGAAGACATAGGGAATACGTTTCCTTTATTAGCCGAGGTGTAGAATAGGAGAGAGGTTATGCTCTAACTATATAAGTCATTGGTTGGGCTGAACCGTGAGTACTTTGTGCAGTTCCGGTCATCACATTACAGAAAGGATTTAATTGCACTAGAGAGGGTACAGAGCACATTTACGAGGATGTTGCCAGGTCTGGAAAATAATTTTGCTGTTAGGAAATATTGGATAGGCGGGGGCTGTTGTGCTTGGAACAGAGAAGTCTGAGGTGAGGTTAGATTGAAATGTCGTAGGTTTTGAGGGGCCCGGATAGAGGGTACGTGATGGGCCTATTTACCTTCGCAGAGAGGTCAGTGACAAGGGGGCATCGATCTAAATTGAAACAAAAACAGGAAATTAAGGAAATACTCAGCAGGTCTGGCAGCATCTGTGGAGAGAGAAGCAGAGTTAACTTTGCATGACGGTGACCCCTCATCAGAACCTTCATCACTGATCTGAAACATGAGACAGGGAAGTTTGTTGGGGTGGAGGAGGTTACAGAGATCGGGAGGGTTGTCTTGGTGGAGGAGGTTTCAGAGATAGGGAGGTTTGTAGGGGCTGGAGGACGTTGAAGAGATAGGGAAGGCTGTAGGTGCTGGAGGAGGTTAGAGATTCGGAGGGTTGTAGCTGGTGGAGGAGTTTACAGAGATGTTGAGGGCTGTAGAGGCTGGAGGAGGTTAGATAGATAGGAAGGAATATAGAAGCTGGAGGCGGTTACAGAGATATGGATGGTATTAGGGGCTGGTGGGGGTGACAGAGCTAGGCAGGGTTGTAGGGGCTGAGGAGGTTACAAAGAGAGGGAGGGTTGTAGGAGCTGAGGAAGCAATAGCGAAAGGGAGTGTTGCAGGGGCTACAGGATGTTACAGAGCTAGGGTGGGTTGTAGGGGCTGGAAGAGGTTACAGAGATGGGGAGGAGGTTACAGAAATACGGAGTGTTGTAGGGGGTGAAGGAGGTCACAGACGTCGGGAGTGTCGTGGGCTGAAGAGGTAACAGAGATAGGGAGGATTGTAGGGGATGAAGTAGGTTAAAGAGGTAGGGAGTGTTGTCGTGGTGGAGGAGGTTACAGAGATCGGGAGGTTTTTAGGGGCTGGAGGAGGTTGCAGACATGGCGGGGCGGGTGGTGTTCTAGGGGCTGCGCGGAATTAGAGAGATAGGGATCGATTTAGGGGCTGGAAGGGTTGACAGTTATACGGAGGACTGTAGGGGCTGGAGGAGGTTACTGAGATAGGGAGGGTTTTAGGGGCTGGAGCAGGTTACAGAGATAGGGAGGGTTGTAGGGGCTGGAGGAGGTTACAGAGATAGGGAGGGTTGTAGGGGCTGGAGGAGGTTACAGAGATAGGGAGGGTTGTAGGGACTGGAGGAGGTTACAGAGATAGGGAGGGTTGTAGGAGCTGAGGAAGTAATAGCGATAGGGACGGTTGTAGGGGCTGGAGGAGGTTACCGAGATAGGGAGGGTTGTACGGGCTGGAGGAGGTTACAGAGATAGGGAGTGTTGTAGGGGCTGGAGGAAGTTACACATATAGGGAGGGTTGTAGGGGCTGGAGTAGGTGACAGAGATAGGGAGGGTTGGACGGTCAGGAGGAGGTTACAGAGATAGGGATGGCTGTAGGGGCTGGAGGAGGTGACAGAGATAGGGTGTGTTGGACGGTCAGGAGGAGGTCACAGAGATAGGGTGTGTTGTGGGCGCTGGGGGAGTTTACAGAGATAGGGAGCTTGGAGGGGCTGCAGGATGTTAGAGAGATCGCGAGGGTTGGATGTGCTGGAGGGGAGGACAGTGATAGGGAGAGTTGTAGGCACTGGAGGTGGTGACAGATTTAGGGAAGCTTCTAGGGGATGGAGGACGTTACAGAGACAGGGGCAGTTGTTGGGTTGGAGGAGGTTACAGAGATAGTGAGTGTTGCAGGGCTGGTGGAGTTTGGAGAGGTCGGAAGGGATGTGGATTCTGGAGGATGTTACAAAGATAGGGAGGATTGTAGGGGCTGGAGGAGTTGGCAGAGTTAGGGAGGGTTGTAGCTCTGGACGAGGTTACAGAGATAGGGTTGGTTTTAGAGGTTGGAGGAGGTTGCATTTAGAGGGAGGATTGTAGGGGCTGGAGGAGTTGGCAGAGTTAGGGAGGGTTGTAGCTCTGGAGGAGGTTACAGCGATAAGGAGCGTTGTAGGGGCTTGAATAGGTGCCAGAGATAGGGAGAGTTGGAGAGGCTGGAGGAGGTTACGATGATAGGGAGGATTCTAGGAGGCTGCACAGATCGGGAGGGCTGTAGGGGCGAGAGGAGATTACAAAGATAGGGAGGGTCGGAGGGGCTGGAGGGGGTTAGGGAGATAGGGAGGATTGTAGGAGGCTGCACATATCGGAATGGCTGTAGGGGCTAGAGGAGATGACAGAGCGAGGGAATGTTGTAAGGGCTTGAGGAAATGACAGCGATAGGGATTCTTCGAGGGGCTGGAAGACATAACAGAGTTAGGTAGTGTTGTAGGGGCTGAGTAGGTTACAGAGATAGGCAGGGTTAACAGGTTTGCAGTAGGTGACAGAGACCGGGAGAGTTGTAAGGGCTGGAGGAGTTTACACAGATAAGCGGGAGGGGTGTTGTGCGCACTGGTGGAGGTCACAGAGATAGGGAGGGTTGTAGGGACAGGAGGATGTGACAAGATAGGGATAGTTGTGGGGACTGAAGGACCTGGCAGAGATGGGGAGGTTTATGCAGTCTGGAGGAGGTTACAGAGATAGGGAGAATTGGGGTGCTGAGGTGGTAACAGAGCTAGGAGGGTTTTAGGAGCTGGAGGAGACCACAGTAATAGGGATTGTTCTGCGGCTGAGGAGTTAACAGAGATTGGGAGGGCTGTAGAGGATGGAGGCGGTTACAGAAATAAGGAGGGTTTTAGGGGCTGGAGGAAGTTACCAGGGTTGGGAGGATTGTATGGGCTGGAGCAGGTTACAGAGATAGTAAGGGTGGTAGGGGCTGGCGGAGTTGACAGAGATGGGGAGTTTGGGTGCTCACTGGACACAGGTGTGTAACTGGAGTATTGGAGAACAGCTGACATTGTACCTCTGTTTAAAAAGGGAGCGAAGGATAGACCGATTAATTACAGGCCAGTCGGTATAACCTCAGTAGTGGGCAAATAATTGGAATATTTTCTGAGACAGGATAAACTGTCACTTAGAAAGGCATAGTTTAATCACGGATAGTCAGCATTGATTCATTAAGGGTAGATCTTGTTTGACCAATCTGATTGAATTTTTTGAAGAAATAACAAGAAAAATAGATGAGGGTAGTGCAGTTGATGTGGTCTACAAGCATTTTAGCTAGGCTTTTGATAAGGTCCCACAGGACAGATTGGTTAAAAAATTAAAATCCCATGGGATCGAGGGAAATGCAGCAATGTGGATACAGAAGTGTCTCAGTGGCAGATCACAAAGGGTAATTGTTGATGGGTGTTTTAGTGAATGGAGGGATGTTCCAGTGGCCTTCTGCAGGACTCAGTACTGAGTCCCCTGCTTTTTGTGGTATATATTAAAGTTTTGGATGGAAATGTAGGGGGCATGATCAAGAAGTTTGCAGACAACACAAAGATTGGCCTTGTAGTAGATAGCGAGGAGTATAGTTGTAGGCTGCAGGAAGATATTGATGATCTGGTAAGATGGGCAGAAAAGTGGCAAATGGAGTTCAACTCAGAGAATTGTGAGGCGATGCATTTGGGGAGGTCAAACAAGACCTCCTTGGAGGGTACAGAGGGAATTTACGAAGATGTTGCCAGGACAGGAAAATGCAGCTTTGAGGAAAGATTGGATAGGCTGGGTTTGTTCTCCTTGGAACAGATCTGATTGAAATGTACAAAATGTTGAGGTGCCTGGATAGAGTGGAAGTAAAGGTTCTATTGTCCTCAGCAGAGAGGTCAGTGACTCGGGAGAATAGATGTAAAGTGATTGTCAAAATAATCAGAGGGGAGATGAGGCAAAATGTTTTCACCCAGAGGCTGATGTGCGCCTGGAACTCACTGCCTGAAAAGGTAGTTGAGGCAGAGATCCTCAACTCATTCAAAAGGAGTCTGGATATGCACCTCAAGTGCCGTAATCTGCAGGGCTACGGATCAAATGCTGGAAGGTGGGATGAGAATAGGTGGATCGTTTTTGGGCTGGCACAGACACAATGGGCCAAGTGGCCTCTTTCTGTGCATTAAACGTTCTATGATTCTCTTTCTATGATATAACGTTTCATTTCAATTAGCCAAGAACTGACGATCTCTGATTAATATTTAGCCCTCCAGCCAGAATAATACCTTTGCTACAATAAAAGTAGCATCGAATTCCAATGATCAGTTCCAGCTCCTCGCTCTGGCCCAGATAACAGACATTTCCACAATTCGGGAATGAACAACACAAAACTTCCCCATCTCCAATGGTCAACCCCAGCTTCTCTCTCACTCTCTCTCTCTCTTTATCTTGTCCAGTAACATAGCAATTCTGCAATGTGTGAATGAACATATATCAGAACTCAATTTAACTATGCAACCTGCACTCTCTGGCCCAGAATATACGCAGTTCCAAAAGGTGAATGACGAAATTCTACAGTGTGTATTGTACAATGGGAAATCCTCTCGCTGGCCCAGATAAAAGGCAGAGCTACAATGTGGGAAAGTATGGATAACAAAAAAAATGAGAGAGAGAGAGAGAGACGAAAGAGCCGGGTTGCAGACTGTCTGGACGAAGGAGACAGGTTGCCAGACCACATGAACGAAAGAGGCGAGGTGACAGAGAGTGAGATAAAGGAAGCAGACAGATTGATACAGAAATACAGACAGGGAGTGAGAAAAAAGATTGAAGAGAGAGAGAGGAAAGAAAAGTACAGAGCACCAAACAGAGTGAGGTAGAGACGTGGGGAGAGGAATGAAAAAGACTGTTCGGCAGACGGAATGTGCACGAGAGACAGACAGGGAATGAGAGAGAGAGAGAAAAAACGAGAACGGAAGTGAGAGAGTCATAAAGAGCAAAATCCGAGAGAGAGAGAGCAAGAGCCAGTAGGCTAGATAGATAGATAGAGTGCTAGAGAGAAAGAGAAGGCGAGTGAGAGGGAATGTGACAGAGAAAGAGGGAAAGTGAGAGAGAATGAGACAGAGAAAGAGAGGGGCTGACTTGGAATCAGACAGACTGACAGTAGAGAGAGTCATAGTTTGAGCGAGACAGGTCGGCAAAGAAAATGAGAAAAAGAGAGAGAGAAAGGGTGAGAGAAAATGAGAGGGAGAGAAAGAGGGTGAACGAAATTTCGACAGGTACAGCATGAAATAAAGAGAAAGAGATTAACGTGGAATGAGAGAGTAAATCTCTATTTCTGACTGTCTTTTCTGTATTTCTGAATTTGTCTTTTCTGCATTTCTGACTTTGACATTTCCCTATTTCTCTGACTTTGTCTTTTCTGTATTTCTGACTTTGACTTTTCTCTATTTCGGACTTTGTCTTTCCTATATTTCTGAATTTGTCTTTTCTGTATTTCTTTGACTTTGTCTTTTCTGTATTTCTGACTTTGTCTTTTCTCTATTTCTGACTTTGTCTTTTCTGTATTTCTGACCTTGTCTTTTCTTTATTTCTCTGACTTTGCCTTTTCTGTATTTCTGACTTTGTCTTTTCTGTATTTAGTTTAGTTTAAAGATACAGCACTGAAACAGGCCCTTCGGCCCACCGAGTCTGTGCCGACCATCAACCACCCATTTATACTAATCCGACACGAATCCCATATTCCAATAACATCCCCACCGGTCCCTATATATTTCTTTACCACCTATCTATACGAGGGGCAATTTATAATGGCCAATTAACCTATCAACCTGCAAGTCTTTGGCATGTGGGAGGAAACCGGAGCACCCGGAGGAAACCCACGCATGCACAGGGAGAACTTGCAAACTCTGCACAGGCAGTACCCAGAATCGAACCCGGGTCCCTGGAGCTGTGAGGCTGCAGTGCTTACCACTGCGCCACTGTGACTTTGACGTTTCTCTATTTCTCTGACTTTGTCTTTTCTGTATTTCTGACTTTGTCTTTTCTGTATTTCTGACTTTGTCTTTTCTGTATTTCTGATTTTGTCTTTTCTCTATTTCTGACTTTGTCTTTTCTGTATTACTGACTTTAAGAACATAGAACATAGAACATAGAAAATACAGCACAGAACAGGCCCTTCGGCCCACGATGTTGTGCCGATCCTTTGTCCTCTGTCAAGGACAATTTAACCTATACCCCATCATTCTCCTTTATCCATATACCTATCTAAAAGCCGTTTGAAAGTCCCTAAAGTTTCTGACTCAACAACTTCCCCAGGCAAGGCATTCCATGCCCCGACCACTCTCTGGGTAAAGAACCTTCCCCTGACATCCCCCTTATATCTCCCACCCTTCACCTTAAATTTATGACCCCTTGTAACGCTTTGCTCCACCCGGGGAAAAAGTTTCTGACTGTCTACCCTATCTATTCCCCTGATCATCTTATAAACCTCTATCATGTCACCCCTCATCCTTCTCCGTTCTAATGAGAAGAGGCCTAGAATGTTCAGCCTTTCCTCGTAAGACTTATTCTCCATTCCAGGCAACATCCTGGTGAATCTCCTCTGCACCCTCTCCAAGGCTTCCACATCCTTCCTAAAATGAGGCGACCAGAACTGCACACAGTACTCCAAATGAGGCCTTACCAAGGTCCTGTACAGCTGCATCATCACCTCACGGCTCTTAAATTCAATCCCTCTGCTAATGAACGCTAACACCCCATATGCCTTCTTCACAGCCCTATCCACTTGAGTTGCAACTTTCAACGATCTATGCACATAGACCCCAAGGTCTCTCTGCTCCTCCACATGCCCAAGAACCCTACCGTTAACCCAGTATTTTGCATTCGTGTTTGTCCTTCCAAAATGGACGACCTCACACTTTTCAGGGTTAAACTCCATCTGCCACTTTTCAGCCCAGCACTGCAACCTATCCAAGTCCCTTTGCAGACGACAATAGCCCTCCTCGGTATCCACAACTCCACCAACCTTTGTATCATCTGCAAATTTACTGACCCACCCTTCGACTTCCTCATCCAAGTCGTTAATAAAAATCACAAACAGGAGAGGACCCAGAACTGATCCCTGTGGCACGCCACTGGTAACTGGGCTCCAGGCTGAGTATTTACCATCTAAGACCACTCTCTGCCTTCTATCAGTTAGCCAATTCTTAATCCAACTGGCCACATTCCCCACTATCCCATGCCTCCTGACTTTCTCCATAAGTCTACCATGGGGGACCTTATCAAATGCCTTACTAAAATCCATGTACACCACATCCACTGGTTTACCCTCATCCACTTGCTTGGTCACCTGCTCAAAGAATTCAATCAGGCTTGTGAGGCAAGACCTACCCCTCACAAAACCGTGCTGACTGTCCCGAATCAAGCAGTGTCTTTCCAGATGCTCAGAAATCCTATCCCTCAGCACCTTTTCCATCAACTTGCCTACCACCGAAGTAAGACTAACTGGCCTGTAATTCCCAGGGTTGTTCCTATTCCCTTTCTTGAACAGGGGCACAACATTTGCCACCCTCCAATCACCTGGTACCACCCCCGTCAACAGAGAAGATGAAAAGATCATTGCCAGCGGCTCTGCAATTTCATCCCTTGCTTCCCATAACATCCTTGGATATACCCCGTCAGGCCCGGGAGACTTGTCTATCTTCAAGTTATTCAAAAACCCCAACACATCTTCCCTCCTAACGAGCACTTCCTCGAGCTTACCAGTCTGTTTCACACCGTCCTCTTCAGTAATACACCCCTTCTCATTCGTAAATACCGAAGAGAAGTACTCATTCAAAACCTCACTTATCTCTTCCGGCTCAACACACAGTCTCCCGCTATTGTCCTTGACCGGACCTACGGTCCCCCTAGTCATCCTCATATTTCTGACATACGCGTAAAAGGCCTTGGGGTTTTCTTTTATCCTACCCGCCAAGCATTTTTCATGCCCTCTCTTAGCTCTCCTAATCCCTTTCTTCAGATCCTTCCTGGCCATCTTGTATCCCTCCAGAGCTATGCCTGTGCCCTTTTTCCTCAACCTTATATACGCATCCTTCTTCTTCCTAACAAGACTCTCAACCTCTCTTGTCAACCACGGTTCCCTCACATGACCATCCCTTCCCTGTCTGACAGGGACATGCTTATCAATGGCCCCTACTATCTGCTCCTTGAAAAAGTTCCACATTTCGACCGTGCCCTTCCCTGCCAGCATATGCTCCCAACTTATGCTCCTCAGTTCCTGCCTGACAGCATCATATCTACCCTTCCCCCAATTGTAAACCTTGCCCTGTTGCACATACCTATCCCTCTCCATTACCACAGTGAATGCTACAGAATTGTGATCACTATCTCCAAAGTGCTCGCCCACCAACAGCTCTATCACTTGCCCTGGTTCATTACCTAGTACCAAATCCAATATTGCCTCCCCTCTGGTCGGGCAGTCAACATACTGAGTCAGAAAAGCTTCCTGGACATACTGCACAAACACTACCCCATCCAAACTATTCGATCTAAAGAGTTGCCAATCAATATTTGGGAAGTTGAAATCCCCCATAATTACTACCCTGTGACTTCTGCTCCTTTCCAAAATCTGTTTCCCAATCTGCTCTTCCACCTCCCTGCTGCTATTGGGGGGCCGATAGAAAACTCCCATCAAGGTGACTGCTCCTTTCCTGTTCCTGACCTCAACCCACAGTGCCTCAGTCGGCAGATCCTCCTCGAAAATTCTTTCAGCAGTTGTTACACTATTTCTAACTAACAATGCCACCCCCCCACCTCTTTTACCACCATTCCTAATCTTATGAAAACATCTATAACCAGGTACCTCCAAGAACCATTCCTCCCCCTCACCTATCCACGTTTCAGTGATGGCCACAACATCGTAGTCCCAAGTGCCCATCCACGCCTTCAATTCACTCACCTTATTCCTGATGCTTCTTGCGTTGAAGTATACGCACTTTAACCCTTCTCCGTGCCCATCTGTCCTCTGCGACAGTGCTACCTTCCCCAATACCTCACTACACTCTTTGTCTTTCTGAGTGGACCCACTGGTCCCTGGACTACAAGTCCGGTTCCCATCCCCCTCCCAAACTAGTTTAAACCCTCCCGAACAGTACTAGCAAACCTCCCTCCCAGGATATTGGTGCCCCTCTGGTTCAGATGCAGCCCGTCCTGTTTGAACAGGTCCCATCTTCCCCAGAATGCAGTCCAATTATCCAAGAACTGGAAGCCCTCCCTCCTACACCATTCCTGCAGCCACGTGTTCAGCTGTGCTCTCTCCCTATTCCTAGCCTCACTATCACGTGGCGCCGGCAACAAACCAGAGATAACAACTCTGTCCGTCCGAGCTTTCAGCTTCCAGCCTAACTCCCTAAACTCACTTCTAACATCTGTGCCACCCTTCCTTCCTACGTCGTTGGTGCCAATGTGCACCACGACCTCTGGCTGCTCCCCCTCCCCTTTAAGGATCCTGAAGACGCGATCACAAACATCACTGACCCTGGCACCAGGGAGGCAACAAACCATCCGTGCGTCTCGCTTGCTCCCACAGAACCGCCTGTCGGTACTCCTCACCATCGAGTCCCCGATGACTAGTGCTCTCCCGTTCTCCCTCCTTCCCTTCTGAGCCACAGTGCAGGACCCCGTGCCAGAGGCCCGTTCACTGCAGCCTGCCCCCGATAGGCCGCCCCCCCCCAACAGTATCTAAAACTGTATACTTGTTGTTGAGGGGAACGACCACAGGAGATCCCTGCACTGACCTCTTCCCACCTCTAACTGTTACCCAGCTTCCTTTGTTTTGTGGAGTAACGACATCCCTGTAGCTTCTATCTATCACCCCCTCAGCTTCCCGAATGATCCTCAGTTCATCCAGCTCCAGCTCCAGTTCCCTAACACGGTCTGATAGGAGCTGGAGACGGATGCACTTCCAGCAGGTAAAGTCGGCAGGGTTCCCGGAGGTTCCCCTCACCTCGAACATACTGCAGGAGGAGCACTGCACTCCCCTGGCTGCCATTTCTTTTACTCAATTACCCCTTAATTAAGTACAAATATAGATATTAACAAAAACAGTGAAATAGCTTACCTGTTCAGTCCTTTTTGGTTAGAGGAGGAGGGTAAAAAGGGTCTTATTATTAGGTTAGAGGAGGAGGATGGGTGGGAGACACTACATGTGTAGTGTCTTTGCTTTATTTCTCTGACTTTGTCTTTTCGTTATTTCTGACTTTGACTTTTCTCTATTTCTCTGACTTTGTCTTTTCTGTATTTCTGACTTTGTCTTTTCTGTATTTCTGACTTTGTCTTTTCTGTATTTCTGATTTTGTCTTTTCTCTATTTCTGACTTTGTCTTTTCTCTATTTCTGACTTTGACTTTTCTCTATTTCTAACTTTGTCTTTTCATTATTTCTCTGACTTTGTCTTTTCTGTATTTCTGACTTTGTCTTTTCTGTATTTCTGACTTTGTCTTTTCTCTATTTCTGACTTTGACTTTTCTCTATTTCTCTGACTTTGTCCTTTGTGCATTTCTGACTTGCTGTCTTTTTCTGACTTTGTCTTTTCTGTCATTTTCTGACTTTCTGTCTTTTCTCTATTTCTCTGACTTTGTCTTTTCTGCATTTCTGACTTTCTGTCTTTTTCTGACTTTCTGTCTTTTCTCTATTTCTGACTTTGTCTTTTCTGTATTTCTGACTTTGACTTTTCTCTATTTCTCTGCCTTTGTCTTTTCTGTATTTCTGACTTTGTCTTTTCTGTATTTCTGACTTTGTCTTTTCTGTATTTCTTACTTTGTCTTTTCTGTATTTCTGACTTTGTCTTTTCTGTATTTCAGATTTTGTCTTTTCTCGATTTCTGACTTTGTCTTTTCTGTATTTCTGACTTTGTCTTTTCTGTATTTCTGACTTTGACTTTTCTCTATTTCTGACTTTGTCTTTTCTGTATTTCTGACTTTGTCTTTTCTGTATTTCTGACTTTGTCGTTTCTGTATTTCTGACTTTGAGGTTTCTCTATTTCTCTGACTTTCTCTTTTCTCTATTTCTGACTTTGACTTTTCTCTATTTCTCTGACTTTGTCCTTTCTGTATTTCTGACTAGCTGTCTTTTTCTGACTTTGTCTTTTCTGTCATTTTCTGACTTTCTGTCTTTTCTGTATTTCTGACTTTGTTTTTTCTGTATTTCGGACTTTGTCTTTTCTGCATTTCTGACTTTGTCTTTTCTCTATTTCTGACTTTGTCTTTTCAGTATTTCTAACTTTGTCTTTTCTTTATTTCTCTGACTTTGTCTTTTCTGTATTTCTGACTTTGACTTTTCTCTATTTCTCTGACTTTGTCTTTTCTGCATTTCTGACTTTCTGTCTTTTTCTGACTTTCTGTCTTTTCTCTATTTCTGACTTTGTCTTTTCTGTATTTCTGACTTTGACTTTTCTCTATTTCTCTGCCTTTGTCTTTTCTGTATTTCTGACTTTGTCTTTTCTGTATTTCTGACTTTGTCTTTTCTGTATTTCTTACTTTGTCTTTTCTGTATTTCTGACTTTGTCTTTTCTGTATTTCAGATTTTGTCTTTTCTCGATTTCTGACTTTGTCTTTTCTGTATTTCTGACTTTGTCTTTTCTGTATTTCTGACTTTGACTTTTCTCTATTTCTGACTTTGTCTTTTCTGTATTTCTGACTTTGTCTTTTCTGTATTTCTGACTTTGTCGTTTCTGTATTTCTGACTTTGAGGTTTCTCTATTTCTCTGACTTTCTCTTTTCTCTATTTCTGACTTTGACTTTTCTCTATTTCTCTGACTTTGTCCTTTCTGTATTTCTGACTAGCTGTCTTTTTCTGACTTTGTCTTTTCTGTCATTTTCTGACTTTCTGTCTTTTCTGTATTTCTGACTTTGTTTTTTCTGTATTTCGGACTTTGTCTTTTCTGCATTTCTGACTTTGTCTTTTCTCTATTTCTGACTTTGTCTTTTCAGTATTTCTAACTTTGTCTTTTCTTTATTTCTCTGACTTTGTCTTTTCTGTATTTCTGACTTTGACTTTTCTCTATTTCTCTGACTTTGTCTTTTCTGTCATTTTCTGACTTTCTGTCTTTTCACTATTTCTGACTTTGTCTTTTCTGTATTTCTGACATTGTCTTTTCTCTATTTCTGACTTTCTGTTTTCTGTATTTCTGACTTTATCTTTTCAGTATTTCTAACTTTGTCTTTTCTTTATTTCTCTGACTTTGTCTTTTCTGTATTTCTGACTTTGACTTTTCTCTATTTCTCTGACTTTGTCTTTTCTGTATTTCATACTTTGTCTTTTCTGTATTTCTGACTTTGTCTTTTCTCTATTTCTGACTTTGTCTTTTCAGTATTTCCAAGTTTGTCTTTTCTTTATTTCTCTGACTGTCCTTTCTGTTTTTCTGACTTTGACTTTTCTCTATTTCTCTGACTTTTCTTTTCTGTTTTTCTTACTGTGCCTTTTCTGTATTTCTGACTTTGACTTTTCTCTATTTCTCTGACTTTGTCTTTTCTGTATTTCTGACTTTGACTTTTCTCTATTTCTCTGACTTTGTCTTTTCTGTATTTCTTACTTTGTCTTTTCTGTATTTCTGACTTTGCCTTTTCTCTATTTCTGACTTTGTCTTTTTGGTATTTCTGACTTTGTCTTTTCTGGATTTCTGACTTTGACTTTTCTCTATTTTTCTGACGTTGTCTTTTCTGTATTTATGACTTTGTCTTTTCTCTATTTCTTACTTTGTCTTTTCTGTATTTCTGACTTTGTCTTTTCTGTGTCTGACTTTGTCTTTTCTCTATTTCTCTGACTTTGTCCTTTGTGTATTTCTGACTTGCTGTCTTTTTCTGACTGTCTTTTCTGTCATTTTCTGACTTTCTGTCTTTTCTCTATTTCTGACTTTGTCTTTTCTGTTTTTCTGACTTTGTCTTTTCTCTATTTCTGACTTTGACTTTTATCTATTTCTGACTTTCTGTTTTCTGTATTTCTGACTTTGTCTTTTCTGTATTTCGGACTTTGTCTTTTCTGTATTTCTGACTTTGTCTTTTCTCTATTTCTGACTTTGTCTTTTCAGTATTTCTAACTTTGTCTTTTCTTTATTTCTCTGACTTTGTCTTTTCTGTATTTCTGACTTTGACTTTTCTCTAGTTCTCTGACTTTGTCTTTTCTGTATTTCTTACTTTGTCTTTTCTGTATTTCTGACTTTGTCTTTTCTCTATTTCTGACTTTGTCTTTTCAGTATTTCTAACTTTGTCTTTTCTTTATTTCTCTGACTTTGACTTTTCTCTATTTCTGACTTTGTCTTTTCTGTCTTTTTCTGACTTTGTCTTTTCTGTATTTCTGACTTTGTCTTTTCTGTATTTCTTACTTTGCCTTTTCTCTATTTCTGACTTTGTCTTTTCTGTATTTCTGACTTTGTCTTTTCTTTATTTCTGACTTTGACTTTTCTCCATTTCTGACTACGTCTTTTCTCTAATTCTCTGAATTTTTCTTTTCTGTATTTCTGACTTTGTCGTTTCTGTATTTCTGACTTTGAGGTTTCTCTATTTCTCTGACTTTCTCTTTTCTGTATTTCTGACTTTGACTTTTCGGTATTTCTGACTTTGTCTTTTCTGTATTTCTGACTTTGACTTTTCTCTATTTTTCTGACGTTGTCTTTTCTGTATTTATGACTTTGTCTTTTCTCTATTTCTGACTTTGTCTTTTCTGTATTTCTGACTTTGTCTTTTCTGTATTTCTGACTTTGTCTTTTCTGTGTCTGACTTTGTCTTTTCTCTATTTCTCTGACTTTGTCCTTTGTGTATTTCTGACTTGCTGTCTTTTTCTGACTGTCTTTTCTGTCATTTTCTGACTTTCTGTCTTTTCTCTATTTCTGACTTTGTCTTTTCTGTTTTTCTGACTTTGTCTTTTCTCTATTTCTGACTTTGACTTTTATCTATTTCTGACTTTCTGTTTTCTGTATTTCTGACTTTGTCTTTTCTGTATTTCTGACTTTGTCTTTTCTCTATTTCTGACTTTGTCTTTTCAGTATTTCTAACTTTGTCTTTTCTTTATTTCTCTGACTTATTCTTTTCTGTATTTCTGACTTTGACTTTTCTCTATTTCTCTGACTTTGTCTTTTCTGTATTTCTTACTTTGTCTTTTCTGTATTTCTGACTTTGTCTTTTCTCTATTTCTGACTTTGTCTTTTCAGTATTTCTAACTTTGTCTTTTCTTTATTTCTCTGACTTTGACTTTTCTCTATTTCTGACTTTGTCTTTTCTGTCTTTTTCTGACTTTGTCTTTTCTGTATTTCTGACTTTGTCTTTTCTGTATTTCTTACTTTGCCTTTTCTCTATTTCTGACTTTGTCTTTTCTGTATTTCTGACTTTGTCTTTTCTTTATTTCTGACTTTGACTTTTCTCCATTTCTGACTACGTCTTTTCTCTAATTCTCTGAATTTTTCTTTTCTGTATTTCTGACTTTGTCGTTTCTGTATTTCTGACTTTGAGGTTTCTCTATTTCTCTGACTTTCTCTTTTCTGTATTTCTGACTTTGACTTTTCGGTATTTCTGACATTGTCTTTTCTGTATTTCTGACTTTGACTTTTCTCTATTTTTCTGACGTTGTCTTTTCTGTATTTATGACTTTGTCTTTTCTCTATTTCTGACTTTGTCTTTTCTGTATTTCTGACTTTGTCTTTTCTGTATTTCTGACTTTGTCTTTTCACTATTTCACTGACTTTGACTTTTCTCTATTTCTCTGACTTTGTCCTTTGTGTATTTCTGACTTACTGTCTTTTTCTGACTTTGTCTTTTCTGTCATTTTCTGACTTTCTGTCTTTTCTCTATTTCTGACTTTGTCTTTTCTGTTTTTCTGACTTTGCCTTTTCTCTATTTCTGACTTTGACTTTTATCTATTTCTGACTTTCTGTTTTCTGTATTTCTGACTTTGTCTTTTCTGTATTTCGGACTTTGTCTTTTCTGTATTTCTGACTTTGTCTTTTCTCTATTTCTGACTTTGTCTTTTCTCTATTTCTGACTTTGACTTTTCTCTATTTCTCTGACTTTGTCTTTTCTGTATTTCTGACTTTGTCTTTTCTGTATTTCTGACCTTGTCTTTTCTCTATTTCTGACTTTGTCTTTTCTGTATTTCTGACTTTGTCTTTTCTGCATTTCAGACTTTCTGTCTTTTTCTGCCTTCGTCTTTTCTGTCTTTTCCTGACTTTGTCTTTTCTGTCTTTTTCTGACTTTGTCTTTTCTGTCTTTTTCTGACTTTGTCTTTTCTGTATTTCTGACTTTGTCTTTTCTGTATTTCTTACTTTGCCTTTTCTGTATTTCTGACTTTGTCTTTTCTGTATTTCAGATTTTGTCTTTTCTCTATTTCTGACTGTCTTTTCTGTATTTCTGACTTTGTCTTTTCTTTATTTCTGACTTTGACTTTTCTCCATTTCTGACTACGTCTTTTCTCTAATTCTCTGACTTTGTCTTTTCTGTATTTCTGACTTTGTCGTTTATGTATTTCCGACTTGGAGGTTTCTCTATTTCTCTGACTTTCTCTTTTCTGTATTTCTGACTTTGACTTTTCGGTATTTCTGACTTTGTCTTTTCTGTATTTCTGACTTTGACTTTTCTCTATTTTTCTGACGTTGTCTTTTCTGTATTTCTGACTTTGTCTTTTCACTATTTCTGACTTTGTCTTTTCTGTATTTCTGACTTTGTCTTTTCTGTATTTCTGACTTTGTCTTTTCTCTATTTCACTGACTTTGACTTTTCTCTATTTCTCTGACTTTGTCCTTTGTGTATTTCTGACTTGCTGTCTTTTTCTGACTTTGTCTTTTCTGTCATTTTCTGACTTTGTCTTTTCTCTATTTCTGACTTTGTCTTTTATCTATTTCTGACTTTCTGTTTTCTGTATTTCTGACTTTGTCTTTTCTGTATTTCGGACTTTGTCTTTTCCGTATTTCATACTTTGTCTTTTCTCTATTTCTGTCTTTGTCTTTTCTGTATTTCTGACTTTGTCTTTTCTGTATTTCTGACTTTGTCTTTTCTGCATTTCAGACTTTCTGTCTTTTTCTGACTTCGTCTTTTCTGTCTTTTCCTGACTTTGTCTTTTCTGTCTTTTTCTGACTTTGTCTTTTCTGTCTTTTTCTGACTTTGTCTTTTCTGTATTTCTGACTTTGTCTTTTCTGTATTTCTTACTTTGCCTTTTCTCTATTTCTGACTTTGTCTTTTCTGTATTTCTGACTTTGTCTTTTCTTTATTTCTGACTTTGACTTTTCTCCATTTCTGACTACGTCTTTTCTCTAATTCTCTGAATTTTTCTTTTCTGTATTTCTGACTTTGTCGTTTCTGTATTTCTGACTTTGAGGTTTCTCTATTTCTCTGACTTTCTCTTTTCTGTATTTCTGACTTTGACTTTTCGGTATTTCTGACTTTGTCTTTTCTGTATTTCTGACTTTGACTTTTCTCTATTTCTGACTTTGTCTTTTCTGCATTTCTGACTTTGTCTTTTCTGTATTTCTGACTTTGTCTTTTCACTATTTCACTGACTTTGACTTTTCTCTATTTCTCTGACATTGTCCTTTGTGTATTTCTGACTTGCTGTCTTTTTCTGACTTTGTCTTTTCTGTCATTTTCTGACTTTGTCTTTTCTCTATTTCTGACTTTGTCTTTTATCTATTTCTGACTTACTGTTTTCTGTATTTCTGACTTTGTCTTTTCTGTATTTCTGACTTTGTCTTTTCTGCATTTCAGACTTTCTGTCTTTTTCTGACTTCGTCTTTTCTGTCTTTTCCTGACTTTGTCTTTTCTGTCTTTTTCTGACTTTGTCTTTTCTGTATTTCTGACTTTGTCTTTTCACTATTTCACTGACTTTGACTTTTCTCTATTTCTCTGACTTTGTCCTTTGTGTATTTCTGACTTGCTGTCTTTTTCTGACTTTGTCTTTTCTGTCATTTTCTGACTTTGTCTTTTCTCTATTTCTGACTTTGTCTTTTCTCTATTTCTGTCTTTGTCTTTTCTGTATTTCTGACTTTGTCTTTTCTGTATTTCTGACTTTGTCTTTTCTGCATTTCAGACTTTCTGACTTTTTCTGACTTCGTCTTTTCTGTCTTTTCCTGACTTTGTCTTTTCTGTCTTTTTCTGACTTTGTCTTTTCTGTCTTTTTCTGACTTTGTCTTTTCTGTATTTCTGACTTTGTCTTTTCTGTATTTCTTACTTTGCCTTTTCTCTATTTCTGACTTTGTCTTTTCTGTATTTCTGACTTTGTCTTTTCTTTATTTCTGACTTTGACTTTTCTCCATTTCTGACTACGTCTTTTCTCTAATTCTCTGAATTTTTCTTTTCTGTATTTCTGACTTTGTCGTTTCTGTATTTCTGACTTTGAGGTTTCTCTATTTCTCTGACTTTCTCTTTTCTGTATTTCTGACTTTGACTTTTCTGTATTTCTGACTTTGTCTTTTCTGTATTTCTGACTTTGACTTTTCTCTATTTCTCTGCCTTTGTCTTTTCTGTATTTCTGACTTTGTCTTTTCTGTATTTCTGACTTTGTCTTTTCTGTATTTCTTACTTTGTCTTTTCTGTATTTCTGACTTTGTCTTTTCTGTATTTCAGATTTTGTCTTTTCTCGATTTCTGACTTTGTCTTTTCTGTATTTCTGACTTTGTCTTTTCTGTATTTCTGACTTTGACTTTTCTCTATTTCTGACTTTGTCTTTTCTGTATTTCTGACTTTGTCTTTTCTGTATTTCTGACTTTGTCGTTTCTGTATTTCTGACTTTGAGGTTTCTCTATTTCTCTGACTTTCTCTTTTCTCTATTTCTGACTTTGACTTTTCTCTATTTCTCTGACTTTGTCCTTTCTGTATTTCTGACTAGCTGTCTTTTTCTGACTTTGTCTTTTCTGTCATTTTCTGACTTTCTGTCTTTTCTGTATTTCTGACTTTGTTTTTTCTGTATTTCGGACTTTGTCTTTTCTGCATTTCTGACTTTGTCTTTTCTCTATTTCTGACTTTGTCTTTTCAGTATTTCTAACTTTGTCTTTTCTTTATTTCTCTGACTTTGTCTTTTCTGTATTTCTGACTTTGACTTTTCTCTATTTCTCTGACTTTGTCTTTTCTGCATTTCTGACTTTCTGTCTTTTTCTGACTTTCTGTCTTTTCTCTATTTCTGACTTTGTCTTTTCTGTATTTCTGACTTTGACTTTTCTCTATTTCTCTGCCTTTGTCTTTTCTGTATTTCTGACTTTGTCTTTTCTGTATTTCTGACTTTGTCTTTTCTGTATTTCTTACTTTGTCTTTTCTGTATTTCTGACTTTGTCTTTTCTGTATTTCAGATTTTGTCTTTTCTCGATTTCTGACTTTGTCTTTTCTGTATTTCTGACTTTGTCTTTTCTGTATTTCTGACTTTGACTTTTCTCTATTTCTGACTTTGTCTTTTCTGTATTTCTGACTTTGTCTTTTCTGTATTTCTGACTTTGTCGTTTCTGTATTTCTGACTTTGAGGTTTCTCTATTTCTCTGACTTTCTCTTTTCTCTATTTCTGACTTTGACTTTTCTCTATTTCTCTGACTTTGTCCTTTCTGTATTTCTGACTAGCTGTCTTTTTCTGACTTTGTCTTTTCTGTCATTTTCTGACTTTCTGTCTTTTCTGTATTTCTGACTTTGTTTTTTCTGTATTTCGGACTTTGTCTTTTCTGCATTTCTGACTTTGTCTTTTCTCTATTTCTGACTTTGTCTTTTCAGTATTTCTAACTTTGTCTTTTCTTTATTTCTCTGACTTTGTCTTTTCTGTATTTCTGACTTTGACTTTTCTCTATTTCTCTGACTTTGTCTTTTCTGTCATTTTCTGACTTTCTGTCTTTTCACTATTTCTGACTTTGTCTTTTCTGTATTTCTGACATTGTCTTTTCTCTATTTCTGACTTTCTGTTTTCTGTATTTCTGACTTTATCTTTTCAGTATTTCTAACTTTGTCTTTTCTTTATTTCTCTGACTTTGTCTTTTCTGTATTTCTGACTTTGACTTTTCTCTATTTCTCTGACTTTGTCTTTTCTGTATTTCATACTTTGTCTTTTCTGTATTTCTGACTTTGTCTTTTCTCTATTTCTGACTTTGTCTTTTCAGTATTTCCAAGTTTGTCTTTTCTTTATTTCTCTGACTGTCCTTTCTGTTTTTCTGACTTTGACTTTTCTCTATTTCTCTGACTTTTCTTTTCTGTTTTTCTTACTGTGCCTTTTCTGTATTTCTGACTTTGACTTTTCTCTATTTCTCTGACTTTGTCTTTTCTGTATTTCTGACTTTGACTTTTCTCTATTTCTCTGACTTTGTCTTTTCTGTATTTCTTACTTTGTCTTTTCTGTATTTCTGACTTTGCCTTTTCTCTATTTCTGACTTTGTCTTTTTGGTATTTCTGACTTTGTCTTTTCTGGATTTCTGACTTTGACTTTTCTCTATTTTTCTGACGTTGTCTTTTCTGTATTTATGACTTTGTCTTTTCTCTATTTCTTACTTTGTCTTTTCTGTATTTCTGACTTTGTCTTTTCTGTGTCTGACTTTGTCTTTTCTCTATTTCTCTGACTTTGTCCTTTGTGTATTTCTGACTTGCTGTCTTTTTCTGACTGTCTTTTCTGTCATTTTCTGACTTTCTGTCTTTTCTCTATTTCTGACTTTGTCTTTTCTGTTTTTCTGACTTTGTCTTTTCTCTATTTCTGACTTTGACTTTTATCTATTTCTGACTTTCTGTTTTCTGTATTTCTGACTTTGTCTTTTCTGTATTTCGGACTTTGTCTTTTCTGTATTTCTGACTTTGTCTTTTCTCTATTTCTGACTTTGTCTTTTCAGTATTTCTAACTTTGTCTTTTCTTTATTTCTCTGACTTTGTCTTTTCTGTATTTCTGACTTTGACTTTTCTCTAGTTCTCTGACTTTGTCTTTTCTGTATTTCTTACTTTGTCTTTTCTGTATTTCTGACTTTGTCTTTTCTCTATTTCTGACTTTGTCTTTTCAGTATTTCTAACTTTGTCTTTTCTTTATTTCTCTGACTTTGACTTTTCTCTATTTCTGACTTTGTCTTTTCTGTCTTTTTCTGACTTTGTCTTTTCTGTATTTCTGACTTTGTCTTTTCTGTATTTCTTACTTTGCCTTTTCTCTATTTCTGACTTTGTCTTTTCTGTATTTCTGACTTTGTCTTTTCTTTATTTCTGACTTTGACTTTTCTCCATTTCTGACTACGTCTTTTCTCTAATTCTCTGAATTTTTCTTTTCTGTATTTCTGACTTTGTCGTTTCTGTATTTCTGACTTTGAGGTTTGTCTATTTCTCTGACTTTCTCTTTTCTGTATTTCTGACTTTGACTTTTCGGTATTTCTGACTTTGTCTTTTCTGTATTTCTGACTTTGACTTTTCTCTATTTTTCTGACGTTGTCTTTTCTGTATTTATGACTTTGTCTTTTCTCTATTTCTGACTTTGTCTTTTCTGTATTTCTGACTTTGTCTTTTCTGTATTTCTGACTTTGTCTTTTCTGTGTCTGACTTTGTCTTTTCTCTATTTCTCTGACTTTGTCCTTTGTGTATTTCTGACTTGCTGTCTTTTTCTGACTGTCTTTTCTGTCATTTTCTGACTTTCTGTCTTTTCTCTATTTCTGACTTTGTCTTTTCTGTTTTTCTGACTTTGTCTTTTCTCTATTTCTGACTTTGACTTTTATCTATTTCTGACTTTCTGTTTTCTGTATTTCTGACTTTGTCTTTTCTGTATTTCTGACTTTGTCTTTTCTCTATTTCTGACTTTGTCTTTTCAGTATTTCTAACTTTGTCTTTTCTTTATTTCTCTGACTTTGTCTTTTCTGTATTTCTGACTTTGACTTTTCTCTATTTCTCTGACTTTGTCTTTTCTGTATTTCTTACTTTGTCTTTTCTGTATTTCTGACTTTGTCTTTTCTCTATTTCTGACTTTGTCTTTTCAGTATTTCTAACTTTGTCTTTTCTTTATTTCTCTGACTTTGACTTTTCTCTATTTCTGACTTTGTCTTTTCTGTCTTTTTCTGACTTTGTCTTTTCTGTATTTCTGACTTTGTCTTTTCTGTATTTCTTACTTTGCCTTTTCTCTATTTCTGACTTTGTCTTTTCTGTATTTCTGACTTTGTCTTTTCTTTATTTCTGACTTTGACTTTTCTCCATTTCTGACTACGTCTTTTCTCTAATTCTCTGAATTTTTCTTTTCTGTATTTCTGACTTTGTCGTTTCTGTATTTCTGACTTTGAGGTTTCTCTATTTCTCTGACTTTCTCTTTTCTGTATTTCTGACTTTGACTTTTCGGTATTTCTGACATTGTCTTTTCTGTATTTCTGACTTTGACTTTTCTCTATTTTTCTGACGTTGTCTTTTCTGTATTTATGACTTTGTCTTTTCTCTATTTCTGACTTTGTCTTTTCTGTATTTCTGACTTTGTCTTTTCTGTATTTCTGACTTTGTCTTTTCACTATTTCACTGACTTTGACTTTTCTCTATTTCTCTGACTTTGTCCTTTGTGTATTTCTGACTTACTGTCTTTTTCTGACTTTGTCTTTTCTGTCATTTTCTGACTTTCTGTCTTTTCTCTATTTCTGACTTTGTCTTTTCTGTTTTTCTGACTTTGCCTTTTCTCTATTTCTGACTTTGACTTTTATCTATTTCTGACTTTCTGTTTTCTGTATTTCTGACTTTGTCTTTTCTGTATTTCGGACTTTGTCTTTTCTGTATTTCTGACTTTGTCTTTTCTCTATTTCTGACTTTGTCTTTTCTCTATTTCTGACTTTGACTTTTCTCTATTTCTCTGACTTTGTCTTTTCTGTATTTCTGACTTTGTCTTTTCTGTATTTCTGACCTTGTCTTTTCTCTATTTCTGACTTTGTCTTTTCTGTATTTCTGACTTTGTCTTTTCTGCATTTCAGACTTTCTGTCTTTTTCTGCCTTCGTCTTTTCTGTCTTTTCCTGACTTTGTCTTTTCTGTCTTTTTCTGACTTTGTCTTTTCTGTCTTTTTCTGACTTTGTCTTTTCTGTATTTCTGACTTTGTCTTTTCTGTATTTCTTACTTTGCCTTTTCTGTATTTCTGACTTTGTCTTTTCTGTATTTCAGATTTTGTCTTTTCTCTATTTCTGACTGTCTTTTCTGTATTTCTGACTTTGTCTTTTCTTTATTTCTGACTTTGACTTTTCTCCATTTCTGACTACGTCTTTTCTCTAATTCTCTGACTTTGTCTTTTCTGTATTTCTGACTTTGTCGTTTATGTATTTCCGACTTGGAGGTTTCTCTATTTCTCTGACTTTCTCTTTTCTGTATTTCTGACTTTGACTTTTCGGTATTTCTGACTTTGTCTTTTCTGTATTTCTGACTTTGACTTTTCTCTATTTTTCTGACGTTGTCTTTTCTGTATTTCTGACTTTGTCTTTTCACTATTTCTGACTTTGTCTTTTCTGTATTTCTGACTTTGTCTTTTCTGTATTTCTGACTTTGTCTTTTCTCTATTTCACTGACTTTGACTTTTCTCTATTTCTCTGACTTTGTCCTTTGTGTATTTCTGACTTGCTGTCTTTTTCTGACTTTGTCTTTTCTGTCATTTTCTGACTTTGTCTTTTCTCTATTTCTGACTTTGTCTTTTATCTATTTCTGACTTTCTGTTTTCTGTATTTCTGACTTTGTCTTTTCTGTATTTCGGACTTTGTCTTTTCCGTATTTCATACTTTGTCTTTTCTCTATTTCTGTCTTTGTCTTTTCTGTATTTCTGACTTTGTCTTTTCTGTATTTCTGACTTTGTCTTTTCTGCATTTCAGACTTTCTGTCTTTTTCTGACTTCGTCTTTTCTGTCTTTTCCTGACTTTGTCTTTTCTGTCTTTTTCTGACTTTGTCTTTTCTGTCTTTTTCTGACTTTGTCTTTTCTGTATTTCTGACTTTGTCTTTTCTGTATTTCTTACTTTGCCTTTTCTCTATTTCTGACTTTGTCTTTTCTGTATTTCTGACTTTGTCTTTTCTTTATTTCTGACTTTGACTTTTCTCCATTTCTGACTACGTCTTTTCTCTAATTCTCTGAATTTTTCTTTTCTGTATTTCTGACTTTGTCGTTTCTGTATTTCTGACTTTGAGGTTTCTCTATTTCTCTGACTTTCTCTTTTCTGTATTTCTGACTTTGACTTTTCGGTATTTCTGACTTTGTCTTTTCTGTATTTCTGACTTTGACTTTTCTCTATTTCTGACTTTGTCTTTTCTGCATTTCTGACTTTGTCTTTTCTGTATTTCTGACTTTGTCTTTTCACTATTTCACTGACTTTGACTTTTCTCTATTTCTCTGACATTGTCCTTTGTGTATTTCTGACTTGCTGTCTTTTTCTGACTTTGTCTTTTCTGTCATTTTCTGACTTTGTCTTTTCTCTATTTCTGACTTTGTCTTTTATCTATTTCTGACTTACTGTTTTCTGTATTTCTGACTTTGTCTTTTCTGTATTTCTGACTTTGTCTTTTCTGCATTTCAGACTTTCTGTCTTTTTCTGACTTCGTCTTTTCTGTCTTTTCCTGACTTTGTCTTTTCTGTCTTTTTCTGACTTTGTCTTTTCTGTATTTCTGACTTTGTCTTTTCACTATTTCACTGACTTTGACTTTTCTCTATTTCTCTGACTTTGTCCTTTGTGTATTTCTGACTTGCTGTCTTTTTCTGACTTTGTCTTTTCTGTCATTTTCTGACTTTGTCTTTTCTCTATTTCTGACTTTGTCTTTTCTCTATTTCTGTCTTTGTCTTTTCTGTATTTCTGACTTTGTCTTTTCTGTATTTCTGACTTTGTCTTTTCTGCATTTCAGACTTTCTGACTTTTTCTGACTTCGTCTTTTCTGTCTTTTCCTGACTTTGTCTTTTCTGTCTTTTTCTGACTTTGTCTTTTCTGTCTTTTTCTGACTTTGTCTTTTCTGTATTTCTGACTTTGTCTTTTCTGTATTTCTTACTTTGCCTTTTCTCTATTTCTGACTTTGTCTTTTCTGTATTTCTGACTTTGTCTTTTCTTTATTTCTGACTTTGACTTTTCTCCATTTCTGACTACGTCTTTTCTCTAATTCTCTGAATTTTTCTTTTCTGTATTTCTGACTTTGTCGTTTCTGTATTTCTGACTTTGAGGTTTCTCTATTTCTCTGACTTTCTCTTTTCTGTATTTCTGACTTTGACTTTTCTGTATTTCTGACTTTGTCTTTTCTGTATTTCTGACTTTGACTTTTCTCTATTTTTCTGACGTTGTCTTTTCTGTATTTATGACTTTGTCTTTTCTCTATTTCTGACTTTGTCTTTTCTGTATTTCTGACTTTGTCTTTTCTGTATTTCTGACTTTGTCTTTTCACTATTTCACTGACTTTGACTTTTCTCTATTTCTCTGACTTTGTCCTTTGTGTATTTCTGACTTGCTGTCTTTTTCTGACTTTGTCTTTTCTGTCATTTTCTGACTTTCTGTCTTTTCTCTATTTCTGACTTTGACTTTTATCTATTTCTGACTTTCTGTTTTCTGTATTTCTGACTTTGTCTTTTCTGTATTTCAGACTTTGTCTTTTCTGTATTTCTGACTTTGTCTTTTCTCTATTTCTGACTTTGTCTTTTCAGTATTTCTAACTTTGTCTTTTCTTTATTTCTCTGACTTTGTCTTTTCTGTATTTCTGACTTTGACTTTTCTCTATTTCTCTGACTTTGTCTTTTCTGTATTTCTTACTTTGTCTTTTCTGTATTTCTGACTTTGACTTTTCTCTATTTCTGACTTTGTCTTTTCAGTATTTCTAACTTTGTCTTTTCTTTATTTCTCTGACTTTGACTTTTCTCTATTTCTGACTTTGACTTTTCTCTATTTCTGACTTTGACTTTTCTCTATTTCTCTGACTTTGTCTTTTCTGTATTTCATACTTTGTCTTTTCTCTATTTCTGACTTTGTCTTTTCTGTATTTCTGACTTTGTCTTTTCTGTATTTCTGACCTTGTCTTTTCTCTATTTCTGACTTTGTCTTTTCTGTATTTCTGACTTTGTCTTTTCTGCATTTCAGTCTTTCTGTCTTTTTCTGCCTTCGTCTTTTCTGTCTTTTCCTGACTTTGTCTTTTCTGTCTTTTTCTGACTTTGTCTTTTCTGTCTTTTTCTGACTTTGTCTTTTCTGTATTTCTGACTTTGTCTTTTCTTTATTTCTGACTTTGACTTTTCTCCATTTCTGACTACGTCTTTTCTCTAATTCTCTGACTTTGTCTTTTCTGTATTTCTGACTTTGTCGTTTATGTATTTCCGACTTGGAGGTTTCTCTATTTCTCTGACTTTCTCTTTTCTGTATTTCTGACTTTGACTTTTCTCTATTTCTCTGACTTTGTCTTTTCTGTATTTCTTACTTTGTCTTTTCTGTATTTCTGACTTTGACTTTTCTCTATTTCTGACTTTGTCTTTTCAGTATTTCTAACTTTGTCTTTTCTTTATTTCTCTGACTTTGACTTTTCTCTATTTCTGACTTTGACTTTTCTCTATTTCTGACTTTGACTTTTCTCTATTTCTCTGACTTTGTCTTTTCTGTATTTCATACTTTGTCTTTTCTCTATTTCTGACTTTGTCTTTTCTGTATTTCTGACTTTGTCTTTTCTGTATTTCTGACCTTGTCTTTTCTCTATTTCTGACTTTGTCTTTTCTGTATTTCTGACTTTGTCTTTTCTGCATTTCAGTCTTTCTGTCTTTTTCTGCCTTCGTCTTTTCTGTCTTTTCCTGACTTTGTCTTTTCTGTCTTTTTCTGACTTTGTCTTTTCTGTCTTTTTCTGACTTTGTCTTTTCTGTATTTCTGACTTTGTCTTTTCTTTATTTCTGACTTTGACTTTTCTCCATTTCTGACTACGTCTTTTCTCTAATTCTCTGACTTTGTCTTTTCTGTATTTCTGACTTTGTCGTTTATGTATTTCCGACTTGGAGGTTTCTCTATTTCTCTGACTTTCTCTTTTCTGTATTTCTGACTTTGACTTTTCGGTATTTCTGACTTTGTCTTTTCTGTATTTCTGACTTTGACTTTTCTCGATTTTTCTGACGTTGTCTTTTCTGTATTTATGACTTTGTCTTTTCTCTATTTCTGACTTTGTCTTTTCTGTATTTCTGACTTTGTCTTTTCTGTATTTCTGACTTTGTCTTTTCTCTATTTCACTGACTTTGACTTTTCTCTATTTCTCTGACTTTGTCCTTTGTGTATTTCTGACTTGCTGTCTTTTTCTGACTTTGCCTTTTCTGTCATTTTCTGACTTTGTCTTTTCTCTATTTCTGACTTTGTCTTTTATCTATTTCTGACTTTCTGTTTTCTGTATTTCTGACTTTGTCTTTTCTGTATTTCGGACTTTGTATTTTCTGTATTTCTAACTTTGTCTTTTCTTTATTTCTCTGACTTTGTCTTTTCTGTATTTCATACTTTGTCTTTTCTCTATTTCTGTCTTTGTCTTTTCTGTATTTCTGACTTTGTCTTTTCTGTATTTCTGACTTTGTCTTTTCTGCATTTCAGACTTTCTGTCATTTTCTGACTTCGTCTTTTCTGTCTTTTCCTGACTTTGTCTTTTCTGTCTTTTTCTGACTTTGTCTTTTCTGTCATTTTCTGACTTTGTCTTTTCTCTATTTCTGACTTTGTCTTTTATCTATTACTGACTTTCTGTTTTCTGTATTTCTGACTTTGTCTTTTCTGTATTTCGGACTTTGTCTTTTCTGTATTTCTAACTTTGTCTTTTCTTTATTTCTCTGACTTTGTCTTTTCTCTATTTCTGACTTTGACTTTTCTCTATTTCTCTGACTTTGTCTTTTCGTATTTCATACTTTGTCTTTTCTCTATTTCTGACTTTGTCTTTTCTGTATTTCTGACTTTGTCTTTTCTGTATTTCTGACCTTGTCTTTTCTCTATTTCTGACTTTGTCTTTTCTGTATTTCTGACTTTGTCTTTTCTGCATTTCAGACTTTCTGTCTTTTTATGCCTTCGTCTTTTCTGTCTTTTCCTGACTTTGACTTTTCTGTCTTTTTCTGACTTTGTCTTTTCTGTCTTTTTCTGACTTTGTCTTTTCTGTATTTCTGACTTTGTCTTTTCTGTATTTCTTACTTTGCCTTTTCTGTATTTCTGACTTTGTCTTTTCTGTATTTCAGATTTTGTCTTTTCTCTATTTCTGACTTTGTCTTTTCTGTATTTCTGACTTTGTCTTTTCTTTATTTCTGACTTTGACTTTTCTCCATTTCTGACTACGTCTTTTCTCTAATTCTCTGACTTTGTCTTTTCTGCATTTCTGACTTTGTCGTTTATGTATTTCCGACTTGGAGGTTTCTCTATTTCTCTGACTTTCTCTTTTCTGTATTTCTGACTTTGACTTTTCGGTATTTCTGACTTTGTCTTTTCTGTATTTCTGACTTTGACTTTTCTCTATTTTTCTGACGTTGTCTTTTCTGTATTTATGACTTTGTCTTTTCTCTATTTCTGTCTTTGTCTTTTCTGTATTTCTGACTTTGTCTTTTCTGCATTTCAGACTTTCTGTCATTTTCTGACTTCGTCTTTTCTGTCTTTTCCTGACTTTGTCTTTTCTGTCTTTTTCTGACTTTGTCTTTTCTGTCATTTTCTGACTTTGTCTTTTCTCTATTTCTGACTTTGTCTTTTATCTATTTCTGACTTTCTGTTTTCTGTATTTCTGACTTTGTCTTTTCTGTATTTCGGACTTTGTCTTTTCTGTATTTCTAACTTTGTCTTTTCAGTATTTCTCTGACTTTGTCTTTTCTCTATTTCTGACTTTGACTTTTCTCTATTTCTCTGACTTTGTCTTTTCTGTATATCATACTTTGTCTTTTCTCTATTTCTGACTTTGTCTTTTCTGTATTTCTGACTTTGTCTTTTCTGTATTTCTGACCTTGTCTTTTCTCTATTTCTGACTTTGTCTTTTCTGTATTTCTGACTTTGTCTTTTCTGCATTTCAGACTTTCTGTCTTTTTATGCCTTCGTCTTTTCTGTCTTTTCCTGACTTTGTCTTTTCTGTCTTTTTCTGACTTTGTCTTTTCTGTATTTCTGACTTTGTCTTTTCTGTATTTCTTACTTTGCCTTTTCTGTATTTCTGACTTTGTCTTTTCTGTATTTCAGATTTTGTCTTTTCTCTATTTCTGACTTTGTCTTTTCTGTATTTCTGACTTTGTCTTTTCTTTATTTCTGACTTTGACTTTTCTCCATTTCTGACTACGTCTTTTCTCTAATTCTCTGACTTTGTCTTTTCTGTATTTCTGACTTTGACTTTTCGGTATTTCTGACTTTGTCTTTTCTGTATTTCTGACTTTGACTTTTCTCTATTTTTCTGACGTTGTCTTTTCTGTATTTATGACTTTGTCTTTTCTCTATTTCTGACTTTGTCTTTTCTGTATTTCTGACTTTGTCTTTTCTGTATTTCTGACTTTGTCTTTTCTCTATTTCACTGACTTTGACTTTTCTCTATTTCTCTGACTTTGTCCTTTGTGTATTTCTGACTTGCTGTCTTTTTCTGACTTTGCCTTTTCTGTCATTTTCTGACTTTGTCTTTTCTCTATTTCTGACTTTGTCTTTTATCTATTTCTGACTTTCTGTTTTCTGTATTTCTGACTTTGTCTTTTCTGTATTTCGGACTTTGTCTTTTCTGTATTTCTAACTTTGTCTTTTCTTTATTTCTCTGACTTTGTCTTTTCTGTATTTCTGACTTTGACTTTTCTCTATTTCTCTGACTTTGTCTTTTCTGTATTTCATACTTTGTCTTTTCTATATTTCTGTCTTTGTCTTTTCTGTATTTCTGACTTTGTCTTTTCTGTATTTCTGACTTTGTCTTTTCTGCATTTCAGACTTTCTGTCTTTTTCTGACTTCGTCTTTTCTGTCTTTTCCTGACTTTGTCTTTTCTGTATTTCTGACTTTGTCTTTTCTCTATTTCACTGACTTTGACTTTTCTCTATTTCTCTGACTTTGTCCTTTGTGTATTTCTGACTTGCTGTCTTTTTCTGACTTTGCCTTTTCTGTCATTTTCTGACTTTGTCTTTTCTCTATTTCTGACTTTGTCTTTTATCTATTTCTGACTTTCTGTTTTCTGTATTTCTGACTTTGTCTTTTCTGTATTTCGGACTTTGTATTTTCTGTATTTCTAACTTTGTCTTTTCTTTATTTCTCTGACTTTGTCTTTTCTGTATTTCATACTTTGTCTTTTCTCTATTTCTGTCTTTGTCTTTTCTGTATTTCTGACTTTGTCTTTTCTGTATTTCTGACTTTGTCTTTTCTGCATTTCAGACTTTCTGTCATTTTCTGACTTCGTCTTTTCTGTCTTTTCCTGACTTTGTCTTTTCTGTCTTTTTCTGACTTTGTCTTTTCTGTCATTTTCTGACTTTGTCTTTTCTCTATTTCTGACTTTGTCTTTTATCTATTTCTGACTTTCTGTTTTCTGTATTTCTGACTTTGTCTTTTCTGTATTTCGGACTTTGTCTTTTCTGTATTTCTAACTTTGTCTTTTCTTTATTTCTCTGACTTTGTCTTTTCTCTATTTCTGACTTTGACTTTTCTCTATTTCTCTGACTTTGTCTTTTCGTATTTCATACTTTGTCTTTTCTCTATTTCTGACTTTGTCTTTTCTGTATTTCTGACTTTGTCTTTTCTGTATTTCTGACCTTGTCTTTTCTCTATTTCTGAATTTGTCTTTTCTGTATTTCTGACTTTGTCTTTTCTGCATTTCAGACTTTCTGTCTTTTTATGCCTTCGTCTTTTCTGTCTTTTCCTGACTTTGACTTTTCTGTCTTTTTCTGACTTTGTCTTTTCTGTCTTTTTCTGACTTTGTCTTTTCTGTATTTCTGACTTTGTCTTTTCTGTATTTCTTACTTTGCCTTTTCTGTATTTCTGACTTTGTCTTTTCTGTATTTCAGATTTTGTCTTTTCTCTATTTCTGACTTTGTCTTTTCTGTATTTCTGACTTTGTCTTTTCTTTATTTCTGACTTTGACTTTTCTCCATTTCTGACTACGTCTTTTCTCTAATTCTCTGACTTTGTCTTTTCTGCATTTCTGACTTTGTCGTTTATGTATTTCCGACTTGGAGGTTTCTCTATTTCTCTGACTTTCTCTTTTCTGTATTTCTGACTTTGACTTTTCGGTATTTCTGACTTTGTCTTTTCTGTATTTCTGACTTTGACTTTTCTCTATTTTTCTGACGTTGTCTTTTCTGTATTTATGACTTTGTCTTTTCTCTATTTCTGTCTTTGTCTTTTCTGTATTTCTGACTTTGTCTTTTCTGCATTTCAGACTTTCTGTCATTTTCTGACTTCGTCTTTTCTGTCTTTTCCTGACTTTGTCTTTTCTGTCTTTTTCTGACTTTGTCTTTTCTGTCATTTTCTGACTTTGTCTTTTCTCTATTTCTGACTTTGTCTTTTATCTATTTCTGACTTTCTGTTTTCTGTATTTCTGACTTTGTCTTTTCTGTATTTCGGACTTTGTCTTTTCTGTATTTCTAACTTTGTCTTTTCAGTATTTCTCTGACTTTGTCTTTTCTCTATTTCTGACTTTGACTTTTCTCTATTTCTCTGACTTTGTCTTTTCTGTATATCATACTTTGTCTTTTCTCTATTTCTGACTTTGTCTTTTCTGTATTTCTGACTTTGTCTTTTCTGTATTTCTGACCTTGTCTTTTCTCTATTTCTGACTTTGTCTTTTCTGTATTTCTGACTTTGTCTTTTCTGTATTTCTGACTTTGTCTTTTCTGCATTTCAGACTTTCTGTCTTTTTATGCCTTCGTCTTTTCTGTCTTTTCCTGACTTTGTCTTTTCTGTCTTTTTCTGACTTTGTCTTTTCTGTATTTCTGACTTTGTCTTTTCTGTATTTCTTACTTTGCCTTTTCTGTATTTCTGACTTTGTCTTTTCTGTATTTCAGATTTTGTCTTTTCTCTATTTCTGACTTTGTCTTTTCTGTATTTCTGACTTTGTCTTTTCTTTATTTCTGACTTTGACTTTTCTCCATTTCTGACTACGTCTTTTCTCTAATTCTCTGACTTTGTCTTTTCTGTATTTCTGACTTTGACTTTTCGGTATTTCTGACTTTGTCTTTTCTGTATTTCTGACTTTGACTTTTCTCTATTTTTCTGACGTTGTCTTTTCTGTATTTATGACTTTGTCTTTTCTCTATTTCTGACTTTGTCTTTTCTGTATTTCTGACTTTGTCTTTTCTGTATTTCTGACTTTGTCTTTTCTCTATTTCACTGACTTTGACTTTTCTCTATTTCTCTGACTTTGTCCTTTGTGTATTTCTGACTTGCTGTCTTTTTCTGACTTTGCCTTTTCTGTCATTTTCTGACTTTGTCTTTTCTCTATTTCTGACTTTGTCTTTTATCTATTTCTGACTTTCTGTTTTCTGTATTTCTGACTTTGTCTTTTCTGTATTTCGGACTTTGTCTTTTCTGTATTTCTAACTTTGTCTTTTCTTTATTTCTCTGACTTTGTCTTTTCTGTATTTCTGACTTTGACTTTTCTCTATTTCTCTGACTTTGTCTTTTCTGTATTTCATACTTTGTCTTTTCTATATTTCTGTCTTTGTCTTTTCTGTATTTCTGACTTTGTCTTTTCTGTATTTCTGACTTTGTCTTTTCTGCATTTCAGACTTTCTGTCTTTTTCTGACTTCGTCTTTTCTGTCTTTTCCTGACTTTGTCTTTTCTGTCTTTTTCTGACTTTGTCTTTTCTGTCTTTTTCTGACTTTGTCTTTTCTCTATTTCTGACTTTGTCTTTTCTGTATTCTTTACTTTGCCTTTTCTCTATTTCTGACTTTGTCTTTTCTGTCTTTTTCTGACTTTGTCTTTTCTGTATTTCTGACTTTGTCTTTTCTGTATTTCTTACTTTGCCTTTTCTGTATTTCTGACTTTGTCTTTTCTGTATTTCAGATTTTGTCTTTTCTCTATTTCTGACTTTGTCTTTTCTGTATTTCTGACTTTGTCTTTTCTTTATTTCTGACTTTGACTTTTCTCCATTTCTGACTACGTCTTTTCTCTAATTCTCTGACTTTGTCTTTTCTGCATTTCTGACTTTGTCGTTTATGTATTTCCGACTTGGAGGTTTCTCTATTTCTCTGACTTTCTCTTTTCTGTATTTCTGACTTTGACTTTTCGGTATTTCTGACTTTGTCTTTTCTGTATTTCTGACTTTGACTTTTCTCTATTTTTCTGACGTTGTCTTTTCTGTATTTATGACTTTGTCTTTTCTCTATTTCTGTCTTTGTCTTTTCTGTATTTCTGACTTTGTCTTTTCTGCATTTCAGACTTTCTGTCATTTTCTGACTTCGTCTTTTCTGTCTTTTCCTGACTTTGTCTTTTCTGTCTTTTTCTGACTTTGTCTTTTCTGTCATTTTCTGACTTTGTCTTTTCTCTATTTCTGACTTTCTGTTTTCTGTATTTCTGACTTTGTCTTTTCTGTATTTCGGACTTTGTCTTTTCTGTATTTCTAACTTTGTCTTTTCAGTATTTCTCTGACTTTGTCTTTTCTCTATTTCTGACTTTGACTTTTCTCTATTTCTCTGACTTTGTCTTTTCTGTATATCATACTTTGTCTTTTCTCTATTTCTGACTTTGTCTTTTCTGTATTTCTGACTTTGTCTTTTCTGTATTTCTGACCTTGTCTTTTCTCTATTTCTGACTTTGTCTTTTCTGTATTTCTGACTTTGTCTTTTCTGTATTTCTGACTTTGTCTTTTCTGCATTTCAGACTTTCTGTCTTTTTATGCCTTCGTCTTTTCTGTCTTTTCCTGACTTTGTCTTTTCTGTCTTTTTCTGACTTTGTCTTTTCTGTATTTCTGACTTTGTCTTTTCTGTATTTCTTACTTTGCCTTTTCTGTATTTCTGACTTTGTCTTTTCTGTATTTCAGATTTTGTCTTTTCTCTATTTCTGACTTTGTCTTTTCTGTATTTCAGATTTTGTCTTTTCTCTATTTCTGACTTTGTCTTTTCTGTATTTCTGACTTTGTCTTTTCTTTATTTCTGACTTTGACTTTTCTCCATTTCTGACTACGTCTTTTCTCTAATTCTCTGACTTTGTCTTTTCTGTATTTCTGACTTTGACTTTTCGGTATTTCTGACTTTGTCTTTTCTGTATTTCTGACTTTGACTTTTCTCTATTTTTCTGACGTTGTCTTTTCTGTATTTATGACTTTGTCTTTTCTCTATTTCTGACTTTGTCTTTTCTGTATTTCTGACTTTGTCTTTTCTGTATTTCTGACTTTGTCTTTTCTCTATTTCACTGACTTTGACTTTTCTCTATTTCTCTGACTTTGTCCTTTGTGTATTTCTGACTTGCTGTCTTTTTCTGACTTTGCCTTTTCTGTCATTTTCTGACTTTGTCTTTTCTCTATTTCTGACTTTGTCTTTTATCTATTTCTGACTTTCTGTTTTCTGTATTTCTGACTTTGTCTTTTCTGTATTTCGGACTTTGTCTTTTCTGTATTTCTAACTTTGTCTTTTCTTTATTTCTCTGACTTTGTCTTTTCTGTATTTCTGACTTTGACTTTTCTCTATTTCTCTGACTTTGTCTTTTCTGTATTTCATACTTTGTCTTTTCTATATTTCTGTCTTTGTCTTTTCTGTATTTCTGACTTTGTCTTTTCTGTATTTCTGACTTTGTCTTTTCTGCATTTCAGACTTTCTGTCTTTTTCTGACTTCGTCTTTTCTGTCTTTTCCTGACTTTGTCTTTTCTGTCTTTTTCTGACTTTGTCTTTTCTGTCTTTTTCTGACTTTGTCTTTTCTCTATTTCTGACTTTGTCTTTTCTGTATTCTTTACTTTGCCTTTTCTCTATTTCTGACTTTGTCTTTTCTGTTTTTCTGACTTTGTCTTTTCTTTATTTCTGACTTTGACTTTTCTCCATTTCTCACTACGTCTTTTCTCTAATTCTCTGAATTTTTCTTTTCTGTATTTCTGACTTTGTCGTTTCTGTATTTCTGACTTTGAGGTTTCTCTATTTCTCTGACTTTCTCTTTTCTGTATTTCTGACTTTGACTTTTCGGTATTTCTGACTTTGACTTTTCTCTATTTTTCTGACGTTGTCTTTTCTGTATTTATGACTTTGTCTTTTCTCTATTTCTGACTTTGTCTTTTCTGTATTTCTGACTTTGTCTTTTCTGTATTTCTGACTTTGTCTTTTCACTATTTCACTGACTTTGACTTTTCTCTATTTCTCTGACTTTGTCCTTTGTGTATTTCTGACTTGCTGTCTTTTTCTGACTTTGTCTTTTCTGTCATTTTCTGACTTTCTGTTTTTTCTCTATTTCTGACTTTGTCTTTTCTCTATTTCTGACTTTGACTTTTCTCTATTTCTCTGACTTTGTCTTTTCTGTATTTCATACTTTGTCTTTTCTCTATTTCTGACTTTGTCTTTTCTGTATTTCTGACTTTGTCGTTTATGTATTTCCGACTTGGAGGTTTCTCTATTTCTCTGACTTTCTCTTTTCTGTATTTCTGACTTTGACTTTTCGGTATTTCTGACTTTGTCTTTTCTGTATTTCTGACTTTGACTTTTCTCTATTTTTCTGACGTTGTCTTTTCTGTATTTATGACTTTGTCTTTTCTCTATTTCTGACTTTGTCTTTTCTGTATTTCTGACTTTGTCTTTTCTGTATTTCTGACTTTGTCTTTTCTCTATTTCACTGACTTTGACTTTTCTCTATTTCTCTGACTTTGTCCTTTGTGTATTTCTGACTTGCTGTCTTTTTCTGACTGTCTTTTCTGTCTTTCTCTGACTGTCTTTTCTCTATTTCTGACTTTGTCTTTTATCTATTTCTGACTTTCTGTTTTCTGTATTTCTGACTTTGTCTTTTCTGTATTTCGGACTTTGTCTTCTCTGTATTTCTAACTTTGTCTTTTCTTTATTTCTCTGACTTTGTCTTTTCTGTATTTCTGACTTTGACTTTTCTCTATTTCTCTGACTTTGTCTTTTCTGTATTTCATACTTTGTCTTTTCTATATTTCTGTCTTTGTCTTTTCTGTATTTCTGACTTTGTCTTTTCTGTATTTCTGACTTTGTCTTTTCTGCATTTCAGACTTTCTGTCTTTTTCTGACTTCGTCTTTTCTGTCTTTTCCTGACTTTGTCTTTTCTGTCTTTTTCTGACTTTGTCTTTTCTGTCTTTTTCTGACATTGTCTTTTCTCTATTTCTGACTTTGTCTTTTCTGTATTCTTTACTTTGCCTTTTCTCTATTTCTGACTTTGTCTTTTCTGTTTTTCTGACTTTGTCTTTTCTTTATTTCTGACTTTGACTTTTCTCCATTTCTCACTACGTCTTTTCTCTAATTCTCTGAATTTTTCTTTTCTGTATTTCTGACCTTGTCGTTTCTGTATTTCTGACTTTGAGGTTTCTCTATTTCTCTGACTTTCTCTTTTCTGTATTTCTGACTTTGACTTTTCGGTATTTCTGACTTTGTCTTTTCTGTATTTCTGACTTTGACTTTTCTCTATTTTTCTGACGTTGTCTTTTCTGTATTTATGACTTTGTCTTTTCTCTATTTCTGACTTTGTCTTTTCTGTATTTCTGACTTTGTCTTTTCTGTATTTCTGACTTTGTCTTTTCACTATTTCACTGACTTTGACTTTTCTCTATTTCTCTGACTTTGTCCTTTGTGTATTTCTGACTTGCTGTCTTTTTCTGACTTTGTCTTTTCTGTCATTTTCTGACTTTCTGTCTTTTCTCTATTTCTGACTTTGTCTTTTCTGTTTTTCTGACTCTGTCTTTTCTCTATTTCTGACTTTGACTTTTATCTATTTCTGACTTTCTGTTTTCTGTATTTCTGACTTTGTCTTTTCTGTATTTCGGACTTTGTCTTTTCTGTATTTCTGACTTTGTCTTTTCTCTATTTCTGACTTTGTCTTTTCAGTATTTCTAACATTGTCTTTTCTTTATTTCTCTGACTTTGTCTTTTCTGTATTTCTGACTTTGACTTTTCTCTATTTCTCTGACTTTGTCTTTTCTGTATTTCTTACTTTGTCTTTTCTGTATTTCTGACTTTGTCTTTTCTGTATTTCTGACTTTGTCTTTTCAGTATTTCTAACTTTGTCTTTTCTTTATTTCTCTGACTTTGACTTTTCTCTATTTCTGACTTTGACTTTTCTCTATTTCTGACTTTGACTTTTCTCTATTTCTCTGACTTTGTCTTTTCTGTATTTCTGACCTTGTCTTTTCTCTATTTCTGACCTTGTCTTTTCTGTATTTCTGACTTTGTCTTTTCTGCATTTCAGACTTTCTGTCTTTTTCTGCCTTCGTCTTTTCTGTCTTTTCCTAACTTTGTCTTTTCTGTCTTTTCCTGACTTTGTCTTTTCTGTCTTTTTCTGACTTTGTCTTTTCTGTATTTCTGACTTTGTCTTTTCTTTATATCTGACTTTGACTTTTCTCCATTTCTGACTCCGTCTTTTCTCCAATTCTCTGACTTTGTCTTTTCTGTATTTCTGACTTTGTCGTTTATGTATTTCCGACTTGGAGGTTTCTCTATTTCTCTGACTTTCTCTTTTCTGTATTTCTGACTTTGACTTTTCGGTATTTCTGACTTTGTCTTTTCTGTATTTCTGACTTTGACATTTCTCGATTTTTCTGACGTTGTCATTTCTGTATTTATGACTTTGTCTTTTCTCTATTTCTGACTTTGTCTTTTCTGTATTTCTGACTTTGTCTTTTCTGTATTTCTGACTTTGTCTTTTCTCTATTTCACCGACATTGACTTTTCTCTATTTCTCTGACTTTGTCCTTTGTGTATTTCTGACTTGCTGTCTTTTTCTGACTTTGCCTTTTCTGTCATTTTCTGACTTTGTCTTTTCTCTATTTCTGACTTTGTCTTTTATCTATTTCTGACTTTCTGTTTTCTGTATTTCTGACTTTATCTTTCCTGTATTTCGGACTTTGTCTTTTCTGTATTTCTAACTTTGTCTTTTCTTTATTTCTCTGACTTTGTCTTTTCTGTATTTCTGACTTTGACTGTTCTCTATTTCTCTGACTTTGTCTTTTCTGTATTTCATACTTTGTCTTTTCTCTATTTCTGTCCTTGTCTTTTCTGTATTTCTGACTTTGTCTTTTCTGTATTTCTGACTTTGTCTTTTCTGCATTTCAGACTTTCTGTCTTTTTCTGACTTCGTCTTTTCTGTCTTTTCCTGACTTTGTCTTTTCTGTCTTTTTCTGACTTTGTCTTTTCTGTATTTCTGACTTTGTCTTTTCTGTATTTCTTACTTTGCCTTTTCTCTATTTCTGACTTTGTCTTTTCTGTATTTCTGACTTTGTCTTTTCATTATTTCTGACTTTGACTTTTCTCCATTTCTGACGACGTCTTTTCTCTAATTCTCTGAATTTGTCTTTTCTGTATTTCTGACTTTGTCGTTTCTGTATTTCTGACTTTGAGGTTTCTCTATTTCTCTGACTTTCTCTTTTCTGTATTTCTGACTTTGACTTTTCGGTATTTCTGACTTTGTCTTTTCTGTATTTCTGACTTTGACTTTTCTCTATTTTTCTGACGTTGTCTTTTCTGTATTTATGACTTTGTCTTTTCTCTATTTCTGACTTTGTCTTTTCTGTATTTATGACTTTGTCTTTTCTGTATTTCTGACTTTGTCTTTAATCTATTTCTGACTTTCTGTTTTCTGTATTTCTGACTTTGTCTTTTCTGTATTTCGGACTTTGTCTTTTCTGTATTTCGAACTTTGTCTTTTCTTTATTTCTCTGGCTTTGTCTTTTCTGTATTTCTGACTTTGACTTTTCTCTATTTCTCTGACTTTGTCTTTTCTTTATTTCTTACTTTGTCTTTTCTGTATTTCTGACTTTGTCTTTTCTCTATTTCTGATTTTGTCTTTTCAGCATTTCGAACTTTGTCTTTTCTGTATTTATGACTTTGTCTTTTCTCTATTTCTGACTTTGTCTTTTCTGTATTTCTGACTTTGTCTTTTCTGTATTTCTGACATTGTCTTTTCTCTATTTCACTGACTTTGACTTTTCTCTATTTCTCTGACTTTGTCCTTTGTGCATTTCTGACTTGCTGTCTTTTTCTGACTTTGACTTTTCTGTCATTTTCTGACTTTGTCTTTTCTCTATTTCTGACTTTGTCTTTTATCTATTTCTGACTTTCTGCTTTCTGTATTTCTGACTTTGTCTTTTCTGTATTTCGGACTTTGTCTTTTCTGTATTTCTAACTTTTTCTTTTCTGTATTTCTGACTTTGACTTTACTCTATTTCTCTGACTTTGTCTTTTCTGTATTTCATACTTTGTCTTTTCTCTATTTCTGTCTTTGTCTTTTCTGTATTTCTGACTTTGTCTTTTCTGTATTTCTGCCTTTGTCTTTTCTGCATTTCAGACTTTCTGTCTTTTTCTGACTTCGTCTTTTCTGTCTTTTCCTGACTTTGTCTTTTCTGTCTTTTTCTGACTTTGTCGTTTCTGTATTTCTGACTTTGAGGTTTCTCTATTTCTCTGACTTTCTCTTTTCTCTATTTCTGACTTTGTCTTTTCTGTATTTCTGACTTTGTCTTTTCTGTATTTCTCTGACTTTGTCCTTTGTGTATTTCTGACTTGCTGTCTTTTTCTGACTTTGTCTTTTCTGTCATTTTCTGACTTTCTGTCTTTTCTCTATTTCTGACTTTGTCTTTTCTGTTTTTCTGACTTTGTCTTTTCTCTATTTCTGACTTTGTCTTTTATCTATTTCTGACTTTCTGTTTTCTGTATTTCTGACTTTGTCTTTTCTGTATTTCGGACTTTGTCTTTTCTGTATTTCTAACTTTGTCTTTTCTTTATTTCTCTGGCTTTGTCTTTTCTGTATTTCTGACTTTGACTTTTCTCTATTTCTCTGACTTTGTCTTTTCTGTATTTCTTACTTTGTCTTTTCTGTATTTCTGACTTTGTCTTTTCTCTATTTCTGACTTTGTCTTTTCAGCATTTCTAACTTTGTCTTTTCTTTATTTCTCTGACTTTGACTTTTCTCTATTTCTGACTTTGACTTTTCTCTATTTCTGACTGACTTTTCTCTATTTCTCTGACTTTGTCTTTTCTGTATTTCATATTTGTCTTTTCTGTATTTCTGACTTTGACTTTTCTCTATTTCTCTGACTTTGTCTTTTCTGTATTTCTAACTTTGTCTTTTCTGTATTTCTGACTTTGACTTTTCTCCATTTCTGACTTTGTCTTTTCTCTATTTCTCTGACTTTGTCTTTTCTGTATTTCTGACTTTGTCTTTTCTGTATTTCTGATTTCCTCTTTCCTCTATTTCTGACTTTGTCTTTTCTGTATTTCTGTCTTTGTCTTTTCTGTATTTCTGACTTTCTGTCTTTTTCTGACTTTGTCACTTCTGTCGTTTCCTGACTTTGTCATTTCTGTCTTTTTCTGACTTTGTCTTTTCTGTCTTTTTCTGACTTTGTCTTTTCTGTATTTCTTACTTTGTCTTTTCTGTATTTCTGACTTTGTCTTTTCTGTATTTCAGATTTTGTCTTTTCTCTATTTCTGAATTTGTCTTTTCTGTATTTCTGACTTTGTCTTTTCTGTATTTCTGACTTTGACCTTTCTCCATTTCTGACTTTGTCTTTTCTCTATTTCTCTGACTTTGTCTTTTCTGTATTTCTGACTTTGTCTTTTCTGTATTTCTTACTTTGCCTTTTCTCTATTTCTGACTTTGTCTTTTCTGTATTTCTGACTTTGTCTTTTCTTTATTTCTGACTTTGACTTTTCTCCATTTCTGACTACGTCTTTTCTCTAATTCTCTGAATTTGTCTTTTCTGTATTTCTGACTTTGTCGTTTCTGTATTTCTGACTTTGAGGTTTCTCTATTTCTCTGACTTTCTCTTTTCTGTATTTCTGACTTTGACTTTTCGGTATTTCTGACTTTGTCTTTTCTGTATTTCTGACTTTGACTTTTCCCTATTTTTCTGACGTTGTCTTTTCTGTATTTATGACTTTGTCTTTTCTCTATTTCTGACTTTGTCTTTTCTGTATTTCTGACTTTGTCTTTTCTGTATTTCTCTGACTTTGTCCTTTGTGTATTTCTGACTTGCTGTCTTTTTCTGACTTTGTCTTTTCTGTCATTTTCTGACTTTCTGTCTTTTCTCTATTTCTGACTTTGTCTTTTCTGTTTTTCTGACTTTGTCTTTTCTCTATTTCTGACTTTGTCTTTTATCTATTTCTGACTTTCTGTTTTCTGTATTTCTGACTTTGTCTTTTCTGTATTTCGGACTTTGTCTTTTCTGTATTTCTAACTTTGTCTTTTCTTTATTTCTCTGGCTTTGTCTTTTCTGTATTTCTGACTTTGACTTTTCTCTATTTCTCTGACTTTGTCTTTTCTGTATTTCTTACTTTGTCTTTTCTGTATTTCTGACTTTGTCTTTTCTCTATTTCTGACTTTGTCTTTTCAGCATTTCTAACTTTGTCTTTTCTTTATTTCTCTGACTTTGACTTTTCTCTATTTCTGACTTTGACTTTTCTCTATTTCTGACTGACTTTTCTCTATTTCTCTGACTTTGTCTTTTCTGTATTTCATACTTTGTCTTTTCTGTATTTCTGATTTTGACTTTTCTCTATTTCTCTGACTTTGTCTTTTCTGTATTTCTAACTTTGTCTTTTCTGTATTTCTGACTTTGACTTTTCTCCATTTCTGACTTTGTCTTTTCTCTATTTCTCTGACTTTGTCTTTTCTGTATTTCTGACTTTGTCTTTTCTGTATTTCTGATTTCCTCTTTCCTCTATTTCTGACTTTGTCTTTTCTGTATTTCTGTCTTTGTCTTTTCTGTATTTCTGACTTTCTGTCTTTTTCTGACTTTGTCACTTCTGTCGTTTCCTGACTTTGTCATTTCTGTCTTTTTCTGACTTTGTCTTTTCTGTCTTTTTCTGACTTTGTCTTTTCTGTATTTCTTACTTTGTCTTTTCTGTATTTCTGACTTTGTCTTTTCTGTATTTCAGATTTTGTCTTTTCTCTATTTCTGACTTTGTCTTTTCTGTATTTCTGACTTTGTCTTTTCTGTATTTCTGACTTTGACCTTTCTCCATTTCTGACTTTGTCTTTTCTCTATTTCTCTGACTTTGTCTTTTCTGTATTTCTGACTGTCTTTTCTGTATTTCTGATTTTCTCTTTCCTCTATTTCTGACTTTCTGTTTTCTGTATTTCTGACTTTGTCTTTTCTGTATTTCGGACTTTGTCTTTTCTGTATTTCTAACTTTGTCTTTTCTTTATTTCTCTGGATTTGTCTTTTCTGTATTTCTGACTTTGACTTTTCTCTATTTCTCTGACTTTGTCTTTTCTGTATTTCTTAATTTGTCTTTTCTGTATTTCTGACTTTGTCTTTTCTCTATTTCTGACTTTGTCTTTTCAGCATTTCTAACTTTGTCTTTTCTTTATTTCTCTGACTTTGACTTTTCTCTATTTCTGACTTTGACTTTTCTCTATTGCTGACTTTGACTTTTCTCTATTTCTCTGACTTTGTCTTTTCTGTATTTCATACTTAGTCTTTTCTGTATTTCTGACTTTGTCTTTTCTGCAATTCTGACTTTCTGTCTTTCTCTGACTGTCTTTTCTGTATTTCTGACTTTGACTTTTCTCTATTTCTCTGACTTTGTCTTTTCTGTATTTCTAACTTTGTCTTTTCTGTATTTCTGACTTTGACTTTTCTCCATTTCTGACTTTGTCTTTTCTCTATTTGTCTGACTTTGTCGTTTCTGTATTTCTGACTTTGTCTTTTCTGTATTTCTGATTTTCTCTTTCCTCTATTTCTGACTTTGTCTTTTCTGTATTTCTGTCTTTGTCTTTTCTGTATTTCTGACTTTCTGTCTTTTTCTGACTTTGTCATTTCTGTCGTTTCCTGACTTTGTCTTTTCTGTCTTTTTCTGACTTTGTCTTTTCTGTCTTTTTCTGACTTTGTCTTTTCTGTATTTCTTACTTTGTCTTTTCTGTATTTCTGACTTTGTCTTTTCTGTATTTCAGATTTTGTCTTTTCTCTATTTCTGACTTTGTCTTTTCTGTTTTTCTGACTTTGTCTTTTCTGTATTTCTGACTTTGACCTTTCTCCATTTCTGACTTTGTCTTTTCTCTATTTCTCTGACTTTGTCTTTTCTGTATTTCTGACTTTGTCTTTTCTGTATTTCTGATTTTCTCTTTCCTCTATTTCTGACTTTCTGTTTTCTGTATTTCTGACTTTGTCTTTTCTGTATTTCGGACTTTGTCTTTTCTGTATTTCTAACTTTGTCTTTTCTTTATTTCTCTGGCTTTCTCTTTTCTGTATTTCTGACTTTGACTTTTCTCTATTTCTCTGACTTTGTCTTTTCTGTATTTCTTACTTTGTCTTTTCTGTACTTCTGACTTTTTCTTTTCTCTATTTCTGACTTTGTCTTTTCAGCATTTCTAACTTTGTCTTTTCTTTATTTCTCTGACTTTGACTTTTCTCTATTTCTGACTTTGACTTTTCTCTATGTCTGACTTTGACTTTTCTCTATTTCTCTGACTTTGTCTTTTCTGTATTTCTAACTTTGTCTTTTCTGTATTTCTGACTTTCACTTTTCTCCATTTCTGACTTTGTCTTTTCTCTATTTCTCTGACTTTGTCTTTTCTGTATTTCTGACTTTGTCTTTTCTGTATTTCTGATTTTCTCTTTCCTCTATTTCTGACTTTGTCTTTTGTGTATTTCTGTCTTTGTCTTTTCTGTATTTCTGACTTTCTGTCTTTTTCTGACTTTGTCATTTCTGTCGTTTCCTGACTTTGTCTTTTCTGTCTTTTTCTGACTTTGTCTTTTCTGTCCTTTTCTGACTTTGTCTTTTCTGTATTTCTTACTTTGTCTTTTCTGTATTTCTGACTTTGTCTTTTCTGTATTTCAGATTTTGTCTTTTCTCTATTTCTGACTTTGTCTTTTCTGTATTTCTGACTTTGTCTTTTCTGTATTTCTGACTTTGACCTTTCTCTATTTTTCTGACGTTGTCTTTTCTGTATTTATGACATTGTCTTTTCTCAATTTCTGACTTTGTTTTTTCTCTATTTCTGACTTTGTCTTTTCTGTATTTCTGACTTTCCGCTTTCTGTATTTCTGACTTTGTCTTTTCTGTATTTCTGACTTTCGGTTTTCTGTATTTCTGACTTCGACCTTTCTCTATTTTTCTGACGTTGTCTTTTCTGTATTTATGACTTTGTCTTTTCTCTATTTCTGACGTTGTCTTTTCTGTATTTCTGACTTTGTCGTTTCTGTACTTCTGACTTTGACTTTTCTCTATTTCTACGACTTTGTGTTTTATGTATTTCTGACTTTGTCTTCTCTGTCATTTTCTGACTTTCTGTCTTATCTCTATTTCTGACTTTGAATTTTCTGTATTTCTGTCTTTCTGTTTTCTGTATTTCTGACTTTGTCTTTTCTGTATTTCTGGCTTTGTCTTTTCTGTATTTCTGACTTTGTCTTTTCTCTATTTCTGACTTTGTCTTTTCAGTATTTCTGACTTTGTCTTTTCTTTATTTCTCTGACTTTGTCTTTTCTGTATTTCTGACTATGAATTTTCTCTATTTCTCTGACTTTGTCTTTTCTGTGTTTCTGACTTTATCTTTTCTGTATTTCTGACTTTGTCTTTTCTGTATTTCTGACTTTGAGGTTTCTCTATTTCTGACTATGTCTTTTCTTTATTTCTGTGACTTTGTCTTTCTGTATCTCTGACTTTGTCGTTTCTGTATTTCTGACTTTGACTTTTCTCTATTTCTCTGACTTTGTCTTTTCTGTATTTCTGACTTGCTGTCTTTTTCTGACTGTCTTTTCTGTCTTTCTCTGACTGTCTTTTCTGTCATTTTCTGACTTTCTGTCCTTTCTCTATTTCTGACTTTGTCTTTTCTGCATTTCTGACTTTCTGTTTTCTGTATTTCTGACTTTGTCTTTTCTCAATTTCTGACTTTGTCTTTTCTCTATTTCTGACTTTGTCTTTTCTGTATTTCTGACTTTCTGCATTCTGTATTTCTGACTTTGTCTTTTCTGTATTTCTGACTTTCGGTTTTCTGTATTTCTGACTTTGTCTTTTCTGCATTTCTGACTTTCTGTTTTCTGTATTTCTGACTTTGTCTTTTCTCAATTTCTGACTTTGTCTTTTCTCTATTTCTGACTTTGTCTTTTCTGTATTTCTGACTTTCTGCATTCTGTATTTCTGACTTTGTCTTTTCTGTATTTCTGACTTTCGGTTTTCTGTATTTCTGACTTTGTCTTTTCTGTATTTCTGACTTTCTGGTTTCTGTATTTCTGAATTTCTGTCTTTTTCTGACTTTGTCTTTTCTGTCTTTTTCTGACTTTCTGTCTTTTCGCTATTTCTGACTTTGTCTTTTCTGTATTTCTGACTTTCTGTTTTCTGCATTTCTGAGTTTGTTTTTTCTGTATTTCGGACTTTGTCTTTTCTGCATTTCTGACTTTGTCTTTTCTCTATTTCTAACTTTGTCTTTTCAGTATTTCTAACTTTGTCTTTTCTTTATTTCTCTGACTTTGTCTTTTCTGTATTTCTCTGACTTTGTCTTTTCTGTATTTCTTACTTTGTCTTTTCTGTATTTCTGACTTTGTCTTTTCTCTATTTCTGACTTTGTCTTTTCAGTATTTCTAACTTTGTCTTTTCTTTATTTCTCTGACTTTCTTTTCTGTATTTCTGACTTTGACTTTTCTCTATTTCTCTGACTTTGTCTTTTCTGTATTTCTTACTTTGTCTTTTCTGTATTTCTGACTTTGACTTTTCTCTATTTCTCTGACTTTGTCTTTTATGTATTTCTGACTTGCTGTCCTTTTCTGACTTTGGCTTTTCTGTCTTTTTCTGACTTTGTCTTCTCTGTCATTTTCTGACTTTCTGTCTTATCTCTATTTCTGACTTTGTCTTTTCTGTATTTCTGACTTTCTGTTTTCTGTATTTCTGACTTTGTCTTTTCTCAATTTCTGACTTTGTCTTCTCTCTATTTCTGACTTTCTGTTTTCTGTACTTCTGACTTTGACTTTTCTCTATTTCTCTGACTTTGTCTTTTATGTATTTCTGACTTGCTGTCTTTTTCTGACTTTGTCTTCTCTGTCATTTTCTGACTTTCTGTCTTATCTCTATTTCTGACTTTATAGTTTCTGTATTTCTGTCTTTCTGTTTTCTGTATTTCTGACTTTGTCTTTTCTGTAATTCTGGCTTTGTCTTTTCTGTATTTCTGACTTTGTCTTTTCTCTATTTCTGACTTTGTCTTTTCAGTATTTCTGACTTTGTCTTTTCTTTATTTCTCTGACTTTGTCTTTTCTGTATTTCTGACTATGAATTTTCTCTATTTCTCTGACTTTGTCTTTTCTGTGTTTCTGACTTTATCTTTTCTGTATTTCTGACTTTGTCTTTTCTGTATTTCTGACTTTGACTTTTCTCTATTTCTGACTATGTCTTTTCTCTATTTCTGTGACTTTGTCTTTTCAGTATCTCTGACTTTGTCTTTTCTGTATTTCTGACTTTGTCTTTTCTCTATTTCTGACTTTGTCTTTTCAGTATTTCTGACATTGTCTTTTCTTTATTTCTCTGACTTTGTCTTTTCTGTATTTCTGACTTTGACTTTTCTCTATTTCTCTGACTTTGTCTTTTCTGTATTTCTGACTTGCTGTCTTTTTCTGACTGTCTTTTCTGTCTTTCTCTGACTGTCTTTTCTGTCATTTTCTGACTTTCTGTCCTTTCTCTATTTCTGACTTTGTCTTTTCTGCATTTCTGACTTTCTGTTTTCTGTATTTCTGACTTTGTCTTTTCTCAATTTCTGACTTTGTCTTTTCTCTATTTCTGACTTTGTCTTTTCTGTATTTCTGACTTTCTGCATTCTGTATTTCTGACTTTGTCTTTTCTGTATTTCTGACTTTCGGTTTTCTGTATTTCTGACTTTGTCTTTTCTGCATTTCTGACTTTCTGTTTTCTGTATTTCTGACTTTGTCTTTTCTCAATTTCTGACTTTGTCTTTTCTCTATTTCTGACTTTGTCTTTTCTGTATTTCTGACTTTCTGCATTCTGTATTTCTGACTTTGTCTTTTCTGTATTTCTGACTTTCGGTTTTCTGTATTTCTGACTTTGTCTTTTCTGTATTTCTGACTTTCTGGTTTCTGTATTTCTGACTTTGTCTTTTCTGTATTTCTGAATTTCTGTCTTTTTCTGACTTTGTCTTTTCTGTCTTTTTCTGACTTTCTGTCTTTTCGCTATTTCTGACTTTGTCTTTTCTGTATTTCTGACTTTCTGTTTTCTGCATTTCTGAGTTTGTTTTTTCTGTATTTCGGACTTTGTCTTTTCTGCATTTCTGACTTTGTCTTTTCTCTATTTCTAACTTTGTCTTTTCAGTATTTCTAACTTTGTCTTTTCTTTATTTCTCTGACTTTGTCTTTTCTGTATTTCTCTGACTTTGTCTTTTCTGTATTTCTTACTTTGTCTTTTCTGTATTTCTGACTTTGTCTTTTCTCTATTTCTGACTTTGTCTTTTCTGTATTTCTGACTTTCTGCATTCTGTATTTCTGACTTTGTCTTTTCTGTATTTCTGACTTTCGGTTTTCTGTATTTCTGACTTTGTCTTTTCTGCATTTCTGACTTTCTGTTTTCTGTATTTCTGACTTTGTCTTTTCTCAATTTCTGACTTTGTCTTTTCTCTATTTCTGACTTTGTCTTTTCTGTATTTCTGACTTTCTGCATTCTGTATTTCTGACTTTGTCTTTTCTGTATTTCTGACTTTCGGTTTTCTGTATTTCTGACTTTGTCTTTTCTGTATTTCTGACTTTCTGGTTTCTGTATTTCTGACTTTGTCTTTTCTGTATTTCTGAATTTCTGTCTTTTTCTGACTTTGTCTTTTCTGTCTTTTTCTGACTTTCTGTCTTTTCGCTATTTCTGACTTTGTCTTTTCTGTATTTCTGACTTTCTGTTTTCTGCATTTCTGACTTTGTCTTTTCTCTATTTCTAACTTTGTCTTTTCAGTATTTCTAACTTTGTCTTTTCTTTATTTCTCTGACTTTGTCTTTTCTGTATTTCTCTGACTTTGTCTTTTCTGTATTTCTTACTTTGTCTTTTCTGTATTTCTGACTTTGTCTTTTCTCTATTTCTGACTTTGTCTTTTCAGTATTTCTAACTTTGTCTTTTCTTTATTTCTCTGACTTTCTTTTCTGTATTTCTGACTTTGACTTTTCTCTATTTCTCTGACTTTGTCTTTTCTGTATTTCTGACTTTGACTTTTCTCTATTTCTCTGACTTTGTCTTTTATGTATTTCTGACTTGCTGTCCTTTTCTGACTTTGTCTTTTCTGTATTTCTGACTTTCTGCATTCTGTATTTCTGACTTTGTCTTTTCTGTATTTCTGACTTTCGGTTTTCTGTATTTCTGACTTTGTCTTTTCTGTATTTCTGACTTTCTGGTTTCTGTATTTCTGACTTTGTCTTTTCTGTATTTCTGAATTTCTGTCTTTTTCTGACTTTGTCTTTTCTGTCTTTTTCTGACTTTCTGTCTTTTCGCTATTTCTGACTTTGTCTTTTCTGTATTTCTGACTTTCTGTTTTCTGCATTTCTGAGTTAGTTTTTTCTGTATTTCGGACTTTGTCTTTTCTGCATTTCTGACTTTGTCTTTTCTCTATTTCTAACTTTGTCTTTTCAGTATTTCTAACTTTGTCTTTTCTTTATTTCTCTGACTTTGTCTTTTCTGTATTTCTCTGACTTTGTCTTTTCTGTATTTCTTACTTTGTCTTTTCTGTATTTCTGACTTTGTCTTTTCTCTATTTCTGACTTTGTCTTTTCAGTATTTCTAACTTTGTCTTTTCTTTATTTCTCTGACTTTCTTTTCTGTATTTCTGACTTTGACTTTTCTCTATTTCTCTGACTTTGTCTTTTCTGTATTTCTGACTTTGACTTTTCTCTATTTCTCTGACTTTGTCTTTTATGTATTTCTGACTTGCTGTCCTTTTCTGACTTTGGCTTTTCTGTCTTTTTCTGACTTTGTCTTCTCTGTCATTTTCTGACTTTCTGTCTTATCTCTATTTCTGACTTTGTCTTTTCTGTATTTCTGACTTTCTGTTTTCTGTATTTCTGACTTTGTCTTTTCTCAATTTCTGACTTTGTCTTCTCTCTATTTCTGACTTTCTGTTTTCTGTACTTCTGACTTTGACTTTTCTCTATTTCTCTGACTTTGTCTTTTATGTATTTCTGACTTGCTGTCTTTTTCTGACTTTGTCTTCTCTGTCATTTTCTGACTTTCTGTCTTATCTCTATTTCTGACTTTATAGTTTCTGTATTTCTGTCTTTCTGTTTTCTGTATTTCTGACTTTGTCTTTTCTGTAATTCTGGCTTTGTCTTTTCTGTATTTCTGACTTTGTCTTTTCTCTATTTCTGACTTTGTCTTTTCAGTATTTCTGACTTTGTCTTTTCTTTATTTCTCTGACTTTGTCTTTTCTGTATTTCTGACTATGAATTTTCTCTATTTCTCTGACTTTGTCTTTTCTGTGTTTCTGACTTTATCTTTTCTGTATTTTTGACTTTGTCTTTTCTGTATTTCTGACTTTGACTTTTCTCTATTTCTGACTATGTCTTTTCTCTATTTCTGTGACTTTGTCTTTTCAGTATCTCTGACTTTGTCTTTTCTGTATTTCTGACTTTGTCTTTTCTCTATTTCTGACTTTGTCTTTTCAGTATTTCTGACATTGTCTTTTCTTTATTTCTCTGACTTTGTCTTTTCTGTATTTCTGACTTTGACTTTTCTCTATTTCTCTGACTTTGTCTTTTCTGTATTTCTGACTTGCTGCCTTTTTCTGACAGTCTTTTCTGTCTTTTTCTGACTGTCGTTTCTGTCATTTTCTGACTTTCTGTCCTTTCTCTATTTCTGACTTTGTCTTTTCTGTATTTCTGACTTTCTGTTTTCTGTATTTCTGACTTTGTCTTTTCTCAATTTCTGACTTTGTCTTTTCTCTATTTCTGACTTTGTCTTTTCTGTATTTCTGACTTTCTGATTTCTGTATTTCTGACTTTGTCTTTTCTGTATTTCTGACTTTCGGTTTTCTGTATTTCTGACTTTGTCTTTTCTGCATTTCTGACTTTCTGTCTTTTTCTGACTTTGTCTTTTCTGTCTTTTTCTGACTTTCTGTCTTTTCGCTATTTCTGACTTTGTCTTTTCTGTATTTCTGACTATCTGTTTTCTGCATTTCTGAGTTTGTTTTTTCTGGATTTCGGACTTTGTCTTTTCTGCATTTCTGACTTTGTCTTTTCTCTATTTCTAACTTTGTCTTTTCAGTATTTCTAACTTTGTCTTTTCTTTATTTCTCTGACTTTGTCTTTTCTGTATTTCTCTGACTTTGTCTTTTCTGTATTTCTTACTTTGTCTTTTCTCTATTTCTGACTTTGTCTTTTCAGTATTTCTAACTTTGTCTTTTCTTTATTTCTCTGACTTTCTTTTCTGTATTTCTGACTTTGACTTTTCTCTATTTCTCTGACTTTGTCTTTTCTGTATTTCTTACTTTGTCTTTTCTGTATTTCTGACTTTGACTTTTCTCTATTTCTCTGACTTTGTCTTTTATGTATTTCTGACTTGCTGTCTTTTTCTGACTGTCTTTTCTGTCTTTCTCTGACTGTCTTTTCTGTCATTTTCTGACTTTCTGTCCTTTCTCTATTTCTGACTTTGTCTTTTCTGTATTTCTGACTTTCTGTTTTCTGTATTTCTGACTTTGTCTTTTCTCAATTTCTGACTTTGTCTTTTCTCTATTTCTGACTTTGTCTTTTCTGTATTTCTGACTTTCTGCTTTCTGTATTTCTGACTTTGTCTTTTCTGCATTTCTGACTTTCTGTCCTTTTCTGACTTTGTCTTTTCTGTCTTTTTCTGACATTCTGTCTTTTCTCTATTTCTGACTTTGTCTTTTCTGTATTACTGACTTTGTCTTTTCTCAATTTCTCACTTTGTCTTTTCTCTATTTCTGACTTTGTCTTTTCTGTATTTCTGACTTTCTGCTTTCTGTATTTCTGACTTTGTCTTTTCTGTATTTCTGACTTTCTGTCTTTTTCTGACTTTGTCTTTTCTGTCTTTTTCTGACTTTCTGTCTTTTCGCTATTTCTGACTTTGTCTTTTCTGTATTTCTGACTTTCTGTTTTCTGCATTTCTGAGTTTGTTTTTTCTATATTTCGGACTTTGTCTTTTCTGCATTTCTGACTTTGTCTTTTCTCTATTTCGGACTTTGTCTTTTCTGTATTTCTAACTTTGTCTTTTCTTTATTTCTCTGGCTTTGTCTTTTCTGTATTTCTGACTTTGACTTTTCTCTATTTCTCTGACTTTGTCTTTTCTTTATTTCTTACTTTGTCTTTTCTGTATTTCTGACTTTGTCTTTTCTCTATTTCTGACTTTGTCTTTTCAGCATTTCTAACTTTGTCTTTTCTGTATTTATGACTTTGTCTTTTCTCTATTTCTGACTTTGTCTTTTCTGTATTTCTGACTTTGTCTTTTCTGTATTTCTGACATTGTCTTTTCTCTATTTCACTAACTTTGACTTTTCTCTATTTCTCTGACTTTGTCCTTTGTGCATTTCTGACTTGCTGTCTTTTTCTGACTTTGCCTTTTCTGTCATTTTCTGACTTTGTCTTTTCTCTATTTCTGACTTTGTCTTTTATCTATTTCTGACTTTCTGTTTTCTGTATTTCTGACTTTGTCTTTTCTGTATTTCGGACTTTGTCTTTTCTGTATTTCTAACTTTTTCTTTTCTGTATTTCTGACTTTGACTTTTCTCTATTTCTCTGACTTTGTCTTTTCTGTATTTCATACTTTGTCTTTTCTCTATTTCTGTCTTTGTCTTTTCTGCATTTCAGACTTTCTGTCTTTTTCTGACTTCGTCTTTTCTGTCTTTTCCTGACTTTGTCTTTTCTGTCTTTTTCTGACTTTGTCTTTTCTGTCTTTTTCTGACTTTGTCTTTTCTGTATTACTGACTTTGTCTTTTCTGTATTTCTTACTTTGCCTTTTCTCTATTTCTGACTTTGTCTTTTCTGTATTTCTGACTTTGTCTTTTCTTTATTTCTGACTTTGACTTTTCTCCATTTCTGACTACGTCTTTTCTCTAATTCTCTGAATTTGTCTTTTCTGTATTTCTGACTTTGTCGTTTCTGTATTTCTGACTTTGAGGTTTCTCTATTTCTCTGACTTTCTCTTTTCTGTATTTCTGACTTTGACTTTTCGGTATTTCTGACTTTGTCTTTTCTGTATTTCTGACTTTGACTTTTCCCTATTTTTCTGACGTTGTCTTTTCTGTATTTATGACTTTGTCTTTTCTCTATTTCTGACTTTGTCTTTTCTGTATTTCTGACTTTGTCTTTTCTGTATTTCTCTGACTTTGTCCTTTGTGTATTTCTGACTTGCTGTCTTTTTCTGACTTTGTCTTTTCTGTCATTTTCTGACTTTCTGTCTTTTCTCTATTTCTGACTTTGTCTTTTCTGTTTTTCTGACTTTCTGTTTTCTGTATTTCTGACTTTGTCTTTTCTGTATTTCTGACTTTGTCTTTTCTGTATTTCTCTGACTTTGTCCTTTGTGTATTTCTGACTTGCTGTCTTTTTCTGACTTTGTCTTTTCTGTCATTTTCTGACTTTCTGTCTTTTCTCTATTTCTGACTTTGTCTTTTATCTATTTCTGACTTTCTGTTTTCTGTATTTCTGACTTTGTCTTTTCTGTATTTCGGACTTTGTCTTTTCTGTATTTCTAACTTTGTCTTTTCTTTATTTCTCTGGCTTTGTCTTTTCTGTATTTCTGACTTTGACTTTTCTCTATTTCTCTGACTTTGTCTTTTCTGTATTTCTTACTTTGTCTTTTCTGTATTTCTGACTTTGTCTTTTCTCTATTTCTGACTTTGTCTTTTCTTTATTTCTCTGACTTTGACTTTTCTCTATTTCTGACTTTGACCTTTCTCTATTTCTGACTGACTTTTCTCTATTTCTCTGACTTTGTCTTTTCTGTATTTCATACTTTGTCTTTTCTGTATTTCTGACTTTGACTTTTCTCTATTTCTCTGACTTTGTCTTTTCTGTATTTCAAACTTTGTCTTTTCTGTATTTCTGACTTTGACTTTTCTCCATTTCTGACTTTGTCTTTTCTCTATTTCTCTGACTTTGTCTTTTCTGTATTTCTGTCTTTGTCTTTTCTGTATTTCTGACTTTCTGTCTTTTTCTGACTTTGTCATTTCTGTCGTTTCCTGACTTTGTCATTTCTGTCTTTTTCTGACTTTGTCTTTTCTGTCTTTTTCTGACTTTGTCTTTTCTGTATTTCTTACTTTGTCTTTTCTGTATTTCTGACTTTGTCTTTTCTGTATTTCAGATTTTGTCTTTTCTCTATTTCTGACTTTGTCTTTTCTGTATTTCTGACTTTGTCTTTTCTGTATTTCTGACTTTGACCTTTCTCCATTTCTGACTTTGTCTTTTCTCTATTTCTCTGACTTTGTCTTTTCTGTATTTCTGACTTTGTCTTTTCTGTATTTCTGATTTTCTCTTTCCTCTATTTCTGACTTTCTGTTTTCTGTATTTCAGACTTTGTCTTTTCTGTATTTCGGACTTTGTCTTTTCTGTATTTCTAACTTTGTCTTTTCTTTATTTCTCTGGCTTTGTCTTTTCTGTATTTCTGACTTTGACTTTTCTCTATTTCTCTGACTTTGTCTTTTCTGTATTTCTTAATTTGTCTTTTCTGTATTTCTGACTTTGTCTTTTCTCTATTTCTGACTTTGTCTTTTCAGCATTTCTAACTTTGTCTTTTCTTTATTTCTCTGACTTTGACTTTTCTCTATTTCTGACTTTGACTTTTCTCTATTTCTGACTGACTTTTCTCTATTTCTCTGACTTTGTCTTTTCTGTATTTCTAACTTTGTCTTTTCTGTATTTCTGACTTTGACTTTTCTCCATTTCTGACTTTGTCTTTTCTCTATTTCTCTGACTTTGTCTTTTCTGTATTTCTGACTTTGTATTTTCTGTATTTCTGATTTCCTCTTTCCTCTATTTCTGACTTTGTCTTTTCTGTATTTCTGTCTTTGTCTTTTCTGTATTTCTGACTTTCTGTCTTTTTCTGACTTTGTCATTTCTGTCGTTTCCTGACTTTGTCATTTCTGTCTTTTTCTGACTTTGTCTTTTCTGTCTTTTTCTGACTTTGTCTTTTCTGTATTTCTTTCTTTGTCTTTTCTGTATTTCTGACTTTGTCTTTTCTGTATTTCAGATTTTGTCTTTTCTCTATTTCTGACTTTGTCTTTTCTGTATTTCTGACTTTGTCTTTTCTGTATTTCTGACTTTGACCTTTCTCCATTTCTGACTTTGTCTTTTCTCTATTTCTCTGACTTTGTCTTTTCTGTATTTCTGACTTTGTCTTTTCTGTATTTCTGATTTTCTCTTTCCTCTATTTCTGACTTTCTGTTTTCTGTATTTCTGTCTTTGTCTTTTCTGTATTTCGGACTTTGTCTTTTCTGTATTTCTAACTTTGTCTTTTCTTTATTTCTCTGGCTTTGTCTTTTCTGTATTTCTGACTTTGACTTTTCTCTATTTCTCTGACTTTGTCTTTTCTGTATTTCTTAATTTGTCTTTTCTGTATTTCTGACTTTGTCTTTTCTCTATTTCTGACTTTGTCTTTTCAGCATTTCTAACTTTGTCTTTTCTTTATTTCTCTGACTTTGACTTTTCTCTATTTCTGACTTTGACTTTTCTCTATTTCTGACTTAGACTTTTCTCTATTTCTCTGACTTTGTCTTTTCTGTATTTCATACTTTGTCTTTTCTGTATTTCTGACTTTGTCTTTTCTGCAATTCTGACTTTCTGTCTTTCTCTGACTGTCTTTTCTGTATTTCTGACTTTGACTTTTCTCTATTTCTCTGACTTTGTCTTTTCTGTATTTCTAACTTTGTCTTTTCTGTATTTCTGACTTTGACTTTTCTCCATTTCTGACTTTGTCTTTTCTCTATTTGTCTGACTTTGTCTTTTCTGTATTTCTGACTTTGTCTTTTCTGTATTTCTGATTTTCTCTTTCCTCTATTTCTGACTTTGTCTTTTCTGTATTTCTGTCTTTGTCTTTTCTGTATTTCTGACTTTCTGTCTTTTTCTGACTTTGTCATTTCTGTCGTTTCCTGACTTTGTCTTTTCTGTATTTTTCTGACTTTGTCTTTTCTGTCTTTTTCTGACTTTGTCTTTTCAGTATTTCTAACTTTGTCTTTTCTTTATTTCTCTGACTTTGTCTTTTCTGTATTTCTCTGACTTTGTCTTTTCTGTATTTCTAACTTTGTCTTTTCTTTATTTCTCTGACTTTCTTTTCTGTATTTCTGACTTTGACTTTTCTCTATTTCTCTGACTTTGTCTTTTCTGCATTTCTTACTTTGTCTTTTCTGTATTTCTGACTTTGACTTTTCTCTATTTCTCTGACTTTGTCTTTTATGTATTTCTGACTTGCTGTCTTTTTCTGATTGTCTTTTCTGTCTTTCTCTGACTGTCTTTTCTGTCATTTTCTGACTTTCTGTCCTTTCTCTATTTCTGACTTTGTCTTTTCTGTATTTCTGACTTTCTGTTTTCTGTATTTCTGACTTTGTCTTTTCTCAATTTCTGACTTTGTCTTTTCTCTATTTCTGACTTTGTCTTTTCTGTATTTCTGACTTTCTGCTTTCTGTATTTCTGACTTTGTCTTTTCTGCATTTCTGACTTTCTGTCCTTTTCTCTATTTCTGACTTTGTCTTTTCTGTATTACTGACTTTGTCTTTTCTCAATTTCTCACTTTGTCTTTTCTCTATTTCTGACTTTGTCTTTTCTGTATTTCTGACTTTCTGCTTTCTGTATTTCTGACTTTGTCTTTTCTGTATTTCTGACTTTCTGTCTTTTTCTGACTTTGTCTTTTCTGTCTTTTTCTGACTTTCTGTCTTTTCGCTATTTCTGACTTTGTCTTTTCTGTATTTCTGACTTTCTGTTTTCTGCATTTCTGAGTTTGTTTTTTCTATATTTCGGACTTTGTCTTTTCTGCATTTCTGACTTGCTGTCTTTTTCTGATTGTCTTTTCTGTCTTTCTCTGACTGTCTTTTCTGTCATTTTCTGACTTTCTGTCCTTTCTCTATTTCTGACTTTGTCTTTTCTGTATTTCTGACTTTCTGTTTTCTGTATTTCTGACTTTGTCTTTTCTCAATTTCTGACTTTGTCTTTTCTCTATTTCTGACTTTGTCTTTTCTGTATTTCTGACTTTCTGCTTTCTGTATTTCTGACTTTGTCTTTTCTGTCTTTTTCTGACATTCTGTCTTTTCTCTATTTCTGACTTTGTCTTTTCTGTATTACTGACTTTGTCTTTTCTCAATTTCTCACTTTGTCTTTTCTCTATTTCTGACTTTGTCTTTTCTGTATTTCTGACTTTCTGCTTTCTGTATTTCTGACTTTGTCTTTTCTGTATTTCTGACTTTCTGTCTTTTTCTGACTTTGTCTTTTCTGTCTTTTTCTGACTTTCTGTCTTTTCGCTATTTCTGACTTTGTCTTTTCTGTATTTCTGACTTTCTGTTTTCTGCATTTCTGAGTTTGTTTTTTCTATATTTCGGACTTTGTCTTTTCTGCATTTCTGACTTTGTCTTTTCTCTATTTCGGACTTTGTCTTTTCTGTATTTCTAACTTTGTCTTTTCTTTATTTCTCTGGCTTTGTCTTTTCTGTATTTCTGACTTTGACTTTTCTCTATTTCTCTGACTTTGTCTTTTCAGCATTTCTAACTTTGTCTTTTCTGTATTTATGACTTTGTCTTTTCTCTATTTCTGACTTTGTCTTTTCTGTATTTCTGACTTTGTCTTTTCTGTATTTCTGACATTGTCTTTTCTCTATTTCACTGACTTTGACTTTTCTCTATTTCTCTGACTTTGTCCTTTGTGCATTTCTGACTTGCTGTCTTTTTCTGACTTTGCCTTTTCTGTCATTTTCTGACTTTGTCTTTTCTCTATTTCTGACTTTGTCTTTTATCTATTTCTGACTTTCTGTTTTCTGTATTTCTGACTTTGTCTTTTCTGTATTTCGGACTTTGTCTTTTCTGTATTTCTAACTTTTTCTTTTCTGTATTTCTGACTTTGACTTTTCTCTATTTCTCTGACTTTGTCTTTTCTGTATTTCATACTTTGTCTTTTCTCTATTTCTGTCTTTGTCTTTTCTGTATTTCTGACTTTGTCTTTTCTGTATTTCTGCCTTTGTCTTTTCTGCATTTCAGACTTTCTGTCTTTTTCTGACTTCGTCTTTTCTGTCTTTTCCTGACTTTGTCTTTTCTGTCTTTTTCTGACTTTGTCTTTTCTGTCTTTTTCTGACTTTGTCTTTTCTGTATTTCTGACTTTGTCTTTTCTGTATTTCTTACTTTGCCTTTTCTCTATTTCTGACTTTGTCTTTTCTGTATTTCTGACTTTGTCTTTTCTTTATTTCTGACTTTGACTTTTCTCCATTTCTGACTACGTCTTTTCTCTAATTCTCTGAATTTGTCTTTTCTGTATTTCTGACTTTGTAGTTTCTGTATTTCTGACTTTGAGGTTTCTCTATTTCTCTGACTTTCTCTTTTCTGTATTTCTGACTTTGACTTTTCGGTATTTCTGACTTTGTCTTTTCTGTATTTCTGACTTTGACTTTTCCCTATTTTTCTGACGTTGTCTTTTCTGTATTTATGACTTTGTCTTTTCTCTATTTCTGACTTTGTCTATTCTGTATTTCTGACTTTGTCTTTTCTGTATTTCTCTGACTTTGTCCTTTGTGTATTTCTGACTTGCTGTCTTTTTCTGACTTTGTCTTTTCTGTCATTTTCTGACTTTCTGTCTTTTCTCTATTTCTGACTTTGTCTTTTCTGTTTTTCTGACTTTGTCTTTTCTCTATTTCTGACTTTGTCTTTTATCTATTTCTGACTTTCTGTTTTCTGTATTTCTGACTTTGTCTTTTCTGTATTTCGGACTTTGTCTTTTCTGTATTTCTAACTTTGTCTTTTCTTTATTTCTCTGGCTTTGTCTTTTCTGTATTTCTGACTTTGACTTTTCTCTATTTCTCTGACTTTGTCTTTTCTGTATTTCTTACTTTGTCTTTTCTGTATTTCTGACTTTGTCTTTTCTCTATTTCTGACTTTGTCTTTTCAGCATTTCCAACTTTGTCTTTTCTTTATTTCTCTGACTTTGACTTTTCTCTATTTCTGACTTTGACTTTTCTCTATTTCTGACTGACTTTTCTCTATTTCTCTGACTTTGTCTTTTCTGTATTTCATACTTTGTCTTTTCTGTATTTCTGACTTTGACTTTTCTCTATTTCTCTGACTTTGTCTTTTCTGTATTTCTAACTTTGTCTTTTCTGTATTTCTGGCTTTGACTTTTCTCCATTTCTGACTTTGTCTTTTCTCTATTTCTCTGACTTTGTCTTTTCTGTATTTCTGACTTTGTATTTTCTGTATTTCTGATTTCCTCTTTCCTCTATTTCTGACTTTGTCTTTTCTGTATTTCTGTCTTTGTCTTTTCTGTATTTCTGACTTTCTGTCTTTTTCTGACTTTGTCATTTCTGTCGTTTCCTGACTTTGTCATTTCTGTCTTTTTCTGACTTTGTCTTTTCTGTCTTTTTCTGACTTTGTCTTTTCTGTATTTCTTACTTTGTCTTTTCTGTATTTCTGACTTTGTCTTTTCTGTATTTCAGATTTTGTCTTTTCTCTATTTCTGACTTTGTCTTTTCTGTATTTCTGACTTTGTCTTTTCTGTATTTCTGACTTTGACCTTTCTCCATTTCTGACTTTGTCTTTTCTCTATTTCTCTGACTTTGTCTTTTCTGTATTTCTGACTTTGTCTTTTCTGTATTTCTGATTTTCTCTTTCCTCTATTTTGAATTTCTGTTTTCTGTATTTCTGACTTTGTCTTTTCTGTATTTCGGACTTTGTCTTTTCTGTATTTCTAACTTTGTCTTTTCTTTATTTCTCTGGCTTTGTCTTTTCTGTATTTCTGACTTTGACTTTTCTCTATTTCTCTGACTTTGTCTTTTCTGTATTTCTTAATTTGTCTTTTCTGTTTTTCTGACTTTGTCTTTTCTCTATTTCTGACTTTGTCTTTTATCTATTTCTGACTTTCTGTTTTCTGTATTTCTGACTTTGTCTTTTCTGTATTTCGGACTTTGTCTTTTCTGTATTTCTAACTTTGTCTTTTCTTTATTTCTCTGGCTTTGTCTTTTCTGTATTTCTGACTTTGACTTTTCTCTATTTCTCTGACTTTGTCTATTCTGTATTTCTTACTTTGTCTTTTCTGTATTTCTGACTTTGTCTTTTCTCTATTTCTGACTTTGTCTTTTCAGCATTTCTAACTTTGTCTTTTCTTTATTTCTCTGACTTTGACTTTTCTCTATTTCTGACTTTGACTTTTCTCTATTTCTGACTGACTTTTCTCTATTTCTCTGACTTTGTCTTTTCTGTATTTCTAACTTTGTCTTTTCTGTATTTCTGACTTTGACTTTTCTCCATTTCTGACTTTGTCTTTTCTCTATTTCTCTGACTTTGTCTTTTCTGTATTTCTGACTTTGTATTTTCTGTATTTCTGATTTCCTCTTTCCTCTATTTCTGACTTTGTCTTTTCTGTATTTCTGACTTTGACTTTTCTCTATTTCTCTGACTTTGTCTTTTCTGTATTTCTAACTTTGTCTTTTCTGTATTTCTGACTTTGACTTTTCTCCATTTCTGACTTTGTCTTTTCTCTATTTCTCTGACTTTGTCTTTTCTGTATTTCTGACTTTGTATTTTCTGTATTTCTGATTTCCTCTTTCCTCTATTTCTGACTTTGTCTTTTCTGTATTTCTGTCTTTGTCTTTTCTGTATTTCTGACTTTCTGTCTTTTTCTGACTTTGTCATTTCTGTCGTTTCCTGACTTTGTCATTTCTGTCTTTTTCTGACTTTGTCTTTTCTGTCTTTTTCTGACTTTGTCTTTTCTGTATTTCTTTCTTTGTCTTTTCTGTATTTCTGACTTTGTCTTTTCTGTATTTCAGATTTTGTCTTTTCTCTATTTCTGACTTTGTCTTTTCTGTATTTCTGACTTTGTCTTTTCTGTATTTCTGACTTTGACCTTTCTCCATTTCTGACTTTGTCTTTTCTCTATTTCTCTGACTTTGTCTTTTCTGTATTTCTGACTTTGTCTTTTCTGTATTTCTGATTTTCTCTTTCCTCTATTTCTGACTTTCTGTTTTCTGTATTTCTGACTTTGTCTTTTCTCTATTTCGGACTTTGTCTTTTCTGTATTTCTAACTTTGTCTTTTCTTTATTTCTCTGGCTTTGTCTTTTCTGTATTTCTGACTTTGACTTTTCTCTATTTCTCTGACTTTGTCTTTTCTGTATTTCTTAATTTGTCTTTTCTGTATTTCTGACTTTGTCTTTTCTCTATTTCTGACTTTGTCTTTTCAGCATTTCTAACTTTTTCTTTTCTTTATTTCTCTGACTTTGACTTTTCTCTATTTCTGACTTTGACTTTTCTCTATTTCTGACTTTGACTTTTCTCTATTTCTCTGACTTTGTCTTTTCTGTATTTCATACTTTGTCTTTTCTGTATTTCTGACTTTGTCTTTTCTGCAATTCTGACTTTCTGTCTTTCTCTGACTGTCTTTTCTGTATTTCTGACTTTGACTTTTCTCTATTTGTCTGACTTTGTCTTTTCTGTATTTCTGACTTTGTCTTTTCTGTATTTCTGATTTTCTCTTTCCTCTATTTCTGACTTTGTCTTTTCTGTATTTCTGTCTTTGTCTTTTCTGTATTTCTGACTTTCTGTCTTTTTCTGACTTTGTCATTTCTGTCGTTTCCTGACTTTGTCTTTTCTGTCTTTTTCTGACTTTGTCTTTTCTGTCTTTTTCTGACTTTGTCTTTTCTGTATTTCTTACTTTGTCTTTTCTGTATTTCTGACTTTGTCTTTTCTGTTTTTCTGACTTTGTCTTTTCTGTATTTCTGACTTTGACCTTTCTCCATTTCTGACTTTCTGTTTTCTGTATTTCTGACTTTGTCTTTTCTGTATTTCGGACTTTGTCTTTTCTGTATTTCTAACTTTGTCTTTTCTTTATTTCTCTGGCTTTCTCTTTTCTGTATTTCTGACTTTGACTTTTCTCTATTTCTGACTTTGTCTTTTCAGCATTTCTAACTTTGTCTTTTCTTTATTTCTCTGACTTTGACTTTTCTCGATTTCTGACTTTGACTTTTCTCTATTTCTGACTTTGACTTTTCTCTATTTCTCTGACTTTGTCTTTTCTGTATTTCTAACTTTGTCTTTTCTGTATTTCTGACTTTGACTTTTCTCCATTTCTGACTTTGTCTTTTCTCTATTTCTGACTTTGTCTTTTCAGCATTTCTAACTTTTTCTTTTCTTTATTTCTCTGACTTTGACTTTTCTCTATTTCTGACTTTGACTTTTCTCTATTTCTGACTTTGACTTTTCTCTATTTCTCTGACTTTGTCTTTTCTGTATTTCATACTTTGTCTTTTCTGTATTTCTGACTTTGTCTTTTCTGCAATTCTGACTTTCTGTCTTTCTCTGACTGTCTTTTCTGTATTTCTGACTTTGACTTTTCTCTATTTGTCTGACTTTGTCTTTTCTGTATTTCTGACTTTGTCTTTTCTGTATTTCTGATTTTCTCTTTCCTCTATTTCTGACTTTGTCTTTTCTGTATTTCTGTCTTTGTCTTTTCTGTATTTCTGACTTTCTGTCTTTTTCTGACTTTGTCATTTCTGTCGTTTCCTGACTTTGTCTTTTCTGTCTTTTTCTGACTTTGTCTTTTCTGTCTTTTTCTGACTTTGTCTTTTCTGTATTTCTTACTTTGTCTTTTCTGTATTTCTGACTTTGTCTTTTCTGTTTTTCTGACTTTGTCTTTTCTGTATTTCTGACTTTGACCTTTCTCCATTTCTGACTTTCTGTTTTCTGTATTTCTGACTTTGTCTTTTCTGTATTTCGGACTTTGTCTTTTCTGTATTTCTAACTTTGTCTTTTCTTTATTTCTCTGGCTTTCTCTTTTCTGTATTTCTGACTTTGACTTTTCTCTATTTCTGACTTTGTCTTTTCAGCATTTCTAACTTTGTCTTTTCTTTATTTCTCTGACTTTGACTTTTCTCGATTTCTGACTTTGACTTTTCTCTATTTCTGACTTTGACTTTTCTCTATTTCTCTGACTTTGTCTTTTCTGTATTTCATACTTTGTCTTTTCTGTATTTCTGACTTTGACTTTTCTCTATTTCTCTGACTTTGTCTTTTCTGTATTTCTAACTTTGTCTTTTCTGTATTTCTGGCTTTGACTTTTCTCCATTTCTGACTTTGTCTTTTCTCTATTTCTCTGACTTTGTCTTTTCTGTATTTCTGACTTTGTATTTTCTGTATTTCTGATTTCCTCTTTCCTCTATTTCTGACTTTGTCTTTTCTGTATTTCTGTCTTTGTCTTTTCTGTATTTCTGACTTTCTGTCTTTTTCTGACTTTGTCATTTCTGTCGTTTCCTGACTTTGTCATTTCTGTCTTTTTCTGACTTTGTCTTTTCTGTCTTTTTCTGACTTTGTCTTTTCTGTATTTCTTACTTTGTCTTTTCTGTATTTCTGACTTTGTCTTTTCTGTATTTCAGATTTTGTCTTTTCTCTATTTCTGACTTTGTCTTTTCTGTATTTCTGACTTTGTCTTTTCTGTATTTCTGACTTTGACCTTTCTCCATTTCTGACTTTGTCTTTTCTCTATTTCTCTGACTTTGTCTTTTCTGTATTTCTGACTTTGTCTTTTCTGTATTTCTGATTTTCTCTTTCCTCTATTTTGAATTTCTGTTTTCTGTATTTCTGACTTTGTCTTTTCTGTATTTCGGACTTTGTCTTTTCTGTATTTCTAACTTTGTCTTTTCTTTATTTCTCTGGCTTTGTCTTTTCTGTATTTCTGACTTTGACTTTTCTCTATTTCTCTGACTTTGTCTTTTCTGTATTTCTTAATTTGTCTTTTCTGTTTTTCTGACTTTGTCTTTTCTCTATTTCTGACTTTGTCTTTTATCTATTTCTGACTTTCTGTTTTCTGTATTTCTGACTTTGTCTTTTCTGTATTTCGGACTTTGTCTTTTCTGTATTTCTAACTTTGTCTTTTCTTTATTTCTCTGGCTTTGTCTTTTCTGTATTTCTGACTTTGACTTTTCTCTATTTCTCTGACTTTGTCTATTCTGTATTTCTTACTTTGTCTTTTCTGTATTTCTGACTTTGTCTTTTCTCTATTTCTGACTTTGTCTTTTCAGCATTTCTAACTTTGTCTTTTCTTTATTTCTCTGACTTTGACTTTTCTCTATTTCTGACTTTGACTTTTCTCTATTTCTGACTGACTTTTCTCTATTTCTCTGACTTTGTCTTTTCTGTATTTCTAACTTTGTCTTTTCTGTATTTCTGACTTTGACTTTTCTCCATTTCTGACTTTGTCTTTTCTCTATTTCTCTGACTTTGTCTTTTCTGTATTTCTGACTTTGTATTTTCTGTATTTCTGATTTCCTCTTTCCTCTATTTCTGACTTTGTCTTTTCTGTATTTCTGACTTTGACTTTTCTCTATTTCTCTGACTTTGTCTTTTCTGTATTTCTAACTTTGTCTTTTCTGTATTTCTGACTTTGACTTTTCTCCATTTCTGACTTTGTCTTTTCTCTATTTCTCTGACTTTGTCTTTTCTGTATTTCTGACTTTGTATTTTCTGTATTTCTGATTTCCTCTTTCCTCTATTTCTGACTTTGTCTTTTCTGTATTTCTGTCTTTGTCTTTTCTGTATTTCTGACTTTCTGTCTTTTTCTGACTTTGTCATTTCTGTCGTTTCCTGACTTTGTCATTTCTGTCTTTTTCTGACTTTGTCTTTTCTGTCTTTTTCTGACTTTGTCTTTTCTGTATTTCTTTCTTTGTCTTTTCTGTATTTCTGACTTTGTCTTTTCTGTATTTCAGATTTTGTCTTTTCTCTATTTCTGACTTTGTCTTTTCTGTATTTCTGACTTTGTCTTTTCTGTATTTCTGACTTTGACCTTTCTCCATTTCTGACTTTGTCTTTTCTCTATTTCTCTGACTTTGTCTTTTCTGTATTTCTGACTTTGTCTTTTCTGTATTTCTGATTTTCTCTTTCCTCTATTTCTGACTTTCTGTTTTCTGTATTTCTGACTTTGTCTTTTCTCTATTTCGGACTTTGTCTTTTCTGTATTTCTAACTTTGTCTTTTCTTTATTTCTCTGGCTTTGTCTTTTCTGTATTTCTGACTTTGACTTTTCTCTATTTCTCTGACTTTGTCTTTTCTGTATTTCTTAATTTGTCTTTTCTGTATTTCTGACTTTGTCTTTTCTCTATTTCTGACTTTGTCTTTTCAGCATTTCTAACTTTTTCTTTTCTTTATTTCTCTGACTTTGACTTTTCTCTATTTCTGACTTTGACTTTTCTCTATTTCTGACTTTGACTTTTCTCTATTTCTCTGACTTTGTCTTTTCTGTATTTCATACTTTGTCTTTTCTGTATTTCTGACTTTGTCTTTTCTGCAATTCTGACTTTCTGTCTTTCTCTGACTGTCTTTTCTGTATTTCTGACTTTGACTTTTCTCTATTTGTCTGACTTTGTCTTTTCTGTATTTCTGACTTTGTCTTTTCTGTATTTCTGATTTTCTCTTTCCTCTATTTCTGACTTTGTCTTTTCTGTATTTCTGTCTTTGTCTTTTCTGTATTTCTGACTTTCTGTCTTTTTCTGACTTTGTCATTTCTGTCGTTTCCTGACTTTGTCTTTTCTGTCTTTTTCTGACTTTGTCTTTTCTGTCTTTTTCTGACTTTGTCTTTTCTGTATTTCTTACTTTGTCTTTTCTGTATTTCTGACTTTGTCTTTTCTGTTTTTCTGACTTTGTCTTTTCTGTATTTCTGACTTTGACCTTTCTCCATTTCTGACTTTCTGTTTCCTGTATTTCTGACTTTGTCTTTTCTGTATTTCTAACTTTGTCTTTTCTTTATTTCTCTGGCTTTCTCTTTTCTGTATTTCTGACTTTGACTTTTCTCTATTTCTGACTTTGTCTTTTCAGCATTTCTAACTTTGTCTTTTCTTTATTTCTCTGACTTTGACTTTTCTCGATTTCTGACTTTGACTTTTCTCTATTTCTGACTTTGACTTTTCTCTATTTCTCTGACTTTGTCTTTTCTGTATTTCTAACTTTGTCTTTTCTGTATTTCTGACTTTGACTTTTCTCCATTTCTGACTTTGTCTTTTCTCTATTTCTGACTTTGTCTTTTCAGCATTTCTAACTTTTTCTTTTCTTTATTTCTCTGACTTTGACTTTTCTCTATTTCTGACTTTGACTTTTCTCTATTTCTGACTTTGACTTTTCTCTATTTCTCTGACTTTGTCTTTTCTGTATTTCATACTTTGTCTTTTCTGTATTTCTGACTTTGTCTTTTCTGCAATTCTGACTTTCTGTCTTTCTCTGACTGTCTTTTCTGTATTTCTGACTTTGACTTTTCTCTATTTGTCTGACTTTGTCTTTTCTGTATTTCTGACTTTGTCTTTTCTGTATTTCTGATTTTCTCTTTCCTCTATTTCTGACTTTGTCTTTTCTGTATTTCTGTCTTTGTCTTTTCTGTATTTCTGACTTTCTGTCTTTTTCTGACTTTGTCATTTCTGTCGTTTCCTGACTTTGTCTTTTCTGTCTTTTTCTGACTTTGTCTTTTCTGTCTTTTTCTGACTTTGTCTTTTCTGTATTTCTTACTTTGTCTTTTCTGTATTTCTGACTTTGTCTTTTCTGTTTTTCTGACTTTGTCTTTTCTGTATTTCTGACTTTGACCTTTCTCCATTTCTGACTTTCTGTTTTCTGTATTTCTGACTTTGTCTTTTCTGTATTTCGGACTTTGTCTTTTCTGTATTTCTAACTTTGTCTTTTCTTTATTTCTCTGGCTTTCTCTTTTCTGTATTTCTGACTTTGACTTTTCTCTATTTCTGACTTTGTCTTTTCAGCATTTCTAACTTTGTCTTTTCTTTATTTCTCTGACTTTGACTTTTCTCGATTTCTGACTTTGACTTTTCTCTATTTCTGACTTTGACTTTTCTCTATTTCTCTGACTTTGTCTTTTCTGTATTTCTAACTTTGTCTTTTCTGTATTTCTGACTTTGACTTTTCTCCATTTCTGACTTTGTCTTTTCTCTATTTCTCTGACTTTGTCTTTTCTGTATTTCTGACTTTGTCTTTTCTGTATTTCTGATTTTCTCTTTCCTCTATTTCTGACTTTGTCTTTTCTGTATTTCTGTCTTTGTCTTTTCTGTATTTCTGACTTTCTGTCTTTTTCTGACTTTGTCATTTCTGTCGTTTCCTGACTTTGTCTTTTCTGTCTTTTTCTGACTTTGTCTTTTCTGTCTTTTTCTGACTTTGTCTTTTCTGTATTTCTTACTTTGTCTTTTCTGAATTTCTGACTTTGTCTTTTCTGTGTTTCAGATTTTGTCTTTTCTCTATTTCTGACTTTGTCTTTTCTGTATTTCTGACTTTGTCTTTTCTGTATTTCTGACTTTGACCTTTCTCCATTTCTGACTTTGTCTTTTCTCTATTTCTCTGACTTTGTCTTTTCTGTATTTCTGACTTTGTCTTTTCTGTATTTCTGTCTTTGTCTTTTCTGTATTTCTGACTTTCTGTCCTTGTCTGACTTTGTCATTTCTGTCGTTTCCTGACTTTGTCTTTTCTGTCTTTTTCTGACTTTGTCTTTTCTGTACTTTTCTGACTTTGTCTTTTCTGTATTTCTTACTTTGTCTTTTCTGTATTTCTGACTTTGTCTTTTCTGTATTTCAGATTTTGTCTTTTCTCCATTTCTGACTTTGTCTTTTCTGTATTTCTGACTTTGTCTTTTCTGTATTTCTGACTTTGACCTTTCTCTATTTTTCTGACGTTGTCTTTTCTGTATTTAAGACATTGTCTTTTCTCAATTTCTGACTTTGTCTTTTCTCTATTTCTGACTTTGTCTTTTCTGTATTTCTGACTTTCCGCTTTCTGTATTTCTGACTTTGTCTTTTCTGTATTTCTGACTTTCGGTTTTCTGTATTTCTGACTTCGACCTTTCTCTATTTTTCTGACGTTGTCTTTTCTGTATTTATGACTTTGTCTTTTCTCTATTTCTGACGTTGTCTTTTCTGTATTTCTGACTTTGTCGTTTCTGTACTTCTGACTTTGACTTTTCTCTATTTCTCTGACTTTGTGTTTTATGTATTTCTGACTTGCTGTCTTTTTCTGACTTTGGCTTTTCTGTCTTTTTCTGACTTTGTCTTCTCTGTCATTTTCTGACTTTCTGTCTTATCTCTATTTCTGACTTTGAATTTTCTGTATTTCTGTCTTTCTGTTTTCTGTATTTCTGACTTTGTCTTTTCTGTATTTCTGGCTTTGTCTTTTCTGTATTTCTGACTTTGTCTTTTCTCTATTTCTGACTTTGTCTTTTCAGTATTTCTGACTTTGTCTTTTCTTTATTTCTCTGACTTTGTCTTTTCTGTATTTCTGAATATGAATTTTCTCTATTTCTCTGACTTTGTCTTTTCTGTGTTTCTGACTTTATCTTTTCTGTATTTCTGACTTTGTCTTTTCTGTATTTCTGACTTTCAGGTTTCTCTATTTCTGACTATGTCTTTTCTTTATTTCTGTGACTTTGTCTTTCTGTATCTCTGACTTTGTCGTTTCTGTATTTCTGACTTTGACTTTTCTCTATTTCTCTGACTTTGTCTTTTCTGTATTTCTGACTTGCTGTCTTTTTCTGACTGTCTTTTCTGTCTTTCTCTGACTGTCTTTTCTGTCATTTTCTGACTTTCTGTCCTTTCTCTATTTCTGACTTTGTCTTTTCTGCATTTCTGACTTTCTGTTTTCTGTATTTCTGACTTTGTCTTTTCTCAATTTCTGACTTTGTCTTTTCTCTATTTCTGACTTTGTCTTTTCTGTATTTCTGACTTTCTGCATTCTGTATTTCTGACTTTGTCTTTTCTGTATTTCTGACTTTCGGTTTTCTGTATTTCTGACTTTGTCTTTTCGGCATTTCTGACTTTCTGTCTTTTTCTGACTTTGTCTTTTCTGTCTTTTTCTGACTTTCTGTCTTTTCTCTATTTCTCACTTTGTCTTTTCTGTATTTCTGACTTTGTCTTTTCTCAATTTCTGACTTTGTCTTTTCTCTATTTCTGACTTTGTCTTTTCTGTATTTCTGAGTTTGTTTTTTCTGTATTTCGGACTTTGTCTTTACTGCATTTCTGACTTTGTCTTTTCTCTATTTCTAACTTTGTCTTTTCAGTATTTCTAACTTTGTCTTTTCTTTATTTCTCTGACTTTGTCTTTTCTGTATTTCTCTGACTTTGTCTTTTCTGTATTTCTTACTTTGTCTTTTCTGTATTTCTGACTTTGTCTTTTCAGTATTTCTAACTTTGTCTTTTCTTTATTTCTCTGACTTTCTTTTCTGTATTTCTGACTTTGACTTTTCTCTATTTCTCTGACTTTGTCTTTTCTGTATTTCTTACTTTGTCTTTTCTGTATTTCTGACTTTGACTTTTCTCTATTTCTCTGACTTTGTCTTTTATGTATTTCTGACTTGCTGTCCTTTTCTGACTTTGGCTTTTCTGTCTTTTTCTGACTTTGTCTTCTCTGTCATTTTCTGACTTTCTGTCTTATCTCTATTTCTGACTTTGTCTTTTCTGTATTTCTGACTTTCTGTTTTCTGTATTTCTGACTTTGTCTTTTCTCAATTTCTGACTTTGTCTTCTCTCTATTTCTGACTTTCTGTTTTCTGTACTTCTGACTTTGACTTTTCTCTATTTCTCTGACTTTGTCTTTTATGTATTTCTGACTTGCTGTCTTTTTCTGACTTTGTCTTCTCTGTCATTTTCTGACTTTCTGTCTTATCTCTATTTCTGACTTTATAGTTTCTGTATTTCTGTCTTTCTGTTTTCTGTATTTCTGACTTTGTCTTTTCTGTAATTCTGGCTTTGTCTTTTCTGTATTTCTGACTTTGTCTTTTCTCTATTTCTGACTTTGTCTTTTCAGTATTTCTGACTTTGTCTTTTCTTTATTTCTCTGACTTTGTCTTTTCTGTATTTCTGACTATGAATTTTCTCTATTTCTCTGACTTTGTCTTTTCTGTGTTTCTGACTTTATCTTTTCTGTATTTCTGACTTTGTCTTTTCTGTATTTCTGACTTTGACTTTTCTCTATTTCTGACTATGTCTTTTCTCTATTTCTGTGACTTTGTCTTTTCTGTATCTCTGACTTTGTCGTTTCTGTATTTCTGACTTTGACTTTTCTCTATTTCTCTGACTTTGTCTTTTCTCTATTTCTGACTTGCTGTCTTTTTCTGACTGTCTTTTCTGTCCTTCTCTGACTGTCTTTTCTGTCATTTTCTGACTTTCTGTTTTCTGTATTTCTGACTTTGTCTTTTCTCAATTTCTGACTTTGTCTTTTCTCTATTTCTGACTTTGTCTTTTCTGTATTTCTGACTTTCTGCTTTCTGTATTTCTGACTTTGTCTTTTCTGTATTTCTGACTTTCGGTTTTCTGTATTTCTGACTTTGTCTTTTCTGCATTTCTGACTTTCTGTCTTTTTCTGACTTTGTCTTTTCTGTCTTTTTCTGACTTTCTGTCTTTTCTCTATTTCTGACTTTGTCTTTTCTGTATTTCTGACTTTGTCTTTTCTCAATTTCTGACTTTGTCTTTTCTCTATTTCTGTCTTTGTCTTTTCAGTATTTCTAACTTTGTCTTTTCTTTATTTCTCTGACTTTGTCTTTTCTGTATTTCTCAGACTTTGTCTTTTCTGTATTTCTTACTTTGTCTTTTCTGTATTTCTGACTTTGTCTTTTCAGTATTTCTAACTTTGTCTTTTCTTTATTTCTCTGACTTTCTTTTCTGTATTTCTGACTTTGACTTTTCTCTATTTCTCTGACTTTGTCTTTTCTGTATTTCTTACTTTGTCTTTTCTGTATTTCTGACTTTGACTTTTCTCTATTTCTCTGACTTTGTCTTTTATGTATTTCTGACTTGCTGTCCTTTTCTGACTTTGGCTTTTCTGTCTTTTTCTGACTTTGTCTTCTCTGTCATTTTCTGACTTTCTGTCTTATCTCTATTTCTGACTTTGTCTTTTCTGTATTTCTGACTTTCTGTTTTCTGTATTTCTGACTTTGTCTTTTCTCAATTTCTGACTTTGTCTTCTCTCTATTTCTGACTTTCTGTTTTCTGTACTTCTGACTTTGACTTTTCTCTATTTCTCTGACTTTGTATTTTATGTATTTCTGACTTGCTGTCTTTTTCTGACTTTGTCTTCTCTGTCATTTTCTGACTTTCTGTCTTATCTCTATTTCTGACTTTATAGTTTCTGTATTTCTGTCTTTCTGTTTTCTGTATTTCTGACTTTGTCTTTTCTGTAATTCTGGCTTTGTCTTTTCTGTATTTCTGACTTTGTCTTTTCTCTATTTCTGACTTTGTCTTTTCAGTATTTCTGACTTTGTCTTTTCTTTATTTCTCTGACTTTGTCTTTTCTGTATTTCTGACTATGAATTTTCTCTATTTCTCTGACTTTGTCTTTTCTGTGTTTCTGACTTTATCTTTTCTGTATTTCTGACTTTGTCTTTTCTGTATTTCTGACTTTGACTTTTCTCTATTTCTGACTATGTCTTTTCTCTATTTCTCTGACTTTGTCTTTTCTCTATTTCTGACTTGCTGTCTTTTTCTGACTGTCTTTTCTGTCTTTCTCTGACTGTCTTTTCTGTCATTTTCTGACTTTCTGTCCTTTCTCTATTTCTGACTTTGTCTTTTCTGTATTTCTGACTTTCTGTTTTCTGTATTTCTGACTTTGTCTTTTCTCAATTTCTGACTTTGTCTTTTCTGTATTTCTGACTTTGTCTTTTCTGTATTTCTGACTTTCTGATTTCTGTATTTCTGACTTTGTCTTTTCTGTATTTCTGACTTTCGGTTTTCTGTATTTCTGACTTTGTCTTTTCTGTCTTTTTCTGACTTTCTGTCTTTTTCTGACTTTGTCTTTTCTGTCTTTTTCTGAGTTTCTGTCTTTTCTCTATTTCTGACTTTGTCTTTTCTCAATTTCTGACTTTGTCTTTTCTCTATTTCTGACTTTGTCTTTTCTGTATTTCTGAATTTCTGTCTTTTTCTGACTTTGTCTTTTCTGTCTTTTTCTGACTTTCTGTCTTTTCGCTATTTCTGACTTTGTCTTTTCTGTATTTCTGACTATCTGTTTTCTGCATTTCTGAGTTTGTTTTTTCTGGATTTCGGACTTTGTCTTTTCTGCATTTCTGACTTTGTCTTTTCTCTATTTCTAACTTTGTCTTTTCAGTATTTCTAACTTTGTCTTTTCTTTATTTCTCTGACTTTGTCTTTTCTGTATTTCTCTGACTTTGTCTTTTCTGTATTTCTTACTTTGTCTTTTCTCTATTTCTGACTTTGTCTTTTCAGTATTTCTAACTTTGTCTTTTCTTTATTTCTCTGACTTTCTTTTCTGTATTTCTGACTTTGACTTTTCTCTATTTCTCTGACTTTGTCTTTTCTGTATTTCTTACTTTGTCTTTTCTGTATTTCTGACTTTGACTTTTCTCTATTTCTCTGACTTTGTCTTTTATGTATTTCTGACTTGCTGTCTTTTTCTGACTGTCTTTTCTGTCTTTCTCTGACTGTCTTTTCTGTCATTTTCTGACTTTCTGTCCTTTCTCTATTTCTGACTTTGTCTTTTCTGTATTTCTGACTTTCTGTTTTCTGTATTTCTGACTTTGTCTTTTCTCAATTTCTGACTTTGTCTTTTCTCTATTTCTGACTTTGTCTTTTCTGTATTTCTGACTTTCTGCTTTCTGTATTTCTGACTTTGTCTTTTCTGCATTTCTGACTTTCTGTCCTTTTCTGACTTTGTCTTTTCTGTCTTTTTCTGACATTCTGTCTTTTCTCTATTTCTGACTTTGTCTTTTCTGTATTACTGACTTTGTCTTTTCTCAATTTCTCACTTTGTCTTTTCTCTATTTCTGACTTTGTCTTTTCTGTATTTCTGACTTTCTGCTTTCTGTATTTCTGACTTTGTCTTTTCTGTATTTCTGACTTTCTGTCTTTTTCTGACTTTGTCTTTTCTGTCTTTTTCTGACTTTCTGTCTTTTCGCTATTTCTGACTTTGTCTTTTCTGTATTTCTGACTTTCTGTTTTCTGCATTTCTGAGTTTGTTTTTTCTATATTTCTGGCTTTGTCTTTTCAGTATTTCTAACTTTGTCTTTTCTGTATTTCTGACTTTGACTTGTCTCTATTTCTCTGACTTTGTCTTTTCTGTATTTCTTACTTTGTCTTTTCTGTATTTCTGACTTTGACTTTTCTCTATTTCTGACTTTGACTTGTCTCTATTTCTCTGACTTTGTCTTTTCTGCATTTCTGACTTTCTGTCTTTTTCTGACTTTGTCTTTTCTTTCTTTTTCTGACTTTCTGTCTTTTCACTATTTCTGACTTTGTCTTTTCAGTATTTCAGATTTTGCCTTTTCTCTATTTCTGACTTTGTCTTTTCTGTATTTCTGACTTTGTCTTTTCTGTATTTCTGACTTTGACTTTTCTCCATTTTTCTGACGTTGTATTTTCTGTATTTATGACTTTGTCTTTTCTCTATTTCTGAATTTGTCTTTTCTGTATTTCTGACTTTGTCTTTTCTGTATCTCTGACTTTGTCTTTTCTCTATTTCTGACTTTGACTTTTATCTATTTCTCTGACTTTGTCCTTTCCGTATCTCTGACTTTGTCTTTTCTCGATTTCTGACTTTGACTTTTATCTATTTCTCTGACTTTGTCCTTTCTGTATTTCTGACTTGCTGTCTTTTTCTGACTTTGTCTTTTCTGTATTTCTGACATTGTCTTTTCTGTATTTCTGACTTTGTCTTTTCTCTATTTCTGACTTTGTCTTTTCAGTATTTCTAACTTTGTCTTTTCTTTATTTCTCTGACTTTGTCTTTTCTGTATTTCTGACTTTGACTTTTCTCTATTTCTCTGACTTTGTCTTTTCTGTATTTCTGACTTTGTCTTTTCTGTTTTTCTGACTTTGTCTTCTCTATTTCTGACTTTGTCTTTTCTGTATTTCTGACTTTGACTTTTCTCTATTTCTCTGACTTTGTCTTTTCTGTATTTCTTACTTTGTCTTTTCTGTATTTCTGACTTTGTCTTCTCTATTTCTGACTTTGTCTATTCAGTATTTCTAACTTTGTCTTTTCTTTATTTCTCTGACTTTGTCTTTTCTGTATTTCTTACTTTGCCTTTTCTTTATTTCTCTGACTGTCCTTTCTGTTTTTCTGACTTTGACTTTTCTCTATTTCTCTGACTTTTCTTTTCTGTATTTCTTACTTTGTCTTTTCTGTATTTCTGACTTTGTCTTTTCTCTATTTCTGACTTTGTCTTTTCAGTATTTCTAACTTTGTCTTTTCTTTATTTCTCTGACTTTGTCTTTTCTGTATTTCTGACTTTGACTTTTCTCTATTTCTCTGACTTTGTCTTTTCTGTATTTCTTACTTTGTCTTTTCTGTATTTCTGACTTTGTCTTTTCTGTATTTCTGACCTTGTCTTTTCTCTATTTCTGACTTTGTCTTTTCTGTATTTCTGACTTTGTCTTTTCTGTATTTCTGACTTTCTGTCTTTTTCTGACTACGTCTTTTCTGTCTTTTCCTGACTTTGTCTTTTCTGTCTTTTTCTGACTTTGTCTTTTCTGTCTTTTTCTGACTTTGTCTTTTCTGTATTTCTGACTTTGCTTTTCTGTATTTCTTACTTTGCCTTTTCTGTATTTCTGACTTTGTCTTTTCTGTATTTCAGATTTTGTCTTTTCTCTATTTCTGACTTTGACTTTTCTCCATTTCTGACTACGTCTTTTCTCTAATTCTCTGACTTTGTCTTTTCTGCATTTCTGACTTTGTCGTTTATGTATTTCTGACTTGGAGGTTTCTCTATTTCTCTGACTTTCTCTTTTCTGTATTTCTGACTTTGACTTTTCGGTATTTCTGACTGTCTTTTCTGTATTTCTGACTTTGACTTTTCTCTATTTTTCTGACGTTGTCTTTTCTGTATTTATGACTTTGTCTTTTCTCTATTTCTGACTTTGTCTTTTCTGTATTTCTGACTTTGTCTTTTCTGTATTTCTGACTTTGTCTTTTCTCTATTTCACTGACTTTGACTTTTCTCTATTTCTCTGACTTTGTCCTTTGTGTATTTCTGACTTGCTGTATTTTTCTGACTTTGTCTTTTCTGTCATTTTCTGACTTTCTGTCTTTTCTCTATTTCTGACTTTGTCTTTTCTGTTTTTCTGACTTTGTCTTTTCTCTATTTCTGACATTGTCTTTTCTCTATTTCTGACTTTGTCTTTTCTCTATTTCTGACTTTCTGTTTTCTGTATTTCTGACTTTATCTTTTCTGTATTTCGGACTTTGTCTTATCTGTATTTCTGACTTTGTCTTTTCTCTATTTCTGACTTTGTCTTTTCAGTATTTCTAACTTTGTCTTTTCTTTATTTCTCTGACTTTGTATTTTCTGTATTTCTGACTTTGACTTTTCTCTATTTCTCTGACTTTGTCTTTTCTGTATTTCTGACTTTGTCTTTTCTGTATTTCTGACTTTGTCTTTTCTGTATTTCTGACTTTGTCTTTTCAGTATTTCTAACTTTGTCTTTTCTTTATTTCTCTGACTGTCCTTTCTGTTTTTCTGATTTTGACTTTTCTCTATTTCTCTGACTTTTCTTTTCTGTATTTCTTACTGTGCCTTATCTGTATTTCTGACTTTGACTTTTCTGTATTTATCTGACTTTGTCTTTTCTGCATTTCATGCTTTGTCTTTTCTGTATTTCTGACTTTGTCTTTTCTCTATTTCTGACTTTGTCTTTTCAGTATTTCTAACTTTGTCTTTTCTTTATTTCTCTGACTTTGTCTTTTCTGTATTTCTGACTTTGACTTTTCTCTATTTCTCTGACTTTGTCTTTTCTGTATTTCTTACTTTGTCTTTTCTGTATTTCTGACTTTGCCTTTTCTGTATTTCTGACTTTGTCTTTTCTGTATTTCTGACTTTGACTTTTCTCTATTTCTGACTTTGTCTTTTCTGTATTTCTGACTTTGTCTTTACTGTATTTCTGACTTTCTGTCTTTTTCTGACTTCGTCTTTTCTGTCTTTTCCTGACTTTGTCTTTTCTGTCTTTTTCTGACTTTGTCGTTTCTGTCATTTTCTGACTTTGTCTTTTCTGTATTTCTGACTTTGCTTTTCTGTATTTCTTACTTTGCCTTTTCTCTATTTCTGACTTTGTCTTTTCTGTATTTCTGACTTTGTCTTTTCTTTATTTCTGACTTTGACTTTTCTCCATTTCTGACTACGTCTTTTCTCTAATTCTCTGACTTTGTCTTTTCTGTATTTCTGACTTTGTCGTTTATGTATTTCTGACATGGAGGTTTCTCTATTTCTCTGACTTTCACTTTTCTGTATTTCTGACTTTGACTTTTCAGTATTTCTGACTTTGTCTTTTCTGTATTTCTGACTTTGACTTTTCTCTATTTTTCTGACGTTGTCTTTTCTGTATTTATGACTTTGTCTTTTCTCTATTTCTGACTTTGTCTTTTCTGTATTTCTGACTTTGTCTTTTCTGTATTTCTGACTTTGTCTTTTCTCTATTTCACTGACTTTGACTTTTCTCTATTTCTCTGACTTTGTCCTTTGTGTATTTCTGACTTGCTGTCTTTTTCTGACTTTGTCTTTTCTGTCATTTTCTGACTTTCTGTCTTTTCTGTATTTCTGACTTTGTCTTTTCTGTCTTTTTCTGACTTTGCCTTTTCTGTATTTCTGACTTTGCTTTTCTGTATTTCTTACTTTGCCTTTTCTGTATTTCTGACTTTGTCTTTTCTGTATTTCTGATTTTGTGACGTTGTCTTTTCTGTATTTATGACTTTGTCTTTTCTCTATTTCTGACTTTGTCTTTTCTGATTTCTGACTTTGCCTTTTCTGTATTTCTGACTTTGTCTTTTCTGTATTTCAGATTTTGTCTTTTCTCTATTTCTGACTTTGTCTTTTCTGTATTTCTGACTTTGTCTTTTCTTTATTTCTGACTTTGACTTTTCTCCATTTCTGACTACGTCTTTTCTCTAATTCTCTGACTTTGTCTTTTCTGTATTTCTGACTTTGTCGTTTATGTATTTCTGACTTGGAGGTTTCTCTATTTCTCTGACTTTCTCTTTTCTGTATTTCTGACTTTGACTTTTCGGTATTTCTGACTTTGTCTTTTCTGTATTTCTGACTTTGACTTTTCTCTATTTTTCTGACGTTGTCTTTTCTGTATTTATGACTTTGTCTTTTCTGTATTTCTGACTTTGTCTTTTCTGTATTTCTGACTTTGTCTTTTCTGTATTTCTGACTTTGTCTTTTCTCTATTTCACTGACTTTGACTTTTCTCTATTTCTCTGACTTTGTCCTTTGTGTATTTCTGAATTGCTGTCTTTTTCTGACTTTGTCTTTTCTGTCATTTTCTGACTTTCTGTCTTTTCTCTATTTCTGACTTTGTCTTTTCTGTTTTTCTGACTTTCGTTTTTCTGTATTTCTGACTTTGTCCTTTCTGTATTTCGGACTTTGTCTTTTCTGTATTTCTAACTTTGTCTTTTCTTTATTTCTCTGACTTTGTCTTTTCTGTATTTCTGACTTTGACTTTTCTCTATTTCTCTGACTTTGTCTTTTCTGGATTTCATACTTTGTCTTTTCTCTATTTCTGTCTTTGTCTTTGCTGTATTTCTGACTTTGTCTTTTCTGTATTTCTGACTTTGTCTTTTCTGCATTTCAGACTTTCTGTCTTTTTCTGACTTCGTCTTTTCTGTCTTTTCCTGACTTTGTCTTTTCTGTCTTTTTCTGACTTTGTCTTTTCTGTCTTTTTCTGACTTTGTCTTTTCTGTATTTCTGACTTTGTCTTTTCTGTATTTCTTACTTTGCCTTCTCTGTATTTCTGAGTTTGTCATTTCTGTATTTCAGATTTTGTCTTTTCTCTATTTCTGACTTTGTCTTTTCTGTATTTCCGACTTTGTCTTTTCTTTATTTCTGACTTTGACTTTTCTCCATTTCTGACTACGTCTTTTCTCTAATTCTCTGAATTTGTCTCTTCTGTATTTCTGACTTTGACTTTTCGGTATTTCTGACTTTGTCTTTTCTGTATTTCTGACTTTGACATTTCTCTATTTTTCTGACGTTGTCTTTTCTGTATTTATGACTTTGTCTTTTCTCTATTTCTGACTTTGTCTTTTCTGTATTTCTTACTTTGTCTTTTCTGTATTTCTGACTTTGTCTTTTCTCTATTTCTGACTTTGTCTTTTCAGTATTTCTAACTTTGTCTTTTCATTATTTCTCTGACTTTGACTTTTCTCTATTTCTGACTTTGACTTTTCTCTATTTCTCTGACTTTGTCTTTTCTGTATTTCATACTTTGTCTTTTCTGTATTTCTGACTTTGTCTTTTCTCTATTTCTGACTTTGTCTATTCAGAATTTCTAACTTTGTCTTTTCTGTATTTCTGACTTTGTCTTTTCTGTAATTCTGACTTTCTGTCTTTCTCTGACTTTGTCTTTTCTGTATTTCTAACTTTGTCTTTTCTGTATTTCTGACTTTGACTTTTCTCCATTTCTGCCTTTGTCTTTTCTCTATTTCTCTGACTTTGTCTTTTCTGTATTTCTGTCTTTGTCTTTTCTGTATTTCTGAATTTCTGTCTTTTTCTGACTTTGTCATTTCTGTCTTTTCCTGACTTTGTCTTTTCTGTATTTATGACATTGTCTTTTCTCAATTTCTGACTTTGTCTTTTCTCTATTTCTGACTTTGTCTTTCCTGTATTTCTGACTTTCCGCTTTCTGTATTTCTGACTTTGTCTTTTCTGTATTTCTGACTTTCGGTTTTCTGTATTTCTGACTTCGACCTTTCTCTATTTTTCTGACGTTGTCTTTTCTGTATTTCTGACTTTGTCGTTTCTGTATTTCTGACTTGCTGTCTTTTTCTGACTTTGGCTTTTCTGTCTTTTTCTGACTTTGTCTTCTCTGTCATTTTCTGACCTTCTGTCTTATCTCTATTTCTGACTTTGTATTTTCTGTATTTCTGTCTTTCTGTTTTCTGTATTTCTGACTTTGTCTTTTCTGTATTTCTGGCTTTGTCTTTTCTGTATTTCTGACTTTGTCTTTTCTCTCTTTCTGACTTTGTCTTTTCAGTATTTCTAACTTTCTTTTCTTTATTTCTCTGACTTTGACTTTTCTCTATTTCTGACTTTGACTTTTCTCTATTTCTGACTTTGTCTTTTCTGTATTTCTGACTTTGTCTTTTCTCTATTTCTGACTTTGTCTGTTCAGAATTTCTAACTTTGTCTTTTCTGTATTTCTGACTTTGTCTTTTCTGTAATTCTGACTTTCTGTCTTTCTCTGACTTTGTCTTTTCTGTATTTCTGACTTTGACTTTTCTCTATTTCTCTGACTTTGTCTTTTCTGTATTTCTAACTTTGTCTTTTCTGTATTTCTGACTTTGACTTTTCTCCATTTCTGACTTTGTCTTTTCTCTATTTCTCTGACTTTGTCTTTTCTGTATTTCTGACTTTGTCTTTTCTGTATTTCTGATTTTCTCTTTCCTCTATTTCTGACTTTGTCCTTTCTGTATTTCTGTCTTTGTCTTTTCTGTATTTCTGACTTTCTGTCTTTTTCTGACTTTGTCATTTCTGTCTTTTCCTGACTTTGTCTTTTCTGTCTTTTTCTGACTTTGTCTTTTCTGTCTTTTTCTGACTTTGTCTTTTCTGTATTTATGACATTGTCTTTTCTCAATTTCTGACTTTGTCTTTTCTCCATTTCTGACTTTGTCTTTCCTGTATTTCTGAATTTCCGCTTTCTGTATTTCTGACTTTGTCGTTTCTGTATTTCTGACTTTGACTTTTCTCTATTTCTCTGACTTTGTCTTTTATGTATTTCTGACTTGCTGTCTTTTTCTGACTTTGGCTTTTCTGTCTTTTTCTGACTTTGTCTTATCTGTCATTTTCTGACTTTCTGTCTTATCTCTATTTCTGACTTTGTATTTTCTGTATTTCTGTCTTTCTGTTTTCTGTATTTCTGACTTTGTCTTTTCTGTATTTCTGGCTTTGTCTTTTCTGTATTTCTGACTTTGTCTTTTCCCTATTTCTGACTTTGTCTTTTCAGTATTTCTGACTTTGTCTTTTCTTTATTTCTTTGACTTTGTCTTTTCTGTATTTCTGACTTTGACTTTTCTCTATTTCTCTGACTTTGTCTTTTCTGTATTTCTGACTTTATCTTTTCTGTATTTCTGACTTTGTCTTTTCTGTATTTCTGACTTTGACTTTTCTCTATTTCTGACTATGTCTTTTCTCTATTTCTGTGACTTTGTCTTTTCTGTATCTCTGACTTTGTCGTTTCTGAATTTCTGACTTTGACTTTTCTCTATTTCTCTGACTTTGTCTTTTCTGTATTTCTGACTTGCTGTCTTTTTCTGACTGTCTTTTCTGTCTTTCTCTGACTGTCTCTTCTGTCATTTTCTGACTTTCTGTCCTTTCTCGACTTCTGACTTTGTCTTTTCTGTATTTCTGACTTTCTGTTATCTGTATTTCTGACTTTGTCTTTTCTGTATTTCTGACTTCGTCTTTTCTGTATTTCTGACTTTGTCTTTTCTCAATTTCTGACTTTGTCTTTTCTCTATTTCTGACTTTGTCTTTTCTGTATTTCTGACTTTCTGCTTTCTGTATTTCTGACTTTGTCTTTTCTGTATTTCTGACTTTCGGTTTTCTGTATTTCTGACATTGTCTTTTCTGTATTTCTGACTTTGTCTTTTCTGTCTTTGTGATTTTGTCTTTTCTGCATTTCTGACTTTCTGTCTTTTTCTGACTTTGACTTTTCCGTCTTTTTCTGACTTTCTGTCTTTTCTCTATTTCTGACTTTGTCTTTTCTCTATTTCTGACATTGTCTTTCCTGTATTTCTGACTTTCCGCTTTCTGTATTTCTGACTTTGTCTTTTCTGTATTTCTGACTTTCGGTTTTCTGTATTTCTGACTTCGACCTTTCTCTATTTTTCTGACGTTGTCTTTTCTGTATTTATGACTTTGTCTTTTCTCTATTTCTGACGTTGTCTTTTCTGTATTTCTGACATTGTCGTTTCTGTATTTCTGACTTGCTGTCTTTTTCTGACTTTGGCTTTTCTGTCTTTTTCTGACTTTGTCTTCTCTGTCTTTTTCTGACCTTCTGTCTTATCTCTATTTCTGACTTTGTATTTTCTGTTATTTCTGTCTTTCTGTTTTCTGTATTTCTGACTTTGTCTTTTCTGTATTTCTGGCTTTGTCTTTTCTGTATTTCTGACTTTGTCTTTTCTCTATTTCTGACTTTGTCTTTTCAGTATTTCTGACTTTGTCTTTTCTTTATTTCTGACTTTGTCTTTTCTCTATTTCTGACTTTGTCTTTTCAGTATTTCTAACTTTCTTTTCTTTATTTCTCTGAATTTGACTTTTCTCTATTTCTGACTTTGACTTTTCTCTATTTCTGACTTTGACTTTTCTCTATTTCTCTGACTTTGTCTTTTCTGCATTTCATACTTTGTCTTTTCTGTATTTCTGACTTTGTCTTTTCTCTATTTCTGACTTTGTCTATTCAGAATTTCTAACTTTGTCTTTTCTGTATTTCTGACTTTGTCTTTTCTGTAATTCTGACTTTCTGTCTTTCTCTGACTTTGTCTTTTCTGTATTTCTGACTTTGACTTTTCTCTATTTCTCTGACTTTGTCTTTCCTGTATTTCTAACTTTGTCTTTTCTGTATTTCTGACTTTGACTTTTCTCCATTTCTGACTTTGTCTTTTCTCTATTTCTCTGACTTTGTCTTTTCTGTATTTCTGACTTTGTCTTTTCTGTATTTCTGATTTTCTCTTTCCTCTATTTCTGACTTTGTCTTTTCTGTATTTCTGTCTTTGTCTTTTCTGTATTTCTGACTTTCTGTCTTTTTCTGACTTTGTCATTTCTGTCTTTTCCTGACTTTGTCTTTTCTGTCTTTTTCTGACTTTGTCTTTTCTGTCTTTTTCTGACTTTGTCTTTTCTGTATTTATGACATTGTCTTTTCTCAATTTCTGACTTTGTCTTTTCTCTATTTCTGACTTTGTCTTTCCTGTATTTCTGACTTTCCGCTTTCTGTATTTCTGACTTTGTCGTTTCTGTATTTATGACTTTGACTTTTCTCTATTTCTCTGACTTTGTCTTTTATGTATTTCTGACTTGCTGTCTTTTTCTGACTTTGGCTTTTCTGTCTTTTTCTGACTTTGTCTTCTCTGTCATTTTCTGACTTTCTGTCTTATCTCTATTTCTGACTTTGTATTTTCTGTATTTCTGTCTTTCTGTTTTCTGTATTTCTGACTTTGTCTTTTCTGTATTTCTCTGACTTTGTCTTTTCTGTATTTCTGACTTTATCTTTTCTGTATTTCTGACTTTGTCTTTTCTGTATTTCTGACTTTGACTTTTCTCTATTTCTGACTTTGACTTTTCTCTATTTCTGACTATGTCTTTTCTCTATTTCTGTGACTTTGTCTTTTCTGTATCTCTGACTTTGTCGTTTCTGTATTTCTGACTTTGACTTTTCTCTATTTCTCTGACGTTGTCTTTTCTGTATTTCTGATTTGCTGTCTTTTTCTGACTGTCTTTTCTGTCTTTCTCTGACTGTCTTTTCTGTCATTTTCTGACTTTTTGTCCTTTCTCGACTTCTGACTTTGTCTTTTCTGTATTTCTGACTTTCTGTTATCTGTATTTCTGACTTTGTCTTTTCTGTATTTCTGACTTCGTCTTTTCTGTATTTCTGACTTTGTCTTTTCTCAATTTCTGACTTTGTCTTTTCTCTATTTCTGACTTTGTCTTTTCTGTATTTCTGACTTTCTGCTTTCTGTATTTCTGACTTTGTTTTTTCTGTATTTCTGACTTTCGGTTTTCTGTATTTCTGACTTTGTCTTTTCTGCATTTCTGACTTTCTGTCTTTTTCTGACTTTGACTTTTCTGTCTTTTTCTGACTTTCTGTCTTTTCTCTATTTCTGACTTTGTCTTTTCTGTATTTCTGAGTTTGTCTTTTCTCAATTTCTGACTTTGTCTTTTCTCTATTTCTGACTTTGTCTTTTCTGTATTTCCGACTTTCTGCTTTCTGTATTTCTGACTTTGTATTTTCTGTATTTCTGACTTTCTGTCTTTTTCTGACTTTGTCTTTTCTGTCTTTTTCTGACTTTCTGTCTTTTCTCTATTTCTGACTTTGTCTTTTCTGTATTTCTGACTTTCTGTTTTCTGCATTTCTGAGTTTGTTTTTTCTGTATTTCGGACTTTGTCTTTTCTGCATTTCTGACTTTGTCGTTTCTCTATTTCTGACTTTGTCTTTTCCGTATTTCTAACTTTGTCTTTTCTTTATTTCTCTGACTTTGTCTTTTCTGTATTTCTCTGACTTTGTCTTTTCTCTATTTCTGACTTTGTCTTTTCAGTATTTCTAACTTTGTCTTTTCTTTATTTCTCTGACTTTGTCTTTTCTGTATTTCTCTGACTTTGTCTTTTCTGTATTTCTTACTTTGTCTTTTCTGTATTTCTGACTTTGTCTTATCTCTATTTCTGACTTTGTCTTTTCAGTATTTCTAACGTTGTCTTTTCTTTATTTCTCTGACTTTCTTTTCTGTATTGCTGACTTTGACTTTTCTCTATTTCTCTGACTTTGTCTTTTCTGTATTTCTTACTTTGTCTTTTCTGTATTTCTGACTTTGACTTTTCTGTATTACTGACTTTGTCTTTTCTGCATTTCTGACTTTCTGTCTTTTTCTGACTTCGTCTTTTCTGTCTTTTCCTGACTTTGTCTTTTCTGTCTTTTTCTGACTGTCTTTTCTGTCTTTTTCTGACTTTGTCTTTTCTGTATTTCTGACTTTGTCTTTTCTGTATTTCTTACTTTGCCTTTTCTGTATTTCTGACTTTGTCTTTTCTGTATTTCAGATTTTGTCTTTTCTCTATTTCTGACTTTGTCTTTTCTGTATTTCCGACTTTGTCTTTTCTGTATTTCTGACTTTGACTTTTCTCTATTTTTCTGACGTTGTCTTTTCTGTATTTCTGACTTTGTCTTTTCTCTATTTCTGACTTTGTCTTTTCTGTATTTCTGACTTTCGGTTTTCTGTATTTCTGACTTTGTCTTTTCTGCATTTCTGACTTTCTGTCTTTTTCTCACTTTGTCTTTTCTGTCATTTTCTGACTTTCTGTCTTTTCTCTATTTCTGACTTTGTCTTTTCTGTTTTTCTGACTTTGTCTTTTCTGTATTTCTGACTTTGACTTTGTCTTTTATCTATTTCTGACTTTCTGTTTTCTGTATTTCTGACTTTGTCTTTTCTGTATTTCGGACTTTGTCTTTTCTGTATTTCTAACTTTGTCTTTTCTTTATTTCTCTGGCTTTGTCTTTTCTGTATTTCTGACTTTGACTTTTCTCTATTTCTCTGACTTTGTCTCTTCTGTATTTCTTACTTTGTCTTTTCTGTATTTCTGACTTTGTCTTTTCTCTATTTCTGACTTTGTCTTTTCAGTATTTCTAACTTTGTCTTTTCTTTATTTCTCTGACTTTGACTTTTCTCTATTTCTGACTTTGACTTTTCTCTATTTCTGACTTTGTCTTTTCTCTATTTCTCTGACTTTGTCTTTTCTGTATTTCATACTTTGTCTTTTCTGTATTTCTGACTTTGTCTTTTCTCTATTTCTGACTTTGTCTATTCAGAATTTCTAACTTTGTCTTTTCTGTATTTCTGACATTGTCTTTTCTGTAATTCTGACTTTCTGTCTTTCTCTGACTTTGTCTTTTCTGTATTTCTGACTTTGACTATTCTCTATTTCTCTGACTTTGTCTTTTCTGTATTTCTAACTTTGTCTTTTCTGTATTTCTGACTTTGACTTTTCTCCATTTCTGCCTTTGTCTTTTCTGTATTTCTCTGACTTTGTCTTTTCTGTATTTCTGACTTTGTCTTTTCTGTATTTCTGATTTTCTCTTTCCTCTGTTTCTGACTTTGTCTTTTCTGTATTTCTGACTTTGTCTTTTCTGTATTTCTGACTTTGTCTTTTCTCTATTTCACTGACTTTGACTTTTCTCTATTTCTCTGACTTTGTCCATTGTGTATTTCTGACTTTGACTTTTCTCCATTTCTGACTACGTCTTTTCTCTAATTCTCTGAATTTGTCTTTTCTGTATTTCTGACTTTGTCGTTTCTGTATTTCTGACTTTGTCTTTTCTGTATTTCTGACTTTGACTTTTCTCTATTTTTCTGACGTTGTCTTTTCTGTATTTATGACTTTGTCTTTTCTCTATTTCTGACTTTGTCTTTTCTGTATTTCTGACTTTCGGTTTTCTGTATTTCTGACTTTGTCTTTTCTGCATTTCTGACTTTCTGTCTTTTTCTCACTTTGTCTTTTCTGTCATTTTCTGACTTTCTGTCTTTTCTCTATTTCTGACTTTGTCTTTTCTGTTTTTCTGACTTTGTCTTTTCTGTATTTCTGACTTTGACTTTGTCTTTTATCTATTTCTGACTTTCTGTTTTCTGTATTTCTGACTTTGTCTTTTCTGTATTTCTAACTTTGTCTTTTCTTTATTTCTCTGGCTTTGTCTTTTCTGTATTTCTGACTTTGACTTTTCTCTATTTCTCTGACTTTGTCTCTTCTGTATTTCTTACTTTGTCTTTTCTGTATTTCTGACTTTGTCTTTTCTCTATTTCTGACTTTGTCTTTTCAGTATCTCTAACTTTGTCTTTTCTTTATTTCTCTGACTTTGACTTTTCTCTATTTCTGACTTTGACTTTTCTCTATTTCTGACTTTGTCTTTTCTCTATTTCTCTTACTTTGTCTTTTCTGTATTTCATACTTTGTCTTTTCTGTATTTCTGACTTTGTCTTTTCTCTATTTCTGACTTTGTCTATTCAGAATTTCTAACTTTGTCTTTTCTGTATTTCTGACATTGTCTTTTCTGTAATTCTGACTTTCTGTCTTTCTCTGACTTTGTCTTTTCTGTATTTCTGACTTTGACTATTCTCTATTTCTCTGACTTTGTCTTTTCTGTATTTCTAACTTTGTCTTTTCTGTATTTCTGACTTTGACTTTTCTCCATTTCTGCCTTTGTCTTTTCTCTATTTCTCTGACTTTGTCTTTTCTGTATTTCTGACTTTGTCTTTTCTGTATTTCTGTCTTTGTCTTTTCTGTATTTCTGACTTTCTGTCTTTTTCTGACTTTGTCATTTCTGTCTTTTCCTGACTTTGTCTTTTCTGTATTTATGACATTGTCTTTTCTCAATTTCTGACTTTGTCTTTTCTCTATATCTGACTTTGTCTTTCCTGTATTTCTGAATTTCCGCTTTCTGTATTTCTGACTTTGTCTTTTCTGTATTTCTGACTTTCGGTTTTCTGTATTTCTGACTTCGACCTTTCTCTATTTTTCTGACGTTGTCTTTTCTGTATTTATGACTTTGTCTTTTCTCTATTTCTGACGTTGTCTTTTCTGTATTTATGACTTTGTCGTTTCTGTATTTCTGACTTTGAGGTTTCTCTATTTCTCTGACTTTCTCTTTTCTTTATTTCTGACTTTGACTTTTCGGTATTTCTGACTTTGTCTTTTCTATATTTCTGACTTTGACTTTTCTCTATTTTTCTGACGTTGTCTTTTCTGTATTTATGACTGTCTTTTCTCTATTTCTGACTTTGTCTTTTCTGTATTTCTGACTTTGTCTTTTCTGTATTTCTGACTTTGTCTTTTCTCTATTTCACTGACTTTGACTTTTCTCTATTTCTCTGACTTTGTCCATTGTGTATTTCTGACTTTGACTTTTCTCCATTTCTGACTACGTCTTTTCTCTAATTCTCTGAATTTGTCTTTTCTGTATTTCTGACTTTGTCGTTTCTGTATTTCTGACTTTGTCTTTTCTGTATTTCTGACTTTGACTTTTCTCTATTTTTCTGACGTTGTCTTTTCTGTATTTATGACTTTGTCTTTTCTCTATTTCTGACTTTGTCTTTTCTGTATTTCTGACTTTCGGTTTTCTGCATTTCTGACTTTGTCTTTTCTGCATTTCTGACTTTCTGTCTTTTTCTCACTTTGTCTTTTCTGTCATTTTCTGACTTTCTGTCTTTTCTCTATTTCTGACTTTGTCTTTTCTGTTTTTCTGACTTTGTCTTTTCTGTATTTCTGACTTTGACTTTGTCTTTTATCTATTTCTGACTTTCTGTTTTCTGTATTTCTGACTTTGTCTTTTCTGCATTTCGGACTTTGTCTTTTCTGTATTTCTAACTTTGTCTTTTCTTTATTTCTCTGGCTTTGTCTTTTCTGTATTTCTGACTTTGACTTTTCTCTATTTCTCTGACTTTGTCTCTTCTGTATTTCTTACTTTGTCTTTTCTGTATTTCTGACTTTGTCTTTTCTCTATTTCTGACTTTGTCTTTTCAGTATTTCTAACTTTGTCTTTTCTTTATTTCTCTGACTTTGACTTTTCTCTATTTCTGACTTTGACTTTTCTCTATTTCTGACTTTGTCTTTTCTCTATTTCTCTGACTTTGTCTTTTCTGTATTTCATACTTTGTCTTTTCTGTATTTCTGACTTTGTCTTTTCTCTATTTCTGACTTTGTCTTTTCTCTATTTCTGACGTCGTCTTTTCTGTATTTCTGACATTGTCTTTTCTGTAATTCTGACTTTCTGTCTTTCTCTGACTTTGTCTTTTCTGTATTTCTGACTTTGACTATTCTCTATTTCTCTGACTTTGTCTTTTCTGTATTTCTAACTTTGTCTTTTCTGTATTTCTGACTTTGACTTTTCTCCATTTCTGCCTTTGTCTTTTCTCTATTTCTCTGACTTTGTCTTTTCTGTATTTCTGACTTTGTCTTTTCTGTATTTCTGATTTTCTCTTTCCTCTATTTCTGACTTTGTCTTTTCTGTATTTCTGTCTTTGTCTTTTCTGTATTTCTGACTTTCTGTCTTTTTCTGACTTTGTCATTTCTGTCTTTTCCTGACTTTGTCTTTTCTGTATTTATGACATTGTCTTTTCTCAATTTCTGACTTTGTCTTTTCTCTATTTCTGACTTTGTCTTTCCTGTATTTCTGAATTTCCGCTTTCTGTATTTCTGACTTTGTCTTTTCGGTATTTCTGACTTTCGGTTTTCTGTATTTCTGACTTCGACCTTTCTCTATTTTTCTGACGTTGTCTTTTCTGTATTTATGACTTTGTCTTTTCTCTATTTCTCTGACTTTGTCTTTTCTGTATTTCTGACTTTGACTTTTCTCTATTTCTCTGACTTTGTCTCTTCTGTATTTCTTACTTTGTCTTTTCTGTATTTCTGACTTTGTCTTTTCTCTATTTCTGACTTTGTCTTTTCAGTATTTCTAACTTTGTCTTTTCTTTATTTCTCTGACTTTGACTTTTCTCTATTTCTGACTTTGACTTTTCTCTATTTCTGACTTTGTCTTTTCTCTATTTCTCTGACTTTGTCTTTTCTGTATTTCTGACTTTGTCTTTTCTCTATTTCTGACTTTGTCTATTCAGAATTTCTAACTTTGTCTTTTCTGTATTTCTGACATTGTCTTTTCTGTAATTCTGACTTTCTGTCTTTCTCTGACTTTGTCTTTTCTGTATTTCTGACTTTGACTATTCTCTATTTCTCTGACTTTGTCTTTTCTGTATTTCTAACTTTGTCTTTTCTGTATTTCTGACTTTGACTTTTCTCCATTCCTGCCTTTGTCTTTTCTCTATTTCTCTGACTTTGTCTTTTCTGTATTTCTGACTTTGTCTTTTCTGTATTTCTGATTTTCTCTTTCCTCTATTTCTGACTTTGTCTTTTCTGTATTTCTGTCTTTGTCTTTTCTGTATTTCTGACTTTCTGTCTTTTTCTGACTTTGTCATTTCTGTCTTTTCCTGACTTTGTCTTTTCTGTATTTATGACATTGTCTTTTCTCAATTTCTGACTTTGTCTTTTCTCTATTTCTGACTTTGTCTTTCCTGTATTTCTGAATTTCCGCTTTCTGTATTTCTGACTTTGTCTTTTCTGTATTTCTGACTTTCGGTTTTCTGTATTTCTGACTTCGACCTTTCTCTATTTTTCTGACGTTGTCTTTTCTGTATTTATGACTTTGTCTTTTCTCTATTTCTGACGTTGTCTTTTCTGTATTTCTGACTTTGTCGTTTCTGTATTTCTGACTTGCTGTCTTTTTCTGACTTTGGCTTTTCTGTCTTTTTCTGACTTTGTCTTCTCTGTCATTTTCTGACCTTCTGTCTTATCTCTATTTCTGACTTTGTATTTTCTGTATTTCTGTCTTTCTGTTTTCTGTATTTCTGACTTTGTCTTTTCTGTATTTCTGGCTTTGTCTTTTCTGTATTTCTGACTTTGTCTTTTCTCTATTTCTGACTTTGTCTTTTCAGTATTTCTGACTTTGTCTTTTCTTTATTTCTGATTTTGTCTTTTCTCTATTTCTGACTTTGTCTTTTCAGTATTTCTAACTTTCTTTTCTTTATTTCTCTGACTTTGACTTTTCTCTATTTCTGACTTTGACTTTTCTCTATTTCTGACTTTGACTTTTCTCTATTTCTCTGACATTGTCTTTTCTGTATTTCATACTTCGTCTTTTCTGTATTTCTGACTTTGTCTTTTCTCTATTTCTGACTTTGTCTATTCAGAATTTCTAACTTTGTCTTTTCTGTATTTCTGACTTTGTCTTTTCTGTAATTCTGACTTTCTGTCTTTCTCTGACTTTGTCTTTTCTGTATTTCTGACTTTGACTTTTCTCTATTTCTCTGACTTTGTCTTTTCTGTATTTCTAACTTTGTCTTTTCTGTATTTCTGACTTTGACTTTTCTCCATTTTTGACTTTGTCTTTTCTCTATTTCTCTGACTTTGTCTTTTCTGTATTTCTGACTTTGTCTTTTCTGTATTTCTTATTTTCTCTTTCCTCTATTTCTGACTTTGTCTTTTCTGTATTTCTGTCTTTGTCTTTTCTGTATTTCTGACTTTCTGTCTTTTTCTGACTTTGTCTTTTCTGTCTTTTTCTGACTTTGTCTTTTCTGTCTTTTTCTGACTTTGTCTTTTCTGTATTTATGACATTGTCTTTTCTCAATTTCTGACTTTGTCTTTTCTCTATTTCTGACTTTGTCTTTCCTGTATTTCTGACTTTCCGCTTTCTGTATTTCTGACTTTGTCGTTTCTGTATTTCTGACTTTGACTTTTCTCTATTTCTCTGACTTTGTCTTTTATGTATTTCTGACTTGCTGTCTTTTTCTGACTTTGGCTTTTCTGTCTTTTTCTGACTTTGTCTTCTCTGTCATTTTCTGACTTTCTGTCTTATCTCTATTTCTGACTTTGTATTTTCTGTATTTCTGTCTTTCTGTTTTCTGTACTTCTGACTTTGTCTTTTCTGTATTTCTGGCTTTGTCTTTTCTGTATTTCTGACTTTGTCTTTTCTCTATTTCTGACTTTGTCTTTTCAGTATTTCTGACTTTGTCTTTTCTTTATTTCTCTGACTTTGTCTTTTCTGTATTTCTGACTTTGACTTTTCTCTATTTCTCTGACTTTGTCTTCTCTGTATTTCTGACTTTATCTTTTCTGTATTTCTGACTTTGTCTTTTCTGTATTTCTGACTTTGACTTTTCTCTATTTCTGACTATGTCTTTTCTCTATTTCTGTGACTTTGTCTTTTCTGTATCTCTGACTTTGTCGTTTCTGTATTTCTGACTTTGACTTTTCTCTATTTCTCTGACTTTGTCTTATCTGTATTTCTGACTTGCTGTCTTTTTCTGACTGTCTTTTCTGTCTTTCTCTGACTGTCTTTTCTGTCATTTTCTGACTTTTTGTCCTTTCTCGACTTCTGACTTTGTCTTTTCTGTATTTCTGACTTTCTGTTATCTGTATTTCTGACTTTGTCTTTTCTGTATTTCTGACTTCGTCTTTTCTGTATTTCTGACTTTGTCTTTTCTCAATTTCTGACTTTGTCTTTTCTCTATTTCTGACTTGGTCTTTTCTGTATTTCTGACTTTCTGCTTTCTGTATTTCTGACTTTGTCTTTTCTGTATTTCTGACTTTCGGTTTTCTGTATTTCTGACTTTGTCTTTTCTGTATTTCTGAGTTTGTCTTTTCTCAATTTCTGACTTTGTCTTTTCTCTATTTCTGACTTTGTCTTTTCTGTATTTCTGACTTTCTGCTTTCTGTATTTCTGACTTTGTCTTTTCTGTATTTCTGACTTTCTGCTTTCTGCATTTCTGAGTTTGTTTTTTCTGTATTTCGGACTTTGTCTTTTCTGCATTTCTGACTTTGTCTTTTCTGTATTTCTCTGACTTTGTCTTTTCTGTATTTCTTACTTTGTCTTTTCTGTATTTCTGACTTTGTCTTTTCTCTATTTCTGACTTTGTCTTTTCAGTATTTCTAACGTTGTCTTTTCTTTATTTCTCTGACTTTCTTTTCTGTATTGCTGACTTTGACTTTTCTCTATTTCTCTGACTTTGTCTTTTCTGTATTTCTTACTTTGTCTTTTCTGTATTTCTGACTTTGACTTTTCTCTATTTCTGACTTTGACTTTTCTCTATTTCTGACTTTGTCTTTTCTGTATTTCTGACTTTGTCTTTTCTGTATTTCTGACTTTGGCTTTTCTCTATTTCTCTGACTTTGTCTTTTCTGCATTTCTGACTTTCTGTCTTTTTCTGACTTTGTCTTTTCTTTCTTTTTCTGACTTTCTGTCTTTTCACTATTTCTGACTTTGTCTTTTCAGTATTTCAGATTTTGTCTTTTCTCTATTTCTGACTTTGTCTTTTCTGTATTTCTGACTTTGTCTTTTCTGTATTTCTGACTTTGACTTTTCTCCATTTTTCTGACGTTGTATTTTCTGTATTTATGACTGTCTTTTCTCTATTTCTGACTGTGTCTTTTCTGTATTTCTGACTTTGTATTTTCTGTATCTCTGACTTTGTCTTTTCTCTATTTCTGACTTTGACTTTTATCTATTTCTCTGACTTTGTCCTTTCTGTATTTCTGACTTGCTGTCTTTTTCTGACTTTGTCTTTTCTGTCATTTTCTGACTTTCTGTCTTTTCACTATTTCTGACTTTCTCTTTTCTGTCTTTCTGACATTGTCTTTTCTCTATTTCTGACTTTGTCTTTTCTCTATTTCTGACTTTCTGTTTTCTGTATTTCTGACTTTATCTTTTCTGTATTTCGGACTTTGTCTTTTCTGTATTTCTGACTTTGTCTTTTCTCTATTTCTGACTTTGTCTTTTCAGTATTTCTAACTTTGTCTTTTCTTTATTTCTGTGACTTTGTCTTTTCTGTATTTCTGACTTTGACTTTTCTCTATTTCTCTGACTTTGTCTTTTCTGTATTTCTGACTTTGTCTTTTCTGTATTTCTGACATTGTCTTTTCTCTATTTCTGACTTTGTCTTTTCAGTATTTCTAACTTTGTCTTTTCTTTATTTCTCTGACTGTCCTTTCTGTTTTTCTGACTTTGACTTTTCTCTATTTCTCTGACTTTTCTTTTCTGTATTTCTTACTGTGCCTTTTCTGTATTTCTGACTTTGACGTTTCTCTATTTCTCTGACTTTGTCTTTTCTGTATTTCATACTTTGTCTTTTCTGTATTTCTGACTTTGTCTTTTCTCTATTTCTGACTTTGTCTTTTCAGTATTTCTAACTTTGTCTTTTCTTTATTTCTCTGACTTTGTCTTTTCGGTATTTCTCACTTTGTCTTTTCTGTATTTCTGACTTTGACTTTTCTCTATTTCTGACTTTGACTTTTCTCTATTTCTGACTTTGTCTTTTCTGTATTTCTGACTTTGTCTTTTCTGTATTTCTGACTTTGACTTTTCTCTATTTCTCTGACTTTGTCTTTTCTGCATTTCTGACTTTCTGTCTTTTTCTAACTTTGTCTTTTCTTACTTTTTCTGACTTTCTGTCTTTTCACTATTTCTGACTTTGTCTTTTCAGTATTTCAGATTTTGTCTTTTCTCTATTTCTGACTTTGTCTTTTCTGTATTTCTACTTTGTCTTTTCTGTATTTCTGACTTTGACTTTTCTCCATTTTTCTGACGTTGTCTTTTCTGTATTTCTGACTTTGTATTTTCTGTATCTCTGACTTTGTCTTTTCTCTATTTCTGACTTTGACTTTTATCTATTTCTCTGACTTTGTCCTTTCTGTATCTCTGACTTTGTCTTTTCTCTATTTCTGACTTTGTCTTTTATCTATTTCTCTGACTTTGTCCTTTCTGTATTTCTGACTTGCTGTCTTTTTCTGACTTTGTCTTTTCTGTCATTTTCTGACTTTCTGTCTTTTCACTATTTCTGACTTTGTCTTTTCTGTATTTCTGACATTGTCTTTTCTCTATTTCTGAATTTGTCTTTTCTCTATTTCTGACTTTCTGTTTTCTGTATTTTTGACTTAATCTTTTCTGTATTTCGGACTTTGTCTTTTCTGTATTTCTGACTTTGTCTTTTCTCTATTTCTGACTTTGTCTTTTCAGTATTTCTAACATTGTCTTTTCTTTATTTCTGTGACTTTGTCTTTTCTGTATTTCTGACTTTGACTTTTCTCTATTTCTCTGACTTTGTCTTTTCTGTATTTCTACTTTGTCTTTTCTGTATTTCTGACTTTGTCTTTTCTCTATTTCTGACTTTGTCTTTTCAGTATTTCTAACTTTGTCTTTTCTTTATTTCTCTGACTGTCCTTTCTGTTTTTCTGACTTTGACTTTTCTCTATTTCTCTGACTTTTCTTTTCTGTATTTCTTACTGTACCTTTTCTGTATTTCTGACTTTGACGTTTCTGTATTTCTCACTTTGTCTTTTCTCTATTTCTGACTTTGTCTTTTCAGTATTTCTAACTTTGTCTTTTCTTTATTTCTCTGACTTTGTCTTTTCTGTATTTCTGACTTTGACTTTTCTCTATTTCTCTGACTTTGTCTTTTCTGTATTTCTTACTTTGTCTTTTCTGTATTTCTGACCTTGTCTTTTCTCTATTTCTGACTTTGTCTTTTCTGTATTTCTGACTTTGTCTTTTCTGTATTTCTGACTTTCTGTCTTTTCCTGACTTTGTCTTTTCTGTCTTTCAGATTTTGTCTTTTCTCTATTTCTGACTTCGTCTTTTCTGTCTTTTCCTGACTTTGTCTTTTCTCTATTCCTGACGTTGTCTTTTCTGTATTTATGACTTTGTCTTTTCTCTATTTCTCACTTTGTCTTTTCTGTATTTCTGACTTTGTCTTTTCTGTATTTATGACTTTGTCTTTTCTCTATTTCTTACTTTGTCTTTTCTGTATTTCTGACTTTGTCTTTTCTGTATTTCTGACTTTGTCTTTTCTCTATTTCTCTGACTTTGTCCTTTGTGTATTTCTGACTTGCTGTCTTTTTCTGACTTTGTCTTTTCTGTCATTTTCTGACTTTGTCGTTTCTGTATTTCTGACTTTGAGGTTTCTCTATTTCTCTGACTTTCTCTTTTCTGTATTTCTGACTTTGTCTTTTCTGTATTTCTGACTTTGTCTTTTCTCTATTTTTCTGACGTTGCCTTTTCTGAATTTATGAGTTTGTCTTTTCTCTATTTCTGACTTTGTCTTTTCTGTATTTCTGACTTTGTCTTTTCTCTATTTCACTGAATTGACTTTACTCTATTTCTCTGACTTTGTCCTTTGTGTATTTCTGACTTGCTGTCTTTTTCTGACTTTGTCTTTTCTGTTTTTCTGACTTTGTCTTTTCTCTATTTCTGACTTTGCCTTTTCTGTTTTTCTGACTTTGTCTTTTCTCTATTTCTGACTTTGTCTTTTATCTATTTCTGACTTTCTGTTTTCTGTATTTCTGACTTTGTCTTTTCTGCATTTCAGACTTTCTGTCTTTTTCTGACTTCGTCTTTTCTGTCTTTTCCTGACTGTCATTTCTGTCTTTTTCTGACTTTGTCTTTTCTGTCTTTTTCTGACTTTGTCTTTTCTGTATTTCTGACTTTGTCTTTTCTGTATTTCTTACTTTGCCTTTTCTCTATTTCTGACTTTGTCTTTTCTGTATTTCTGACTTTGTCTTTTCTTTATTTCTGACTTTGACTTTTCTCCATTTCTGACGACGTCTTTTCTCTAATTCTCTGAATTTGTCTTTTCTGTATTTCTGACTTTGTCGTTTCTGTATTTCTGACTTTGAGGTTTCTCTATTTCTCTGACTTTCTCTTTTCTGTATTTCTGACTTTGACTTTTCGGTATTTCTGACTTTGTCTTTTCTGTATTTCTGACTTTGACTTTTCTCTATTTTTCTGACGTTGTCTTTTCTGTATTTATGACTTTGTCTTTTCTCTATTTCTGACTTTGTCTTTTCTGTATTTATGACTTTGTCTTTTCTGTATTTCTGACTTTGTCTTTTCTCTATTTCACTGACTTTGACTTTTCTCTATTTCTCTGACTTTGTCCTTTGTGTATTTCTGACTTGCTGTCTTTTTCTGACTTTGTCTTTTCTGTCATTTTCTGACTTTCTGTCTTTTCTCTATTTCTGACTTTGTCTTTTCTGTTTTTCTGACTTTGTCTTTTCTCTATTTCTGACTTTGTCTTTAATCTATTTCTGACTTTCTGTTTTCTGTATTTCTGACTTTGTCTTTTCTGTATTTCGGACTTTGTCTTTTCTGTATTTCTAACTTTGTCTTTTCTTTATTTCTCTGGCTTTGTCTTTTCTGTATTTCTGACTTTGACTTTTCTCTATTTCTCTGACTTTGTCTTTTCTGTATTTCTTACTTTGTCTTTTCTGTATTTCTGACTTTGTCTTTTCTCTATTTCTGACATTGTCTTTTCAGCATTTCTAACTTTGTCTTTTCTGTATTTATGACTTTGTCTTTTCTCTATTTCTGACTTTGTCTTTTCTGTATTTCTGACTTTGTCTTTTCTGTATTTCTGACATTGTCTTTTCTCTATTTCACTGACTTTGACTTTTCTCTATTTCTCTGACTTTGTCCTTTGTGTATTTCTGACTTGCTGTCTTTTTCTGACTTTGCCTTTTCTGTCATTTTCTGACTTTGTCTTTTCTCTATTTCTGACGTTGTCTTTTCTGTATTTATGACTTTGTCTTTTCTCTATTTCTCACTTTGTCTTTTGTGTATTTCTGACTTTGTATTTTCTGTATTTCTGACTTTGACTTTTCTCTATTTCTCTGACTTTGTCTTTTCTGTATTTCATACTTTGTCTTTTCTGTATTTCTGACTTTGTCTTTTCTCTATTTCTGACTTTGTCTTTTCAGTATTTCTAACTTTGTCTTTTCTTTATTTCTCTGACTTTGTCTTTTCTGTATTTCTGACTTTGACTTTTCTCTATTTCTCTGACTTTGTCTTTTCTGTATTTCTTACTTTGTCTTTTCTGTATTTCTGACTTTGCCTTTTCTGTATTTCTGACTTTGTCTTTTCTGTATTTCTGACCTTGTCTTTTCTCTATTTCTGACTTTGTCTTTTCTGTATTTCTGACTTTGTCTTTTCTGTATTTCTGACTTTGTCTTTTCTGTATTTCTGACTTTGTCTGTTCTGTATTTCAGGTTTTGTCTTTTCTCTATTTCTGACTTTGTCTTTTCTGTATTTCTGACTTTGTCTTTTCTCCATTTCTGATTACGTCTTTTCTCTAATTCTCTGACTTCTTCTTTTCTGTCTTTTCCTGACTTTGTCTTTTCTGTCTTTTTCTGACATTGTCTTTTCTCTCTTTTTCTGACTTTGTCTTTTCTGTATTTCTTACTTTGCCTTTTCTGTATTTCTGACTTTGTCTTTTCTGTATTTCAGGTTTTGTCTTTTCTCTATTTCTGACTTTGTCTTTTCTGTATTTCTGACTTTGTCTTTTCTCCATTTCTGACTACGTCTTTTCTCTAATTCTCTGACTTTGTCTTTTCTGTATTTCTGACTTTGTCGTTTCTGTATTTCTGACTTTGAGGTTTCTCTATTTCTCTGACTTTCTCTTTTCTGTATTTCTGACTTCGTCTTTTCTGTATTTCAGATTTTGTCTTTTCTCTATTTCTTACTTTGTCTTTTCTGTATTTCTGACTTTGTCTTTTCTGTATTTCTGACTTTGTCTTTTCTCTATTTCTCCGACTTTGTCCGTTGTGTATTTCTGACTTGCTGTCTTTTTCTGACTTTGTCTTTTCTGTCATTTTCTGACTTTCTGTCTTTTCTCTATTTCTGACTTTGTCTTTTCTGTTTTTCTGACTTTGTCTTTTCTCTATTTCTGACTTTGACTTTTATCTATTTCTGTCTTTCTGTTTTCTGTATTTCTGACTTTGTCTTTTCTGTATTTCAGATTTTGTCTTTTCTCTATTTCTGACGTTGTCTTTTCTGTATTTCTGACTTTGTCTTTTCTTTATTTCTGACTTTGACTTTTCTCCATTTCTGACTACGTCTTTTCTCTAATTCTCTGACTTTGTCTTTTCTGTATTTCTGACTTTGTCGTTTCTGTATTTCTGACTTTGAGGTTTCTCTATTTCTCTGACTTTCTCTTTTCTGTATTTCTGACTTTGTCTTTTCTGTATTTCAGATTTTGTCTTTTCTCTATTTCTGACTTTGTCTTTTCTCTATTTCTGACTTTGTCTTTTCTGTATTTCTGACTTTGCCTTTTCTCTATTCCTCACTTTGTCTATTCTGTATTTCTGACTTTGTCTTTTCTGTATTTCTGACTTTGACTTTTCTCTATTTCTCTGACTTTGTCTTTTCTGTATTTCATACTTTGTCTTTTCTGTATTTCTGACTTTGACTTTTCTCTATTTCTCTGACTTTGTCTTTTCTGTATTTCTGACTTTGCCTTTTCTGTATTTCTGACTTTGCCTTATCTGTATTTCTGACTTTGTCTTTTCTGTATTTCTGACCTTGTCTTTTCTCTATTTCTCTGACTTTGTCTTTTCTGTATTTCTGACTTTGTCTTTTCTGTATTTCTGACTTTGCCTTTTCTGTATTTCTGACTTTGTCTTTTCTGTATTTCTGACCTTGTCTTTTCTCTATTTCTGACTTTGTCTTTTCTGTATTTCTGACTTTGTCTTTTCTGTATTTCTGACTTTCTGTCTTTTTCTGACTTCGTCTTTTCTGTCTTTTCCTGACTTTGTCTTTTCTGTCTTTTTCTGACATTGTCTTTTCTGTCTTTTTCTGACTTTGTCTTTTCTGTATTTCTGACTTTGTCTTTTCTGTATTTCTTACTTTGCCTTTTCTGTATTTCTGACTTTGTCTTTTCTGTATTTCTGACCTTGTCTTTTCTCTATTTCTGACTTTGTCTTTTCTGTATTTCTGACTTTCTGTCTTTTTCTGACTTCGTCTTTTCTGTCTTTTCCTAACTTTGTCTTTTCTGTCTTTTTCTGACATTGTCTTTTCTGTCTTTTTCTGACTTTGTCTTTTCTCTATTTCTGACTTTGTCTTTTCTGTATTTATGACTTTGTCTTTTCTTTATTTCTGACTTTGACTTTTCTCCATTTCTGACTACGTCTTTTCTCTAATTCTCTGACTTTTGTCTTTTCTGTATTTCTGACTTTGTCGTTTCTGTATTTCTGACTTTGAGGTTTCTCTATTTCTCTGACTTTCTCTTTTCTGTACTTCTGACTTTGTCTTTTCTGTATTTCAGATTTTGTCTTTTCTCTATTTCTGACTTTGTCTTTTCGGTATTTCTGACGTTGTCTTTTCTGTATTTATGACTTTGTCTTTTCTCTATTTCTTACTTTGTCTTTTCTGTATTTCTGACTTTGTCTTTTCTGTATTTCTGACTTTGTCTTTTCTCTATTTCTCTGACTTTGTCCTTTGTGTATTTCTGACTTTCTGTCTTTTTCTGACTTTGTCTTTTCAGTCATTTTCTGACTTTGTCGTTTCTGTATTTCTGACTTTGAGGTTTCTCTATTTCTCTGACTTTCTCTTTTCTGTATTTCTGACTTTGACTTTTCGGTATTTCTGACTTTGTCTTTTCTGTATTTCTGACTTTGTCTTTTCTCTATTTTTCTGACGTTGCCTTTTCTGAATTTATGAGTTTGTCTTTTCTCTATTTCTGACTTTGTCTTAACTGTATTTCTGACTTTGTCTTTTCTTTATTTCTGACTTTGTCTTTTCTCTATTTCACTGAATTGACTTTTCTCTATTTCTCTGACTTTGTCCTTTGTGTATTTCTGACTTGCTGTCTTTTTCTGACTTTGTCTTTTCTGTTTTTCTGACTTTGTCTTTTCTCTATTTCTGACTTTGCCTTTTCTGTTTTTCTGACTTTGTCTTTTCTCTATTTCTGACTTTGTCTTTTATCTATTTCTGACTTTCTGTTTTCTGTATTTCTGACTTGTCTTTTCTGTATTTCGGAGTTTGTCTTTTCTGTATTTCTAACTTTGTCTTTTCTTTATTTCTCTGACTTTGTCTTTTCTGTATTTCTGACTTTGACTTTTCTCTATTTCTCTGACTTTGTCTTTTCTGTATTTCTTACTTTGTCTTTTCTGTATTTCTGACGTTGTCTTTTCTCTATTTCTCTGACTTTGTCCTTTGTGTATTTCAGACTTGCTGTCTTTTTCTGACTTTGTCTTTTCTGTTTTTCTGACTTTGTCTTTTCTCTATTTCTGACTTTGACTTTTCTGTATTTCTGACTTTGTCTTTTCTCTATTTCACTGACTTTGACTTTTCTCTATTTCTCTGCCTTTGTCCTTTGTGTATATCTGACTTGCTGTCTTTTTCTGACTTTGTCTTTTCTGTCATTTTCTGACTTTCTGTCTTTTCTCTATTTCTGACTTTGTCTTTTCTGTATTTCTGACTTTGTCTTTTCTCTATTTCTGACTTTCTGTTTTCTGTATTTCAGTCTTTGTCTTTTCTGTATTTCGGACTTTGTCTTTTCTGTATTTCTAACTTTGAATTTTCTTTATTTCTCTGACTTTGTCTTTTCTGTATTTCTGAGTTTGACTTTTCTCTATTTCTCTGACTTTGTCTTTTCTGTATTTCATACTTTGTCTTTTCTCTATTTCTGACTTTGTCTTTTCTGTATTTCTGACTTTGTCTTTTATCTATTTCTGACTTTGTCTTTTCTGTATTTCTGACTTTGTCTTTTCTGCATTTCAGACTTTCTGTCTTTTTCTGACTTCGTCTTTTCTGTCTTTTCCTGACTTTGTCTTTTCTATCTTTTTCTGACTTTGTCTTTTCTGTCTTTTTCTGACTTTGTCTTTTCTGTATTTCTGACTTTGTCTTTTCTGTATTTCTTACTTTGCCTTTTCTGTATTTCTGACTTTGTCTTTTCTGTATTTCAGATTTTGTCTTTTCTCTATTTCTGACTTTGTCTTTTCTGTATTTCTGACTTTGTCTTTTCTTTATTTCTGACTTTGACTTTTCTCCATTTCTGACTAAGTCTTTTCTCTAATTCTCTGACTTTGTCTTTTCTGTATTTCTGACTTTGTCGTTTCTGTATTTCTGACTTTGAGGTTTCTCTATTTCTCTGACTTTCTCTTTTCTGTATTTCTGACTTTGACTTTTCGGTATTTCTGACTTTGTCTTTTCTGTATTTCTGACTTTGTCTTTTCTCTATTTTTCTGACGTTGCCTTTTCTGAATTTATGAGTTTGTCTTTTCTCTATTTCTGACTTTGTCTTTACTGTATTTCTGACTGTCTTTTCTGTATTTCTGACTTTGTGTTTTCTCTATTTCACTGAATTGACTTTTCTCTATTTCTCTGACTTTGTCCTTTGTGTATTTCTGACTTGCTGTCTTTTTGTGACTTTGTCTTTTCTGTTTTTCTGACTTTGTCTTTTCTCTATTTCTGACTTTGACTTTTATCTATTTCTGACTTTCTGTTTTCTGTATTTCTGACTTTGTCTTTTCTGTATTTCGGACTTTGTCTTTTCAGTATTTCTGACTTTGTCTTTTCTCTATTTCTGACTTTGTCTTTTCAGTATTTCTAACTTTGTCTTTTCTTCATTTCTCTGACTTTGTCTTTTCTGTATTTCTGACTTTGACTTTTCTCTATTTCTCTGACTTTGTCTTTTCAGTATTTCTAACTTTGTCTTTTCTTTATTTCTCTGACTTTGACTTTTCTCTATTTCTGAATTTGACTTTTCTCTATTTTTGACTTTGACTTTTCTCTATTTCTCTGACTTTGTCTTTTCTCTATTTCTGACTTTGTCTTTTCTGTATTTCTGAGTTTGTCCTTTCTGTATTTCTGACCTTGTCTTTTCTCTATTTCTGACTTTGTCTTTTCTGTATTTCTGACTTTGTCTTTTCTGCATTTCAGACTTTCTGTCTTTTTCTGCCTTCATCTTTCCTGTCTTTTCCTGACTTTGTCTTTTCTGTCTTTTTCTGACTTTGTCTTTTCTATATTTCTGACTTTGTCTTTTCTGTATTTCTTACTTTGCCTTTTCTGTATTTCTGACTTTGTCTTTTCTGTATTTCAGATTTTGACTTTTCTCTATTTCTGACTTTGTCTTTTCTGTATTTCTGACTTTGTCTTTTCTGCATTTCAGACTTTGACTTTTCTCCATTTCTGACTACTTCTTTTCTCTAATTCTCTGACTTTGTCTTTTCTGTATTTCTGACTTTGTCGTTTCTGTATTTCTGACTTTGAGGTTTCTCTATTTCTCTGACTTTCTCTTATCTGTATTTCTGACTTTGACTTTTCGGTATTTCTGACTTTGTCTTTTCTGTATTTCTGACTTTGACTTTTCTCTATTTTTCTGACTTTGTCTTTTCTGTATTTCTGACTTTGTCTTTTCTGTATTTATGACTTTGTCTTTTCTCTATTTCTGACTTTGTCTTTTCTGTATTTCTGACTTTGTCTTTTCTGTATTTCTGACTTTGTGTTTTCTCTATTTCACTGACTTTGACTTTTCTCTATTTCTCTGACTTTGTCCTTTGTGCATTTCTGACTTGCTGTCTTTTTCTGACTTTGTCTTTTCTGTCATTTTCTGACTTTCTGTCTTTTCTCTATTTCTGACTTTGTCTTTTCTGTTTTTCTGACTTTGTCTTTTCTCTATTTCTGACTTTGTCTTTTCTGTATTTCTGACTTTGACTTTTCTGCATTTCAGACTTTCTGTCTTTTTCTGACTTCGTCTTTTCTGTCTTTTCCTGACTTTGTCTTTTCTATCTTTTTCTGACTTTGTCTTTTCTGTCTTTTTCTGACTTTGTCTTTTCTGTATTTCTGACTTTGTCTTTTCTGTATTTCTTACTTTGCCTTTTCTGTATTTCTGACTTTGTCTTTTCTATATTTCGGACTTTGTCTTTTCAGTATTTCTGACTTTGTCTTTTCTCTATTTCTGACTTTGTCTTTTCAGTATTTCTAACTTTGTCTTTTGTTCATTTCTCTGACTTTGTCTTTTCTGTATTTCTGACTTTGACTTTTCTCTATTTCTCTGACTTTGTCTTTTCAGTATTTCTAACTTTGTCTTTTCTTTATTTCTCTGACTTTGACTTTTCTCTATTTCTGACTTTGACTTTTCTCTAATTTTGGCTTTGACTTTTCTCGATTTCTCTGACTTTGTCTTTTCTCTATTTCTGACTTTGTCTTTTCTGTATTTCTGAGTTTGTCCTTTCTGTATTTCTGACTTTGTCTTTTCTCTATTTCTGACTTTGTCTTTTCTGTATTTCTGACTTTGTCTTTTCTGCATTTCAGACTTTCTGTCTTTTTCTGCCTTCATCTTTCCTGTCTTTTCCTGACTTTGTCTTTTCTGTCTTTTTCTGACTTTGTCTTTTCTGTATTTCTGACTTTGTCTTTTCTGTATTTCTGACTTTGTCTTTTCTGTATTTCTTACTTTGCCTTTTCTGTATTTCTGACTTTGTCTTTTCTGTATTTCAGATTTTGTCTTTTCTCTATTTCTGACTTTGTCTTTTCTGTATTTCTGACTTTGTCTTTTCTTTATTTCTGACTTTGACTTTTCTCCATTTCTGACTACGTCTTTTCTCTAATTCTCTGACTTTGTCTTTTCTGTATTTCTGACTTTGTCGTTTCTGTATTTCTGACTTTGAGGTTTCTCTATTTCTCTGACTTTCTCTTTTCTGTATTTCTGACTTTGACTTTTCAGTATTTCTGACTTTGTCTTTTCTGTATTTCTGACTTTGACTTTTCTCTATTTTTCTGACTTTGTCTTTTCTGTATTTCTGACTTTGTCTTTTCTGTATTTATGACTTTGTCTTTTCTCTATTTCTGACTTTGTCTTTTCTGTATTTCTGACTTTGTCTTTTCTGTATTTCTGACTTTGTGTTTTCTCTATTTCACTGACTTTGACTTTTCTCTATTTCTCTGACTTTGTCCTTTGTGCATTTCTGACTTGCTGTCTTTTTCTGACTTTGTCTTTTCTGTCATTTTCTGACTTTCTGTCTTTTCTCTATTTCTGACTTTGTCTTTTCTGTATTTCTGAGTTTGTCCTTTCTGTATTTCTGACTTTGTCTTTTCTCTATTTCTGACTTTGTCTTTTCTGTATTTCTGACTTTGTCTTTTCTGCATTTCAGACTTTCTGTCTTTTTCTGCCTTCATCTTTCCTGTCTTTTCCTGACTTTGTCTTTTCTGTCTTTTTCTGACTTTGTCTTTTCTGTATTTCTGACTTTGTCTTTTCTGTATTTCTGACTTTGTCTTTTCTGTATTTCTTACTTTGCCTTTTCTGTATTTCTGACTTTGTCTTTTCTGTATTTCAGATTTTGTCTTTTCTCTATTTCTGACTTTGTCTTTTCTGTATTTCTGACTTTGTCTTTTCTTTATTTCTGACTTTGACTTTTCTCCATTTCTGACTACGTCTTTTCTCTAATTCTCTGACTTTGTCTTTTCTGTATTTCTGACTTTGTCGTTTCTGTATTTCTGACTTTGAGGTTTCTCTATTTCTCTGACTTTCTCTTTTCTGTATTTCTGACTTTGACTTTTCAGTATTTCTGACTTTGTCTTTTCTGTATTTCTGACTTTGACTTTTCTCTATTTTTCTGACTTTGTCTTTTCTGTATTTCTGACTTTGTCTTTTCTCTATTTATGACTTTGTCTTTTCTCTATTTCTGACTTTGTCTTTTCTCTATTTCTGACTTTGTCTTTTCTGTATTTCTGACTTTGTGTTTTCTCTATTTCACTGACTTTGACTTTTCTCTATTTCTCTGACTTTGTCCTTTGTGCATTTCTGACTTGCTGTCTTTTTCTGACTTTGTCTTTTCTGTCATTTTCTGACTTTCTGTCTTTTCTCTATTTCTGACTTTGTCTTTTCTGTTTTTCTGACTTTGTCTTTTCTCTATTTCTGACTTTGTCTTTTCTGTATTTCTGACTTTGTCTTTTCTGCATTTCAGACTTTCTGTCTTTTTCTGCCTTCATCTTTCCTGTCTTTTCCTGACTTTGTCTTTTCTGTCTTTTACTGACTTTGTCTTTTCTGTATTTCTGACTTTGTCTTTTCTGTATTTCTTACTTTGCCTTTTCTGTATTTCTGACTTTGTCTTTTCTGTATTTCAGATTTTGTCTTTTCTCTATTTCTGACTTTGTCTTTTCTGTATTTCTGACTTTGTCTTTTCTTTATTTCTGACTTTGACTTCTCTCCATTTCTGACTACGTCTTTTCTCTAATTCTCTGACTTTGTCTTTTCTGTATTTCTGACTTTGTCGTTTCTGTATTTCTGACTTTGAGGTTTCTCTATTTCTCTTACTTTCTCTTTTCTGTATTTCTGACTTTGACTTTTCGGTATTTCTGACTTTGTCTTTTCTGTATTTCTGACTTTGTCTTTTCTCTATTTTTCTGACGTTGCCTTTTCTGAATTTATGAGTTTGTCTTTTCTCTATTTCTGACTTTGTCTTTTCTTTATTTCTCTGACTTTGTCTTTTCTGTATTTCTTACTTTGCCTTTTCTGTATTTCTCTGACTTTGTCTTTTCTGTATTCCAGATTTTGTCTTTTCTCTATTTCTGACTTTGTCTTTTCTGTTTTTCTGACTTTGTCTTTTCTTTATTTCTGACTTTGATTTTTCTCCATTTCTGACTACGTCTTTTCTCTAATTCTCTGACTTTGTCTTTTCTGTATTTCTGACTTTGTCGTTTCTGTATTTCTGACTTTGAGGTTTCTCTATTTCTCTGACTTTCTCTTTTCTGTATTTCTGACTTTGACTTTTCGGTATTTCTGACTTTGTCTTTTCTGTATTTCTGACTTTGTCTTTTCTCTATTTCTGACTTTGTCTTTTCTCTATTTCTGACTTTGTCTTTTCTGTATTGCTGACTTTGTCTTTTCTGCATTTCAGACTTTCTGTCTTTTTCTGACTTCGTCTTTTCTGTCTTTTCCTGACTTTGTCTTTTCTATCTTTTTCTGACTTTGTCTTTTCTGTCTTTTTCTGACTTTGTCTTTTCTGTATTTCTGACTTTGTCTTTTCTGTATTTCTTACTTTGCCTTTTCTGTATTTCTGACTTTGTCTTTTCTGTATTTCAGATTTTGTCTTTTCTGTATTTCTGACTTTGTCTTTTCTGTATTTCTGACTTTGTCTTTTCTGCATTTCAGACTTTCTGTCTTTTTCTGCCTTCATCTTTCCTGTCTTTTCCTGACTTTGTCTTTTCTGTCTTTTTCTGACTTTGTCTTTTCTGTATTTCTGACTTTGTCTTTTCTGTATTTCTTACTTTGCCTTTTCTGTATTTCTGACTTTGTCTTTTCTGTATTTCAGATTTTGTCTTTTCTCTATTTCTGACTTTGTCTTTTCTGTATTTCTGACTTTGTCTTTTCTGTATTTCTGACTTTGTCGTTTCTGTATTTCTGACTTTGAGGTTTCTCTATTTCTCTGACTTTCTCTTTTCTGCATTTCTGACTTTGACTTTTCGGTATTTCTGACTTTGTCTTTTCTGTATTTCTGACTTTGACTTTTCTCTATTTTTCTGACTTTGTCTTTTCTGTATTTCTGACTTTGTCTTTTCTGCATTTCAGACTTTGTCTTTTCTCTATTTCTGACTTTGTCTTTTCTGTATTTCTGACTTTGTCTTTTCTGTATTTCTGACTTTGTGTTTTCTCTATTTCACTGACTTTGACTTTTCTCTATTTCTCTGACTTTGTACTTTGTGCATTTCTGACTTGCTGTCTTTTTCTGACTTTGTCTTTTCTGTCATTTTCTGACTTTCTGTCTTTTCTCTATTTCTGACTTTGTCTTTTCTGTTTTTCTGACTTTGTCTTTTCTCTATTTCTGACTTTGACTTTTCTCTATTTCTCTGACTTTGTCTTTTCTGTATTTCTTACTTTGTCTTTTCTGTATTTCTGACTTTGACTTTTCTCTATTTCTCTGACTTTGTCTTTTCTGTATTTCTTACTTTGTCTTTTCTGTATTTCTGCCTTTGTCTTTTCTCTATTTCTGACTTTGTCTTTTCAGTATTTCTAACTTTGTCTTTTCTTTATTTCTCTGACTTTGACTTTTCTCTATTTCTCTGACTTTGTCTTTTCTGTATTTCGTACTTTGTCTTTTCTCCATTTCTCTGACTTTGTCTTTTCTGTTTTTCTGACTTTGTCTTTTCTCTATTTCTGACTTTGTCTTTTCTGCATTTCAGACTTTCTGTCTTTTTCTGTATTTCTGACTTTGACTTTTCGGTATTTCTTACTTTGTCTTTTCTGTATTTCTGACTTTGACTTTTCTCTATTTTTCTGACTTTGTCTTTTCGTATTTCTGACTTTGTCTTTTCTGTATTTCTGACTTTGACTTTTCTCTATTTCTCTGACTTTGTCTTTTCTGTATTTCTTACTTTGTCTTTTCTGTATTTCTGCCTTTGTCTTTTCTCTATTTCTGACTTTGTCTTTTCAGTATTTCTAACTTTGTCTTTTCTTTATTTCTCTGACTTTGACTTTTCTCTATTTCTCTGACTTTGTCCTTTCTGTATTTCAGACTTTCTGTCTTTTTCTGCCTTCGTCTTTTCTGTCATTTATTGACTTTCTGTCTTTTCTCTATTTCTGACTTTGTCTTTTCTGTTTTTCTGACTTTGTCTTTTCTCTATTTCTGACTTTGACTTTTATCTATTTCTGACTTTCTGTTTTCTGTATTTCTGACTTTGTCTTTTCTGTATTTCGGACTTTGTCTTTTCTGTATTTCTGACTTTGTCTTTTCTCTTTTTCTGACTTTGTCTTTTCAGTATTTACAACTTTGTCTTTTCTTTATTTCTCTGACTTTGTCTTTTCTGTATTTCTGACTTTGACTTTTCTCTATTTTTGACTTTGTCTTTTCTGCATTTCAGACTTTCTGTCTTTTTCTGCCTTCGTCTTTTCTGTATTTCTGACTTTGTCTTTTCTCCTTTTCTCTGACTTTGTCTTTTCTGTTTTTCTGACTTTGTCTTCTCTCTATTTCTGACTTTGTCTTTTCTGCATTTCAGACTTTCTGTCTTTTTCTGCCTTCGTCTTTTCTGTCATTTATTGACTTTCTGTCTTTTCTCTATTTCTGACTTTGACTTTTCGGTATTTCTGACTTTGTCTTTTCTGTATTTTTCTGACTTTGTCTTTTCTGTATTTCTGACTTTGTCTTTTCTGTATTTATGACTTTGTCTTTTCTCTATTTCACTGACTTTGACTTTTCTCTATTTCTCTGACTTTGTCCTTTGTGCATTTCTGACTTGCTGTCTTTTTCTGACTGTCTTTTCTGTCATTTATTGACTTTCTGTCTTTTCTCTATTTCTGACTTTGTCTTTTCTGTTTTTCTGACTTTGTCTTTTCTCTATTTCTGACTTTGACTTTTATCTATTTCTGACTTTCTGTTTTCTGTATTTCTGACTTTGTCTTTTCTGTATTTCGGACTTTGTCTTTTCTGTATTTCTGACTTTGTCTTTTCTCTTTTTCTGACTTTGTCTTTTCAGTATTTCTAACTTTGTCTTTTCTTTATTTCTCTGACTTTGTCTTTTCTGTATTTCTGCCTTTGTCTTTTCTCTATTTCTGACTTTGTCTTTTCAGTATTTCTAACTTTGTCTTTTCTTTATTTCTCTGACTTTGACTTTACTCTATTTCTGACTTTGACTTTTCTCTATTTCTCTGACTTTGTCTTTTCTGTATTTCATACTTTGTCTTTTCTCTATTACTGACTTTGTCTTTTCTGTATTTCTGACTTTGTCTTTTCTGTATTTCTGACCTTGTCTTTTCTCCATTTCTGACTTTGTCTTTCCTGTATTTCTGACTTTGTCTTTTCTGCATTTCAGACTTTCTGTCTTTTTCCGCCTTCGTCTTTTCTGTCTTTTCCTGACTTTGTCTTTTCTGTATTTCTGACTTTGTCTTTTCTGTATTTCTTACTTTGCCTTTTCTGTATTTCTGACTTTGAATTTGCTGTATTTCAGATTTTGTCTTTTCTCTATTTCTGTCTTTGTCTTTTCTGTATTTCTGACTTTGTCTTTTCTTTATTTCTGACTTTGACTTTTCTCCATTTCTGACTACGTCTTTTCTCTAATTCTCTGACTTTGTCTTTTCTGTATTTCTGACTTTGTCGTTTCTGTATTTCTGACTTTGAGGTTTCTCTATTTCTCTGACTTTCTCTTTTCTGTATTTCTGACTTTGACTTTTCGGTATTTCTGACTTTGTCTTTTCTGTATTTCTGACTTTGACTTTTCTCTATTTTTCTGACTTTGTCTTTTCTGTATTTCTGACTTTGTCTTTTCTGTATTTATGACTTTGTCTTTTCTCTATTTCTGACTTTGTCTTTTCAGTATTTCTAACTTTATCTTTTCTTTATTTCTCTGACTTTGTCTTTTCTGTATTTCTGACTTTGACTTTTCTCTATTTCTCTGACTTTGTTTTTTCTGTATTTCTTACTTTGTCTTTTCTGTATTTCTGCCTTTGTCTTTTCTCTATTTCTCTGACTTTGTCCTTTGTGCATTTCTGACTTGCTGTCTTTTTCTGACTTTGTCTTTTCTGTCATTTATTGACTTTCTGTCTTTTCTCTATTTCTGACTTTGTCTTTTCTGTTTTTCTGACTTTGTCTTTTCTCTATTTCTGACTTTGACTTTTATCTATTTCTGACTTTCTGTTTTCTGTATTTCTGACTTTGTCTTTTCTGTATTTCAGACTTTGTCTTTTCTGTATTTCTGACTTTGTCTTTTCTCTTTTTCTGACTTTGTCTTTTCAGTATTTCTAACTTTGTCTTTTCTTTATTTCTCTGACTTTGTCTTTTCTGTATTTCTGACTTTGACTTTTCTCTATTTCTCTGACTTTGTTTTTTCTGTATTTCTTACTTTGTCTTTTCTGTATTTCTGCCTTTGTCTTTTCTCTATTTCTGACTTTGTCTTTTCAGTATTTCTAACTTTGTCTTTTCTTCATTTCTCTGACTTTGACTTTACTCTATTTCTGACTTTGACTTTTCTCTATTTCTCTGACTTTGTCTTTTCTGTATTTCATACTTTGTCTTTTCTCTATTACTGACTTTGTCTTTTCTATATTTCTGACTTTGTCTTTTCTGTATTTCTGACCTTGTCTTTTCTCCATTTCTGACTTTGTCTTTTCTGTATTTCTGACTTTGTCTTTTCTGCATTTCAGACTTTCTGTCTTTTTCTGCCTTCGTCTTTTCTGTCTTTTTCTGACTTTGTCTTTTCTGTCTTTTTCTGACTTTGCCTTTTCTGTATTTCTGACTTTGAATTTGCTGTATTTCAGATTTTGTCTTTTCTCTATTTCTGTCTTTGTCTTTTCTGTATTTCTGACTTTGTCTTTTCTTTATTTCTGACTTTGACTTTTCTCCATTTCTGACTACGTCTTTTCTCTAATTCTCTGACTTTGTCTTTTCTGTATTTCTGACTTTGTCGTTTCTGTATTTCTGACTTTGAGGTTTCTCTATTTCTCTGACTTTCTCTTTTCTGTATTTCTGACTTTGACTTTTCGGTATTTCTGACTTTGTCTTTTCTGTATTTCTGACTTTGACTTTTCTCTATTTTTCTGACTTTGTCTTTTCTGTATTTCTGACTTTGTCTTTTCTGTATTTATGACTTTGTCTTTTCTCTATTTCTGACTTTGTCTTTTCTGTATTTCTGACTTTGTCTTTTCTGTATTTCTGACTTTGTCTTTTCTCTATTTCACTGACTTTGACTTTTCTCTATTTCTCTGCCTTTGTCCTTTGTGTATATCTGACTTGCTGTCTTTTTCTGACTTTGTCATTTCTGTCATTTTCTGACTTTCTGTCTTTTCTCTATTTCTGACTTTGTCTGTTCTGTTTTTCTGATTTGTCTTTTCTCTATTTCTGACTTTGTCTTTTATCTATTTCTGACTTTCTGTTTTCTGTATTTCAGTCTTTGTCTTTTCTGTATTTCGGACTTTGTCTTTTCTGTATTTCTAACTTTGTCTTTTCTTTATTTCTCTGACTTTGTCTTTTCTGTATTTCTGAGTTTGACTTTTCTCTATTTCTCTGACTTTGTCTTTTCTGTATTTCATACTTTGTCTTTTCTCTATTTCTGACTTTGTCTTTTCTGTATTTCTGACTTTGTCTTTTCTCTATTTCTGACTTTGTCTTTTCTGTATTTCTGACTTTGTCTTTTCTGCATTTCAGACTTTCTGTCTTTTTCTGACTTCGTCTTTTCCGTCTTTTCCTGAATTTGACTTTTCTGTCTTTTTCTGACTTTGTCTTTTCTGTCTTTTTCTGACTTTGCCTTTTCTGTATTTCTGACTTTGTCTTTTCTGTATTTCAGATTTGTCTTTTCTCTAATTCTGATTATGTCTTTTCTGTATTTCTGACTTTGTCTTTTCTTTATTTCTGACTTTGACTTTTCTCCATTTCTGACTACGTCTTTTCTCTAATTCTCTGACTTTGTCTTTTCTGTATTTCTGACTTTGTCGTTTCTGTATTTCTGACTTTGAGGTTTCTCTATTTCTCTGACTTTCTCTTTTCTGTATTTCTGACTTTGACTATTCGGTATTTCTGACTTTGTCTTTTCTCTATTTCTGACTTTGACTTTTCTCTATTTTTCTGACGTTGCCTTTTCTGAATTTATGAGTTTGTCTTTTCTCTATTTCTGACTTTGTCTTTACTGTATTTCTGACTTTGTCTTTTCTGTATTTCTGACTTTGTCTTTTCTCTATTTCACTGACTTTGACTTTTCTCTATTTCTCTGACTTTGTCCTTTGTGTATTTCTGACTTGCTGTCTTTTTCTGACTTTGTCTTTTCTGTTTTTCTGACTTTGTCTTTTCTCTATTTCTGAATTTGTCTTTTCTGTTTTTCTGACTTTGTCTTTTCTCTATTTCTGACTTTGTCTTTTATCTATTTCTGACTTTCTGTTTTCTGTATTTCAGTCTTTGTCTTTTCTGTATTTCGGACTTTGTCTTTTCTGTATTTCTAACTTTGTCTTTTCTTTATTTCTCTGACTTTGTCTTTTCTGTATTTCTGAGTTTGACTTTTCTCTATTTCTCTGACTTTGTCTTTTCTGTATTTCATACTTTGTCTTTTCTCTATTTCTGACTTTGTCTTTTCTGTATTTCTGACTTTGTCTTTTCTCTATTTCTGACTTTGTCTTTTCTGTATTTCTGACTTTGTCTTTTCTGCATTTCAGACTTTCTGTCTTTTTCTGACTTCGTCTTTTCTGTCTTTTCCTGACTTTGACTTTTCTGTCTTTTTCTGACTTTGTCTTTTCTGTCTTTTTCTGACTTTGTCTTTTCTGTATTTCTGACTTTGTCTTTTCTGTATTTCTTACTTTGCCTTTTCTGTATTTCTGACTTTGTCTTTTCTGTATTTCAGATTTTGTCTTTTCTCTATTTCTGACTTTGTCTTTTCTGTACTTCTGACTTTGTCTTTTCTTTATTTCTGACTTTGACTTTTCTCCATTTCTGACTACGTCTTTTCTCTAATTCTCTGACTTTGTATTTTCTGTATTTCTGACGTTGTCTTTTCTCTATTTCACTGACTTTGACTTTTCTCTATTTCTCTGACTTTGTCCTTTGTGTATTTCTGACTTGCTGTCTTTTTCTGACTTTGTTTTTTCTGTTTTTCTGACTTTGTCTTTTCTCTATTTCTGACTTTGTCTTTTCTGTTTTTCTGACTTTGTCTTATCTCTATTTCTGACTTTGTCTTTTATCTATTTCTGACTTTGACTTTTCGGTATTTCTGACTTTGTCTTTTCTGTATTTATGACTTTGTCTTTTCTCTATTTCTGACTTTGTCTTTTCTGTATTTCTGACTTTGTCTTTTCTGTATTTCTGACTTTGTCTTTTCTCTATTTCACTGACTTTGACTTTTCTCTATTTCTCTGACTTTGTCTTTTCTGTATTTCATACTTTGTCTTTTCTCTATTTCTGACTTTGTCTTTTCTGTATTTCTGACTTTGTCTTTTCTCTATTTCTGACTTTGTCTTTTCTGTATTTCTGACTTTGTCTTTTCTGCATTTCAGACTTTCTGTCTTTTTCTGACTTCGTCTTTTCTGTCTTTTCCTGACTTTGACTTTTCTGTCTTTTTCTGACTTTGTCTTTTCTGTCTTTTTCTGACTTTGTCTTTTCTGTATTTCTGACTTTGTCTTTTCTGTATTTCTTACTTTGCCTTTTCTGTATTTCTGACTTTGTCTTTTCTGTATTTCAGATTTTGTCTTTTCTCTATTTCTGACTTTGTCTTTTCTGTACTTCTGACTTTGTCTTTTCTTTATTTCTGACTTTGACTTTTCTCCATTTCTGACTACGTCTTTTCTCTAATTCTCTGACTTTGTATTTTCTGTATTTCTGACGTTGTCTTTTCTCTATTTCACTGACTTTGACTTTTCTCTATTTCTCTGACTTTGTCCTTTGTGTATTTCTGACTTGCTGTCTTTTTCTGACTTTGTTTTTTCTGTTTTTCTGACTTTGTCTTTTCTCTATTTCTGACTTTGTCTTTTCTGTTTTTCTGACTTTGTCTTATCTCTATTTCTGACTTTGTCTTTTATCTATTTCTGACTTTGACTTTTCGGTATTTCTGACTTTGTCTTTTCTGTATTTATGACTTTGTCTTTTCTCTATTTCTGACTTTGTCTTTTCTGTATTTCTGACTTTGTCTTTTCTGTATTTCTGACTTTGTCTTTTCTCTATTTCACTGACTTTGACTTTTCTCTATTTCTCTGCCTTTGTCCTTTGTGTATATCTGACTTTCTGTCTTTTTCTGACTTTGTCTTTTCTGTCATTTTCTGACTTTCTGTCTTTTCTCTATTTCTGACTTTGTCTTTTCTGTTTTTCTGACTTTGTCTTTTCTCTATTTCTGACTTTGTCTTTTATCTATTTCTGACTTTCTGTTTTCTGTATTTCAGTCTTTGTCTTTTCTGTATTTCGGACTTTGTCTTTTCTGTATTTCTAACTTTGTCTTTTCTTTATTTCTCTGACTTTGTCTTTTCTGTATTTCTGAGTTTGACTTTTCTCTATTTCTCTGACTTTGTCTTTTCTGTATTTCATACTTTGTCTTTTCTCTATTTCTGACTTTGTCTTTTCTGTATTTCTGACTTTGTCTTTTCTCTATTTCTGACTTTGTCTTTTCTGTATTTCTGACTTTGTCTTTTCTGCATTTCAGACTTTCTGTCTTTTTCTGACTTCGTCTTTTCTGTCTTTTCCTGACTTTGACTTTTCTGTCTTTTTCTGACTTTGTCTTTTCTGTATTTCTGACTTTGTCTTTTCTGTATTTCTTACTTTGCCTTTTCTGTATTTCTGACTTTGTCTTTTCTGTATTTCAGATTTTGTCTTTTCTCTATTTCTGACTTTGTCTTTTCTGTATTTCTGACTTTGCCTTTTCTTTATTTCTGACTTTGACTTTTCTCCATTTCTGACTACGTCTTTTCTCTAATTCTCTGACTTTGTCTTTTCTGTATTTCTGACTTTGTCGTTTCTGTATTTCTGACTTTGAGGTTTCTATATTTCTCTGACTTTCTCTTTAGTGTATTTCTGACTTTGACTTTTCGGTATTTCTGACTTTGTATTTTCTGTATTTCTGACTTTGACTTTTCTCTATTTTTCTGACGTTGCCTTTTCTGAATTTATGAGTTTGTCTTTTCTCTATTTCTGACTTTGTCTTTACTGTATTTCTGACTTTGTCTTTTCTGTATTTCTGACTTTGTCTTTTCTCTATTTCACTGACTTTGACTTTTCTCTGTTTCTCTGACTTTGTCCTTTGTGTATTTCTGACTTGCTGTCTTTTTCTGACTTTGCCTTTTCTGTTTTTCTGACTTTGTCTTTTCTCTATTTCTGACTTTGTCTTTTCTGTTTTTCTGACTTTGTCTTTTCTCTATTTCTGACTTTGTCTTTTATCTATTTCTGACTTTCTGTTTTCTGTATTTCTGACTTTGTCTTTTCTGTATTTCGTAGTTTGTCTTTTCTGTATTTCTAACTTTGTCTTTTCTTTATTTCTCTGACTATGTCTTTTCTGTATTTCTGACTTTGACTTTTCTCTATTTCTCTGACTTTGTCTTTTCTGTATTTCTTACTTTGTCTTTTCTGTATTTCTGACTTTGTCTTTTCTCTATTTCTCTGACTTTGTCCTTTGTGTATTTCTGACTTGCTGTCTTTTTCTGACTTTGTCTTTTCTGTTTTTCTGACTTTGTCTTTTCTCTATTTCTGACTTTGTCTTTTATCTATTTCTGACTTTCTGTTTTCTGTATTTCTGACTTTGTCTTTTCTGTATTTCGTAGTTTGTCTTTTCTGTATTTCTAACTTTGTCTTTTCTTTATTTCTCTGACTATGTCTTTTCTGTATTTCTGACTTTGACTTTTCTCTATTTCTCTGACTTTGTCTTTTCTGTATTTCTTACTTTGTCTTTTCTGTATTTCTGACTTTGTCTTTTCTCTATTTCTCTGACTTTGTCCTTTGTGTATTTCTGACTTGCTGTCTTTTTCTGACTTTGTCTTTTCTGTTTTTCTGACTTTGTCTTTTCTCTATTTCTGACTTTGACTTTTATCTATTTCTGACTTTCTGTTTTCTGTATTTCTGACTTTGTCTTTTCAGTATTTCTGACTTTGTCTTTTCTCTATTTCTGACTTTGTCTTTTCAGTATTTCTAACTGTGTCTTTTCTTCATTTCTCTGACTTTGTCTTTTCTGTATTTCTGACTTTGACTTTTCTCTATTTCTCTGACTTTGTCTTTTCAGTATTTCTAACTTTGTCTTTTCTTTATTTCTCTGACTTTGACTTTTCTCTATTTTTGACTTTGACTTTTCTCGATTTCTCTGACTTTGTCTTTTCTGTATTTCATACTTTGTCTTTTCTCTATTTCTGACTTTGTCTTTTCTGTATTTCTGAGTTTGTCCTTTCTGTATTTCTGACCTTGTCTTTTCTCTATCTCTGACTTTGTCTTTTCTGTCTTTTTCTGACTTTGTCTTTTCTGTATTTCTGACTTTGTCTTTTCTGTATTTCTTACTTTGCCTTTTCTGTATTTCTGACTTTGTCTTTTCTGTATTTCAGATTTTGTCTTTTCTCTATTTCTGACTTTGTCTTTTCTGTATTTCTGACTTTGTCTTTTCTTTATTTCTGACTTTGACTTTTCTCCATTTCTGACTACGTCTTTTCTCTAATTCTCTGACTTTGTCTTTTCTGTATTTCTGACTTTGTCGTTTCTGTATTTCTGACTTTGAGGTTTCTCTATTTCTCTGAATTTCTCTTTTCTGTATTTCTGACTTTGAGTTTTCGGTATTTCTGACTTTGTCTTTTCTGTATTTCTGACTTTGACTTTTCTCTATTTTTCTGACTTTGTCTTTTCTGTATTTCTGACTTTGTCTTTTCTGTATTTCTGACTTTGTCTTTTCTGTATTTCTGACTTTGTCTTTTCTCTATTTCACTGACTTTGACTTTTCTCTATTTCTCTGACTTTGTCCTTTGTGCATTTCTGACTTGCTGTCTTTTTCTGACTTTGTCTTTTCTGTCATTTTCTGACTTTCTGTCTTTTCTCTATTTCTGACTTTGTCTTTTCTGTTTTTCTGACTTTGTCTTTTCTCTATTTCTGACTTTGTCTTTTATCTATTTCTGACTTTCTGTTTTCTGTATTTCAGTCTTTGTCTTTTCTCTATTTCTGACTTTGTCTTTTCTGTATTTCTGACTTTGCCTTTTCTTTATTTCTGACTTTGACTTTTCTCCATTTCTGACTACGTCTTTTCTCTAATTCTCTGACTTTGTCTTTTCTGTATTTCTGACTTTGTCGTTTCTGTATTTCTGACTTTGAGGTTTCTCTATTTCTCTGACTTTCTCTTTAGTGTATTTCTGACTTTGACTTTTCGGTATTTCTGACTTTGTCTTTTCTGTATTTCTGACTTTGACTTTTCTCTATTTTTCTGACGTTGCCTTTTCTGAATTTATGAGTTTGTCTTTTCTCTATTTCTGACTTTGTCTTTACTGTATTTCTGACTTTGTCTTTTCTGTATTTCTGACTTTGTCTTTTCTCTATTTCACTGACTTTGACTTTTCTCTGTTTCTCTGACTTTGTCCTTTGTGTATTTCTGAGTTTGACTTTTCTCTATTTCTCTGACTTTGACTTTTCTCTATTTCTGACTTTGACTTTTCTCTATTTTTGACTTTGACTTTTCTCTATTTCTGACTTTGTCTTTTCTGTATTTCTGAGTTTGTCTTTTCTGTATTTCTGACCTTGTCTTTTCTCTATTTCTGACTTTGTCTTTTCTGTATTTCTGACTTTGTCTTTTCTGCATTTCAGACTTTCTGTCTTTTTCTGCCTTCATCTTTCCTGTCTTTTCCTGACTTTGTCTTTTCTGTCTTTTTCTGACTTTGTCTTTTCTCTATTTCTGACTTTGTCTTTTCTCTATTTCTGACTTTGTCTTTTCTTTATTTCTGACTTTGACTTTTCTCCATTTCTGACTACGTCTTTTCTCTAATTCTCTGACTTTGTCTTTTCTGCATTTCTGCCTTTGTCGTTTCTGTATTTCTGACTTTGAGGTTTCTCTATTTCTCTGACTTTCTCTTTTCTGTATTTCTGACTTTGTCTTTTCTGTATTTATGACTTTGTCTTTTCTCTATTTCTGACTTTGTCTTTTCTGTATTTCTGACTTTGTCTTTTCTGTATTTCTGACTTTGTCTTTTCTCTATTTCACTGACTTTGACTTTTCTCTATTTCTCTGACTTTGTCCTTTGTGCATTTCTGACTTGCTGTCTTTTTCTGACTTAGTCTTTTCTGCCATTTTCTTACTTTCTGTCTTTTCTCTATTTCTGACTTTGTCTTTTCTGTTTTTCTGACTTTGTCTTTTCTTTAATTCTGACTTTGACATTTCTCCATTTCTGACTTTCTGTTTTCTGTATTTCATACTTTGTCTTTTCTCTATTTCTGACTTTTTCTTTTCTGTATTTCTGAGTTTGTCCTTTCTGTATTTCTGACCTTGTCTTTTCTCTATTTCTGACTTTGTCTTTTCTGTCTTTTTCTGACTTTGTCTTTTCTGTATTTCTGACTTTGTCTTTTCTGTATTTCTTACTTTGCCTTTTCTGTATTTCTGACTTTGTCTTTTCTGTATTTCAGATTTTGTCTTTTCTCTATTTCTGACTTTGTCTTTTCTGTATTTCTGACTTTGTCTTTTCTTTATTTCTGACTTTGACTTTTCTCCATTTCTGACTACGTCTTTTCTCTAATTCTCTGACTTTGTCTTTTCTGTATTTCTGACTTTGTCGTTTCTGTATTTCTGACTTTGAGGTTTCTCTATTTCTCTGAATTTCTCTTTTCTGTATTTCTGACTTTGACTTTTCGGTATTTCTGACTTTGTCTTTTCTGTATTTCTGACTTTGACTTTTCTCTATTTTTCTGACTTTGTCTTTTCTGTATTTCTGACTTTGTCTTTTCTGTATTTCTGACTTTGTCTTTTCTGTATTTCTGACTTTGTCTTTTCTCTATTTCACTGACTTTGACTTTTCTCTATTTCTCTGACTTTGTCCTTTGTGCATTTCTGACTTGCTGTCTTTTTCAGACATTGTCTTTTCTGTCATTTTATGACTTTCTGTCTTTTCTCTATTTCTGACTTTGTCTTTTCTGTTTTTCTGACTTTGTCTTTTCTCTATTTCTGACTTTGTCTTTTATCTATTTCTGACTTTCTGTTTTCTGTATTTCAGCCTTTGTCTTTTCTGTATTTCGGACTTTGTCTTTTCTGTATTTCTAACTTTGTCTTTTCTTTATTTCTCTGAATTTGTCTTTTCTGTATTTCTGAGTTTGACTTTTCTCTATTTCTCTGACTTTGACTTTTCTCTATTTCTGACTTTGACTTTTCTCTATTTTTGACTTTGACTTTTCTCTATTTCTGACTTTGTCTTTTCTGTATTTCTGAGTTTGTCTTTTCTGTATTTCTGACTTTGTCTTTTCTTTATTTCTGACTTTGACTTTTCTCCATTTCTGACTACGTCTTTTCTCTAATTCTCTGACTTTGTCTTTTCTGTATTTCTGACTTTGTCGTTTCTGTATTTCTGCATTTGAGGTTTCTCTATTTCTCTGAATTTCTCTTTTCTGTATTTCTGACTTTGACTTTTCGGTATTTCTGACTTTGTCTTTTCTGTATTTCTGACTTTGACTTTTCTCTATTTTTCTGACTTTGTCTTTTCTGTATTTCTGACTTTGTCTTTTCTGTATTTCTGACTTTGTCTTTTCTGTATTTCTGACTTTGTCTTTTCTCTATTTCACTGACTTTGACTTTTCTCTATTTCTCTGACTTTGTCCTTTGTGCATTTCTGACTTGCTGTCTTTTTCAGACATTGTCTTTTCTGTCATTTTATGACTTTCTGTCTTTTCTCTATTTCTGACTTTGTCTTTTCTGTATTTCTGACTTTGACTTTTCTCTATTTTTCTGACTTTGTCTTTTCTGTATTTCTGACTTTGTCTTTTCTGTATTTCTGACTTTGTCTTTTCTGTATTTCTGACTTTGTCTTTTCTCTATTTCACTGACTTTGACTTTTCTCTATTTCTCTGACTTTGTCCTTTGTGCATTTCTGACTTGCTGTCTTTTTCAGACATTGTCTTTTCTGTCATTTTATGACTTTCTGTCTTTTCTCTATTTCTGACTTTGTCTTTTCTGTTTTTCTGACTTTGTCTTTTCTGTATTTCTGACTTTGCCTTTTCTTTATTTCTGACTTTGACTTTTCTCCATTTCTGACTACGTCTTTTCTCTAATTCTCTGACTTTGTCTTTTCTGTATTTCTGACTTTGTCGTTTCTGTATTTCTGACTTTGAGGTTTCTCTATTTCTCTGACTTTCTCTTTAGTGTATTTCTGACTTTGACTTTTCGGTATTTCTGACTTTGTCTTTTCTGTATTTCTGACTTTGACTTTTCTCTATTTTTCTGACGTTGCCTTTTCTGAATTTATGAGTTTGTCTTTTCTCTATTTCTGACTTTGTCTTTACTGTATTTCTGACTTTGTCTTTTCTGTATTTCTGACTTTGTCTTTTCTCTATTTCACTGACTTTGACTTTTCTCTGTTTCTCTGACTTTGTCCTTTGTGTATTTCTGAGTTTGACTTTTCTCTATTTCTCTGACTTTGACTTTTCTCTATTTCTGACTTTGACTTTTCTCTATTTTTGACTTTGACTTTTCTCTATTTCTGACTTTGTCTTTTCTGTATTTCTGAGTTTGTCTTTTCTGTATTTCTGACCTTGTCTTTTCTCTATTTCTGACTTTGTCTTTTCTGTATTTCTGACTTTGTCTTTTCTGCATTTCAGACTTTCTGTCTTTTTCTGCCTTCATCTTTCCTGTCTTTTCCTGACTTTGTCTTTTCTGTCTTTTTCTGACTTTGTCTTTTCTCTATTTCTGACTTTGTCTTTTCTCTATTTCTGACTTTGTCTTTTCTTTATTTCTGACTTTGACTTTTCTCCATTTCTGACTACGTCTTTTCTCTAATTCTCTGACTTTGTCTTTTCTGCATTTCTGCCTTTGTCGTTTCTGTATTTCTGACTTTGAGGTTTCTCTATTTCTCTGACTTTCTCTTTTCTGTATTTCTGACTTTGTCTTTTCTGTATTTATGACTTTGTCTTTTCTCTATTTCTGACTTTGTCTTTTCTGTATTTCTGACTTTGTCTTTTCTGTATTTCTGACTTTGTCTTTTCTCTATTTCACTGACTTTGACTTTTCTCTATTTCTCTGACTTTGTCCTTTGTGCATTTCTGACTTGCTGTCTTTTTCTGACTTAGTCTTTTCTGCCATTTTCTTACTTTCTGTCTTTTCTCTATTTCTGACTTTGTCTTTTCTGTTTTTCTGACTTTGTCTTTTCTTTAATTCTGACTTTGACATTTCTCCATTTCTGACTTTCTGTTTTCTGTATTTCATACTTTGTCTTTTCTCTATTTCTGACTTTTTCTTTTCTGTATTTCTGAGTTTGTCCTTTCTGTATTTCTGACCTTGTCTTTTCTCTATTTCTGACTTTGTCTTTTCTGTCTTTTTCTGACTTTGTCTTTTCTGTATTTCTGACTTTGTCTTTTCTGTATTTCTTACTTTGCCTTTTCTGTATTTCTGACTTTGTCTTTTCTGTATTTCAGATTTTGTCTTTTCTCTATTTCTGACTTTGTCTTTTCTGTATTTCTGACTTTGTCTTTTCTTTATTTCTGACTTTGACTTTTCTCCATTTCTGACTACGTCTTTTCTCTAATTCTCTGACTTTGTCTTTTCTGTATTTCTGACTTTGTCGTTTCTGTATTTCTGACTTTGAGGTTTCTCTATTTCTCTGAATTTCTCTTTTCTGTATTTCTGACTTTGACTTTTCGGTATTTCTGACTTTGTCTTTTCTGTATTTCTGACTTTGACTTTTCTCTATTTTTCTGACTTTGTCTTTTCTGTATTTCTGACTTTGTCTTTTCTGTATTTCTGACTTTGTCTTTTCTGTATTTCTGACTTTGTCTTTTCTCTATTTCACTGACTTTGACTTTTCTCTATTTCTCTGACTTTGTCCTTTGTGCATTTCTGACTTGCTGTCTTTTTCAGACATTGTCTTTTCTGTCATTTTATGACTTTCTGTCTTTTCTCTATTTCTGACTTTGTCTTTTCTGTTTTTCTGACTTTGTCTTTTCTCTATTTCTGACTTTGTCTTTTATCTATTTCTGACTTTCTGTTTTCTGTATTTCAGCCTTTGTCTTTTCTGTATTTCGGACTTTGTCTTTTCTGTATTTCTAACTTTGTCTTTACTTTATTTCTCTGACTTTGTCTTTTCTGTATTTCTGAGTTTGACTTTTCTCTATTTCTCTGACTTTGACTTTTCTCTATTTCTGACTTTGACTTTTCTCTATTTTTGACTTTGACTTTTCTCTATTTCTGACTTTGTCTTTTCTGTATTTCTGAGTTTGTCTTTTCTGTATTTCTGACTTTGTCTTTTCTTTATTTCTGACTTTGACTTTTCTCCATTTCTGACTACGTCTTTTCTCTAATTCTCTGACTTTGTCTTTTCTGTATTTCTGACTTTGTCGTTTCTGTATTTCTGACTTTGAGGTTTCTCTATTTCTCTGAATTTCTCTTTTCTGTATTTCTGACTTTGACTTTTCGGTATTTCTGACTTTGTCTTTTCTGTATTTCTGACTTTGACTTTTCTCTATTTTTCTGACTTTGTCTTTTCTGTATTTCTGACTTTGTCTTTTCTGTATTTCTGACTTTGTCTTTTCTGTATTTCTGACTTTGTCTTTTCTCTATTTCACTGACTTTGACTTTTCTCTATTTCTCTGACTTTGTCCTTTGTGCATTTCTGACTTGCTGTCTTTTTCAGACATTGTCTTTTCTGTCATTTTATGACTTTCTGTCTTTTCTCTATTTCTGACTTTGTCTTTTCTGTTTTTCTGACTTTGTCTTTTCTCTATTTCTGACTTTGTCTTTTATCTATTTCTGACTTTCTGTTTTCTGTATTTCAGCCTTTGTCTTTTCTGTATTTCGGACTTTGTCTTTTCTGTATTTCTAACTTTGTCTTTTCTTTATTTCTCTGACTTTGTCTTTTCTGTATTTCTGAGTTTGACTTTTCTCTATTTCTCTGACTTTGACTTTTCTCTATTTCTGACTTTGACTTTTCTCTATTTTTGACTTTGACTTTTCTCTATTTCTGACTTTGTCTTTTCTGTATTTCTGAGTTTGTCTTTTCTGTATTTCTGACCTTGTCTTTTCTCTATTTCTGACTTTGTCTTTTCTGTATTTCTGACTTTGTCTTTTCTGCATTTCAGACTTTCTGTCTTTTTCTGCCTTCATCTTTCCTGTCTTTTCCTGACTTTGTCTTTTCTGTCTTTTTCTGACTTTGTCTTTTCTCTATTTCTGACTTTGTCTTTTCTCTATTTCTGACTTTGTCTTTTCTTTATTTCTGACTTTGACTTTTCTCCATTTCTGACTACGTCTTTTCTCTATTTCTCTGACTTTCTCTTTTCTGTATTTCTGACTTTGTCTTTTCTGTATTTATGACTTTGTCTTTTCTCTATTTCTGACTTTGTCTTTTCTGTATTTCTGACTTTGTCTTTTCTGTATTTCTGACTTTGTCTTTTCTCTATTTCACTGACTTTGACTTTTCTCTATTTCTCTGACTTTGTCCTTTGTGCATTTCTGACTTGCTGTCTTTTTCTGACTTTGTCTTTTCTGCCATTTTCTTACTTTCTGTCTTTTCTCTATTTCTGACTTTGTCTTTTCTGTTTTTCTGACTTTGTCTTTTCTTTAATTCTGACTTTGACATTTCTCCATTTCTGACTACGTCTTTTCTCTAATTCTCTGACTTTGTCTTTTCTGTATTTCTGACTTTGTCGTTTCTGTATTTCTGACTTTGAGGTTTCTCTATTTCTCTGACTTTCTCTCTTCTGTATTTCTGACTTTGACTTTTCGGTATTTCTGACTTTGTCTTTTCTGTATTTCTGACTTTGACTTTTCTCTATTTTTCTGACTTTGACTTTTCTCTATTTTTCTGACTGTCTTTTCTGTATTTCTGACTTTGTCTTTTCTGTATTTCTGACTTTGTCTTTTCTCTATTTCTGACTTTGACTTTTCGGTATTTCTGACTTTGTCTTTTCTGTATTTCTGACTTTGACTTTTCTCTATTTTTCTGACTTTGTCTTTTCTGTATTTCTGACTTTGTCTTTTCTGTATTTATGACTTTGTCTTTTCTCTATTTCTGACTTTGTCTTTTCTGTATTTCTGACTTTGTCTTTTCTGTATTTCTGACTTTGTCTTTTCTCTATTTCACTGACTTTGACTTTTCTCTATTTCTCTGACTTTGTCCTTTGTGCATTTCTGACTTGCTGTCTTTTTCTGACTTTGTCTTTTCTGCCATTTTCTTACTTTCTGTCCTTTCTCTATTTCTGACTTTGTCTTTTCTGTATTTCATACTTTGTCTTTTCTCTATTTCTGACTTTGTCTTTTCTGTATTTCTGAGTTTGTCTTTTCTGTATTTCTGACCTTGTCTTTTCTCTATTTCTGACTTTGTCTTTTCTGTATTTCTGACTTTGTCTTTTCTGCATTTCAGACTTTCTGTCTTTTTCTGCCTTCATCTTTCCTGTCTTTTCCTGACTTTGTCTTTTCTGTCTTTTTCTGACTTTGTCTTTTCTGTATTTCTGACTTTGTCTTTTCTGTATTTCTGACTTTGTCTTTTCTCTATTTCACTGACTTTGACTTTTCTCTATTTTTCTGACGTTGCCTTTTCTGAATTTATGAGTTTGTATTTTCTCTATTTCTGACTTTGTCTTTACTGTATTTCTGACTTTGTCTTTTCTGTATTTCTGACTTTGTCTTTTCTCTATTTCACTGACTTTGACTTTTCTCTGTTTCTCTGACTTTGTCCTTTGTGTATTTCTGACTTGCTGTCTTTTTCTGACTTTGTCTTTTCTGTTTTTCTGACTTTGTCTTTTCTCTATTTCTGACTTTGTCTTTTCTGTTTTTCTGACTTTGTCTTTTCTCTATTTCTGACTTTGTCTTTTATCTATTTCTGACTTTCTGTTTTCTGTATTTCTGACTTTGTCTTTTCTGTATTTCGTAGTTTGTCTTTTCTGTATTTCTAACTTTGTCTTTTCTTGAGATCTCTGACTTTGTCTTTTCTGTATTTCTGACTTTGCCTTTTCTCTATTTCTCTGACTTTGTCTTTTCTGTATTTCTTACTTTGTCTTTTCTGTATTTCTGACTTTGTCTTTTCTCTATTTCTCTGACTTTGTCCTTTGTGTATTTCTGACTTGCTGTCTTTTTCTGACTTTGTCTTTTCTGTTTTTCTGACTTTGTCTTTTCAGTATTTCTGACTTTGTCTTTTCTCTATTTCTGACTTTGTCTTTTCAGTATTTCTAACTTTGTCTTTTCTTCATTTCTCTGACTTTGTCTTTTCTGTATTTCTGACTTTGACTTTTCTCTATTTCTCTGACTTTGTCTTTTCAGTATTTCTAACTTTGTCTTTTCTTTATTTCTCTGACTTTGACTTTTCTCTATTTCTGACTTTGACTTTTCTCTATTTTTGACTTTGACTTTTCTCGATTTCTCTGACTTTGTCTTTTCTGTATTTCATACTTTGTCTTTTCTCTATTTCTGACTTTGTCTTTTCTGTATTTCTGAGTTTGTCCTTTCTGTATTTCTGACCTTGTCTTTTCTCTAATTCTGACTTTGTCTTTTCTGTCTTTTTCTGACTTTGTCTTTTCTGTATTTCTGACTTTGTCTTTTCTGTATTTCTTACTTTGCCTTTTCTGTATTTCTGACTTTGTCTTTTCTTTATTTCTGACTTTGACTTTTCTCCATTTCTGACTACGTCTTTTCTCTAATTCTCTGACTTTGTCTTTTCTGTATTTCTGACTTTGTCGTTTCTGTATTTCTGACTTTGAGGTTTCTCTATTTCTCTGAATTTCTCTTTTCTGTATTTCTGACTTTGACTTTTCGGTATTTCTGACTTTGTCTTTTCTGTATTTCTGACTTTGACTTTTCTCTATTTTTCTGATTTTGTCTTTTCTGTATTTCTGACTTTGTCTTTTCTGTATTTCTGACTTTGTCGTTTCTGTATTTCTGACTTTGTCTTTTCTGTATTTCTGACTTTGTCTTTTCTCTATTTCACTGACTTTGACTTTTCTCTATTTCTCTGACTTTGTCCTTTGTGCATTTCTGACTTGCTGTCTTTTTCTGACTTTGTCTTTTCTGTCATTTTCTGACTTTCTGTCTTTTCTCTATTTCTGACTTTGTCTTTTCTGTTTTTCTGACTTTGTCTTTTCTCTATTTCTGACTTTGTCTTTTATCTATTTCTGACTTTCTGTTTTCTGTATTTCAGACTTTGTCTTTTCTGTATTTCGGACTTTGTCTTTTCTGTATTTCTAACTTTGTCTTTTCTTTATTTCTCTGACTTTGTCTTTTCTGTATTTCAGAGTTTGACTTTTCTCTATTTCTCTGACTTTGTCTTTTCTGTATTTCTGACTTTGTCTTTTCTGCATTTCAGACTTTCTGTCTTTTTCTGCCTTCATCTTTCCTGTCTTTTCCTGACTTTGTCTATTCTGTCTTTTTCTGACTTTGTCTTTTCTGTCATTTTCTGACTTTCTGTCTTTTCTCTATTTCTGACTTTGTCTTTTCTGTTTTTCTGACTTTGTCTTTTCTCTATTTCTGACTTTGTCTTTTATCTATTTCTGACTTTCTGTTTTCTGTATTTCAGACTTTGTCTTTTCTGTATTTCGGACTTTGTCGTTTCTGTATTTCTGACTTTGAGGTTTCTCTATTTCTCTGACTTTCTCTTTTCTGTATTTCTGACTATGACTTTTCGGTATTTCTGACTTTGTCTTTTCTGTATTTCTGACTTTGACTTTTCTCTATTTTTCTGACTTTGTCTTTTCTGTATTTCTGACTTTGTCTTTTCTGTATTTATGACTTTGTCTTTTCTCTATTTCTGACATTGTCTTTTCTGTATTTCTGACTTTGTCTTTTCTGTATTTCTCACTTTGCCTTTTCTCTATTTCACTGACTTTGACTTTTCTCTATTTCTCTGACCTTGTCCTTTGTGTATTTCTGACTTGCTGTCTTTTTCTGACTTTGTCTTTTCTGTCATTTTCTGACTTTCTGTCTTTTCTCTATTTCTGACTTTGTCTTTTTATCTATTTCTGACTTTCTGTTTTCTGTATTTCTGACTTTGTCTTTTCTGTATTTCGGACTTTGTCGTTTCTGTATTTCTAACTTTGTCTTTTCTTTATTTCTCTGACTTTGTCTTTTCTGTATTTCTGAGTTTGACTTTTCTCTATTTCTCTGACTTTGTCTTTTCTGTATTTCATACTTTGTCTTTTCTCTATTTCTGACTTTGTCTTTTCTGTATTTCAGACTTTGTCTTTTCTGTATTTCTGACCTTGTCTTTTCTCTATTTCTGACTTTGTCTTTTCTGTATTTCTGACTTTGTCTTTTCTGCATTTCAGACTTTCTGTCTTTTTCTGACTTCGTCTTTTCTGTCTTTTCCTGACTTTGTCTTTTCTGTCTTTTTCTGACTTTGTCTTTTCTGTCTTTTTCTGACTTTGTCTTTTCTGTATTTCTGACTTTGTCTTTTCTGTATTTCTTACTTTGCCTTTTCTGTATTTCTGACTTTGTCTTTTCGGTATTTCAGATTTTGTCGTTTCTCTATTTCTGACTTTGTCTTTTCTGTATTTCTGACTTTGTCTTTTCTTTATTTCTGACTTTGACTTTTCTCCATTTCTGACTACGTCTTTTCTCTAATTCTTTGACTTTGTCTTTTCTGTATTTCTGACGTTGTCGTTTCTGTATTTCTGAGTTTGAGGTTTCTCTATTTCTCTGACTTTCTCTTTTCTGTATTTCTGACTTTGACTTTTCGGTATTTCTGACTTTGTCTTTTCTGTATTTCTGACTTTGACTTTTCTCTATATTTCTGACGTTGTCTTTTCTGTATTTATGACTTTGTCTTTTCTCTATTAGTGACTTTGTCTTTTCTGTATTTCTGACTTTGTCTTTTCTGTATTTCTGACTTTGTCTTTTCTCTATTTCACTGAATTTGACTTTTCTCTATTTCTCTGACTTTGTCCTTTGTGTATTTCTGACTTGCTGTCTTTTTCTGACTTTGTCTTTTCTGTTTTTCTGACTTTGTCTTTTCTCTATTTCTGACTTTGTCTTTTCTGTTTTTCTGACTTTGTCTTTTCTCTATTTCTGACTTTGTCTTTTATCTATTTCTGACTTTCTGTTTTCTGTATTTCTGACTTTGTCTTTACTGTATTTCGGAGTTTGTCTTTTCTGTATTTCTAACTTTGTCTTTTCTTTATTTCTCTGACTTAGTCTTTTCTGTATTTCAGACTTTGACTTTTCTCTATTTCTCCGACTTTGTCTTTTCTGTATTTCTTACTTTGTCTTTTCAGTATTTCTGACTGTGTCTTTTCTCTATTTCTGACTTTGTCTTTTCAGTATTTCTAACTTTGTCTTTTATTCATTTCTCTGACTTTGTCTTTTCTGTATTTCTGACTTTGACTTTTCTCTATTTCTCTGACTTTGACTTTTCTCTATTTCTGACTTTGAATTTTCTCTATTTTTGACTTTGACTTTTCTCGATTTCTCTGACTTTGTCTTTTCTGTATTTCATACTTTGTCTTTTCTCTATTTCTGACTTTGTCTTTTCTGTATTTCTGAGTTTGTCTTTTCTGTATTTCTGACCTTGTCTTTTCTCTATTTCTGACTTTGTCTTTTCTGTATTTCTGACTTTGTCTTTTCTGCATTTCAGACTTTCTGTCTTTTTCTGCCTTCATCTTTCCTGTCTTTTCCTGACTTTGTCTTTTCTGTCTTTTTCTGACTTTGTCCTTTTTGTCTTCTTCTGACTTTGTCTTTTCTGTATTTCTGACTTTGTCTTTTCTGTATTTCTTACTTTGCCTTTTCTGTATTTCTGACTTTGTCTTTTCTGTATTTCAGATTTTGTCTTTTCTCTATTTCTGACTTTGTCTTTTCTGTATTTCTGACTTTGTCTTTTCTTTATTTCTGACTTTTACTTTTCTCCATTTCTGACTACGTCTTTTCTCTAATTCTCTGACTTTGTCTTTTCTGTATTTCTGACTTTGTCGTTTCTGTATTTCTGACTTTGAGGTTTCTCTATTTCTCTGACTTTCTCTTTTCTGTATTTCTGACTTTCACTTTTCGGTATTTCTGACTTTGTCTTTTCTGTATTTCTGACTTTGTCTTTTCTGTATTTCATACTTTGTCTTTTCTCTATTTCTGACTTTGTCTTTTCTGTATTTCTGACTGTCTTTTCTGTATTTCTGACCTTGTCTTTTCTCTATTTCTGACTTTGTCTTTTTTGTATTTCTGACTTTGTCTTTTCTGCATTTCAGACTTTCTGTCAATTTCTGACTTCGTCTTTTCTGTCTTTTCCTGACTTTGTCTTTTCTGTATTTCTGACTTTGTCTTTTCTGTATTTCTGACTTTGTCTTTTCTCTATTTCACTGACTTTGACTTTTCTCTATTTCTCTGACTTTGTCCTTTGGCAATTCTGACTTGCTGTCTTTTTCTGACTTTGTCTTTTCTGCCATTCTCTTACTTTCTGTCCTTTCTCTATTTCTGACTTTGTCTTTTCTGTATTTCATACTTTGTCTTTTCTCTATTTCTGACTTTGTCTTTTCTGTATTTCTGAGTTTGTCTTTTCTGTATTTCTGACCTTGTCTTTTCTCTATTTCTGACTTTGTCTTTTCTGTATTTCTGACTTTGTCTTTTCTGCATTTCAGACTTTCTGTCTTTTTCTGCCTTCATCTTTCCTGTCTTTTCCTGACTTTGTCTTTTCTGTCTTTTTCTGACTTTGTCTTTTCTCTATTTCACTGACTTTGACTTTTCTCTATTTTTCTGACGTTGCCTTTTCTGAATTTATGAGTTTGTCTTTTCTCTATTTCTGACTTTGTCTTTACTGTATTTCTGACTTTGTCTTTTCTGTATTTCTGACTTTGTCTTTTCTCTATTTCACTGACTTTGACTTTTCTCTGTTTCTCTGACTTTGTCCTTTGTGTATTTCTGACTTGCTGTATTTTTCTGACTTTGTCTTTTCTGTTTTTCTGACTTTGTCTTTTCTCTATTTCTGACTTTGTCTTTTCTGTTTTTCTGACTTTGTCTTTTCTCTATTTCTGACTTTGTCTTTTATCTATTTCTGACTTTCTGTTTTCTGTATTTCTGACTTTGTCTTTTCTGTATTTCGTAGTTTGTCTTTTCTGTATTTCTAACTTTGTCTTTTCTTGAGATCTCTGACTTTGTCTTTTCTGTATTTCTGACTTTGACTTTTCTCTATTTCTCTGACTTTGTCTTTTCTGTATTTCTTACTTTGTCTTTTCTGTATTTCTGACTTTGTCTTTTCTCTATTTCTCTGACTTTGTCCTTTGTGTATTTCTGACTTGCTGTCTTTTTCTGACTTTGTCTTTTCTGTTTTTCTGACTTTGTCTTTTCTCTATTTCTGACTTTGACTTTTATCTATTTCTGACTTTCTGTTTTCTGTATTTCTGACTTTGTCTTTTCAGTATTTCTGACTTTGTCTTTTCTCTATTTCTGACTTTGTCTTTTCAGTATTTCTAACTTTGTCTTTTCTTCATTTCTCTGACTTTGTCTTTTCTGTATTTCTGACTTTGACTTTTCTCTATTTCTCTGACTTTGTCTTTTCAGTATTTCTAACTTTGTCTTTTCTTTATTTCTCTGACTTTGACTTTTCTCTATTTCTGACTTTGACTTTTCTCTATTTTTGACTTTGACTTTTCTCGATTTCTCTGACTTTGTCTTTTCTGTATTTCTGAGTTTGTCCTTTCTGTATTTCTGACCTTGTCTTTTCTCTAATTCTGACTTTGTCTTTTCTGTCTTTTTCTGACTTTGTCTTTTCTGTATTTCTGACTTTGTCTTTTCTGTATTTCTTACTTTGCCTTTTCTGTATTTCTGACTTTGTCTTTTCTTTATTTCTGACTTTGACTTTTCTCCATTTCTGACTACGTCTTTTCTCTAATTCTCTGACTTTGTCTTTTCTGTATTTCTGACTTTGTCGTTTCTGTATTTCTGACTTTGAGGTTTCTCTATTTCTCTGAATTTCTCTTTTCTGTATTTCTGACTTTGACTTTTCGGTATTTCTGACTTTGTCTTTTCTGTATTTCTGACTTTGACTTTTCTCTATTTTTCTGATTTTGTCTTTTCTGTATTTCTGACTTTGTCTTTTCTGTATTTCTGACTTTGTCGTTTCTGTATTTCTGACTTTGTCTTTTCTGTATTTCTGACTTTGTCTTTTCTCTATTTCACTGACTTTGACTTTTCTCTATTTCTCTGACTTTGTCCTTTGTGCATTTCTGACTTGCTGTCTTTTTCTGACTTTGTCTTTTCTGTCATTTTCTGACTTTCTGTCTTTTCTCTATTTCTGACTTTGTCTTTTCTGTTTTTCTGACTTTGTCTTTTCTCTATTTCTGACTTTGTCTTTTATCTATTTCTGACTTTCTGTTTTCTGTATTTCAGACTTTGTCTTTTCTGTATTTCGGACTTTGTCTTTTCTGTATTTCTAACTTTGTCTTTTCTTTATTTCTCTGACTTTGTCTTTTCTGTATTTCTGAGTTTGACTTTTCTCTATTTCTCTGACTTTGTCTTTTCTGTATTTCATACTTTGTCTTTCCTCTATTTCTGACTTTGTCTTTTCCCTATTTCTGACTTTGTCTTTTCAGTATTTCTAACATTGTCTTTTCTTTATTTCTCTGACTTTGACTTTTCTCTATTTCTGACTTTGACTTTTCTCTATTTTTGACTTTGACTTTTCTCGATTTCTCTGACTTTGTCTTTTCTGTATTTCATACTTTGTCTTTTCTCTATTTCTGACTTTGTCTTTTCTGTATTTCTGACTTTGTCTTTTCTGTATTTCTGACCTTGTCTTTTCTCTATTTCTGACTTTGTCTTTTCTGTATTTCTGACTTTGCCTTTTCTGCATTTCAGACTTTCTGTCTTTTTCTGCCTTCATCTTTCCTGTCTTTTCCTGACTTTGTCTATTCTGTCTTTTTCTGACTTTGTCTTTTCTGTCATTTTCTGACTTTCTGTCTTTTCTCTATTTCTGACTTTGTCTTTTCTGTTTTTCTGACTTTGTCTTTTCTCTATTTCTGACTTTGTCTTTTATCTATTTCTGACTTTCTGTTTTCTGTATTTCAGACTTTGTCTTTTCTGTATTTCGGACTTTGTCGTTTCTGTATTTCTGACTTTGAGGTTTCTCTATTTCTCTGACTTTCTCTTTTCTGTATTTCTGACTATGACTTTTCGGTATTTCTGACTTTGTCTTTTCTGTATTTCTGACTTTGACTTTTCTCTATTTTTCTGACTTTGTCTTTTCTGTATTTCTGACTTTGTCTTTTCTGTATTTATGACTTTGTCTTTTCTCTATTTCTGACATTGTCTTTTCTGTATTTCTGACTTTGTCTTTTCTGTATTTCTCACTTTGCCTTTTCTCTATTTCACTGACTTTGACTTTTCTCTATTTCTCTGACTTTGTCCTTTGTGTATTTCTGACTTGCTGTCTTTTTCTGACTTTGTCTTTTCTGTCATTTTCTGACTTTCTGTCTTTTCTCTATTTCTGACTTTGTCTTTTTATCTATTTCTGACTTTCTGTTTTCTGTATTTCAGACTTTGTCTTTTCTGTAATTCGGACTTTGTCGTTTCTGTATTTCTAACTTTGTCTTTTCTTTATTTCTCTGACTTTGTCTTTTCTGTATTTCTGAGTTTGACTTTTCTCTATTTCTCTGACTTTGTCTTTTCTGTATTTCATACTTTGTCTTTTCTCTATTTCTGACTTTGTCTTTTCTGTATTTCAGACTTTGTCTTTTCTGTATTTCTGACCTTGTCTTTTCTCTATTTCTGACTTTGTCTTTTCTGTATTTCTGACTTTGTCTTTTCTGCATTTCAGACTTTCTGTCTTTTTCTGACTTCGTCTTTTCTGTCTTTTCCTGACTTTGTCTTTTCTGTCTTTTTCTGACTTTGTCTTTTCTGTCTTTTTCTGACTTTGTCTTTTCTGTCTTTTTCTGACTTTGTCTTTTCTGTATTTCTGACTTTGTCTTTTCTGTATTTCTTACTTTGCCTTTTCTGTATTTCTGACTTTGTCTTTTCGGCATTTCAGATTTTGTCGTTTCTCTATTTCTGACTTTGTCTTTTCTTTATTTCTGACGTTGTCGTTTCTGTATTTCTGAGTTTGAGGTTTCTCTATTTCTCTGACTTTCTCTTTTCTGTATTTCTGACTTTGACTTTTCGGTATTTCTGACTTTGTCTTTTCTGTATTTCTGACTTTGACTTTTCTCTATATTTCTGACGTTGTCTTTTCTGTATTTATGACTTTGTCTTTTCTCTATTAGTGACTTTGTCTTTTCTGTATTTCTGACTTTGTCTTTTCTGTATTTCTGACTTTGTCTTTTCTCTATTTCACTGAATTTGACTTTTCTCTATTTCTCTGACTTTGTCCTTTGTGTATTTCTGACTTGCTGTCTTTTTCTGACTTTGTCTTTTCTGTTTTTCTGACTTTGTCTTTTCTCTATTTCTGACTTTGTCTTTTCTGTTTTTCTGACTTTGTCTTTTCTCTATTTCTGACTTTGTCTTTTATCTATTTCTGACTTTCTGTTTTCTGTATTTCTGACTTTGTCTTTACTGTATTTCGGAGTTTGTCTTTTCTGTATTTCTAACTTTGTCTTTTCTTTATTTCTCTGACTTAGTCTTTTCTGTATTTCTGACTTTGACTTTTCTCTATTTCTCCGACTTTGTCTTTTCTGTATTTCTTACTTTGTCTTTTCAGTATTTCTGACTTTGTCTTTTCTCTATTTCTGACTTTGTCTTTTCAGTATTTCTAACTTTGTCTTTTATTCATTTCTCTGACTTTGTCTTTTCTGTATTTCTGACTTTGACTTTTCTCTATTTCTCTGACTTTGACTTTTCTCTATTTCTGACTTTGACTTTTCTCTATTTTTGACTTTGACTTTTCTCGATTTCTCTGACTTTGTCTTTTCTGTATTTCATACTTTGTCTTTTCTCTATTTCTGACTTTGTCTTTTCTGTATTTCTGAGTTTGTCTTTTCTGTATTTCTGACCTTGTCTTTTCTCTATTTCTGACTTTGTCTTTTCTGTATTTCTGACTTTGTCTTTTCTGCATTTCAGACTTTCTGTCTTTTTCTGCCTTCATCTTTCCTGTCTTTTCCTGACTTTGTCTTTTCTGTATTTCTAACTTTGTCTTTTCTTTATTTCTCTGACTTAGTCTTTTCTGTATTTCTGACTTTGACTTTTCTCTATTTCTCCGACTTTGTCTTTTCTGTATTTCTTACTTTGTCTTTTCAGTATTTCTGACTTTGTCTTTTCTCTATTTCTGACTTTGTCTTTTCAGTATTTCTAACTTTGTCTTTTATTCATTTCTCTGACTTTGTCTTTTCTGTATTTCTGACTTTGACTTTTCTCTATTTCTCTGACTTTGACTTTTCTCTATTTCTGACTTTGACTTTTCTCTATTTTTGACTTTGACTTTTCTCGATTTCTCTGACTTTGTCTTTTCTGTATTTCATACTTTGCCTTTTCTGTATTTCTGACTTTGTCTTTTCTGTATTTCAGATTTTGTCTTTTCTCTATTTCTGACTTTGTCTTTTCTGTATTTCTGACTTTGTCTTTTCTTTATTTCTGACTTTGACTTTTCTCCATTTCTGACTACGTCTTTTCTCTAATTCTCTGACTTTGTCTTTTCTGTATTTCTGACTTTGTCGTTTCTGTATTTCTGACTTTGAGGTTTCTCTATTTCTCTGACTTTCTCTTTTCTGTATTTCTGACTTTGACTTTTCGGTATTTCTGACTTTGTCTTTTCTGTATTTCTGACTTTGTCTTTTCTGTATTTCATACTTTGTCTTTTCTCTATTTCTGACTTTGTCTTTTCTGTATTTCTGACTGTCTTTTCTGTATTTCTGACCTTGTCTTTTCTCTATTTCTGACTTTGTCTTTTTTGTATTTCTGACTTTGTCTTTTCTGCATTTCAGACTTTCTGTCAATTTCTGACTTCGTCTTTTCTGTCTTTTCCTGACTTTGTCTTTTCTGTCTTTTTCTGACTTTGTCTTTTCTGTCTTTTTCTGACTTTGTCTTTTCTGCATTTCTGACTTTGTCTTTTCTGTATTTCTTACTTAGCCTTTTCTGTATTTCTGACTTTGTCTTTTCTGTATTTCAGATTTTGTCTTTTCACTATTTCTGACTTTGTCTTTTCTGTATTTCTGACTTTGTCGTTTCTGTATTTCTGACTTTGAGGTTTCTCTATTTCTCTGACTTTCTCTTTTCTGTATTTCTGACTTTGACTTTTCGGTATTTCTGACTTTGTCTTTTCTGTATTTCTGACTTTGTCTTTTCTCTATTTCTGACTTTGTCTTTTCTGTATTTCTGACTTTGTCTTTTCTGTATTTCTGACTTTGTCTTTTCTCTATTTCACTGAATTTGACTTTTGTCTATTTCTCTGACTTTGTCCTTTGTGTATTTCTGACTTGCTGTCTTTTTCTGACTTTGTCTTTTCTGTTTTTCTGACTTTGTCTTTTCTCTATTTCTGACTTTGTCTTTTCTGTTTTTCTGACTTTGTCTTTTCTCTATTTCTGACTTTGTCTTTTATCTATTTCTGACTTTCTGTTTTCTGTATTTCTGTCTTTGTCTTTTCTGTATTTCGGAGTTTGTCTTTTCTGTATTTCTAACTTTGTCTTTTCTCTATTTCTCTGACTTTCTCTTTTCTGTATTTCTGACTTTGACTTTTCGGTATTTCTGACTTTGTCTTTTCTGTATTTCTGACTTTGACTTTTCTCTATATTTCTGACGTTGTCTTTTCTGTATTTATGACTTTGTCTTTTCTCTATTAGTGACTTTGTCTTTTCTGTATTTCTGACTTTGTCTTTTCTGTATTTCTGACTTTGTCTTTTCTCTATTTCACTGAATTTGACTTTTCTCTATTTCTCTGACTTTGTCCTTTGTGTATTTCTGACTTGCTGTCTTTTTCTGACTTTGTCTTTTCTGTTTTTCTGACTTTGTCTTTTCTCTATTTCTGACTTTGTCTTTTCTGTTTTTCTGACTTTGTCTTTTCTCTATTTCTGACTTTGTCTTTTATCTATTTCTGACTTTCTGTTTTCTGTATTTCTGACTTTGTCTTTACTGTATTTCGGAGTTTGTCTTTTCTGTATTTCTAACTTTGTCTTTTCTTTATTTCTCTGACTTAGTCTTTTCTGTATTTCTGACTTTGACTTTTCTCTATTTCTCCGACTTTGTCTTTTCTGTATTTCTTACTTTGTCTTTTCAGTATTTCTGACTTTGTCTTTTCTCTATTTCTGACTTTGTCTTTTCAGTATTTCTAACTTTGTCTTTTATTCATTTCTCTGACTTTGTCTTTTCTGTATTTCTGACTTTGACTTTTCTCTATTTCTCTGACTTTGACTTTTCTCTATTTCTGACTTTGACTTTTCTCTATTTTTGACTTTGACTTTTCTCGATTTCTCTGACTTTGTCTTTTCTGTATTTCATACTTTGTCTTTTCTCTATTTCTGACTTTGTCTTTTCTGTATTTCTGAGTTTGTCTTTTCTGTATTTCTGACCTTGTCTTTTCTCTATTTCTGACTTTGTCTTTTCTGTATTTCTGACTTTGTCTTTTCTGCATTTCAGACTTTCTGTCTTTTTCTGCCTTCATCTTTCCTGTCTTTTCCTGACTTTGTCTTTTCTGTATTTCTAACTTTGTCTTTTCTTTATTTCTCTGACTTAGTCTTTTCTGTATTTCTGACTTTGACTTTTCTCTATTTCTCCGACTTTGTCTTTTCTGTATTTCTTACTTTGTCTTTTCAGTATTTCTGACTTTGTCTTTTCTCTATTTCTGACTTTGTCTTTTCAGTATTTCTAACTTTGTCTTTTATTCATTTCTCTGACTTTGTCTTTTCTGTATTTCTGACTTTGACTTTTCTCTATTTCTCTGACTTTGACTTTTCTCTATTTCTGACTTTGACTTTTCTCTATTTTTGACTTTGACTTTTCTCGATTTCTCTGACTTTGTCTTTTCTGTATTTCATACTTTGCCTTTTCTGTATTTCTGACTTTGTCTTTTCTGTATTTCAGATTTTGTCTTTTCTCTATTTCTGACTTTGTCTTTTCTGTATTTCTGACTTTGTCTTTTCTTTATTTCTGACTTTGACTTTTCTCCATTTCTGACTACGTCTTTTCTCTAATTCTCTGACTTTGTCTTTTCTGTATTTCTGACTTTGTCGTTTCTGTATTTCTGACTTTGAGGTTTCTCTATTTCTCTGACTTTCTCTTTTCTGTATTTCTGACTTTGACTTTTCTCTATTTCTGACTTTGTCTTTTTTGTATTTCTGACTTTGTCTTTTCTGCATTTCAGACTTTCTGTCAATTTCTGACTTCGTCTTTTCTGTCTTTTCCTGACTTTGTCTTTTCTTTATTTCTCTGACTTTGTCTTTTCTGTATTTCTGACTTTGACTTTTCTCTATTTCTCTGAATTTGTCTTTTCTGTATTTCTTACTTTGTCTTTTCTGTATTTCTGACTTTGTCTTTTCTCTATTTCTGACTTTGTCTTTTCAGTATTTCTAACTTTGTCTTTTGTTTATTTCTCTGACTTTGACTTTTCTCTATTTCTGACTTTGACTTTTCTCTATTTCTGACTTTGACTTTTCTCTATTTCTCTGACTTTGTCTTTTCTGTATTTCATACTTTGTCTTTTCTGTATTTCTGACGTTGTCTGTTCAGAATTTCTAACTTTGTCTTTTCTTTATTTCTCTGACTTTGACTTTTCTCTATTTCTGACTTTCTGTCTTTCTCTGACTTTGTCTTTTCTGTATTTCTGACTTTGACTTTTCTCTATTCCTCTGACTTTGTCTTTTCGGTATTTCTAACTTTGTCTTTTCTGTATTTCTGACTTTGACTTTTCTGCATTTCTGACTTTGTCTTTTCTGTATTTCTTACTTAGCCTTTTCTGTATTTCTGACTTTGTCTTTTCTGTATTTCAGATTTTGTCTTTTCACTATTTCTGACTTTGTCTTTTCTGTATTTCTGACTTTGTCGTTTCTGTATTTCTGACTTTGAGGTTTCTCTATTTCTCTGACTTTCTCTTTTCTGTATTTCTGACTTTGACTTTTCGGTATTTCTGACTTTGTCTTTTCTGTATTTCTGACTTTGTCTTTTCTCTATTTCTGACTTTGTCTTTTCTGTATTTCTGACTTTGTCTTTTCTGTATTTCTGACTTTGTCTTTTCTCTATTTCACTGAATTTGACTTTTGTCTATTTCTCTGACTTTGTCCTTTGTGTATTTCTGACTTGCTGTCTTTTTCTGACTTTGTCTTTTCTGTTTTTCTGACTTTGTCTTTTCTCTATTTCTGACTTTGTCTTTTCTGTTTTTCTGACTTTGTCTTTTCTCTATTTCTGACTTTGTCTTTTATCTATTTCTGACTTTCTGTTTTCTGTATTTCTGTCTTTGTCTTTTCTGTATTTCGGAGTTTGTCTTTTCTGTATTTCTAACTTTGTCTTTTCTTTATTTCTCTGACTTTGTCTTTTCTGTATTTCTGACTTTGTTTTTTCTCTATTTCTCTGACTTTGTCCTTTGTGTATTTCTGACTTGCTGTCTTTTTCTGACTTTGTCTTTTCTGTCATTTTCTGACTTTCTGTCTTTTCTCTATTTCTGACTTTGTCTTTTCTGTTTTTCTGACTTTGTCTTTTCTCTATTTCTGACTTTGTCTTTTATCTATTTCTGACTTTCTGTTTTCTGTATTTCTGACTTTGTCTTTTCTGTATTTCGGACTTTGTCTTTTCTGTATTTCTGACTTTGTCTTTTCTCTATTTCTGACTTTGTCTTTCCAGTATTTCTAACTTTGTCTTTTCTTTATTTCTCTGACTTTGTCTTTTCTGTATTTCTGACTTTGACTTTTCTCTATTTCTCTGACTTTGTCTTTTCTGTATTTCTTACTTTGTCTTTTCAGTATTTCTAACTTTGTCTTTTCTTTATTTCTCTGACTTTGACTTTTCTCTATTTCTGACTTTGACTTTTCTCTATTTTTGACTTTGACTTTTCTCTATTTCTCTGACTTTGTCTTTTCTGTATTTCATACTTTGTCTTTTCTCTGTTTCTGACTTTGTCTTTTCTGTATTTCTGACTTTGTCTTTTCTGCATTTCAGACTTTCTGTCTTTTTCTGCCTTCGTCTTTCCTGTCTTTTCCTGACTTTGTCTTTTCTGTCTTTTTCTGACTTTGTCTTTTCTGTCTTTTTCTGACTTTGTCTTTTCTGTATTTCTGACTTTGTCTTTTCTGTATTTCTTACTTTGCCTTTTCTCTATTTCTGACTTTGACTTTTCTCCATTTCTGACTACGTCTTTTCTCTAATTCTCTGACTTTGTCTTTTCTGTATTTCTTACTTTGCCTTTTCTGTATTTCTGACTTTGTCTTTTCTGTATTTCTGACTTTGTCTTTTCTTTATTTCTGACTTTGACTTTTCTCCATTTCTGACTACGTCTTTTCTCTAATTCTCTGACTTTGTCTTTTCTGTATTTCTGACTTTCTCTTTTCTGTATTTCTGACTTTGACTTTTCGGTATTTCTGACTTTGTCTTTTCTGTATTTCTGACTTTGACTTTTCTCTATTTTTCTGACTTTGTCTTTTCTGTATTTCTGACTTTGTCTTTTCTGTATTTCTGACTTTGTCTTTTCTGTATTTCTGACTTTGACTTTTCTGTATTTCTGACTTTGTCTTTTCTCTATTTCACTGACTTTGACTTTTCTCTATTTCTCTGACTTTGTCCTTTGTGTATTTCTGAATTGCTGTCTTTTTCTGACTTTGTCTTTTCTGTCATTTTCTGACTTTCTGTCTTTTCTCTATTTCTGACTTTGCTTTTCTGTTTTTCTGACGTTGTCTTTTCTCTATTTCTGACTTTGTCTTTTATCTATTTCTGACTTTCTGTTTTCTGTATTTCAGACTTTGTCTTTTCTGTATTTCGGACTTTGTCTTTTCTGTATTTCTAACTTTGTCTTTTCTGTATTTCTGACTTTGTCTTTTCTTTATTTCTGACTTTGACTTTTCTCCATTTCTGACTACGTCTTTTCTCTAATTCTCTGACTTTGTCTTTTCTGTATTTCTGACTTTCTCTTTTCTGTATTTCTGACTTTGACTTTTCGGTATTTCTGACTTTGTCTTTTCTGTATTTCTGACTTTGTCTTTTCTTTATTTCTCTGACTTTGTCTTTTCTGTATTTCTGAGTTTGACTTTTCTCTATTTCTCTGGCTTTGTCTTTTCTGTATTTCTGACTTTGTCTTTTCTGTATTTCTCTGACTTTGACTTTTCTCTATTTCTGACTTTGACTTTTCTCTATTTTTGACTTTGACTTTTCTCGATTTCTCTGACTTCGTCTTTTCTGTATTTCATACTTTGTCTTTTCTCTATTTCTGACTTTGTCTTTTCTGTATTTCTGACTTTGTCTTTTCTGTATTTCTGACCTTGTCTTTTCTCTATTTCTGACTTTGTCTTTTCTGTATTTCTGACTTTGTCTTTTCTGCATATCAGACTTTATGTCTTTTTCTGCCTTCGTCTTTCCTGTCTTTTCCTGACTTTGTCTTTTCTGTCTTTTTCTGACTTTGTCGTTTCTGTCTTTTTCTGACTTTGTCTTTTCTGTATTTCTGACTTTGTCTTTTCTGTATTTCTTACTTTGCCTTTTCTGTATTTCTGACTTTGTCTTTTCTGTATTTCAGATTTTGTCTTTTCTCTATTTCTGACTTTGTCTTTTCTGTATTTCTGACTTTGTCTTTTCTTTATTTCTGACTTTGACTTTTCTCCATTTCTGACTACGTCCTTTCTCTAATTCTCTGACTTTGTCTTTTCTGTATTTCTGTCTTTGTTGTTTCTGTATTTCTGACTTTGAGGTTTCTCTATTTCTCTGACTTTCTCTTTTCTGTATTTCTGACTTTGACTTTTCGGTATTTCTGACTTTGTCTTTTCTGCATTTCTGACTTTACCTTTCCTAATTTTTCTGACGTTGTCTTTTCTGTATTTATGACTTTGTCTTTTCTCTATTTCTGACTTTGTCTTTTCTGTATTTCTGACTTTGTCTTTTCTGTATTTCTGACTTTGTCTTTTCTCTATTTCACTGACTTTGACTTTTCTCTATTTCTCTGACATTGTCCTTTGTGTATTTCTGACTTGCTGTCTTTTTCTGACTTTGTCTTTTCTGTTTTTCTGACTTTGTCTTTTCTCTATTTCTGACTTTGTCTTTTCTGTTTTTCTGACTTTGTCTTTTCTCTATTTCAGACTTTGTCTTTTATCTATTTCTGACTTTCTGTTTTCTGTATTTCTGACTTTGTCTTTTCTGTATTTCGGACTTTGTCTTTTCTGTATTTCTAACTTTGTCTTTTCTTTATTTCTCTGACTTTGTCTTTTCTGTATTTCTGACTTTGACTTTTCTCTATTTCTCTGAATTTGTCTTTTCTGTATTTCTTACTTTGTCTTTTCTGTATTTCTGACTTTGTCTTTTCTCTATTTCTGACTTTGTCTTTTCAGTATTTCTAACTTTGTCTTTTGTTTATTTCTCTGACTTTGACTTTTCTCTATTTCTGACTTTGACTTTTCTCTATTTCTGACTTTGACTTTTCTCTATTTCTCTGACTTTGTCTTTTCTGTATTTCATACTTTGTCTTTTCTGTATTTCTGACGTTGTCTGTTCAGAATTTCTAACTTTGTCTTTTCTTTATTTCTCTGACTTTGACTTTTCTCTATTTCTGACTTTCTGTCTTTCTCTGACTTTGTCTTTTCTGTATTTCTGACTTTGACTTTTCTCTATTCCTCTGACTTTGTCTTTTCGGTATTTCTAACTTTGTCTTTTCTGTATTTCTGACTTTGACTTTTCTGCATTTCTGACTTTGTCTTTTCTGTATTTCTTACTTAGCCTTTTCTGTATTTCTGACTTTGTCTTTTCTGTATTTCAGATTTTGTCTTTTCACTATTTCTGACTTTGTCTTTTCTGTATTTCTGACTTTGTCGTTTCTGTATTTCTGACTTTGAGGTTTCTCTATTTCTCTGACTTTCTCTTTTCTGTATTTCTGACTTTGACTTTTCGGTATTTCTGACTTTGTCTTTTCTGTATTTCTGACTTTGTCTTTTCTCTATTTCTGACTTTGTCTTTTCTGTATTTCTGACTTTGTCTTTTCTGTATTTCTGACTTTGTCTTTTCTCTATTTCACTGAATTTGACTTTTGTCTATTTCTCTGACTTTGTCCTTTGTGTATTTCTGACTTGCTGTCTTTTTCTGACTTTGTCTTTTCTGTTTTTCTGACTTTGTCTTTTCTCTATTTCTGACTTTGTCTTTTCTGTTTTTCTGACTTTGTCTTTTCTCTATTTCTGACTTTGTCTTTTATCTATTTCTGACTTTCTGTTTTCTGTATTTCTGTCTTTGTCTTTTCTGTATTTCGGAGTTTGTCTTTTCTGTATTTCTAACTTTGTCTTTTCTTTATTTCTCTGACTTTGTCTTTTCTGTATTTCTGACTTTGTTTTTTCTCTATTTCTCTGACTTTGTCCTTTGTGTATTTCTGACTTGCTGTCTTTTTCTGACTTTGTCTTTTCTGTCATTTTCTGACTTTCTGTCTTTTCTCTATTTCTGACTTTGTCTTTTCTGTTTTTCTGACTTTGTCTTTTCTCTATTTCTGACTTTGTCTTTTATCTATTTCTGACTTTCTGTTTTCTGTATTTCTGACTTTGTCTTTTCTGTATTTCGGACTTTGTCTTTTCTGTATTTCTGACTTTGTCTTTTCTCTATTTCTGACTTTGTCTTTCCAGTATTTCTAACTTTGTCTTTTCTTTATTTCTCTGACTTTGTCTTTTCTGTATTTCTGACTTTGACTTTTCTCTATTTCTCTGACTTTGTCTTTTCTGTATTTCTTACTTTGTCTTTTCAGTATTTCTAACTTTGTCTTTTCTTTATTTCTCTGACTTTGACTTTTCTCTATTTCTGACTTTGACTTTTCTCTATTTTTGACTTTGACTTTTCTCTATTTCTCTGACTTTGTCTTTTCTGTATTTCATACTTTGTCTTTTCTCTGTTTCTGACTTTGTCTTTTCTGTATTTCTGACTTTGTCTTTTCTGCATTTCAGACTTTCTGTCTTTTTCTGCCTTCGTCTTTCCTGTCTTTTCCTGACTTTGTCTTTTCTGTCTTTTTCTGACTTTGTCTTTTCTGTCTTTTTCTGACTTTGTCTTTTCTGTATTTCTGACTTTGTCTTTTCTGTATTTCTTACTTTGCCTTTTCTCTATTTCTGACTTTGACTTTTCTCCATTTCTGACTACGTCTTTTCTCTAATTCTCTGACTTTGTCTTTTCTGTATTTCTTACTTTGCCTTTTCTGTATTTCTGACTTTGTCTTTTCTGTATTTCTGACTTTGTCTTTTCTTTATTTCTGACTTTGACTTTTCTCCATTTCTGACTACGTCTTTTCTCTAATTCTCTGACTTTGTCTTTTCTGTATTTCTGACTTTCTCTTTTCTGTATTTCTGACTTTGACTTTTCGGTATTTCTGACTTTGTCTTTTCTGTATTTCTGACTTTGACTTTTCTCTATTTTTCTGACTTTGTCTTTTCTGTATTTCTGACTTTGTCTTTTCTGTATTTCTGACTTTGTCTTTTCTGTATTTCTGACTTTGACTTTTCTGTATTTCTGACTTTGTCTTTTCTCTATTTCACTGACTTTGACTTTTCTCTATTTCTCTGACTTTGTCCTTTGTGTATTTCTGAATTGCTGTCTTTTTCTGACTTTGTCTTTTCTGTCATTTTCTGACTTTCTGTCTTTTCTCTATTTCTGACTTTGCTTTTCTGTTTTTCTGACGTTGTCTTTTCTCTATTTCTGACTTTGTCTTTTATCTATTTCTGACTTTCTGTTTTCTGTATTTCAGACTTTGTCTTTTCTGTATTTCGGACTTTGTCTTTTCTGTATTTCTAACTTTGTCTTTTCTGTATTTCTGACTTTGTCTTTTCTTTATTTCTGACTTTGACTTTTCTCCATTTCTGACTACGTCTTTTCTCTAATTCTCTGACTTTGTCTTTTCTGTATTTCTGACTTTCTCTTTTCTGTATTTCTGACTTTGACTTTTCGGTATTTCTGACTTTGTCTTTTCTGTATTTCTGACTTTGTCTTTTCTTTATTTCTCTGACTTTGTCTTTTCTGTATTTCTGAGTTTGACTTTTCTCTATTTCTCTGGCTTTGTCTTTTCTGTATTTCTGACTTTGTCTTTTCTGTATTTCTCTGACTTTGACTTTTCTCTATTTCTGACTTTGACTTTTCTCTATTTTTGACTTTGACTTTTCTCGATTTCTCTGACTTCGTCTTTTCTGTATTTCATACTTTGTCTTTTCTCTATTTCTGACTTTGTCTTTTCTGTATTTCTGACTTTGTCTTTTCTGTATTTCTGACCTTGTCTTTTCTCTATTTCTGACTTTGTCTTTTCTGTATTTCTGACTTTGTCTTTTCTGCATATCAGACTTTATGTCTTTTTCTGCCTTCGTCTTTCCTGTCTTTTCCTGACTTTGTCTTTTCTGTCTTTTTCTGACTTTGTCGTTTCTGTCTTTTTCTGACTTTGTCTTTTCTGTATTTCTGACTTTGTCTTTTCTGTATTTCTTACTTTGCCTTTTCTGTATTTCTGACTTTGTCTTTTCTGTATTTCAGATTTTGTCTTTTCTCTATTTCTGACTTTGTCTTTTCTGTATTTCTGACTTTGTCTTTTCTTTATTTCTGACTTTGACTTTTCTCCATTTCTGACTACGTCTTTTCTCTAATTCTCTGACTTTGTCTTTTCTGTATTTCTGACTTTGTCGTTTCTGTATTTCTGACTTTGAGGTTTCTCTATTTCTCTGACTTTCTCTTTTCTGTATTTCTGACTTTGACTTTTCGGTATTTCTGACTTTGTCTTTTCTGTATTTCTGACTTTGACTTTTCTCTATTTTTCTGACTTTGTCTGTTCTGTCTTTCTGACTTTGTCTTTTCTGTATTTCTGACTTTGTCTTTTCTCTATTTCACTGACTTTGACTTTTCTCTATTTCTCTGACTTTGTCCTTTGTGTATTTCTGAATTGCTGTCTTTTTCTGACTTTGTCTTTTCTGTCATTTTCTGACTTTCTGTCTTTTCTCTATTTCTGACTTTGTCTTTTCTGTTTTTCTGACTTTGTCTTTTCTCTATTTCTGACTTTGTCTTTTATCTATTTCTGACTTTCTGTTTTCTGTATTTCAGACTTTGTCTTTTCTGTATTTCGGACTTTGTCTTTTCTGTATTTCTAACTTTGTCTTTTCTTTATTTCTCTGACTTTGTCTTTTCTGTATTTCTGAGTTTGACTTTTCTCTATTTCTCTGGCTTTGTCTTTTCTGTATTTCATACTTTGTCTTTTCTCTATTTCTGACTCTGTCTTTTCTGTATTTCTGACTTTGTCTTTTCTGTATTTCTGACCTTGTCTTTTCTCTATTTCTGACTTTGTCTTTTCTGTATTTCTGACTTTGTCTTTTCTGCATTTCAGACTTTCTGTCTTATTCTGACTTCGTCTTTTCTGTCTTTTCCTGACTTTGACTTTTCTGTCTTTTTCTGACTTTGTCTTTTCTGTCTTTTTCTGACTTTGACTTTTCTGTATTTCTGACTTTGTCTTTTCTGTATTTCTTACTTTGCCGTTTCTGTATTTCTGACTTTGTCTTTTCTGTATTTCAGATTTTGTCTTTTCTCTATTTCTGACTTTGTCTTTTCTGTATTTCTGACTTTGTCTTTTCTTTATTTCTGACTTTGACTTTTCTCCATTTCTGACTACGTCCTTTCTCTAATTCTCTGACTTTGTCTTTTCTGTATTTCTGTCTTTGTTGTTTCTGTATTTCTGACTTTGAGGTTTCTCTATTTCTCTGACTTTCTCTTTTCTGTATTTCTGACTTTGACTTTTCGGTATTTCTGACTTTGTCTTTTCTGCATTTCTGACTTTACCTTTCCTAATTTTTCTGACGTTGTCTTTTCTGTATTTATGACTTTGTCTTTTCTCTATTTCTGACTTTGTCTTTTCTGTATTTCTGACTTTGTCTTTTCTGTATTTCTGACTTTGTCTTTTCTCTATTTCACTGACTTTGACTTTTCTCTATTTCTCTGACATTGTCCTTTGTGTATTTCTGACTTGCTGTCTTTTTCTGACTTTGTCTTTTCTGTTTTTCTGACTTTGTCTTTTCTCTATTTCTGACTTTGTCTTTTCTGTTTTTCTGACTTTGTCTTTTCTCTATTTCAGACTTTGTCTTTTATCTATTTCTGACTTTCTGTTTTCTGTATTTCTGACTTTGTCTTTTCTGTATTTCGGACTTTGTCTTTTCTGTATTTCTAACTTTGTCTTTTCTTTATTTCTCTGACTTTGTCTTTTCTGTATTTCTGACTTTGACTTTTCTCTATTTCTCTGAATTTGTCTTTTCTGTATTTCTTACTTTGTCTTTTCTGTATTTCTGACTTTGTCTTTTCTCTATTTCTGACTTTGTCTTTTCAGTATTTCTAACTTTGTCTTTTGTTTATTTCTCTGACTTTGACTTTTCTCTATTTCTGACTTTGACTTTTCTCTATTTCTGACTTTGACTTTTCTCTATTTCTCTGACTTTGTCTTTTCTGTATTTCATACTTTGTCTTTTCTGTATTTCTGACGTTGTCTGTTCAGAATTTCTAACTTTGTCTTTTCTTTATTTCTCTGACTTTGACTTTTCTCTATTTCTGACTTTCTGTCTTTCTCTGACTTTGTCTTTTCTGTATTTCTGACTTTGACTTTTCTCTATTCCTCTGACTTTGTCTTTTCGGTATTTCTAACTTTGTCTTTTCTGTATTTCTGACTTTGACTTTTCTGCATTTCTGACTTTGTCTTTTCTCTATTTCTCTGACTTTGTCTTTTCTGTATTTCTGACTTTGTCTTTTCTGTATTTCTATTTTTCTCTTTCCTCTATTTCTGACTTTGTCTTTTCTGTATTTCAGACTTTCTGTCTTTTTCTGACTTTGTCATTTCTGTCTTTTCCTGACTTTGTCTTTTCTGTCTTTTTCTGACTTTGTCTTTTCTGTCTTTTTCTGACTTTGTCTTTTCTGTATTTCGTACTTTGTCTTTTCTGTATTTCTGACTTTGTCTTTTCTGTATTTCAGATTTTGTCTTTTCTGTATTTCTGACTTTGTCTTTTCTGTATTTCTGACTTTGTCTTTTCTGTATTTCTGACTTTGACCTTTCTCTATTTTTCTGACGTTGTCTTTTCTGTATTTATGACTTTGTCTTTTCTCATTTTCTGCCTTTGTCTTTTCTCTATTTATGACTTTGTCTTCTCTGTATTTCTGACTTTCCGCTTTCTGTATTTCTGACTTTGTCTTTTCTGTATTTCTGACTTTCTGTTTTCTGTATTTCTGACTTCGACCTTTCTCTATTTTTCTGACGTTGTCTTTTCTGTATTTATGACTTTGTCTTTTCTCTATTTCTGACGTTGTCTTTTCTGTATTTCTGACTTTGTCGTTTCTGTATTTCTGACTTGCTGTCTTTTTCCGACTTTGTCTTTTCTGTCTTTTTCTGACATTGTCTTCTCTGTCATTTTCTGACTTTCTGTCTGATCTCTATTTCTGACTTTGTATTTTCTGTATATCTGTCTTTCTGTTTTCTGTATTTCTGACTTTGTCTTTTCTGTATTTCTGGCTTTGTCTTTTCTGTATTTCTGACTTTGTCTTTTCTCTATTTCTGACTTTGTCTTTTCAGTATTTCTGACTTTGTCTTTTCTTTATTTCTCTGACTTTGTCTTTTCTGTATTTCTGACTTTGACTTTTCTCTATTTCTCTGACTTTGTATTTTCTGTATTTCTGACTTTATCTTTTCTGTATTTCTTACTTTGTCTTTTCTGTATTTCTGACTTTGACTTTTCTCTATTTCTGACTATGTCTTTTCTCTATTTCTGTGACTTTGTCTTTTCTGTATCTCTGACTTTGTCGTTTCTGTATTTCTGACTTTGACTTTTCTCTATTTCTCTGACTTTGTCTTTTCTGTATTACTGACTTGCTGTCTTTTTCTGACTGTATTTTCTGTCTTTTTCTGACTGTCTTTTCTGTCATTTTCTGACTTTCTGTCCTTTCTCTATTTCTGACTTTGTCTTTTCTGTATTTCTGACTTTCTGTTTTCTGTATTTCTGACTTTGTCTTTTCTGTATTTCTGACTTTCTGTTTTCTGTATTTCTGACTTTGTCTTTTCTGTATTTCTGACTTTGTCTTTTCTCAATTTCTGACTTTGTCTTTTCTCTATTTCTGACTTTGTCTTTTCTGTATTTCTAACTATGTCTTTTCTGTATTTCTGACTTTCGGTTTTCTGTATTTCTGACTTTGTCTTTTCTGTATTTCTGACTTTGTCTTTTCTGTCTTTCTGATTTTGTCTTTTCTGTATTTCTGACTTTCTGTCTTTTTCTGACTTTGTCTTTTCTGTCTTTTTCTGACTTTCTGTCTTTTCTCTATTTCTGACTTTGTCTTTTCTGTATTTCTGACTTTGTCTTTTCTCAATTTCTGACTTTGTCTTTTCTCTATTTCTGACGTCGTCTTTTCTGTATTTCTGACTTTCTGCTTTCTGTATTTCTGACTTTGTCTTTTCTGTATTTCTGACTTTCTGTCTTTTTCTGACTTTGTCTTTTCTGTCTTTTTCTGACTTTCTGTCTTTTCTCTATTTCTGACTTTGTCTTTTCTGTATTTCTGACTTTGTCTTTTCCGTATATCTGAGTTTCTGTCTTTTTCTGACTTTGTCTTTTCTTTATTTCTCTGACTTTGTCTTTTCTCTATTTCTGACTTTGTCTTTTCTGTATTTCTGACTTTGCCTTTTCTGTATTTCTGACTTTGTCTTTTCTGTATTTCTGACTTTGTCTTTTCTGTATTTCTGACTTTGTCTTTTCTCTATTTCTGAGTTTGTCTTTTCTGTATTTCTGACTTTGTCGTTTCTGTATTTCTGACTTTGACTTTTCTCTATTTCTCTGACTTTGTCTTTTCTGTATTTCTGACTTTGTCTTTTCTCTATTTCTGACTTTGTCTTTTCTTTATTTCTCTGACTTTGTCTTTTCTGTATTTCTGACTTTGCCTTTTCTCTATTTCTCTGCCTTTGTCTTTTCTGTATTTCTGACTTTGTCTTTTCTGTATTTCTGACTTTGTCTTTTCTTTATTTCTGACTTTGACTTTTCTCCATTTCTGACTACGTCTTTTCTCTAATTCTCTGACTTTGTCTTTTCTCTATTTCTGACTTTGTCTTTTCTGTATTTCTGACTTTGTCTTTTCTGCATTTCAGACTTTCTGTCTTTTTCTGCCTTCATCTTTCCTGTCTTTTCCTGACTTTGTCTTTTCTGTCTTTTTCTGACTTTGCCTTTTCTATATTTCTGACTTTGTCTTTTCTGTATTTCTTACTTTGCCTTTTCTGTATTTCTGACTTTGTCTTTTCTGTATTTCAGATTTTGTCTTTTCTCTATTTCTGACTTTGTCTTTTCTGTATTTCTGACTTTGTCTTTTCTTTATTTCTGACTTTGACTTTTCTCCATTTCTGACTACGTCTTTTCTCTAATTCTCTGACTTTGTCTTTTCTGTATTTCTGACTTTGTCGTTTCTGTATTTCTGACTTTGAGGTTTCTCTATTTCTCTGACTTTCTCTTTTCTGTATTTCTGACTTTGACTTTTCTCAATTTCTGACTTTGTCTTTTCTCTATTTCTGACTTTGTCTATTCTGTATTTCTGACTTTCTGCTTTCTGTATTTCTGACTATGTCTTTTCTGTATTTCAGACTTTCGGTTTTCTGTATTTCTGACTTTGTCTTTTCTCATTTTCTGACTTTGTCTTTTCTCTATTTATGACTTTGTCTTCTCTGTATTTCTGACTTTCCGCTTTCTGTATTTCTGACTTTGTCTTTTCTGTATTTCTGACTTTCTGTTTTCTGTATTTCTGACTTCGACCTTTCTCTATTTTTCTGACGTTGTCTTTTCTGTATTTATGACTTTGTCTTTTCTCTATTTCACTGACTTTGACTTTTCTCTATTTCTCTGACATTGTCCTTTGTGTATTTCTGACTTGCTGTCTTTTTCTGACTTTGTCTTTTCTGTTTTTCTGACTTTGTCTTTTCTCTATTTCTGACTTTGTCTTTTCTGTTTTTCTGACTTTGTCTTTTCTCTATTTCTGACTTTGTCTTTTATCTATTTCTGACTTTCTGTTCTCTGTATTTCTGACTTTGTCTTTTCTGTATTTCGGTGTTTGTCTTTTCTGTATTTCTGACTTTGACTTTTCTCTATTTCTCTGAATTTGTCTTTTCTGTATTTGTTACTTTGTCTTTTCTGTATTTCTGAGTTTGTCTTTTCTCTATTTCTGACTTTGTCTTTTCAGTATTTCTAACTTTGTCTTTTATTTATTTCTCTGACTTTGACTTTTCTCTATTTCTGACTTTGACTTTTCTCTATTTCTGACTTTGACTTTTCTCTATTTCTCTGACTTTGTCTTTTATGTATTTCATACTTTGTCTTTTCTGTATTTCTGACTTTGTCTTTTCTCTATTTCTGACGTTGTCTGTTCAGAATTTCTAACTTTGTCTTTTCTTTATTTCTCTGACTTTGACTTTTCTCTATTTCTGACTTTCTGTCTTTCTCTGACTTTGTCTTTTCTCCATTTCTGACTTTGTCTTTTCTCTATTTCTCTGACTTTGTCTTTTCTGTATTTCTGACTTTGTCTTTTCTGTATTTCTGATTTTCTCTTTCCTCTATTTCTGACTTTGTCTTTTCTGTATTTCTGTCTTTTTCTTTTCTGTATTTCTGACTTTCTGTCTTTTTCTGACTTTGTCATTTCTGTCTTTTCCTGACTTTGTCTTTTCTGTCTTTTTCTGACTTTGTCTTTTCTGTCTTTTTCTGACTTTGTCTTTTCTGTATTTCTTACTTTGTCTTTTCTGTATTTCTGACTTTGTCTTTTCTGTTTTTCAGATTTTGTCTTTTCTGTATTTCTGACTTTGTCTTTTCTGTATTTCTGACTTTGTCTTTTCTGTATTTCTGACTTTGACCTTTCTCTATTTTTCTGACGTTGTCTTTTCTGTATTTATGACTTTGTCTTTTCTCATTTTCTGACTTTGTCTTTTCTCTATTTCTGACTTTGACTTCTCTGTATTTCTGATTTCCGCTTTCTTTTTTTCTGACTTTGTCTTTTCTGTATTTCTGACTTTCTGTTTTCTGTATTTCTGACTTCGACCTTTCTCTATTTTTCTGAAGTTGTCTTTTCTGTATTTATGACTTTGTCTTTTCTCTATTTCTGACGTTGTCTTTTCTGTATTTCTGACTTTGTCGTTTCTGTATTTCTGACTTGCTGTCTTTTTCTGACTTTGTCTTTTCTGTCTTTTTCTGACATTGTCTTCTCTGTCATTTTCTGACTTTCTGTCTTATCTCTATTTCTGACTTTGTATTTTCTGTATTTCTGACTTTCTGTTTTCTGTATTTCTGACTTTGTCTTTTCTGTATTTCTGGCATTGTCTTTTCTGTATTTCTGACTATGTCTTTTCTCTATTTCTGACTTTGTCTTTTCAGTATTTCTGACTTTGTCTTTTCTTTATTTCTCTGACTTTGTCTTTTCTGTATTTCTGACTTTGACTTTTCTCTATTTCTCTGACTTTGTCTTTTCTGTATTTCTGACTTTATCTTTTCTGTATTTCTGACTTTGTCTTTTCTGTATTTCTGACTTTGACTTTTCTCTATTTCTGACTATGTCTTTTCTCTATTTCTGTGACTTTATCTTTTCTGTATCTCTGACTTTGTCGTTTCTTTATTTCTGACTTGCTGTCTTTTTCTGACTGTCTTTTCCGTCTTTTTCTGACTGTCTTTTCTGTCATTTTCTGACTTTCTGTCCTTTCTTTATTTCTGACTTTGTCTTTTCTGTATTTCTGACTTTCTGTTTTCTGTATTTCTGACTTTGTCTTTTCTGTATTTCTGACTTTGTCTTTTCTCAATTTCTGACTTTGTCTTTTCTCTATTTCTGACTTTGTCTTTTCTGTATTTCAGACTTTCGGTTTTCTGTATTACTGACTTTGTCTTTTCTGTCTTTCTGATTTTGTCTTTTCTGTATTTCTGACTTTCTGTCTTTTTCTGACTTTGTCTTTTCTGTCTTTTTCTGACTTTCTGTTTTTTCTCTATTTCTGACTTTGTCTTTTCTGTATTTCTGACTTTGTCTTTTCTCAATTTCTGACTTTGTCTTTTCTCTATTTCTGACTTTGTCTTTTCTGTATTTCTGACTTTCTGCTTTCTGTATTTCTGACTTTGTCTTTTCTGTCTTTTTCTTACTTTCTGTCTTTTCTCTATTTCTGACTTTGTCTTTTCCGTATATCTGAGTTTCTGTCCTTTTCTGACTTTGTCTTTTCTTTATTTCTCTGACTTTGTCTTTTCTCTATTTCTGACTTTGTCTTTTCTGTATTTCTGACTTTGTCTTTTCTCTATTTCTGACTTTGTCTTTTCTCTATTTCTGACTTTGTCTTTTCTGTATTTCTGACTTTGTCTTTTCTCTATTTCTCTGACTTTGTCTTTTCTGTATTTCTGACTTTGTCTTTTCTGCATTTCTGACTTTGTCTTTTCTCTATTTCTGACTTTGTCTTTTCTGTATTTCTGACTTAGTCGTTTCTGTATTTCTGACTTTGACTTTTCTCTATTTCTCTGACTTTGTCTTTTCTGTATTTCCGACTTTGTCTTTTCTCTATTTCTGACTTTGTCTTTTCTCTATTTCTGACTTTGTCTTTTCTGTATTTCTGACTTTGTCTTTTCTCTATTTCTGACTTTGTCTTTTCTGTATTTCTGACTTTGTCTTTTTTTATTTCTCTGACTTTGTCTTTTCTGTATTTCTGACTTTGACTTTTCTCTATTTCTAACTTTGTGTTTTCTGTATTTCTGACTTTGACTTTTCTCTATTTCTAACTTTGTCTTTTCTGTATTTCGGACTTTGACTTTTCTCTATTTTTAACTTTGTGTTTTCTGTATTTCTGACTTTGCCTTTTCTTTATTTCTCTGCCTTTGTCTTTTCTGTATTTCAGACTTTGTCTTTTCTGTATTTCTGACTTTGTCTTTTCTCTATTTCTCTGACTGTCTTTTCTGTATTTCTGACTTTGTCTTTTCTTGATTTCTCTGACTTTGTCTTTTCTGTATTTCGATCTATGAATTTTCTCAATTTCTCTGACTTTGTCTTTTTGGTATTTCAGACATTTTCTTTTCTGTATTTCTGACTTTGTCTTTTCTGTATTTCTGACTTTGCCTTTTCTCTATTTCTCTGACTTTGTCTTTTCTGTATTTCTGACTTTGTCTTTTTTGTATTTCTCTGACTCTGCCTTTTCTCTATTTCTCTGACTTTGTCTTTTCTGCATTTCTGACTTTGCCTTTTCTCTATTTCTCTGACTTTGTCTTTTCTGTATTTCTGACTTTGTCTTTTCCGTATTTCTGACTTTGTCTTTTCTCTATTTCTGACTTTGTCTTTTCTGTATTTCTGACTTTGTCGTTTCTGTATTTCTGACTTTGTCTTTTCTGTATTTCTGACTTTGTCTTTTCTCTATTTCTGACTTTGTCTTTTCTGTATTTCTGACTTTGTCTTTTTTTATTTCTCTGACTTTGTCTTTTCTGTATTTCTGACTTTGACTTTTCTCTATTTCTAACTTTGTCTTTTCTCTATTTCTGACTTTGACTTTTCTCTATATCTAACTTTGTCTTTTCTGTATTTCGGACTTTGACTTTTCTCTATTTTTAACTTTGTGTTTTCTGTATTTCTGACTTTGCCTTTTCTCTATTTCTCTGCCTTTGTCTTTTCTGTATTTCTGACTTTGTCTTTTCTGTTTTTCTGACTTTGTCTTTTCTCTATTTCTCTGACTTTGTCTTTTCTTTATTTCTGACTTTGTCTTTTCTGTATTTCTGACTTTCTGTTTTCTGTATTTCTGACTTTGTCTTTTCTGTATTTCTGACTTTCTGCTTTCTGTATTTCTGACTATGTCTTTTCTGTATTTCAGACTTTCGGTTTTCTGTATTTCTGACTTTGTCTTTTCTGTATTTCTGACTTTGTCTTTTCTGTCTTTCTGATTTTGTCTTTTCTGTATTTCTGACTTTCTGTCTTTTTCTGACTTTGTCTTTTCTGTCTTTTTCTGACTTTCTGTTTTTTCTCTATTTCTGACTTTGTGTTTTCTGTATTTCTGACTTTGTCTTTTCTCAATTTCTGACTTTGTCTTTTCTCTATTTCTGACTTTGTCTTTTCTGTATTTCTGACTTTCTGCTTTCTGTATTTCTGACTTTGTCTTTTCTGTATTTCTGACTTTCTGTCTTTTTCTGACATTGTCTTTTCTGTCTTTTTCTTACTTTCTGTCTTTTCTCTATTTCTGACTTTGTCTTTTCCGTATATCTGAGTTTCTGTCCTTTTCTGACTTTGTCTTTTCTTTATTTCTCTGACTTTGTCTTTTCTCTATTTCTGACTTTGTCTTTTCTGTATTTCTGACTTTGTCTTTTCTCTATTTCTGACTTTGTCTTTTCTGTATTTCTGACTTTGTCTTTTCTGTATTTCTGACTTTGTCTTTTCTCTATTTCTTTGACTTTGTCTTTTCTGTATTTCTGACTTTGTCTTTTCTGCATTTCTGACTTTGACTTTTCTCTATTTCTCTGACTTTGTCTTTTCTGTATTTCTGACTTTGTCTTTTCTCTATTTCTGACTTTGTCTTTTCTCTATTTCTGACTTTGTCTTTTCTGTATTTCTGACTTTGTCTTTTCTCTATTTCTGACTTTGTCTTTTCTGTATTTCTGACTTTGTCTTTTTTCATTTCTCTGACTTTGTCTTTTCTGTATTTCTGACTTTGACTTTTCTCTATTTCTAACTTTGTGTTTTCTGTATTTCTGACTTTGACTTTTCTCTATTTCTAACTTTGTCTTTTCTGTATTTCGGACTTTGACTTTTCTCTATTTTTAACTTTGTGTTTTCTGTATTTCTGACTTTGCCTTCTCTTTATTTCTCTGCCTTTGTCTTTTCTGTATTTCAGACTTTGTCTTTTCTGTATTTCTGACTTTGTCTTTTCTCTATTTCTCTGACTGTCTTTTCTGTATTTCTGACTTTGTCTTTTCTTTATTTCTCTGACTTTGTCTTTTCTGTATTTCGAACTTTGAATTTTCTCAATTTCTCTGACTTTGTCTTTTTGGTATTTCAGACATTTTCTTTTCTGTATTTCTGACTTTGTCTTTTCTGTATTTCTGACTTTGCCTTTTCTCTATTTCTCTGACTTTGTCTTTTCTGTATTTCTGACTTTGTCTTTTTTGTATTTCTCTGACTCTGCCTTTTCTCTATTTCTCTGACTTTGTCTTTTCTGTGTTTCTGACTTTGCCTTTTCTCTATTTCTCTGACTTTGTCTTTTCTGTATTTCTGACTTTGTCTTTTCTGTATTTCTGACTTTGTCTTTTCCGTATTTCTGACTTTGTCTTTTCTCTATTTCTGACTTTGTCTTTTCTGTATTTCTGACTTTGTCGTTTCTGTATTTCTGACTTTGACTTTTCTCTATTTCTCTGACTTTGTCTTTTCTGTATTTCTGACTTTGTCTTTTCTGTATTTCTGACTTTGTCTTTTCTCTATTTCTGACTTTGTCTTTTCTGTATTTCTGACTTTGTCTTTTTTTTATTTCTCTGACTTTGTCTTTTCTGTATTTCTGACTTTGACTTTTCTCTATTTCTAACTTTGTCTTTTCTCTATTTCTGACTTTGACTTTTCTCTATATCTAACTTTGTCTTTTCTGTATTTCGGACTTTGACTTTTCTCTATTTTTAACTTTGTCTTTTCTGTATTTCTGACTTTGAATTTTCTCTATATCTAACTTTGTCTTTTCTGTATTTCTGACTTTGTCTTTTCTGTATTTCTGACTTTGTCTTTTTTTTATTTCTCTGACTTTGTCTTTTCTGTATTTCTGACTTTGACTTTTCTCTATTTCTAACTTTGTCTTTTCTCTATTTCTAACTTTGTCTTTTCTGTATTTCTGACTTTGTCTTTTCTGTATTTCTGACTTTGTCTTTTCTTTATTTCTCTGACTTTTTCTTTTCTGTATTTCGAACTTTGAATTTCCTCAATTTCTCTGACTTTGTCTTTTTGGTATTTCTGACTTTTTCTTTTCTTTATTTCTGACTTTGACTTTTCTGTATTTCTGACTTTGTCTTTTTTTAATTTCTCTGACTTTGTCCTTTCTGTATTTTTTACTTTGCCTTTTCTTTATTTCTCTGACTTTGTCTTTTCTGTATTTCTGACTTTGTCTTTTCTCAATTTCTGACTTTGCCTTTTCTCTATTTCTGACTTTGTCTTTTCTGTATTTCTGACTTTCTGCTTTCTGTATTTCTGACTTTGTCTTTTCTGTCTTTTTCTTACTTTCTGTCTTTTCTCTATTTCTGACTTTGTCTTTTCCGTATATCTGAGTTTCTGTCCTTTTCTGACTTTGTCTTTTCTTTATTTCTCTGACTTTGTCTTTTCTCTATTTCTGACTTTGTCTTTTCTGTATTTCTGACTTTGTCTTTTCTCTATTTCTGACTTTGTCTTTTCTGTATTTCTGACTTTGTCTTTTCTGTATTTCTGACTTTGTCTTTTCTCTATTTCTCTGACTTTGTCTTTTCTGTATTTCTGACTTTGTCTTTTCTGCATTTCTGACTTTGTCTTTTCTCTATTTCTGACTTTGTCTTTTCTGTATTTCTGACTTAGTCGTTTCTGTATTTCTGACTTTGACTTTTCTCTATTTCTCTGACTTTGTCTTTTCTGCATTTCTGACTTTGTCTTTTCTCTATTTCTGACTTTGTCTTTTCTCTATTTCTGACTTTGTCTTTTCTGTATTTCTGACTTTGTCTTTTCTCTATTTCTGACTTTGTCTTTTCTGTATTTCTGACTTTGTCTTTTTTTATTTCTCTGACTTTGTCTTTTCTGTATTTCTGACTTTGACTTTTCTCTATTTCTAACTTTGTGTTTTCTGTATTTCTGACTTTGACTTTTCTCTATTTCTAACTTTGTCTTTTCTGTATTTCGGACTTTGTCTTTTCTGTATTTCTGACTTTGTCTTTTCTCTATTTCTCTGACTTTGTCTTTTCTGTATTTCTGACTTTGTCTTTTCTGCATTTCTGACTTTTTCTTTTCTCTATTTCTGACTTTGTCTTTTCTGTATTTCTGACTTAGTCGTTTCTGTATTTCTGACTTTGACTTTTCTCTATTTCTCTGACTTTGTCTTTTCTGTATTTCTGACTTTGTCTTTTCTCTATTTCTGACTTTGTCTTTTCTCTATTTCTGACTTTGTCTTTTCTGTATTTCTGACTTTGTCTTTTCTCTATTTCTGACTTTGTCTTTTCTGTATTTCTGACTTTGTCTTTTTTTATTTCTCTGACTTTGTCTTTTCTGTATTTCTGACTTTGACTTTTCTCTATTTCTAACTTTGTGTTTTCTGTATTTCTGACTTTGACTTTTCTCTATTTCTAACTTTGTCTTTTCTGTATTTCGGACTTTGACTTTTCTCTATTTTTAACTTTGTGTTTTCCGTATTTCTGACTTTGCCTTTTCTTTATTTCTCTGCCTTTGTCTTTTCTGTATTTCAGACTTTGTCTTTTCTGTATTTCTGACTTTGTCTTTTCTCTATTTCTCTGACTGTCTTTTCTGTATTTCTGACTTTGTCTTTTCTTTATTTCTCTGACTTTGTCTTTTCTGTATTTCGATCTATGAATTTTCTCAATTTCTCTGACTTTGTCTTTTTGGTATTTCAGACATTTTCTTTTCTTTATTTCTGACTTTGTCTTTTCTGTATTTCTGACTTTGTCTTTTTTGTATTTCTCTGACTCTGCCTTTTCTCTATTTCTCTGACTTTGTCTTTTCTGCATTTCTGACTTTGCCTTTTCTCTATTTCTCTGACTTTGTCTTTTCTGTATTTCTGACTTTGTCTTTTCCGTATTTCTGACTTTGTCTTTTCTCTATTTCTGACTTTGTCTTTTCTGTATTTCTGACTTTGTCGTTTCTGTATTTCTGACTTTGTCTTTTCTGTATTTCTGACTTTGTCTTTTCTCTATTTCTGACTTTGTCTTTTCTGTATTTCTGACTTTGTCTTTTTTTATTTCTCTGACTTTGTCTTTTCTGTATTTCTGACTTTGACTTTTCTCTATTTCTAACTTTGTCTTTTCTCTATTTCTGACTTTGACTTTTCTCTATATCTAACTTTGTCTTTTCTGTATTTCGGACTTTGACTTTTCTCTATTTTTAACTTTGTGTTTTCTGTATTTCTGACTTTGCCTTTTCTCTATTTCTCTGCCTTTGTCTTTTCTGTATTTCTGACTTTGTCTTTTCTGTATTTCTGACTTTGTCTTTTCTCTATTTCTCTGACTTTGTCTTTTCTTTATTTCTGACTTTGTCTTTTCTGTATTTCTGACTTTCTGTTTTCTGTATTTCTGACTTTGTCTTTTCTGTATTTCTGACTTTCTGCTTTCTGTATTTCTGACTCTGTCTTTTCTGTATTTCTGACTTTGTCTTTTCTGCATTTCTGACTTTGTCTTTTCTCTATTTCTGACTTTGTCTTTTCTGTATTTCTGACTTAGTCGTTTCTGTATTTCTGACTTTGACTTTTCTCTATTTCTCTGACTTTGTCTTTTCTGTATTTCTGACTTTGTCTTTTCTCTATTTCTGACTTTGTCTTTTCTCTATTTCTGACTTTGTCTTTTCTGTATTTCTGACTTTGTCTTTTCTCTATTTCTGACTTTGTCTTTTCTGTATTTCTGACTTTGTCTTTTTTTATTTCTCTGACTTTGTCTTTTCTGTATTTCTGACTTTGACTTTTCTCTATTTCTAACTTTGTGTTTTCTGTATTTCTGACTTTGACTTTTCTCTATTTCTAACTTTGTCTTTTCTGTATTTCGGACTTTGACTTTTCTCTATTTTTAACTTTGTGTTTTCTGTATTTCTGACTTTGCCTTTTCTTTATTTCTCTGCCTTTGTCTTTTCTGTATTTCAGACTTTGTCTTTTCTGTATTTCTGACTTTGTCTTTTCTCTATTTCTCTGACTGTCTTTTCTGTATTTCTGACTTTGTCTTTTCTTTATTTCTCTGACTTTGTCTTTTCTGTATTTCGATCTATGAATTTTCTCAATTTCTCTGACTTTGTCTTTTTGGTATTTCAGACATTTTCTTTTCTGTATTTCTGACTTTGTCTTTTCTGTATTTCTGACTTTGCCTTTTCTCTATTTCTCTGACTTTGTCTTTTCTGTATTTCTGACTTTGTCTTTTTTGTATTTCTCTGACTCTGCCTTTTCTCTATTTCTCTGACTTTGTCTTTTCTGCATTTCTGACTTTGCCTTTTCTCTATTTCTCTGACTTTGTCTTTTCTGTATTTCTGACTTTGTCTTTTCCGTATTTCTGACTTTGTCTTTTCTCTATTTCTGACTTTGTCTTTTCTGTATTTCTGACTTTGTCGTTTCTGTATTTCTGACTTTGTCTTTTCTGTATTTCTGACTTTGTCTTTTCTCTATTTCTGACTTTGTCTTTTCTGTATTTCTGACTTTGTCTTTTTTTATTTCTCTGACTTTGTCTTTTCTGTATTTCTGACTTTGACTTTTCTCTATTTCTAACTTTGTCTTTTCTCTATTTCTGACTTTGACTTTTCTCTATATCTAACTTTGTCTTTTCTGTATTTCGGACTTTGACTTTTCTCTATTTTTAACTTTGTGTTTTCTGTATTTCTGACTTTGCCTTTTCTCTATTTCTCTGCCTTTGTCTTTTCTGTATTTCTGACTTTGTCTTTTCTGTTTTTCTGACTTTGTCTTTTCTCTATTTCTCTGACTTTGTCTTTTCTTTATTTCTGACTTTGTCTTTTCTGTATTTCTGACTTTCTGTTTTCTGTATTTCTGACTTTGTCTTTTCTGTATTTCTGACTTTCTGCTTTCTGTATTTCTGACTATGTCTTTTCTGTATTTCAGACTTTCGGTTTTCTGTATTTCTGACTTTGTCTTTTCTGTATTTCTGACTTTGTCTTTTCTGTCTTTCTGATTTTGTCTTTTCTGTATTTCTGACTTTCTGTCTTTTTCTGACTTTGTCTTTTCTGTCTTTTTCTGACTTTCTGTTTTTTCTCTATTTCTGACTTTGTGTTTTCTGTATTTCTGACTTTGTCTTTTCTCAATTTCTGACTTTGTCTTTTCTCTATTTCTGACTTTGTCTTTTCTGTATTTCTGACTTTCTGCTTTCTGTATTTCTGACTTTGTCTTTTCTGTATTTCTGACTTTCTGTCTTTTTCTGACATTGTCTTTTCTGTCTTTTTCTTACTTTCTGTCTTTTCTCTATTTCTGACTTTGTCTTTTCCGTATATCTGAGTTTCTGTCCTTTTCTGACTTTGTCTTTTCTTTATTTCTCTGACTTTGTCTTTTCTCTATTTCTGACTTTGTCTTTTCTGTATTTCTGACTTTGTCTTTTCTCTATTTCTGACTTTGTCTTTTCTGTATTTCTGACTTTGTCTTTTCTGTATTTCTGACTTTGTCTTTTCTCTATTTCTTTGACTTTGTCTTTTCTGTATTTCTGACTTTGTCTTTTCTGCATTTCTGACTTTGACTTTTCTCTATTTCTCTGACTTTGTCTTTTCTGTATTTCTGACTTTGTCTTTTCTCTATTTCTGACTTTGTCTTTTCTCTATTTCTGACTTTGTCTTTTCTGTATTTCTGACTTTGTCTTTTCTCTATTTCTGACTTTGTCTTTTCTGTATTTCTGACTTTGTCTTTTTTCATTTCTCTGACTTTGTCTTTTCTGTATTTCTGACTTTGACTTTTCTCTATTTCTAACTTTGTGTTTTCTGTATTTCTGACTTTGACTTTTCTCTATTTCTAACTTTGTCTTTTCTGTATTTCGGACTTTGACTTTTCTCTATTTTTAACTTTGTGTTTTCTGTATTTCTGACTTTGCCTTCTCTTTATTTCTCTGCCTTTGTCTTTTCTGTATTTCAGACTTTGTCTTTTCTGTATTTCTGACTTTGTCTTTTCTCTATTTCTCTGACTGTCTTTTCTGTATTTCTGACTTTGTCTTTTCTTTATTTCTCTGACTTTGTCTTTTCTGTATTTCGAACTTTGAATTTTCTCAATTTCTCTGACTTTGTCTTTTTGGTATTTCAGACATTTTCTTTTCTGTATTTCTGACTTTGTCTTTTCTGTATTTCTGACTTTGCCTTTTCTCTATTTCTCTGACTTTGTCTTTTCTGTATTTCTGACTTTGTCTTTTTTGTATTTCTCTGACTCTGCCTTTTCTCTATTTCTCTGACTTTGTCTTTTCTGTGTTTCTGACTTTGCCTTTTCTCTATTTCTCTGACTTTGTCTTTTCTGTATTTCTGACTTTGTCTTTTCTGTATTTCTGACTTTGTCTTTTCCGTATTTCTGACTTTGTCTTTTCTCTATTTCTGACTTTGTCTTTTCTGTATTTCTGACTTTGTCGTTTCTGTATTTCTGACTTTGACTTTTCTCTATTTCTCTGACTTTGTCTTTTCTGTATTTCTGACTTTGTCTTTTCTGTATTTCTGACTTTGTCTTTTCTCTATTTCTGACTTTGTCTTTTCTGTATTTCTGACTTTGTCTTTTTTTTATTTCTCTGACTTTGTCTTTTCTGTATTTCTGACTTTGACTTTTCTCTATTTCTAACTTTGTCTTTTCTCTATTTCTGACTTTGACTTTTCTCTATATCTAACTTTGTCTTTTCTGTATTTCGGACTTTGACTTTTCTCTATTTTTAACTTTGTCTTTTCTGTATTTCTGACTTTGAATTTTCTCTATATCTAACTTTGTCTTTTCTGTATTTCTGACTTTGTCTTTTCTGTATTTCTGACTTTGTCTTTTTTTTATTTCTCTGACTTTGTCTTTTCTGTATTTCTGACTTTGACTTTTCTCTATTTCTAACTTTGTCTTTTCTCTATTTCTAACTTTGTCTTTTCTGTATTTCTGACTTTGTCTTTTCTGTATTTCTGACTTTGTCTTTTCTTTATTTCTCTGACTTTTTCTTTTCTGTATTTCGAACTTTGAATTTTCTCAATTTCTCTGACTTTGTCTTTTTGGTATTTCTGACTTTTTCTTTTCTTTATTTCTGACTTTGACTTTTCTGTATTTCTGACTTTGTCTTTTTTTAATTTCTCTGACTTTGTCCTTTCTGTATTTTTTACTTTGCCTTTTCTTTATTTCTCTGACTTTGTCTTTTCTGCATTTCTGACTTTGACTTTTCAGTACTTCTGTCTTTGTCTTTTCTGTATTTCTGACTTTGTCTTTTCTCAATTTCTGACTTTGTCTTTTCTCTATTTCTGACTTTGTCTTTTCTGTATTTCTGACTTTCTGCTTTCTGTATTTCTGACTTTGTCTTTTCTGTCTTTTTCTTACTTTCTGTCTTTTCTCTATTTCTGACTTTGTCTTTTCCGTATATCTGAGTTTCTGTCCTTTTCTGACTTTGTCTTTTCTTTATTTCTCTGACTTTGTCTTTTCTCTATTTCTGACTTTGTCTTTTCTGTATTTCTGACTTTGTCTTTTCTCTATTTCTGACTTTGTCTTTTCTGTATTTCTGACTTTGTCTTTTCTGTATTTCTGACTTTGTCTTTTCTCTATTTCTCTGACTTTGTCTTTTCTGTATTTCTGACTTTGTCTTTTCTGCATTTCTGACTTTGTCTTTTCTCTATTTCTGACTTTGTCTTTTCTGTATTTCTGACTTAGTCGTTTCTGTATTTCTGACTTTGACTTTTCTCTATTTCTCTGACTTTGTCTTTTCTGCATTTCTGACTTTGTCTTTTCTCTATTTCTGACTTTGTCTTTTCTCTATTTCTGACTTTGTCTTTTCTGTATTTCTGACTTTGTCTTTTCTCTATTTCTGACTTTGTCTTTTCTGTATTTCTGACTTTGTCTTTTTTTATTTCTCTGACTTTGTCTTTTCTGTATTTCTGACTTTGACTTTTCTCTATTTCTAACTTTGTGTTTTCTGTATTTCTGACTTTGACTTTTCTCTATTTCTAACTTTGTCTTTTCTGTATTTCGGACTTTGTCTTTTCTGTATTTCTGACTTTGTCTTTTCTCTATTTCTCTGACTTTGTCTTTTCTGTATTTCTGACTTTGTCTTTTCTGCATTTCTGACTTTGTCTTTTCTCTATTTCTGACTTTGTCTTTTCTGTATTTCTGACTTAGTCGTTTCTGTATTTCTGACTTTGACTTTTCTCTATTTCTCTGACTTTGTCTTTTCTGTATTTCTGACTTTGTCTTTTCTCTATTTCTGACTTTGTCTTTTCTCTATTTCTGACTTTGTCTTTTCTGTATTTCTGACTTTGTCTTTTCTCTATTTCTGACTTTGTCTTTTCTGTATTTCTGACTTTGTCTTTTTTTATTTCTCTGACTTTGTCTTTTCTGTATTTCTGACTTTGACTTTTCTCTATTTCTAACTTTGTGTTTTCTGTATTTCTGACTTTGACTTTTCTCTATTTCTAACTTTGTCTTTTCTGTATTTCGGACTTTGACTTTTCTCTATTTTTAACTTTGTGTTTTCCGTATTTCTGACTTTGCCTTTTCTTTATTTCTCTGCCTTTGTCTTTTCTGTATTTCAGACTTTGTCTTTTCTGTATTTCTGACTTTGTCTTTTCTCTATTTCTCTGACTGTCTTTTCTGTATTTCTGACTTTGTCTTTTCTTTATTTCTCTGACTTTGTCTTTTCTGTATTTCGATCTATGAATTTTCTCAATTTCTCTGACTTTGTCTTTTTGGTATTTCAGACATTTTCTTTTCTTTATTTCTGACTTTGTCTTTTCTGTATTTCTGACTTTGTCTTTTTTGTATTTCTCTGACTCTGCCTTTTCTCTATTTCTCTGACTTTGTCTTTTCTGCATTTCTGACTTTGTCTTTTCTCTATTTCTCTGACTTTGTCTTTTCTGTATTTCTGACTTTGTCTTTTCCGTATTTCTGACTTTGTCTTTTCTCTATTTCTGACTTTGTCTTTTCTGTATTTCTGACTTTGTCGTTTCTGTATTTCTGACTTTGTCTTTTCTGTATTTCTGACTTTGTCTTTTCTCTATTTCTGACTTTGTCTTTTCTGTATTTCTGACTTTGTCTTTTTTTATTTCTCTGACTTTGTCTTTTCTGTATTTCTGACTTTGACTTTTCTCTATTTCTAACTTTGTCTTTTCTCTATTTCTGACTTTGACTTTTCTCTATATCTAACTTTGTCTTTTCTGTATTTCGGACTTTGACTTTTCTCTATTTTTAACTTTGTGTTTTCTGTATTTCTGACTTTGCCTTTTCTCTATTTCTCTGCCTTTGTCTTTTCTGTATTTCTGACTTTGTCTTTTCTGTATTTCTGACTTTGTCTTTTCTCTATTTCTCTGACTTTGTCTTTTCTTTATTTCTGACTTTGTCTTTTCTGTATTTCTGACTTTCTGTTTTCTGTATTTCTGACTTTGTCTTTTCTGTATTTCTGACTTTCTGCTTTCTGTATTTCTGACTATGTCTTTTCTGTATTTCAGACTTTCGGTTTTCTGTATTTCTGACTTTGTCTTTTCTGTATTTCTGACTTTGTCTTTTCTGTCTTTCTGATTTTGTCTTTTCTGTATTTCTGACTTTCTGTCTTTTTCTGACTTTGTCTTTTCTGTCTTTTTCTGACTTTCTGTTTTTTCTCTATTTCTGACTTTGTGTTTTCTGTATTTCTGACTTTGTCTTTTCTCAATTTCTGACTTTGTCTTTTCTCTATTTCTGACTTTGTCTTTTCTGTATTTCTGACTTTCGGCTTTCTGTATTTCTGACTTTGTCTTTTCTGTATTTCTGACTTTCTGTCTTTTTCTGACATTGTCTTTTCTGTCTTTTTCTTACTTTCTGTCTTTTCTCTATTTCTGACTTTGTCTTTTCCGTATATCTGAGTTTCTGTCCTTTTCTGACTTTGTCTTTTCTTTATTTCTCTGACTTTGTCTTTTCTCTATTTCTGACTTTGTCTTTTCTGTATTTCTGACTTTGTCTTTTCTCTATTTCTGACTTTGTCTTTTCTGTATTTCTGACTTTGTCTTTTCTGTATTTCTGACTTTGTCTTTTCTCTATTTCTTTGACTTTGTCTTTTCTGTATTTCTGACTTTGTCTTTTCTGCATTTCTGACTTTGACTTTTCTCTATTTCTCTGACTTTGTCTTTTCTGTATTTCTGACTTTGTCTTTTCTCTATTTCTGACTTTGTCTTTTCTCTATTTCTGACTTTGTCTTTTCTGTATTTCTGACTTTGTCTTTTCTCTATTTCTGACTTTGTCTTTTCTGTATTTCTGACTTTGTCTTTTTTCATTTCTCTGACTTTGTCTTTTCTGTATTTCTGACTTTGACTTTTCTCTATTTCTAACTTTGTGTTTTCTGTATTTCTGACTTTGACTTTTCTCTATTTCTAACTTTGTCTTTTCTGTATTTCGGACTTTGACTTTTCTCTATTTTTAACTTTGTGTTTTCTGTATTTCTGACTTTGCCTTCTCTTTATTTCTCTGCCTTTGTCTTTTCTGTATTTCAGACTTTGTCTTTTCTGTATTTCTGACTTTGTCTTTTCTCTATTTCTCTGACTGTCTTTTCTGTATTTCTGACTTTGTCTTTTCTTTATTTCTCTGACTTTGTCTTTTCTGTATTTCGAACTTTGAATTTTCTCAATTTCTCTGACTTTGTCTTTTTGGTATTTCAGACATTTTCTTTTCTGTATTTCTGACTTTGTCTTTTCTGTATTTCTGACTTTGCCTTTTCTCTATTTCTCTGACTTTGTCTTTTCTGTATTTCTGACTTTGTCTTTTTTGTATTTCTCTGACTCTGCCTTTTCTCTATTTCTCTGACTTTGTCTTTTCTGTGTTTCTGACTTTGCCTTTTCTCTATTTCTCTGACTTTGTCTTTTCTGTATTTCTGACTTTGTCTTTTCTGTATTTCTGACTTTGTCTTTTCCGTATTTCTGACTTTGTCTTTTCTCTATTTCTGACTTTGTCTTTTCTGTATTTCTGACTTTGTCGTTTCTGTATTTCTGACTTTGACTTTTCTCTATTTCTCTGACTTTGTCTTTTCTGTATTTCTGACTTTGTCTTTTCTCTATTTCTGACTTTGTCTTTTCTCTATTTCTGACTTTGTCTTTTCTGTATTTCTGACTTTGTCTTTTTTTATTTCTCTGACTTTGTCTTTTCTGTATTTCTGACTTTGACTTTTCTCTATTTCTAACTTTGTCTTTTCTCTATTTCTGACTTTGACTTTTCTCTATATCTAACTTTGTCTTTTCTGTATTTCGGACTTTGACTTTTCTCTATTTTTAACTTTGTCTTTTCTGTATTTCTGACTTTGAATTTTCTCAATTTCTCTGACTTTGTCTTTTTGGTATTTCTGACTTTTTCTTTTCTTTATTTCTGACTTTGACTTTTCTGTATTTCTGACTTTGTCTTTTTTTAATTTCTCTGACTTTGTCCTTTCTGTATTTTTTACTTTGCCTTTTCTTTATTTCTCTGACTTTGTCTTTTCTGCATTTTTTACTTTGTCTTTTCTTTATTTCTCTGACTTTTTCTTTTCTGTATTTCGAACTTTGAATTTTCTCAATTTCTCTGACTTTGTCTTTTTGGTATTTCTGACTTTTTCTTTTCTTTATTTCTGACTTTGACTTTTCTGTATTTCTGACTTTGTCTTTTTTTAATTTCTCTGACTTTGTCCTTTCTGTATTTTTTACTTTGCCTTTTCTTTATTTCTCTGACTTTGTCTTTTCTGCATTTCTGACTTTGACTTTTCAGTACTTCTGTCTTTGTCTTTTCTGTATTTCTGGCTTTGTCTTTTCTTTATTTCTGACTTTGTCTTTTCTGTATTTCTGACTTTGTCTTTTCTTTATTTCTCTGACTTTGTCTTTTCTGTATGTCTGACTTTGACTTTTCTCTATTTCTATGACTTTGACTTTTCTCTGTTTCTGACTATGACTTTTCTCCATTTCTCTGACTTTGTCTTTTCTGTATTTCTGACTTGCTGTCTTTTTCTGACTTTGCCTTTTCTGTCTTTTTCTGACTTTGTTTTTTCTGTATTTCTGACTTTGTCTTTTCTCTATTTCTGACTTTCTCTTTTCCCTATTTCTGACTTTGTCTTTTCTGTATTTCTGACTTTCACTTTTCTATATTTCTAACTTTGTCTTTTCTGTATTTCGGACTTTGACTTTTCTCTATTTTTAACTTTGTGTTTTCTGTATTTCTGACTTTGCCTTTTCTCCATTTCTCTGCCATTGTCTTTTCTGTATTTCTGACTTTGTCTTTTCAGTATTTCTGACTTTGTCTTTTCTCTATTTCTGACTTTGTCTTTTCTCTATTTCTGACTTTGTCCTTTCTGTATTTTTTACTTTGCCTTTTCTGTATTTCGAACTTTGAATTTTCTCAATTTCTCTGACTTTGTCTTTTTGGTATTTCTGACTTTTTCTTTTCTGTATTTCTGACTTTGTCTTTTCTGTATTTCTGACTTTGCCTTTTCTCTATTTCTCTGACTTTGTCTTTTCTGTATTTCTGACTTTGTCTTTTTTGTATTTCTCTGACTCTGCCTTTTCTGGATTTCTGACTTTGTCTTTTCTTATTTCTGACTTTGTCTTTTCTGTATTTCTGACTTTGACTTTTCTCTATTTCTCTGACTTTGTCCTTACTGTATTTCTGACTTTATCTTTTCTGTATTTCTGACTTTGTCTTTTCTCTATTTCTGACTTTGTCCTTTCTGTATTTTTTACTTTGCCTTTTCTTTATTTCTCTGACTTTGTCTTTTCTGCATTTCTGACTTTGACTTTTCAGTACTTCTGTCTTTGTCTTTTCTGTATATCTGACTATGACTTTTCTCCATTTCTCTGACTTTGTCTTTTCTGTATTTCTGACTTGCTGTCTTTTTCTGACTTTGTCTTTTCTGTATTTCTGACTTTGCCTTTTCTGTATTTCTGGCTTTGTCTTTTCTCTATCTCTGACTTTCTCTTTTCTCTATTTCTCTGACTTTGTCTTTTTCTGAATGTCTTTTCTGTCATTTTCTGACTTTCTGTCCGATCTCTATTTCTGACTTTGTCTTTTCTGTATTTCTGACTTTCTGTTTTCTGTATTTCTGACTTTGTCTTTTCTGTATTTCTGACTTTGTCTTTTCTCAATTTCTGACTTTGTCTTTTCTCTATTTCTGACTTTGTCTTTTCAGTATTTCTGACTTTGTCTATTCTTTACTTCTCTGACTTTGTCTTTTCTGTATTTCTGACTTTGACTTTTCTCTATTTCTCTGACTTTGTCTTTTCTGTATTTCTGACTTTATCTTTTCTGTATTTCTGACTTTGTCTTTTCTGTATTTCTGACTTTGACATTTCTCTATTTCTGACTATGTCTTTTCTCTATTTCTGTGACTTTGTCTTTTCTGTATCTCTGACTTTGTCGTTTCTGTATTTCTGACTTTGACTTTTCTCTATTTCTCTGACTTTGTCTTTTCTGTATTTCTGACGTGCTGCCTTTTTCTGACAGTCTTTTCTGTCTTTTTCTGACTTTCTGTCCTTTCTCGATTTCTGACTTTGTCTTTTCTGTATTTCTGACTTTCTGTTTTCTGTATTTCTGACTTTGTCTTTTCTGTATTTCTGACTTTGTCTTTTCTGTATTTCTGACTTTGTCATTTCTCAATTTCTGACTTTGTCTTTTCTCTATTTCTGACTTTGTCTTTTCTGTATTTCTGACTTTCTGCTTTCTGTATTCCTGACTATGTCTTTTCTGTATTTCTGACTTTCGGTTTTCTGTATTTCTGACTTTGTCTTTTCTGTATTTCTGACTTTGTCTTTTCTGTCTTTCTGATTTTGTCTTTTCTGTATTTCTGACTTTCTGTCTTTTTCTGACTTTGTCTTTTCTGTCTTTTTCTGACTTTCTGTCTTTTCTCTATTTCTGACTTTGTCTTTTCTGTATTTCTGACTTTTTCTTTTCTCAATTTCTGACTTTGTCTTTTCTCTATTTCTGACTTTGTCTTTTCTGTATTTCTGACTTTCTGCTTTCTGTATTTCTGATTTTGTCTTTTCTTTATTTCTGACTTTCTGTCTTTTTCTGACTTTGTCTTTTCTGTCTTTTTCTGACTTTCTGTCTTTTCTCTATTTCTGACTTTGTCTTTTCTGTATTTCTGACTTTGTCTTTTCTCAATTTCTGACTTTGTCTTTTCTCTATTTCTGACTTTGTCTTTTCTGTATTTCTGACTTTCTGCTTTCTGTATTTCTGACTTTGTCTTTTCTGTATTTCTGACTTTCTGTCTTTTTCTGACTTTGTCTTTTCTGTCTTTTTCTGAATTTCTGTCTTTTCTCTATTTCTGACTTTGTCTTTTCTGTATTTCTGACTTTGTCTTTTCCGTATATCTGAGTTTCTGTCTTTTTCTGACTGTCTTTTCTTTATTTCTCTGACTTTGCCTTTTCTCCATTTCTGACTTTGTCTCTTCTGTATTTCTGACTTTGTCTTTTCTGTATTTCTGACTTTGTCTTTTCTCTATTTCTCTGACTTTGTCTTTTCTGTATTTCTGACATTGTCTTTTCTGTATTTCTGACTTTGTCTTTTCTCTATTTCTGACTTTGTCTTTTCAGTATTTCTGACTTTGTCTATTCTTTATTTCTCTGACTTTGTCTTTTCTGTATTTCTGACTTTGACTTTTCTCTATTTCTCTGACTTTGTCTTTTCTGTATTTCTGACTTTCTGTCTTTTTCTGACATTGTCTTTTCTGTCTTTTTCTTACTTTCTGTCTTTTCTCTATTTCTGACTTTGTCTTTTCTGTATTTCTGACTTTGTCTTTTCTCTATCTCTGACTTTCTCTTTTCTCTATTTCTAACTTTGTGTTTTCTGTATTTCTGACTTTGACTTTTCTCTATTTCTAACTTTGTCTTTTCTGTATTTCGGACTTTGACTTTTCTCTATTTTTAACTTTGTGTTTTCTGTATTTCTGACTTTGCCTTCTCTTTATTTCTCTGCCTTTGTCTTTTCTGTATTTCAGACTTTGTCTTTTCTGTATTTCTGACTTTGTCTTTTCTCTATTTCTCTGACTGTCTTTTCTGTATTTCTGACTTTGTCTTTTCTTTATTTCTCTGACTTTGTCTTTTCTGTATTTCGAACTTTGAATTTTCTCAATTTCTCTGACTTTGTCTTTTTGGTATTTCAGACATTTTCTTTTCTGTATTTCTGACTTTGTCTTTTCTGTATTTCTGACTTTGCCTTTTCTCTATTTCTCTGACTTTGTCTTTTCTGTATTTCTGACTTTGTCTTTTTTGTATTTCTCTGACTCTGCCTTTTCTCTATTTCTCTGACTTTGTCTTTTCTGTGTTTCTGACTTTGCCTTTTCTCTATTTCTCTGACTTTGTCTTTTCTGTATTTCTGACTTTGTCTTTTCTGTATTTCTGACTTTGTCTTTTCCGTATTTCTGACTTTGTCTTTTCTCTATTTCTGACTTTGTCTTTTCTGTATTTCTGACTTTGTCGTTTCTGTATTTCTGACTTTGACTTTTCTCTATTTCTCTGACTTTGTCTTTTCTGTATTTCTGACTTTGTCTTTTCTCTATTTCTGACTTTGTCTTTTCTCTATTTCTGACTTTGTCTTTTCTGTATTTCTGACTTTGTCTTTTTTTTATTTCTCTGACTTTGTCTTTTCTGTATTTCTGACTTTGACTTTTCTCTATTTCTAACTTTGTCTTTTCTCTATTTCTGACTTTGACTTTTCTCTATATCTAACTTTGTCTTTTCTGTATTTCGGACTTTGACTTTTCTCTATTTTTAACTTTGTCTTTTCTGTATTTCTGACTTTGAATTTTCTCAATTTCTCTGACTTTGTCTTTTTGGTATTTCTGACTTTTTCTTTTCTTTATTTCTGACTTTGACTTTTCTGTATTTCTGACTTTGTCTTTTTTTAATTTCTCTGACTTTGTCCTTTCTGTATTTTTTACTTTGCCTTTTCTTTATTTCTCTGACTTTGTCTTTTCTGCATTTTTTACTTTGTCTTTTCTTTATTTCTCTGACTTTTTCTTTTCTGTATTTCGAACTTTGAATTTTCTCAATTTCTCTGACTTTGTCTTTTTGGTATTTCTGACTTTTTCTTTTCTTTATTTCTGACTTTGACTTTTCTGTATTTCTGACTTTGTCTTTTTTTAATTTCTCTGACTTTGTCCTTTCTGTATTTTTTACTTTGCCTTTTCTTTATTTCTCTGACTTTGTCTTTTCTGCATTTCTGACTTTGACTTTTCAGTACTTCTGTCTTTGTCTTTTCTGTATTTCTGGCTTTGTCTTTTCTTTATTTCTGACTTTGTCTTTTCTGTATTTCTGACTTTGTCTTTTCTTTATTTCTCTGACTTTGTCTTTTCTGTATGTCTGACTTTGACTTTTCTCTATTTCTATGACTTTGACTTTTCTCTGTTTCTGACTATGACTTTTCTCCATTTCTCTGACTTTGTCTTTTCTGTATTTCTGACTTGCTGTCTTTTTCTGACTTTGCCTTTTCTGTCTTTTTCTGACTTTGTTTTTTCTGTATTTCTGACTTTGTCTTTTCTCTATTTCTGACTTTCTCTTTTCCCTATTTCTGACTTTGTCTTTTCTGTATTTCTGACTTTCACTTTTCTATATTTCTAACTTTGTCTTTTCTGTATTTCGGACTTTGACTTTTCTCTATTTTTAACTTTGTGTTTTCTGTATTTCTGACTTTGCCTTTTCTCCATTTCTCTGCCTTTGTCTTTTCTGTATTTCTGACTTTGTCTTTTCAGTATTTCTGACTTTGTCTTTTCTCTATTTCTGACTTTGTCTTTTCTCTATTTCTGACTTTGTCCTTTCTGTATTTTTTACTTTGCCTTTTCTGTATTTCGAACTTTGAATTTTCTCAATTTCTCTGACTTTGTCTTTTTGGTATTTCTGACTTTTTCTTTTCTGTATTTCTGACTTTGTCTTTTCTGTATTTCTGACTTTGCCTTTTCTCTATTTCTCTGACTTTGTCTTTTCTGTATTTCTGACTTTGTCTTTTTTGTATTTCTCTGACTCTGCCTTTTCTGGATTTCTGACTTTGTCTTTTCTTATTTCTGACTTTGTCTTTTCTGTATTTCTGACTTTGACTTTTCTCTATTTCTCTGACTTTGTCCTTACTGTATTTCTGACTTTATCTTTTCTGTATTTCTGACTTTGTCTTTTCTCTATTTCTGACTTTGTCCTTTCTGTATTTTTTACTTTGCCTTTTCTTTATTTCTCTGACTTTGTCTTTTCTGCATTTCTGACTTTGACTTTTCAGTACTTCTGTCTTTGTCTTTTCTGTATATCTGACTATGACTTTTCTCCATTTCTCTGACTTTGTCTTTTCTGTATTTCTGACTTGCTGTCTTTTTCTGACTTTGTCTTTTCTGTATTTCTGACTTTGCCTTTTCTGTATTTCTGGCTTTGTCTTTTCTCTATCTCTGACTTTCTCTTTTCTCTATTTCTCTGACTTTGTCTTTTCTGTATTTCTGACTTTCTGTTTTCTGTATTTCTGACTTTGTCTTTTCTGTATTTCTGACTTTGTCTTTTCTCAATTTCTGACTTTGTCTTTTCTCTATTTCTGACTTTGTCTTTTCAGTATTTCTGACTTTGTCTATTCTTTACTTCTCTGACTTTGTCTTTTCTGTATTTCTGACTTTGACTTTTCTCTATTTCTCTGACTTTGTCTTTTCTGTATTTCTGACTTTATCTTTTCTGTATTTCTGACTTTGTCTTTTCTGTATTTCTGACTTTGACATTTCTCTATTTCTGACTTTGTCTTTTCTCTATTTCTGACTTTGTCTTTTCTGTATTTCTGACTTTCTGCTTTCTGTATTCCTGACTATGTCTTTTCTGTATTTCTGACTTTCGGTTTTCTGTATTTCTGACTTTGTCTTTTCTGTATTTCTGACTTTGTCTTTTCTGTCTTTCTGATTTTGTCTTTTCTGTATTTCTGACTTTCTGTCTTTTTCTGACTTTGTCTTTTCTGTCTTTTTCTGACTTTCTGTCTTTTCTCTATTTCTGACTTTGTCTTTTCTGTATTTCTGACTTTTTCTTTTCTCAATTTCTGACTTTGTCTTTTCTCTATTTCTGACTTTGTCTTTTCTGTATTTCTGACTTTCTGCTTTCTGTATTTCTGATTTTGTCTTTTCTTTATTTCTGACTTTCTGTCTTTTTCTGACTTTGTCTTTTCTGTCTTTTTCTGACTTTCTGTCTTTTCTCTATTTCTGACTTTGTCTTTTCTGTATTTCTGACTTTGTCTTTTCTCAATTTCTGACTTTGTCTTTTCTCTATTTCTGACTTTGTCTTTTCTGTATTTCTGACTTTCTGCTTTCTGTATTTCTGACTTTGTCTTTTCTGTATTTCTGACTTTCTGTCTTTTTCTGACTTTGTCTTTTCTGTCTTTTTCTGAATTTCTGTCTTTTCTCTATTTCTGACGTTGTCTTTTCTGTATTTCTGACTTTGTCTTTTCCGTATATCTGAGTTTCTGTCTTTTTCTGACTGTCTTTTCTTTATTTCTCTGACTTTGCCTTTTCTCCATTTCTGACTTTGTCTCTTCTGTATTTCTGACTTTGTCTTTTCTGTATTTCTGACTTTGTCTTTTCTCTATTTCTCTGACTTTGTCTTTTCTGTATTTCTGACATTGTCTTTTCTGTATTTCTGACTTTGTCTTTTCTCTATTTCTGACTTTGTCTTTTCAGTATTTCTGACTTTGTCTATTCTTTATTTCTCTGACTTTGTCTTTTCTGTATTTCTGACTTTGACTTTTCTCTATTTCTCTGACTTTGTCTTTTCTGTATTTCTGACTTTGTCTTTTCTGTATCTCTGACTTTGTCGTTTCTGTATTTCTGACTTTGACTTTTCTCTATTTCTCTGACTTTGTCTTTTCTGTATTTCTGACTTGCTGCCTTTTTCTGACAGTCTTTTCCTGAATGTCTTTTCTGTCATTTTCCGACTTTCTGTCCTTTCTCTACTTCTGACTTTGTCTTTTCTGTATTTCTGACTTTCTGTTTTCTGTATTTCTGAATTTGTCTTTTCTGTATTTCTGACTTTGTCTTTTCTGTATTTCTGACTTTCTGCTTTCTGTATTTCTGACTATGTCTTTTCTGTATTTCTGACTTTCGGTTTTCTGTATTTCTGACTTTGTCTTTTCTGTATTTCTGACTTTGTCTTTTCTGTCTTTCTGATTTTGTCTTTTCTGTATTTCTGACTTTCTGTCTTTTTCTGACTTTGTCTTTTCTGTCTTTTTCTGACTTTCTGTCTTTTCTCTATTTCTGACTTTGTCTTTTCTGTATTTCTGACTTGTCTTTGCCGTATACCTGAGTTTCTGTCTTTTTCTGACTTTGTCTTTTCTGTCTTTTTCTGACTTTCTGTCTTTTCTTTATTTCTCTGACTTTGTCTTTTCTCTATTTCTGTCTTTGTCTTTTCTGTATTTCTGACTTTGCCTTTTCTCCATTTCTGACTTTGTCTTTTCTGTATTTCTGACTTTGTCTTTTCTGTATTTCTGACTTTGTCTTTTCTCTATTTCTCTGACTTTGTCTTTTCTGTATTTCTGACTTTGTCTTTTCTGTATTTCTGACTTTGTCTTTTCTCTATTTCTGACTTTGTCTTTTCTGTATTTCTGACTTTGTCGTTTCTGTATTTCTGACTTTGTCTTTTCTGTATTTCTGACTTTGTCTTTTCTCTATTTCTCTGACTTTGTCTTTTCTGTATTTCTGACTTTGTCTTTTCTGTATTTCTGACTTTGTCTTTTCTCTATTTCTGACTTTGTCTTTTCTGTATTTCTGACTTTGTCGTTTCTGTATTTCTGACTTTGTCTTTTCTGCATTTCTGACTTTGCCTTTACTGTATTTCTGACTTTATCTTTTCTGTATTTCTGACTTTGTCTTTTCTCTATTTCTGACTTTGTCTTTTCTCTATTTCTGACTTTGTCCTTTCTGTATTTTTTACTTTGCCTTTTCTTTATTTCTCTGACTTTGTCTTTTCTGCATTTCTGACTTTGACTTTCTAGTACTTCTGTCTTTGTCTTTTCTGTATTTCTGGCTTTGTCTTTTCTTTATTTCTGACTTTGTCTTTTCTGTATTTCTGACTTTGTCTTTTCTTTATTTCTCTGACTTTGTCTTTTCTGTATTTCTGACTTTGACTTTTCTCTATTTCTATGACTTTGACTTTTCTCTATTTCTGACTATGACATTTCTCCATTTCTCTGACTTTGTCTTTTCTGTATTTCTGACTTGCTGTCTTTTTCGGACTTTGTCTTTTCTGTCTTTTTCTGACTTTGTTTTTTCTGTATTTCTGACTTTGTCTTTTCTCTATTTCTGACTTTCTCTTTTCCCTATTTCTGAATTTGTCTTTTCTGTATTTCTGACTTTGTCTTTTCTCTATTTCTCTGACTTCGTCTTTTCAGTATTTCTGACTTTGTCTTTTCTCTATTTCTCTGACTTTGTCTTTTCTGTATTTCTGACTTTGTCTTTTCTGTATTTCTGACTTTCTGCTTTCTGTATTTCTGACTTTGTCTTTTCTGTATTTCTGACTTTCTGTCTTTTTCTGACTTTGTCTTTTCTGTATTTTTCTGACTTTCTGTCTTTTCTCTATTTCTGACTTTGTCTTTTCCATATATCTGAGTTTCTGTCTTTTTCTGACTTTGTCTTTTCTTTATTTCTCTGACTTTGTCTTTTCTCTATTTCTGACTTTGTATTTTCTGTATTTCTCTCTTTCTGTTTTCTGTATTTCTGACTTTGTCTTTTCTGTATTTCTGGCTTTGTCTTTTCTGTATTTCTGACTTTCTGTCTTTTCTGTATTTCTGACTTTCTGTCTTTTTCTGACTTTGTCTTTTCTGTCTTTTTCTGACTTTCTGTCTTTTCTCTATTTCTGACTTTGTCTTTTCTGTATTTCTGACTTTGTCTTTGCCGTATATCTGAGTTTCTGTCTTTTTCTGACTATCTTTTCTTTATTTCTCTGACTTTGTCTTTTCTCTATTTCTGTCTTTGTCTTTTCTGTATTTCTGACTTTGCCTTTTCTCCATTTCTGACTTTGTCTTTTCTGTATTTCTGACTTTGTCTTTTCTGTATTTCTGACTTTGTCTTTTCTCTATTTCTCTGACTTTGTCTTTTCTGTATTTCTGACTTTGTCTTTTCTGTATTTCTGACTTTGTCTTTTCTCTATTTCTGACTTTGTCTTTTCTGTATTTCTGACTTTGTCGTTTCTGTATTTCTGACTTTGTCTTTTCTGTATTTCTGACTTTGTCTTTTCTCTATTTCAGACTTTGTCTTTTCTCTATTTCTGACTTTGTCCTTTCTGTATTTTTTACTTTGACTTTTCTTTATTTCTCTGTCTTTGTCTTTTCTGCATTTCTGACTTTGACTTTTCAGTACTTCTGTCTTTGTCTTTTCTGTATTTCTGGCTTTGTCTTTTCTTTATTTCTGACTTTGTCTTTTCTGTATTTCTGACTTTGTCTTTTCTTTATTTCTCTGACTTTGTCTTTTCTGTATTTCTGACTTTGACTTTTCTCTATTTCTATGACTTTGACTTTTCTCTATTTCTGACTATGACTTTTCTCCATTTCTCTGACTTTGTCTTTTCTGTATTTCTGACTTGCTGTCTTTTTCTGACTTTGTCTTTTCTGTCTTTTTCTGACTTTGTTTTTTCTGTATTTCTGACTTTGTCTTTTCTCTATTTCTGACTTTCTCTTTTCCCTATTTCTGAATTTGTCTTTTCTGTATTTCTGACTTTGTCTTTTCTCTATCTCTGACTTTCTCTTTTCTCTATTTCTCTGACTTCGTCTTTTCAGTATTTCTGACTTTGTCTTTTCTCTATTTCTCTGACTTTGTCTTTTCTGTATTTCTGACTTTGTCTTTTCTGTATTTCTGACTTTCTGCTTTCTGTATTTCTGACTTTGTCTTTTCTGTATTTCTGACTTTCTGTCTTTTTCTGACTTTGTCTTTTCTGTATTTTTCTGACTTTCTGTCTTTTCTCTATTTCTGACTTTGTCTTTTCCGTATATCTGAGTTTCTGTCTTTTTCTGACTTTGTCTTTTCTTTATTTCTCTGAGTTTGTCTTTTCTCTATTTCTGACTTTGTATTTTCTGTATTTCTCTCTTTCTGTTTTCTGTATTTCTGACTTTGTCTTTTCTGTATTTCTGGCTTTGTCTTTTCTGTATTTCTGACTTTCTGTCTCTTCTCTATTTTTGACTTTGTCTTTTCTGTATTTCTGGCTTTGTCTTTTCTGTATTTCTGACTTTGTCTTTTCTCTATTTCTGACTTTGTCTTTTCAGTATTTCTGACTTTGTCTTTTCTTTATTTCTCTGACTTTGTCTTTTCTGTATTTCTGACTTTGACTTTTCTCTATTTCTCTGACTTTGTCTTTTCTGTATTTCTGACTTTATCTTTTCTGTATTTCTGACTTTGTCGTTTCTTTATTTCTGACTTTGACTTTTCTCTGTTTCTGACTATGTCTTTTCTCTATTTCTGTGACTTTGTCTTTTCTGTATCTCTGACTTTGTCGTTTCTGTATTTCTGAATTTGACTTTTCTCTATTTCTCTGACTTTGTCTTTTCTGTATTTCTGACTTGCTGCCTTTTTCTGACAGTCTTTTCTGTCTTTTTCTGACTGTCTTTTCTGACTTTCTGTCCTTTCTCTATTTCTGACTTTATCTTTTCTGTATTTCTGACTTTCTGTTTTCTGTATTTCTGACTTTGTCTTTTCTGTATTTCTGACTTTGTCTTTTCTGTATTTCTGACTTTGTCTTTTCTCAATTTCTGACTTTGTCTTTTCTCTATTTCTGACTTTGTCTTTTCTGTATTTCTGACTATGTCTTTTCTGTATTTCTGACTTTCGGTTTTCTGTATTACTGACTTTGTCTTTTCTGTATTTCTGACTTTGTCTTTTCTGTCTTTCTGATTTTGTCTTTTCTGTATTTCTGACTTTCTGTCTTTTTCTGACTTTGTCTTTTCTGTCTTTTTCTGACTTTCTGTCTTTTCTCTATTTCTGACTTTGTCTTTTCTGTATTTCTGACTTTGTCTTTTCTCAATTTCTGACTTTGTCTTTTCTCTATTTCTGACGTCGTCTTTTCTGTATTTCTGACTTTCTGCTTTCTGTATTTCTGACTTTGTCTTTTCTGTATTTCTGACTTTCTGTCTTTTTCTGACTTTGTCTTTTCTGTCTTTTTCTGAGTTTCTGTCTTTTCTCTATTTCTGACTTTGTCTTTTCTGTATTTCTGACTTTCTCTTTTCCGTATATCTGTGTTTCTGTCTTTTTCTGACTTTGTCTTTTCTTTATTTCTCTGACTTTGTCTTTTCTCTATTTCTGACTTTGTCTTTTCTGTATTTCTGACTTTGCCTTTTCTGGATTTCTGACTTTGTCTTTTCTGTATTTCTGACTTTGTCTTTTCTGTATTTCTGACTTTGTCTTCTATCTATTTGTCTGACTTTGTCTTTTCTGTATTTCTGACTTTGTCTTTTCTGCATTTCTGACTTTGTCTTTTCTCTATTTCTGAGTTTGTCTTTTCTGTATTTCTGACTTTGTCGTTTCTGTATTTCTGACCTTGACTTTTCTCTATTTCTCTGACTTTGTCTTTTCTGTATTTCTGACTTTGTCTTTTCTCTATTTCTGACTTTGTCTTTTCTGCATTTCTGACTTTGTCTTTTCTCTATTTCTGACTTTGTCTTTTCTGTATTTCTGACTTATCTTTTTTTTCCTCTGACTTTGTCTTTTCTGTATTTCTGACTTTGACTTTTCTTTATTTCTCTGACTTTGTCTTTTCTCTATTTCTGACTTTGTCTTTTCTCTATTTCTATGACTTTGACTTTTCTCTATTTCTGACTATGACTTTTCTCCATTTCTCTGACTTTGTCTTTTCTGTATTTCTGACTTGCTGTCTTTTTCTGACTTTGTCTTTTCTTTCTTTTTCTGACTTTGTTTTTTCTGTATTTCTGACTTTGTCTTTTCTCTATTTCTGACTTTCTCTTTTCCCTATTTCTGAATTTGTCTTTTCTGTATTTCTGACTTTGTCTTTTCTCTATCTCTGACTTTCTCTTTTCTCTATTTCTCTGACTTCGTCTTTTCAGTATTTCTGACTTTGTCTTTTCTCTATTTCTCTGACTTTGTCTTTTCTCTATTTCTGACTTTGTCTTTTCTGTATTTCTGACTTTCTGCTTTCTGTATTTCTGACTTTGTCTTTTCTGTATTTCTGACTTTCTGCATTTTTCTGACTTTGTCTTTTCTGTATTTTTATGACTTCCTGTCTTTTCTCTATTTCTGACTTTGTCTTTTCTCTATTTCTGACTTTGTATTTTCTGTATTTCTCTCTTTCTGTTTTCTGTATTTCTGACTTTGTCTTTTCTGTATTTCTGGCTTTGTCTTTTCTGTATTTCTGACTTTGTCTTTTCTCTATTTCTGACTTTGTCTTTTCAGTATTTCTGACTTTGTCTTTTCTTTATTTCTCTGACTTTGTCTTTTCTGTATTTCTGACTTTGTCTTTTCTCTATTTCTCTGACTTTGTCTTTTCTGTATTTCTGACTTTATCTTTTCTGTATTTCTGACTGAGTCGTTTCTGTGTTTCTGACTTTGACTTTTCTCGATTTCTGACTATGTCTTTTCTCAATTTCTGACTTTGTCTTTTCTCTATTTCTGACTTTGTCTTTTCTTTATTTCTGACTATGTCTTTTCTGTATTTCTGACTTTCGGTTTTCTGTATTTCTGACTTTGTCTTTTCTGTATTTCTGACTTTGTCTTTTCTCAATTTCTGACTTTGTCTTTTCTCTATTTCTGACTTTGTCTTTTCTGTCTTTTTCTGACTGTCTTTTCTGTCATTTTCTGACTTTCTGTCCTTTCTCTATTTCTGACTTTGTCTTTTCTGTATTTCTGACTTTCTGTTTTCTGTATTTCTGACTTTGTCTTTTCTGTATTTCTGACTTTGTCTTTTCTGTATTTCTGACTTTGTCTTTTCTCAATTTCTGACTTTGTCTTTTCTCTATTTCTGACTTTGTCTTTTCTGTATTTCTGACTATGTCTTTTCTGTATTTCTGACATTCGGTTTTCTGTATTTCTGACTTTGTCTTTTCTGTATTTCTGACTTTGTCTTTTCTGTCTTTCTGATTTTGTCATTTCTGTATTTCTGACTTTCTGTCTTTTTCTGACTTTGTCTTTTCTGTCTTTTTCTGACTTTCTGTCTTTTCTCTATTTCTGACTTTGTCTTTTCTGTATTTCTGACATTGTCTTTTCTCAATTTCTGACTTTGTCTTTTCTCTATTTCTGACGTCGTCTTTTCTGTATTTCTGACTTTCTGCTTTCTGTATTTCTGACTTTGTCTTTTCTGTATTTCTGACTTTCTGTCTTTTTCTGACTTTGTCTTTTCTGTCTTTTTCTGACTTTCTGTCTTTTCTCTATTTCTGACTTTGTCTTTTCTGTATTTCTGACTTTCTCTTTTCCGTATATCTGTGTTTCTGTCTTTTTCTGACTTTGTCTTTTCTTTATTTCTCTGACTTTGTCTTTTCTCTATTTCTGACTTTGTCTTTTCTGTATTTCTGACTTTGCCTTTTCTGTATTTCTGACTTTGTCTTTTCTGTATTTGTGACTTTGTCTTTTCTGTATTTCTGACTTTGTCTTTTCTCTATTTCTCTGACTTTGTCTTTTCTGTATTTCTGACTTTGTCTTTTCTGTATTTCTGACTTTGTCTTTTCTCTATTTCTGAGTTTGTCTTTTCTGTATCTCTGACTTTGTCGTTTCTGTATTTCTGACTTTGCCTTTTCTGTATTTCTGACTTTGTCTTTTCTGTATTTGTGACTTTGTCTTTTCTGTATTTCTGACTTTGTCTTTTCTCTATTTCTCTGACTTTGTCTTTTCTGTATTTCTGACTTTGTCTTTTCTGTATTTCTGACTTTGTCTTTTCTCTATTTCTGAGTTTGTCTTTTCTGTATCTCTGACTTTGTCTTTTCTGTATTTCTGACTTGCTGCCTTTTTCTGACAGTCTTTTCTGTCTTTTTCTGACTGTCTTTTCTGTTATTTTCTGACTTTCTGTCCTTTCTCTATTTCTGACTTTGTCTTTTCTGTATTTCTGACTTTCTGTTTTCTGTATTTCTGACTTTGTCTTTTCTGTATTTCTGACTTTGTCTTTTCTGTATTTCTGACTTTGTCTTTTCTCAATTTCTGACTTTGTCTTTTCTCTATTTCTGACTTTGTCTTTTCTGTATTTCTGACTATGTCTTTTCTGTATTTCTGACTTTCGGTTTTCTGTATTTCTGACTTTGTCTTTTCTGTATTTCTGACTTTGTCTTTTCTGTCTTTCTGATTTTGTCTTTTCTGTATTTCTGACTTTCTGTCTTTTTCTGACTTTGTCTTTTCTGTCTTTTTCTGACTTTCTGTCTTTTCTCTATTTCTGACTTTGTCTTTTCTGTATTTCTGACTTTGTCTTTTCTGTATTTCTGACTTTGCCTTTTCTGTATTTCTGACTTTGTCTTTTCTGTATTTGTGACTTTGTCTTTTCTGTATTTCTGAGTTTGTCTTTTCTGTATCTCTGACTTTGTCGTTTCTGTATTTCTGACTTTGACTTTTCTCTATTTCTCTGACTTTGTCTTTTCTGTATTTCTGACTTGCTGCCTTTTTCTGACAGTCTTTTCTGTCTTTTTCTGACTGTCTTTTCTGTCATTTTCTGACTTTCTGTCCTTTCTCTATTTCTGACTTTGTCTTTTCTGTATTTCTGACTTTCTGTTTTCTGTATTTCTGACTTTGTCTTTTCTGTATTTCTGACTTTGTCTTTTCTGTATTTCTGACTTTGTCTTTTCTGTATTTCTGACTATGTCTTTTCTGTATTTCTGACTTTCGGTTTTCTGTATTTCTGACTTTGTCTTTTCTGTATTTCTGACTTTGTCTTTTCTGTCTTTCTGATTTTGTCTTTTCTGTATTTCTGACTTTCTGTCTTTTTCTGACTTTGTCTTTTCTGTCTTTTTCTGACTTTCTGTCTTTTCTCTATTTCTGACTTTGTCTTTTCTGTATTTCTGACTTTGTCTTTTCTCAATTTCAGACTTTGTCTTTTCTCTATTTCTGACGTCGTCTTTTCTGTATTTCTGACTTTCTGCTTTCTGTATTTCTGACTTTGTCTTTTCTGTATTTCTGACTTTCTGTCTTTTTCTGACTTTGTCTTTTCTGTTTTTTCTGACTTTCTGTCTTTTCTCTATTTCTGACTTTGTCTTTTCTGTATTTCTGACTTTCTCTTTTCCGTATATCTGTGTTTCTGTCTTTTTCTGACTTTGTCTTTTCTTTATTTCTCTGACTTTGTCTTTTCTCTATTTCTGACTTTGTCTTTTCTGTATTTCTGACTTTGCCTTTTCTGTATTTCTGACTTTGTCTTTTCTGTATTTCTGACTTTGTCTTTTCTGTATTTCTGACTTTGTCTTTTCTCTATTTCTGAGTTTGTCTTTTCTGTATTTCTGACTTTGTCGTTTCTGTATTTCTGACTTTGTCTTTTCTCTATTTCTGACTTTGTCTTTTCTCTATTTCTGACTTTGTCTTTTCTGTATTTCTGACTTATCTTTTTTTTTCTCTGACTTTGTCTTTTCTGTATTTCTGACTTTGACTTTTCTTTATTTCTCTGACTTTGTCTTTTCTGTATTTCTGACTTTGACTTTTCTCTATTTCTATGACTTTGACTTTTCTCTATTTCTGACGATGACTTTTCTCCATTTCTCTGACTTTGTCTTTTCTGTATTTCTGACTTGCTGTCTTTTTCTGACTTTGTCTTTTCTGTCTTTTTCTGACTTTGTTTTTTCTGTATTTCTGACTTTGTCTTTTCTCTATTTCTGACTTTCTCTTTTCCCTATTTCTGAATTTGTCTTTTCTGTATTTCTGACTTTGTCTTTTCTCTATCTCTGACTTTCTCTTTTCTCTATTTTTCTGACTTCGTCTTTTCAGTATTTCTGACTTTGTCTTTTCTCTATTTCTCTGACTTTGTCTTTTCTCTATTTCTGACTTTATCTTTTCTGTATTTCTGACTTTGTCTTTTCTCTATCTCTGACTTTCTCTTTTCTCTATTTCTCTGACTTCGTCTTTTCAGTATTTCTGACTTTGTCTTTTCTGTATTTCTGACTTTCTGCTTTCTATATTTCTGACTTTGTCTTTTCTGTATTTCTGACTTTCTGCATTTTTCTGACTTTGTCTTTTCTGTATTTTTCTGACTTTCTGTCTTTTCTCTATTTCTGACTTTGTCTTTTCTGTATTTCTGACTTTGTCTTTTCCGTATATCTGAGTTTCTGTATTTTTCTGACTTTGTCTTTTCTTTATTTCTCTGATTTTGTCTTTTCTCTATTTCTGACTTTGTATTTTCTGTATTTCTCTCTTTCTGTTTTCTGTATTTCTGACTTTGTCTTTTCTGTATTTCGGCTTTGTCTTTTCTGTATTTCTGACTTTCTGTCTTTTCTCTATTTCTGACTTTGTCTTTTCCGTATATCTGAGTTTCTGTCTTTTTCTGACTTTGTCTTTTCTTTATTTCTCTGACTTTGTCTTTTCTCTATTTCTGACTGTCTTTTCCGTATGTCTGAGTTTCTGTCTTTTTCTGACTTTGTCTTTTATTTATTTCTCTGACTTTCTGTCTTATCTCTATTTCTGACTTTGTATTTTCTGTATTTCTCTGTTTCTGTTTTCTGTATTTCTGACTTTGTCTTTTCTGTATTTCTGGCTTTGTCTTTTCTGTATTTCTGACTTTGTCTTTTCAGTATTTCTGACTTTGTCTTTTCTTTATTTCTCTGACTTTGTCTTTTCTGTATTTCTGACTTTATCTTTTCTGTATTTCTGACTTTGTCGTTTCTGTGTTTCTGACTTTGACTTTTCTCTATTTCTGACTATGTCTTTTCTCTATTTCTGTGACTTTGTCTTTTCTGTATCTCTGACTTTGTCGTTTCTGTATTTCTGACTTTGACTTTTCTCTATTTCTCTGACTTTGTCTTTTCTGTATTTCTGATTTGCTGCCTTTTTCTGACAGTCTTTTCTGTCTTTTTCTGACTGTCTTTTCTGTCATTTTCTGACTTTCTGTCCTTTCTCTATTTCTGACTTTGTCTTTTCTGTATTTCTGACTTTCTGTTTTCTGTATTTCTGACTTTGTCTTTTCTGTATTTCTGACTTTGTCTTTTCTGTATTTCTGACTTTGTCTTTTCTCAATTTCTGACTTTGTCTTTTCTCTATTTCTGACTTTGTCTTTTCTGTATTTCTGACTATGTCTTTTCTGTATTTCTGACTTTCGGTTTTCTGTATTTCTGACTTTCGGTTTTCTGTATTTCTGACTTTGTCTTTTCTGTATTTCTGACTTTGTCTTTTCTGTATTTCTGACTTTGTCTTTTCTCAATTTCTGACTTTGTCTTTTCTCTATTTCTGACTTTGTCTTTTCTGTATTTCTGACTATGTCTTTTCTGTATTTCTGACTTTCGGTTTTCTGTATTTCTAACTTTGTCTTTTCTGTATTTCTGACTTTGTCTTTTCTGTCTTTCTGATTTTGTCTTTTCTGTATTTCTGACTTTCTGTCTTTTTCTGACTTTGTCTTTTCTGTCTTTTTCTGACTTTCTGTCTTTTCTCTATTTCTGACTTTGTCTTTTCTGTATTTCTGACTTTGTCTTTTCTCAATTTCTGACTTTGTCTTTTCTCTATTTCTGACGTCGTCTTTTCTGTATTTCTGACTTTCTGCTTTCTGTATTTCTGACTTTGTCTTTTCTGTATTTCTGACTTTCTGTCTTTTTCTGACTTTGTCTTTTCTGTATTTCTGACTTTGTCTTTTCCGTATATCTGAGTTTCTGTATTTTTCTGACTTTGTCTTTTCTTTATTTCTCTGACTTTGTCTTTTCTGTATTTCTGACTTTGTCTTTTCTGTATTTCTGACTTTGTCTTTTCTCAATTTCTGACTTTGTCTTTTCTCTATTTCTGACTTTGTCTTTTCTGTATTTCTGACTATGTCTTTTCTGTATTTCTGACTTTCGGTTTTCTGTATTTCTAACTTTGTCTTTTCTGTATTTCTGACTTTGTCTTTTCTGTCTTTCTGATTTTGTCTTTTCTGTATTTCTGACTTTCTGTCTTTTTCTGACTTTGTCTTTTCTGTCTTTTTCTGACTTTCTGTCTTTTCTCTATTTCTGACTTTGTCTTTTCTGTATTTCTGACTTTGTCTTTTCTCAATTTCTGACTTTGTCTTTTCTCTATTTCTGACGTCGTCTTTTCTGTATTTCTGACTTTCTGCTTTCTGTATTTCTGACTTTGTCTTTTCTGTATTTCTGACTTTCTGTCTTTTTCTGACTTTGTCTTTTCTGTATTTCTGACTTTGTCTTTTCCATATATCTGAGTTTCTGTATTTTTCTGACTTTGTCTTTTCTGTATTTCTGACTTTGTCTTTTCTGTATTTCTGACTTTGTCTTTTCTCAATTTCTGACTTTGTCTTTTCTCTATTTCTGACTTTGTCTTTTCTGTATTTCTGACTATGTCTTTTCTGTATTTCTGACTTTCGGTTTTCTGTATTTCTGACTTTGTCTTTTCTGTATTTCTGACTTTGTCTTTTCTGTATTTCTGACTTTGTCTTTTCTCAATTTCTGACTTTGTCTTTTCTCTATTTCTGACTTTGTCTTTTCTGTATTTCTGACTATGTCTTTTCTGTATTTCTGACTTTCGGTTTTCTGTATTTCTAACTTTGTCTTTTCTGTATTTCTGACTTTGTCTTTTCTGTCTTTCTGATTTTGTCTTTTCTGTATTTCTGACTTTCTGTCTTTTTCTGACTTTGTCTTTTCTGTCTTTTTCTGACTTTCTGTCTTTTCTCTATTTCTGACTTTGTCTTTTCTGTATTTCTGACTTTGTCTTTTCTCAATTTCTGACTTTGTCTTTTCTCTATTTCTGACGTCGTCTTTTCTGTATTTCTGACTTTCTGCTTTCTGTATTTCTGACTTTGTCTTTTCTGTATTTCTGACTTTCTGTCTTTTTCTGACTTTGTCTTTTCTGTATTTCTGACTTTGTCTTTTCCGTATATCTGAGTTTCTGTATTTTTCTGACTTTGTCTTTTCTTTATTTCTCTGACTTTGTCTTTTCTGTATTTCTGACTTTGTCTTTTCTGTATTTCTGACTTTGTCTTTTCTCAATTTCTGACTTTGTCTTTTCTCTATTTCTGACTTTGTCTTTTCTGTATTTCTGACTATGTCTTTTCTGTATTTCTGACTTTCGGTTTTCTGTATTTCTGACTTTGTCTTTTCTGTATTTCTGACTTTGTCTTTTCTGTCTTTCTGATTTTGTCTTTTCTGTATTTCTGACTTTCTGTCTTTTTCTGACTTTGTCTTTTCTGTCTTTTTCTGACTTTCTGTCTTTTCTCTATTTCTGACTTTGTCTTTTCTGTATTTCTGACTTTGTCTTTTCTCAATTTCTGACTTTGTCTTTTCTCTATTTCTGACGTCGTCTTTTCTGTATTTCTGACTTTCTGCTTTCTGTATTTCTGACTTTGTCTTTTCTGTATTTCTGACTTTCTGTCTTTTTCTGACTTTGTCTTTTCTGTATTTCTGACTTTGTCTTTTCCGTATATCTGAGTTTCTGTATTTTTCTGACTTTGTCTTTTCTTTATTTCTCTGACTTTGTCTTTTCTCTATTTCTGACTTTGTATTTTCTGTATTTCTGACTTTGCCTTTTCTGTATTTCTGACTTTGTCTTTTCTCTATTTCTGACGTCGTCTTTTCTGTATTTCTGACTTTCTGCTTTCTGTATTTCTGACTTTGTCTTTTCTGTATTTCTGTCTTTTCTCTATTTCTGACTTTGTCTTTTCTGTATTTCTGACTTTGTCTTTTCCGTATATCTGAGTTTCTGTATTTTTCTGACTTTGTCTTTTCTTTATTTCTCTGACTTTGTCTTTTCTCTATTTCTGACTTTGTATTTTCTGTATTTCTGACTTTGCCTTTTCTGTATTTCTGACTTTGTCTTTTCTGTATTTCTGACTTTGTCTTTTCTGTATTTCTGACTTTCTGTCTTTTCTCTATTTCTGACTTTGTCTTTTCTGTATTTCTGACTTTGTCTTTTCCGTATATCTGAGTTTCTGTCTTTTTCTGACTTTGTCTTTTCTTTATTTCTCTGACTTTGTCTTTTCTCTATTTCTGACTGTCTTTTCCGTATGTCTGAGTTTCTGTCTTTTTCTGACTTTGTCTTTTATTTATTTCTCTGACTTTCTGTCTTATCTCTATTTCTGACTTTGTATTTTCTGTATTTCTCTGTTTCTGTTTTCTGTATTTCTGACTTTGTCTTTTCTGTATTTCTGGCTTTGTCTTTTCTGTATTTCTGACTTTGTCTTTTCAGTATTTCTGACTTTGTCTTTTCTCTATTTCTCTGACTTTGTCTTTTCTGTATTTTTGACTTTATCTTTTCTGTATTTCTGACTTTGTCGTTTCTGTGTTTCTGACTTTGACTTTTCTCTATTTCTGACTATGTCTTTTCTCTATTTCTGTGACTTTGTCTTTTCTCTATTTCTCTGACTTTGTCTTTTCTGTATTTCTGATTTGCTGCCTTTTTCTGACAGTCTTTTCTGTCTTTTTCTGACTGTCTTTTCTGTCATTTTCTGACTTTCTGTCCTTTCTCTATTTCTGACTTTGTCTTTTCTGTATTTCTGACTTTCTGTTTTCTGTATTTCTGACTTTGTCTTTTCTGTATTTCTGACTTTGTCTTTTCTGTATTTCTGACTTTGTCTTTTCTCAATTTCTGACTTTGTCTTTTCTCTATTTCTGACTTTGTCTTTTCTGTATTTCTGACTATGTCTTTTCTGTATTTCTGACTTTCGGTTTTCTGTATTTCTGACTTTGTCTTTTCTGTATTTCTGACTTTGTCTTTTCTGTCTTTCTGATTTTGTCTTTTCTGTATTTCTGACTTTCTGTCTTTTTCTGACTTTGTCTTTTCTGTCTTTTTCTGACTTTCTGTCTTTTCTCTATTTCTGACTTTGTCTTTTCTGTATTTCTGACTTTGTCTTTTCTCAATTTCTGACTTTGTCTTTTCTCTATTTCTGACGTCGTCTTTTCTGTATTTCTGACTTTCTGCTTTCTGTATTTCTGACTTTGTCTTTTCTGTATTTCTGACTTTCTGTCTTTTTCTGACTTTGTCTTTTCTGTTTTTTCTGACTTTCTGTCTTTTCTCTATTTCTGACTTTGTCTTTTCTGTATTTCTGACTTTCTCTTTTCCGTATATCTGTGTTTCTGTCTTTTTCTGACTTTGTCTTTTCTTTATTTCTCTGACTTTGTCTTTTCTCTATTTCTGACTTTGTCTTTTCTGTATTTCTGACTTTGCCTTTTCTGTATTTCTGACTTTGTCTTTTCTGTATTTCTGACTTTGTCTTTTCTGTATTTCTGACTTTGTCTTTTCTCTATTTCTCTGACTTTGTCTTTTCAGTATTTCTGACTCTGTCTTTTCTGTATTTCTGACTTTGTCTTTTCTCTATTTCTGAGTTTGTCTTTTCTGTATTTCTGACTTTGTCGTTTCTGTATTTCTGACTTTGACTTTTCTCTATTTCTCTGACTTTGTCTTTTCTGTATTTCTGACTTTGTCTTTTCTCTATTTCTGACTTTGTCTTTTCTCTATTTCTGACTTTGTCTTTTCTGCATTTCTGACTATGACTTTTCTCCATTTCTCTGACTTTGTCTTTTCTGTATTTCTGACTTGCTGTCTTTTTCTGACTTTGTCTTTTCTGTCTTTTTCTGACTTTGTCTTTTCCGTATATCTGAGTTTCTGTCTTTTTCTGACTTTGTCTTTTCTTTATTTCTCTGACTTTGTCTTTTCTCTATTTCTGACTTTGTCTTTTCTCTATTTCTGACTTTGTCTTTTCTGTCTTTCTGATTTTGTCTTTTCTGTATTTCTGACTTTCTGTCTTTTTCTGACTTTGTCTTTTCTGTCTTTTTCTGACTGTCTGACTTTTCTCTATTTCTGACTTTGTCTTTTCTGTATTTCTGACTTTGTCTTTTCTCAATTTCTGACTTTGTCTTTTCTCTATTTCTGACTTTGTCTTTTCTGTTTTTCTGACTTTCTGTCTTTTTCTGACTTTGTCTTTTCTGTCTTTTTCTGACTTTCTGTCTTTTCTCTATTTCTGACTTTGTCTTTTCTGTATTTCTGACTTTGTCTTTTCCGTATATCTGAGTTTCTGTCTTTTTCTGACCTTGTCTTTTCTTTATTTCTCTGACTTTGTCTTTTCTCTATTTCTGACTTTGTCTTTTCTGTATTTCTGACTTTGCCTTTTCTGTATTTCTGACTTTGTCTTTTCTGTATTTCTGACTTTGTCTTTTCTGTATTTCTGACTTTGTCTTTTCTCTATTTCTGAGTTTGTCTTTTCTGTATTTCTGACTTTGTCGTTTCTGTATTTCTGACTTTGACTTTTCTCTATTTCTCTGACTTTGTCTTTTCTGTATTTCTGACTTTGTCTTTTCTCTATTTCTGACTTTGTCTTTTCTCTATTTCTGACTTTGTCTTTTCTGCATTTCTGACTTCGTCTTTTCTCGATTTCTGACTTCGTCTTTTCTCGATTTCTGACTTATCTTTTTTTTTCTCTGACTTTGTCTTTTCTGTATTTCTGACTTTGACTTTTCTCTATTTCTAACTTTGTCTTTTCTGTATTTCTGACTTTGACCTATCTCTATTTCTAACTTTGTCTTTTCTGTATTTCGGACTTTGACTTTTCTCTATTTTTAACTTTGTTTTTTCTGTATTTCTGACTTTGCCTTTTCTCTATTTCTCTGCCTTTGTCTTTTCTGTATTTCTGACTTTGTCTTTTCTGTATTTCTGACTTTGTCTTTTCTTTATTTCTCTGACTTTGTCTTTTCTGTATTTCGAACTTTGAATTTTCTCAATTTCTCTGACTTTGTCTTTTTGGTATTTCAGACTTTTTCTTTTCTGTATTTCTGACTTTGTCTTTTCTGTATTTCTGACTTTGCCTTTTCTCTATTTCTCTGACTTTGTCTTTTCTGTATTTCTGACTTTGTCTTTTTTGTATTTCCATGACTCTGCCTTTTCTGTATTTCTGACTTTGTCTTTTCTCTATTTCTGACTTTGTCTTTTCTCTATTTCGGACTTTGTCTTTTCTGCATTTCTGACTTTGTCTTTTCTCTATTTCTGACTTTGTCTTTTCTGTATTTCTGACTTATCTTTTTTTTTTCTCTGACTTTGTCTTTTCTGTATTTCTGACTTTGACTTTTCTCTATTTCTGACTTTGTCTTTTCTGTATTTCTGACTTTGACCTTTCTCTATTTCTAACTTTGTCTTTTCTGTATTTCGGACTTTGACTTTTCTCTATTTTTAACTTTGTGTTTTCTGTATTTCTGACTTTGCCTTTTCTCTATTTCTCTGCCTTTGTCTTTTCTGTATTTCTGACTTTGTCTTTTCTGTATTTCTGACTTTGTCTTTTCTTTATTTCTCTGACTTTGTCTTTTCTGTATTTCGAACTTTGAATTTTCTCAATTTCTCTGACTTTGTCTTTTTGGTATTTCAGACTTTTTCTTTTCTGTATTTCTGACTTTGTCTTTTCTGTATTTCTGACTTTGCCTTTTCTCTATTTCTCTGACTTTGTCTTTTCTGTATTTCTGACTTTGTCTTTTTTGTATTTCTATGACTCTGCCTTTTCTGAATTTCTGACTTTGTCTTTTCTCTATTTCTGACTTTGTCTTTTCTCTATTTCGGACTTTGTCTTTTCTGCATTTCTGACTTTGTCTTTTCTCTATTTCTGACTTTGTCTTTTCTGTATTTCTGACTTATCTTTTTTTTTTCTCTGACTTTGTCTTTTCTGTATTTCTGACTTTGACTTTTCTCTATTTCTAACTTTGTCTTTTCTGTATTTCTGACTTTGTCTTTTCTCTATTTCTCTGACTTTGTCTTTTCTGTATTTCTGACTTTATCTTTTCTGTATTTCTGACTTTGTCGTTTCTGTGTTTCTGACTTTGACTTTTCTCGATTTTTGACTATGTCTTTTCTCTATTTCTGTGACTTTGTCTTTTCTGTATCTCTGACTTTGTCGTTTCTGTATTTCTGACTTTGACTTTTCTCTATTTCTCTGACTTTGTCTTTTCTGTATTTCTGACTTGCTGCCTTTTTCTGACAGTCTTTTCTGTCTTTTTCTGACTGTCTTTTCTGTCATTTTCTGACTTTCTGTCCTTTCTCTATTTCTGACTTTGTCTTTTCTGTCTTTCTGACTTTCTGTTTTCTGTATTTCTGACTTTGTCTTTTCTGTATTTCTGACTTTGTCTTTTCTCAATTTCTGACTTTGTCTTTTCTCTATTTCTGACTTTGTCTTTTCTGTATTTCTGACTATGTCTTTTCTGTATTTCTGACTTTCGGTTTTCTGTATTTCTGACTTTGTCTTTTCTGTATTTCTGACTTTGTCTTTTCTGTCTTTCTGATTTTGTCTTTTCTGTATTTCTGACTTTCTGTCTTTTTCTGACTTTGTCTTTTCTGTCTTTTTCTGACTGTCTGACTTTTCTCTATTTCTGACTTTGTCTTTTCTGTATTTCTGACTTTGTCTTTTCTCAATTTCTGACTTTGTCTTTTCTCTATTTCTGACGTCGTCTTTTCTGTTTTTCTGACTTTCTGCTTTCTGTATTTCTGACTTTGTCTTTTCTGTATTTCTGACTTTCTGTCTTTTTCTGACTTTGTCTTTTCTGTCTTTTTCTGACTTTCTGTCTTTTCTCTATTTCTGACTTTGTCTTTTCTGTATTTCTGACTTTGTCTTTTCCGTATATCTGAGTTTCTGTCTTTTTCTGACCTTGTCTTTTCTTTATTTCTCTGACTTTGTCTTTTCTCTATTTCTGACTTTGTCTTTTCTGTATTTCTGACTTTGCCTTTTCTGTATTTCTGACTTTGTCTTTTCTGTATTTCTGACTTTGTCTTTTCTGTATTTCTGACTTTGTCTTTTCTCTATTTCTGAGTTTGTCTTTTCTGTATTTCTGACTTTGTCGTTTCTGTATTTCTGACTTTGACTTTTCTCTATTTCTCTGACTTTGTCTTTTCTGTATTTCTGACTTTGTCTTTTCTCTATTTCTGACTTTGTCTTTTCTCTATTTCTGACTTTGTCTTTTCTGCATTTCTGACTTCGTCTTTTCTCGATTTCTGACTTTGTCTTTTCTGTATTTCTGACTTATCTTTTTTTTTCTCTGACTTTGTCTTTTCTGTATTTCTGACTTTGACTTTTCTCTATTTCTAACTTTGTCTTTTCTGTATTTCTGACTTTGACCTTTCTCTATTTCTAACTTTGTCTTTTCTGTATTTCGGACTTTGACTTTTCTCTATTTTTAACTTTGTTTTTTCTGTATTTCTGACTTTGCCTTTTCTCTATTTCTCTGCCTTTGTCTTTTCTGTATTTCTGACTTTGTCTTTTCTGTATTTCTGACTTTGTCTTTTCTTTATTTCTCTGACTTTGTCTTTTCTGTATTTCGAACTTTGAATTTTCTCAATTTCTCTGACTTTGTCTTTTTGGTATTTCAGACTTTTTCTTTTCTGTATTTCTGACTTTGTCTTTTCTGTATTTCTGACTTTGCCTTTTCTCTATTTCTCTGACTTTGTCTTTTCTGTATTTCTGACTTTGTCTTTTTTGTATTTCTATGACTCTGCCTTTTCTGTATTTCTGACTTTGTCTTTTCTCTATTTCTGACTTTGTCTTTTCTCTATTTCGGACTTTGTCTTTTCTGCATTTCTGACTTTGTCTTTTCTCTATTTCTGACTTTGTCTTTTCTGTATTTCTGACTTATCTTTTTTTTTTCTCTGACTTTGTCTTTTCTGTATTTCTGACTTTGACTTTTCTCTATTTCTGACTTTGTCTTTTCTGTATTTCTGACTTTGACCTTTCTCTATTTCTAACTTTGTCTTTTCTGTATTTCGGACTTTGACTTTTCTCTATTTTTAACTTTGTGTTTTCTGTATTTCTGACTTTGCCTTTTCTCTATTTCTCTGCCTTTGTCTTTTCTGTATTTCTGACTTTGTCTTTTCTGTATTTCTGACTTTGTCTTTTCTTTATTTCTCTGACTTTGTCTTTTCTGTATTTCGAACTTTGAATTTTCTCAATTTCTCTGACTTTGTCTTTTTGGTATTTCAGACTTTTTCTTTTCTGTATTTCTGACTTTGTCTTTTCTGTATTTCTGACTTTGCCTTTTCTCTATTTCTCTGACTTTGTCTTTTCTGTATTTCTGACTTTGTCTTTTTTGTATTTCTATGACTCTGCCTTTTCTGAATTTCTGACTTTGTCTTTTCTCTATTTCTGACTTTGTCTTTTCTCTATTTCGGACTTTGTCTTTTCTGCATTTCTGACTTTGTCTTTTCTCTATTTCTGACTTTGTCTTTTCTGTATTTCTGACTTATCTTTTTTTTTTCTCTGACTTTGTCTTTTCTGTATTTCTGACTTTGACTTTTCTCTATTTCTAACTTTGTCTTTTCTGTATTTCTGACTTTGACCTTTCTCTATTTCTAACTTTGTCTTTTCTGTATTTCGGACTTTGCCTTTTCTCTATTTCTCTGCCTTTGTCTTTTCTGTATTTCTGACTTTGTCTTTTCTGTATTTCTGACTTTGTCTTTTCTTTATTTCTCTGACTTTGTCTTTTCTGTATTTCGAACTTTGAATTTTCTCAATTTCTCTGACTTTGTCTTTTTGGTATTTCAGACTTTTTCTTTTCTGTATTTCTGACTTTGTCTTTTCTGTATTTCTGACTTTGCCTTTTCTCTATTTCTCTGACTTTGTCTTTTCTGTATTTCTGACTTTGTCTTTTTTGTATTTCTATGACTCTGCCTTTTCTGTATTTCTGACTTTGTATTTTCTGTATTTCTGACTTTGTCTTTTATGTATTTCTGACTTTTACTTTTCTCTATTTCTCTGACTTTGTCCTTACTGTATTTCTGACTTTATCTTTTCTGTATTTCTGACTTTGTCTTTTCTGCATTTCTGACTTTTACTTTTCTCTATTTCTCTGACTTTGTCCTTACTGTATTTCTGACTTTATCTTTTCTTTATTTCTGACTTTGTCTTTTCTGTATTTCTGACTTTGTCTTTTCTTTATTTCTCTGACTTTGTCTTTTCTGTATTTCTGACTTTGACTTTTCTCTATTTCTATGACTTTGACCTTTCTCTATTTCTGACTGTCACTTTTCCCTATTTCTGAATTTGTCTTTTCTGTATTTCTGACTTTGTCTTTTCTCAATCTCTGACTTTCTCTTTTCTCTATTTCTCTGTCTTCGTCTTTTCTGTATTTCTGACTTTGTCCTTTCTCTATTTCTCTGACTTTGTCTTTTCTGTATTTCTGACTTTGCCTTTTCTGTATTTCTGGCTTTGTCTTTTCTCTATCTCTGACTTTCTCTTTTCTCTATTTCTCTGACTTTGTCTTTTCAGTATTTCTGACTTTGTCTTTTCTCTATTTCTCTGACTTTGTCTTTTCTCTATTTCTGACTTTGTCTTTTCTGTATTTCTGACTTTCTGCTTTCTGTATTTCTGACTTTGTCTTTTCTGTATTTCTGACTTTGTCTTTTCTTTATTTCTCTGACTTTGTCTTTTCTGTATTTCTGACTTTGACTTTTCTCTATTTATCTGACTTTGTCTTTTCTGTATTTCTGACTTTGACTTTTCTCTATTTCTCTGACTTTGTCTTTTCTGTATTTCTGACTTCATCTTTTCTCTATTTCTGACTTTGTCTTTTCTCTATTTCTGACTTTCTGCTTTCTGTATTTCTGACTTTGTCTTTTCTGTATTTCTGACTTTCTGTCTTTTTCTGACTTTGTCTTTTCTGTCTTTTTCTGACTTTCTGTCTTTTCTCTATTTCTGACTTTGTCTTTTCCGTATATCTGAGTCTCTGTCTTTTTCTGACTTTGTCTTTTCTTTATTTCTCTGACTTTGTCTTTTCTCCATTTCTGACTTTGTCTTTTCTGTATTTCTGACTTTGTCTTTTCTCTATTTCTGACTTTGTCTTTTCTGTATTTCTGACTTTGTCTTTTCTGTATTTCTGACTTTGACCTTTCCCTATTTTTCTGACGTTGTCTTTTCTGTATTTATGACTTTGTCTTTTCTCAATTTCTGACTTTGTCTTTTCTCTATTTCTGACTTTGTCTTTTCTGTATTTCTGACTTTCCGCTTTCTGTATTTCTGACTTTGTCTTTTTTGTATTTCTGACTTTCGGTTTTCTGTATTTCTGACTTCGACCTTTCTCTATTTTTCTGACGTTGTCTTTTCTGTATTTATGACTTTGTCTTTTCTCTATTTCTGACGTTGTCTTTTCTGTATTTCTCACTTTGTCGTTTCCGTATTTCTGACTTGCTGTCTTTTTCTGACTTTGTCTTTTCTGTCTTTTTCTGACTTTGTCTTCTCTGTCATTTTCTGACTTTCTGTCTTATCTCTATTTCTGACTTTGTATTTTCTGTATTTCTGACTTTGTCTGTTCTGTATTTCTGGCTTTGTCTTTTCTGTATTTCTGACTTTGTCTTTTCTCTATTTCTGACTTTGTCTTTTCAGTATTTCTGACATTGTCTTTTCTTTATTTCTCTGACTTTGTCTTTTCTGTATTTCTGACTTTGACTTTTCTCTATTTCTCTGACTTTGTCTTTTCTGTATTTCTGACTTGCTGCCTTTTTCTGACAGTCTTTTCTGTCTTTTTCTGACTGTCTTTTCTGTCATTTTCTGACTTTCTGTCCTTTCTCTATTTCTGACTTTGTCTTTTCTGTATTTCTGACTTTCTGTTTTCTGTATTTCTGACTTTGTCTTTTCTGTATTTCTGACTTTGTCTTTTCTGTATTTCTGACTTTGTCTTTTCTCAATTTCTGACTTGGTCTTTTCTCTATTTCTGACTTTGTCTTTTCTGTATTTCTGACTTTCTGCTTTCTGTATTTCTGACTATGTCTTTTCTGTATTTCTGACTTTCGGTTTTCTGTATTTCTGACTTTGTCTTTTCTGTATTTCTGACTTTGTCTTTTCTGTCTTTCTGATATTGTCTTTTCTGTATTTCTGACTTACTGTCTTTTTCTGACTTTGCCTTTTCTGTCTTTTTCTGACTTTCTGTCTTTTCTCTATTTCTGACTTTGTCTTTTCTCAATTTCTGACTTTGTCTTTTCTCTATTTCTGACTTTGTCTTATCTGTATTTCTGACTTTCTGCTTTCTGTATTTCTGACTTTGTCATTTCTGTATTTCTGACTTTCTGTCTTTTTCTGACTTTGTCTTTTCTGTCTTTTTCTGACTTTCTGTCTTTTCTCTATTTCTGACTTTGTCTTTTCTGTATTTCTGACTTTGTCTTTTCTCTATTTCTCTGACTTTGTCTTTTCTGTATTTCTGACTTTGTCTTTTCTGTATTTCTGACCTTGACTTTTCTCTATTTCTCTGACTTTGTCGTTTCTGTATTTCTGACTTTGTCTTTTCCCTATTTCTGACTTTGTCTTTTCTCTATTTCTGACTTTGTCTTTTCTGTATTTCAGACTTTGTCTTTTCTCTATTTCTGACTTTGTCTTTTCTGTATTTCTGACTTATCTTTTTTTCTCTGACTTTGTCTTTTCTGTATTTCTGACTTTGACTTTTCTCTATTTCTAACTTTGTCTTTTCTGTATTTCGGACTTTGACTTTTCTCTATTTTTAACTTTGTGTTTTCTGTATTTCTGACTTTGTCTTTCCTCTATTTCTCTGACTTTGTCTTTTCTGTATTTCTGACTTTATCTTTTCTGTATTTCTGACTTTGTCTTTTCTGTATTTCTGACTTTGACTTTTCTCTATTTCTGACTATGTCTTTTCTCTATTTCTGTGACGTTGTCTTTTCTGTATCTCTGACTTTGTCGTTTCTGTATTTCTGACTTTGACTTTTCTCTATTTCTCTGACTTTGTCTTTTCTGTATTTCTGACTTGCTGCCTTTTTCTGACAGTCTTTTCTGTCTTTTTCTGACTGTCTTTTCTGTCATTTTCTGACTTTCTGTCCTTTCTCTATTTCTGACTTAGTCTTTTCTGTATTTCTGGCTTTCTGTTTTCTGTATTTCTGACTTTGTCTTTTCTGTATTTCTGACTTTGTCTTTTCTGTATTTCTGACATTGTCTTTTCTCAATTTCTGACTTAGTCTTTTCTCTATTTCTGACTTTGTCTTTTCTGTATTTCTGACTTTCTGCTTTCTGTATTTCTGACTATCTGTTTTCTGTATTTCTGACTGTCGGTTTTCTGTATTTCTGACTTTGTCTTTTCTGTATTTCTGACTTTGTCTTTTCTGTCTTTCTGATTTTGTCTTTTCTGTATTTCTGACTTTCTGTCTTTTTCTGATTTTGTCTTTTCTGTCTTTTTCTGACTTTCTGTCTTTTCTCTATTTCTGACTTTGTCTTTTCTGTATTTCTGACTTTGCCTTTTCTGTATTTCTGACTTTGTCTTTTCTGTATTTCTGACTTTGTCTTTTCTCTATTTCTCTGACTTTGTCTTTTCTGTATTTCTGACTTTATCTTTTCTGTATTTCTGACTTTGTCTTTTCTGTATTTCTGACTTTGACTTTTCTCTATTTCTGACTATGTCTTTTCTCTATTTCTGTGACTTTGTCTTTTCTGTATCTCTGACTTTGTCGTTTCTGTATTTCTGACTTTGACTTTTCTCTATTTCTCTGACTTTGTCTTTTCTGTATTTCTGACTTGCTGCCTTTTTCTGACAGTCTTTTCTGTCTTTTTCTGACTGTCTTTTCTGTCATTTTCTGACTTTCTGTCCTTTCTCTATTTCTGACTTAGTCTTTTCTGTATTTCTGGCTTTCTGTTTTCTGTATTTCTGACTTTGTCTTTTCTGTATTTCTGACTTTGTCTTTTCTGTATTTCTGACATTGTCTTTTCTCAATTTCTGACTTAGTCTTTTCTCTATTTCTGACTTTGTCTTTTCTGTATTTCTGACTTTCTGCTTTCTGTATTTCTGACTATCTGTTTTCTGTATTTCTGACTGTCGGTTTTCTGTATTACTGACTTTGTCTTTTCTGTATTTCTGACTTTGTCTTTTCTGTATTTCTGATTTTGTCTTTTCTGTATTTCTGACTTTCTGTCTTTTTCTGATTTTGTCTTTTCTGTCTTTTTCTGACTTTCTGTCTTTTCTCTATTTCTGACTTTGTCTTTTCTGTATTTCTGACTTTGCCTTTTCTGTATTTCTGACTTTGTCTTTTCTGTATTTCTGACTTTCTGTCTTTTTCTGACTTTGTCTTTTCTGTCTTTTTCTGACTTTCTGTCTTTTCTCTATTTCTGACTTTGTCTTTTTTGTATTTCTGACTTTGTCTTTTCCGTATATCTGAGTTTCTGTCTTTTTCTGACTTTGTCTTTTCTTTATTTCTCTGACTTTGTCTTTTCTGTATTTCTGACTTTGTCTTTTCTGTATTTCTGACTTTGCCTTTTCTGTATTTCTGACTTTGTCTTTTCTGTATTTCTGACTTTGTCTTTTCTGTATTTCTGACTTTGTCTTTTCTCTATTTCTCTGACTTTGTCTTTTCTGTATTTCTGACTTTGTCTTTTCTCTATTTCTGACTTTCTCTTTTCTGTATTTCTGACTTTGTCGTTTCTGTATTTCTGACCTTGACTTTTCTCTATTTCTCTGACTTTGTCGTTTCTGTATTTCTGACTTTGTCTTTTCTCTATTTCTGACTTTGTCTTTTCTCTATTTCTGACTTTGTCTTTTCTGTATTTCAGACTTTGTCTTTTCTCTATTTCTGACTTTGTCTTTTCTGTATTTCTGACTTATCTTTTTTTCTCTGACTTTGTCTTTTCTGTATTTCTGACTTTGACTTTTCTCTATTTCTAACTTTGTCTTTTCTGTATTTCGGACTTTGACTTTTCTCTATTTTTAACTTTGTGTTTTCTGTATTTCTGACTTTGTCTTTTCTCTATTTCTCTGACTTTGTCTTTTCTGTATTTCTGACTTTATCTTTTCTGTATTTCTGACTTTGTCTTTTCTGTATTTCTGACTTTGACTTTTCTCTATTTCTGACTATGTCTTTTCTCTATTTCTGTGACTTTGTCTTTTCTGTATCTCTGACTTAGTCGTTTCTGTATTTCTGACTTTGACTTTTCTCTATTTCTCTGACTTAGTCTTTTCTGTATTTCTGACTTGCTGCCTTTTTCTGACAGTCTTTTCTGTCTTTTTCTGACTGTCTTTTCTGTCATTTTCTGACTTTCTGTCCTTTCTCTATTTCTGACTTAGTCTTTTCTGTATTTCTGGCTTTCTGTTTTCTGTATTTCTGACTTTGTCTTTTCTGTATTTCTGACTTTGTCTTTTCTGTATTTCTGACATTGTCTTTTCTCAATTTCTGACTTAGTCTTTTCTCTATTTCTGACTTTGTCTTTTCTGTATTTCTGACTTTGACTTTTCTCTATTTCTGACTATGTCTTTTCTCTATTTCTGTGACGTTGTCTTTTCTGTATCTCTGACTTTGTCGTTTCTGTATTTCTGACTTTGACTTTTCTCTATTTCTCTGACTTTGTCTTTTCTGTATTTCTGACTTGCTGCCTTTTTCTGACAGTCTTTTCTGTCTTTTTCTGACTGTCTTTTCTGTCATTTTCTGACTTTCTGTCCTTTCTCTATTTCTGACTTAGTCTTTTCTGTATTTCTGGCTTTCTGTTTTCTGTATTTCTGACTTTGTCTTTTCTGTATTTCTGACTTTGTCTTTTCTGTATTTCTGACATTGTCTTTTCTCAATTTCTGACTTAGTCTTTTCTCTATTTCTGACTTTGTCTTTTCTGTATTTCTGACTTTCTGCTTTCTGTATTTCTGACTATCTGTTTTCTGTATTTCTGACTGTCGGTTTTCTGTATTTCTGACTTTGTCTTTTCTGTATTTCTGACTTTGTCTTTTCTGTCTTTCTGATTTTGTCTTTTCTGTATTTCTGACTTTCTGTCTTTTTCTGATTTTGTCTTTTCTGTCTTTTTCTGACTTTCTGTCTTTTCTCTATTTCTGACTTTGTCTTTTCTGTATTTCTGACTTTGCCTTTTCTGTATTTCTGACTTTGTCTTTTCTGTATTTCTGACTTTGTCTTTTCTCTATTTCTCTGACTTTGTCTTTTCTGTATTTCTGACTTTATCTTTTCTGTATTTCTGACTTTGTCTTTTCTGTATTTCTGACTTTGACTTTTCTCTATTTCTGACTATGTCTTTTCTCTATTTCTGTGACTTTGTCTTTTCTGTATCTCTGACTTTGTCGTTTCTGTATTTCTGACTTTGACTTTTCTCTATTTCTCTGACTTTGTCTTTTCTGTATTTCTGACTTGCTGCCTTTTTCTGACAGTCTTTTCTGTCTTTTTCTGACTGTCTTTTCTGTCATTTTCTGACTTTCTGTCCTTTCTCTATTTCTGACTTAGTCTTTTCTGTATTTCTGGCTTTCTGTTTTCTGTATTTCTGACTTTGTCTTTTCTGTATTTCTGACTTTGTCTTTTCTGTATTTCTGACATTGTCTTTTCTCAATTTCTGACTTAGTCTTTTCTCTATTTCTGACTTTGTCTTTTCTGTATTTCTGACTTTCTGCTTTCTGTATTTCTGACTATCTGTTTTCTGTATTTCTGACTGTCGGTTTTCTGTATTACTGACTTTGTCTTTTCTGTATTTCTGACTTTGTCTTTTCTGTATTTCTGATTTTGTCTTTTCTGTATTTCTGACTTTCTGTCTTTTTCTGATTTTGTCTTTTCTGTCTTTTTCTGACTTTCTGTCTTTTCTCTATTTCTGACTTTGTCTTTTCTGTATTTCTGACTTTGCCTTTTCTGTATTTCTGACTTTGTCTTTTCTGTATTTCTGACTTTCTGTCTTTTTCTGACTTTGTCTTTTCTGTCTTTTTCTGACTTTCTGTCTTTTCTCTATTTCTGACTTTGTCTTTTTTGTATTTCTGACTTTGTCTTTTCCGTATATCTGAGTTTCTGTCTTTTTCTGACTTTTTTTTTTTTTATTTCTCTGACTTTGTCTTTTCTGTATTTCTGACTTTGTCTTTTCTGTATTTCTGACTTTGCCTTTTCTGTATTTCTGACTTTGTCTTTTCTGTATTTCTGACTTTGTCTTTTCTGTATTTCTGACTTTGTCTTTTCTCTATTTCTCTGACTTTGTCTTTTCTGTATTTCTGACTTTGTCTTTTCTCTATTTCTGACTTTCTCTTTTCTGTATTTCTGACTTTGTCGTTTCTGTATTTCTGACCTTGACTTTTCTCTATTTCTCTGACTTTGTCGTTTCTGTATTTCTGACTTTGTCTTTTCTCTATTTCTGACTTTGTCTTTTCTCTATTTCTGACTTTGTCTTTTCTGTATTTCAGACTTTGTCTTTTCTCTATTTCTGACTTTGTCTTTTCTGTATTTCTGACTTATCTTTTTTTCTCTGACTTTGTCTTTTCTGTATTTCTGACTTTGACTTTTCTCTATTTCTAACTTTGTCTTTTCTGTATTTCGGACTTTGACTTTTCTCTATTTTTAACTTTGTGTTTTCTGTATTTCTGACTTTGTCTTTTCTCTATTTCTCTGACTTTGTCTTTTCTGTATTTCTGACTTTATCTTTTCTGTATTTCTGACTTTGTCTTTTCTGTATTTCTGACTTTGACTTTTCTCTATTTCTGACTATGTCTTTTCTCTATTTCTGTGACTTTGTCTTTTCTGTATCTCTGACTTTGTCGTTTCTGTATTTCTGACTTTGACTTTTCTCTATTTCTCTGACTTTGTCTTTTCTGTATTTCTGACTTGCTGCCTTTTTCTGACAGTCTTTTCTGCCTTTTTCTGACTGTCTTTTCTGTCATTTTCTGACTTTCTGTCCTTTCTCTATTTCTGACTTAGTCTTTTCTGTATTTCTGGCTTTCTGTTTTCTGTATTTCTGACTTTGTCTTTTCTGTATTTCTGACTTTGTCTTTTCTGTATTTCTGACATTGTCTTTTCTCAATTTCTGACTTAGTCTTTTCTCTATTTCTGACTTTGTCTTTTCTGTATTTCTGACTTTCTGCTTTCTGTATTTCTGACTATCTGTTTTCTGTATTTCTGACTGTCGGTTTTCTGTATTTCTGACTTTGTCTTTTCTGTATTTCTGACTTTGTCTTTTCTGTCTTTCTGATTTTGTCTTTTCTGTATTTCTGACTTTCTGTCTTTTTCTGATTTTGTCTTTTCTGTCTTTTTCTGACTTTCTGTCTTTTCTCTATTTCTGACTTTGTCTTTTCTGTATTTCTGACTTTGCCTTTTCTGTATTTCTGACTTTGTCTTTTCTGTATTTCTGACTTTGTCTTTTCTGTATTTCTGACTTTGTCTTTTCTCTATTTCTCTGACTTTGTCTTTTCTGTATTTCTGACTTTGTCTTTTCAGTATTTCTGACTTTGCCTTTTCTCTATTTCTCTGCCTTTGTCTTTTCTGTATTTCTGAATTTGTCTTTTCTCTATTTCTCTGACTTTGTCTTTTCTGTATTTCTGACTTTATCTTTTCTGTATTTCTGACTTTGTCTTTTCTGTATTTCTGACTTTGACTTTTCTCTATTTCTGACTATGTCTTTTCTCTATTTCTGTGACTTTGTCTTTTCTGTATCTCTGACTTTGTCGTTTCTGTATTTCTGACTTTGACTTTTCTCTATTTCTCTGACTTTGTCTTTTCTGTATTTCTGACTTGCTGCCTTTTTCTGACAGTCTTTTCTGTCTTTTTCTGACTGTCTTTTCTGTCATTTTCTGACTTTCTGTCCTTTCTCTATTTCTGACTTTGTCTTTTCTGTATTTCTGACTTTCTGTTTTCTGTATTTCTGACTTTGTCTTTTCTGTATTTCTGACTTTGTCTTTTCTGTATTTCTGACATTGTCTTTTCTCAATTTCTGACTTTGTCTTTTCTCTATTTCTGACTTTGTCTTTTCTGTATTTCTGACTTTCTGCTTTCTGTATTTCTGACTATCTGTTTTCTGTATTTCTGACTGTCGGTTTTCTGTATTTCTGACTTTGTCTTTTCTGACTTTGTCTTTTCTGTCTTTTTCTGACTTTCTGTCTTTTCTCTATTTCTGACTTTGTCTTTTCTGTATTTCTGACTTTGCCTTTTCTGTATTTCTGACTTTGTCTTTTCTGTATTTCTGACTTTGTCTTTTCTGTATTTCTGACTTTGTCTTTTCTCTATTTCTCTGACTTTGTCTTTTCTGTATTTCTGACTTTGTCTTTTCTGTATTTCTGACTTTGCCTTTTCTGTATTTCTGACTTTGTCTTTTCTGTATTTCTGACTTTGTCTTTTCTGTATTTCTGACTTTGTCTTTTCTCTATTTCTCTGACTTTGTCTTTTCTGTACTTCTGACTTTGTCTTTTCTGTGTTTCTGACTTTGTCTTTTCTCTATTTATGACTTTGTCTTTTCTCTATTTCTCTGACTTTGTCTTTTCTGTATTTATGACTTTGTCTTTTCTCTATTTCTGACGTTGTCTTTTCTGTATTTCTCACTTTGTCGTTTCCGTATTTCTGACTTGCTGTCTTTTTCTGACTTTGTCTTTTCTGTCTTTTTCTGACTTTGTCTTCTCTGTCATTTTCTGACTTTCTGTCTTATCTCTATTTCTGACTTTGTATTTTCTGTATTTCTGACTTTGTCTTTTCTGTATTTCTGGCTTTGTCTTTTTCTGTATTTCTGACTTTGTCTTTTCTCTATTTCTGACTTTGTCTTTTCAGTATTTCTGACATTGTCTTTTCTTTATTTCTCTGACTTTGTCTTTTCTGTATTTCTGACTTTGACTTTTCTCTATTTCTCTGACTTTGTCTTTTCTGTATTTCTGACTTGCTGCCTTTTTCTGACAGTCTTTTCTGTCTTTTTCTGACTGTCTTTTCTGTCATTTTCTGACTTTCTGTCCTTTCTCTATTTCTGACTTTGTCTTTTCTGTATTTCTGACTTTCTGTTTTCTGTATTTCTGACTTTGTCTTTTCTGTATTTCTGACTTTGTCTTTTCTGTATTTCTGACTTTGTCTTTTCTCAATTTCTGACTTTGTCTTTTCTCTATTTCTGACTTTGTCTTTTCTGTATTTCTGACTTTCTGCTTTCTGTATTTCTGACTATGTCTTTTCTGTATTTCTGACTTTCGGTTTTCTGTATTTCTGACTTTGTCTTTTCTGTATTTCTGACTTTGTCTTTTCTGTCTTTCTGATTTTGTCTTTTCTGTATTTCTGACTTTCTGTCTTTTTCTGACTTTGTCTTTTCTGTCTTTTTCTGACTTTCTGTCTTTTCTCTATTTCTGACTTTGTCTTTTCTCAATTTCTGACTTTGTCTTTTCTCTATTTCTGACTTTGTCTTTTCTGTATTTCTGACTTTGCCTTTTCTGTATTTCTGACTTTGTCTTTTCTGTATTTCTGACTTTGTCTTTTCTGTATTTCTGACTTTGTCTTTTCTCTATTTCTCTGACTTTGTCTTTTCTGTATTTCTGACTTTGTCTTTTCTGTATTTCTGACTTTGCCTTTTCTGTATTTCTGACTTTGTCTTTTCTTTATTTCTGACTTTGTCTTTTCTGTATTTCTGACTTTGTCTTTTCTCTATTTATGACTTTGTCTTTTCTCTATTTCTCTGACTTTGTCTTTTCTGTATTTATGACTTTGTCTTTTCTCTATTTCTGACGTTGTCTTTTCTCTATTTCTCACTTTGTCGTTTCCGTATTTCTGACTTGCTGTCTTTTTCTGACTTTGTCTTTTCTGTCTTTTTCTGACTTTGTCTTCTCTGTCATTTTCTGACTTTCTGTCTTATCTCTATTTCTGACTTTGTATTTTCTGTATTTCTGACTTTGTCTTTTCTGTATTTCTGGCTTTGTCTTTTCTGTATTTCTGACTTTGTCTTTTCTCTATTTCTAACTTTGTCTTTTCAGTATTTCTGACATTGTCTTTTCTTTATTTCTCTGACTTTGTCTTTTCTGTATTTCTGACTTTGACTTTTCTCTATTTCTCTGACTTTGTCTTTTCTGTATTTCTGACTTGCTGCCTTTTTCTGACAGTCTTTTCTGTCTTTTTCTGACTGTCTTTTCTGTCATTTTCTGACTTTCTGTCCTTTCTCTATTTCTGACTTTGTCTTTTCTATATTTCTGACTTTCTGTTTTCTGTATTTCTGACTTTGTCTTTTCTGTATTTCTGACTTTGTCTTTTCTGTATTTCTGACTTTGTCTTTTCTCAATTTCTGACTTGGTCTTTTCTCTATTTCTGACTTTGTCTTTTCTGTATTTCTGACTTTATCTTTTCTGTATTTCTGACTGTGTCATTTCTGTATTTCTGACTTTGACTTTTCTCTATTTCTGACTATGTCTTTTCTCTATTTCTGTGACTTTGTCTTTTCTGTATCTCTGACTTTGTCGTTTCTGTATTTCTGACTTTGACTTTTCTCTATTTCTCTGACTTTGTCTTTTCTGTATTTCTGACTTGCTGCCTTTTTCTGACAGTCTTTTCTGTCTTTTTCTGACTGTCTTTTCTGTCATTTTCTGACTTTCTGTCCTTTCTCTATTTCTGACTTAGTCTTTTCTGTATTTCTGGCTTTCTGTTTTCTGTATTTCTGACTTTGTCTTTTCTGTATTTCTGACTTTGTCTTTTCTGTATTTCTGACTTTCTGCTTTCTGTATTTCTGACTATCTGTTTTCTGTATTTCTGACTGTCGGTTTTCTGTATTACTGACTTTGTCTTTTCTGTATTTCTGATTTTGTCTTTTCTGTATTTCTGACTTTCTGTCTTTTTCTGATTTTGTCTTTTCTGTCTTTTTCTGACTTTCTGTCTTTTCTCTATTTCTGACTTTGTCTTTTCTGTATTTCTGACTTTGCCTTTTCTGTATTTCTGACTTTGTCTTTTCTGTATTTCTGACTTTCTGTCTTTTTCTGACTTTGTCTTTTCTGTCTTTTTCTGACTTTCTGTCTTTTCTCTATTTCTGACTTTGTCTTTTTTGTATTTCTGACTTTGTCTTTTCCGTATATCTGAGTTTCTGTCTTTTTCTGACTTTTTTTTTTTTATTTCTCTGACTTTGTCTTTTCTGTATTTCTGACTTTGTCTTTTCTGTATTTCTGACTTTGCCTTTTCTGTATTTCTGACTTTGTCTTTTCTGTATTTCTGACTTTGTCTTTTCTCTATTTCTGACTTTCTCTTTTCTGTATTTCTGACTTTGTCGTTTCTGTATTTCTGACCTTGACTTTTCTCTATTTCTCTGACTTTGTCGTTTCTGTATTTCTGACTTTGTCTTTTCTCTATTTCTGACTTTGTCTTTTCTCTATTTCTGACTTTGTCTTTTCTGTATTTCAGACTTTGTCTTTTCTCTATTTCTGACTTTGTCTTTTCTGTTTTTCTGACTTATCTTTTTTTCTCTGACTTTGTCTTTTCTGTATTTCTGACTTTGACTTTTCTCTATTTCTAACTTTGTCTTTTCTGTATTTCGGACTTTGACTTTTCTCTATTTTTAACTTTGTGTTTTCTGTATTTCTGACTTTGTCTTTTCTCTATTTCTCTGACTTTGTCTTTTCTGTATTTCTGACTTTATCTTTTCTGTATTTCTGACTTTGTCTTTTCTGTATTTCTGACTTTGACTTTTCTCTATTTCTGACTATGTCTTTTCTCTATTTCTGTGACTTTGTCTTTTCTGTATCTCTGACTTTGTCGTTTCTGTATTTCTGACTTTGACTTTTCTCTATTTCTCTGACTTTGTCTTTTCTGTATTTCTGACTTGCTGCCTTTTTCTGACAGTCTTTTCTGTCTTTTTCTGACTGTCTTTTCTGTCATTTTCTGACTTTCTGTCCTTTCTCTATTTCTGACTTAGTCTTTTCTGTATTTCTGGCTTTCTGTTTTCTGTATTTCTGACTTTGTCTTTTCTGTATTTCTGACTTTGTCTTTTCTGTATTTCTGACATTGTCTTTTCTCAATTTCTGACTTAGTCTTTTCTCTATTTCTGACTTTGTCTTTTCTGTATTTCTGACTTTCTGCTTTCTGTATTTCTGACTATCTGTTTTCTGTATTTCTGACTGTCGGTTTTCTGTATTTCTGACTTTGTCTTTTCTGTATTTCTGACTTTGTCTTTTCTGTCTTTCTGATTTTGTCTTTTCTGTATTTCTGACTTTCTGTCTTTTTCTGATTTTGTCTTTTCTGTCTTTTTCTGACTTTCTGTCTTTTCTCTATTTCTGACTTTGTCTTTTCTGTATTTCTGACTTTGCCTTTTCTGTATTTCTGACTTTGTCTTTTCTGTATTTCTGACTTTGTCTTTTCTGTATTTCTGACTTTGTCTTTTCTCTATTTCTCTGACTTTGTCTTTTCTGTATTTCTGACTTTGTCTTTTCAGTATTTCTGACTTTGCCTTTTCTCTATTTCTCTGCCTTTGTCTTTTCTGTATTTCTGAATTTGTCTTTTCTCTATTTCTCTGACTTTGTCTTTTCTGTATTTCTGACTTTATCTTTTCTGTATTTCTGACTTTGTCTTTTCTGTATTTCTGACTTTGACTTTTCTCTATTTCTGACTATGTCTTTTCTCTATTTCTGTGACTTTGTCTTTTCTGTATCTCTGACTTTGTCGTTTCTGTATTTCTGACTTTGACTTTTCTCTATTTCTCTGACTTGGTCTTTTCTGTATTTCTGACTTGCTGCCTTTTTCTGACAGTCTTTTCTGTCTTTTTCTGACTGTCTTTTCTGTCATTTTCTGACTTTCTGTCCTTTCTCTATTTCTGACTTTGTCTTTTCTGTATTTCTGACTTTCTGTTTTCTGTATTTCTGACTTTGTCTTTTCTGTATTTCTGACTTTGTCTTTTCTGTATTTCTGACATTGTCTTTTCTCAATTTCTGACTTTGTCTTTTCTCTATTTCTGACTTTGTCTTTTCTGTATTTCTGACTTTCTGCTTTCTGTATTTCTGACTATCTGTTTTCTGTATTTCTGACTGTCGGTTTTCTGTATTTCTGACTTTGTCTTTTCTGACTTTGTCTTTTCTGTCTTTTTCTGACTTTCTGTCTTTTCTCTATTTCTGACTTTGTCTTTTCTGTATTTCTGACTTTGCCTTTTCTGTATTTCTGACTTTGTCTTTTCTGTATTTCTGACCTTGACTTTTCTCTATTTCTCTGACTTTGTCGTTTCTGTATTTCTGACTTTGTCTTTTCTCTATTTCTGACTTTGTCTTTTCTCTATTTCTGACTTTGTCTTTTCTGTATTTCAGACTTTGTCTTTTCTCTATTTCTGACTTTGTCTTTTCTGTATTTCTGACTTATCTTTTTTTCTCTGACTTTGTCTTTTCTGTATTTCTGACTTTGACTTTTCTCTATTTCTAACTTTGTCTTTTCTGTATTTCGGACTTTGACTTTTCTCTATTTTTAACTTTGTGTTTTCTGTATTTCTGACTTTGTCTTTTCTCTATTTCTCTGACTTTGTCTTTTCTGTATTTCTGACTTTATCTTTTCTGTATTTCTGACTTTGTCTTTTCTGTATTTCTGACTTTGACTTTTCTCTATTTCTGACTATGTCTTTTCTCTATTTCTGTGACTTTGTCTTTTCTGTATCTCTGACTTTGTCGTTTCTGTATTTCTGACTTTGACTTTTCTCTATTTCTCTGACTTTGCCTTATCTGTATTTCTGACTTGCTGCCTTTTTCTGACAGTCTTTTCTGTCTTTTTCTGACTGTCTTTTCTGTCATTTTCTGACTTTCTGTCCTTTCTCTATTTCTGACTTAGTCTTTTCTGTATTTCTGGCTTTCTGTTTTCTGTATTTCTGACTTTGTCTTTTCTGTATTTCTGACTTTGTCTTTTCTGTATTTCTGACATTGTCTTTTCTCAATTTCTGACTTAGTCTTTTCTCTATTTCTGACTTTGTCTTTTCTGTATTTCTGACTTTCTGCTTTCTGTATTTCTGACTATCTGTTTTCTGTATTTCTGACTGTCGGTTTTCTGTATTTCTGACTTTGCCTTTTCTGTATTTCTGACTTTGTCTTTTCTGTCTTTCTGATTTTGTCTTTTCTGTATTTCTGACTTTCTGTCTTTTTCTGATTTTGTCTTTTCTGTCTTTTTCTGACTTTCTGTCTTTTCTCTATTTCTGACTTTGTCTTTTCTGTATTTCTGACTTTGCCTTTTCTGTATTTCTGACTTTGTCTTTTCTGTATTTCTGACTTTGTCTTTTCTGTATTTCTGACTTTGTCTTTTCTCTATTTCTCTGACTTTGTCTTTTCTGTATTTCTGACTTTGTCTTTTCAGTATTTCTGACTTTGCCTTTTCTCTATTTCTCTGCCTTTGTCTTTTCTGTATTTCTGAATTTGTCTTTTCTCTATTTCTCTGACTTTGTCTTTTCTGTATTTCTGACTTTATCTTTTCTGTATTTCTGACTTTGTCTTTTCTGTATTTCTGACTTTGACTTTTCTCTATTTCTGACTATGTCTTTTCTCTATTTCTGTGACTTTGTCTTTTCTGTATCTCTGACTTTGTCGTTTCTGTATTTCTGACTTTGACTTTTCTCTATTTCTCTGACTTTGTCTTTTCTGTATTTCTGACTTGCTGCCTTTTTCTGACAGTCTTTTCTGTCTTTTTCTGACTGTCTTTTCTGTCAGTTTCTGACTTTCTGTCCTTTCTCTATTTCTGACTTTGTCTTTTCTGTATTTCTGACTTTCTGTTTTCTGTATTTCTGACTTTGTCTTTTCTGTATTTCTGACTTTGTCTTTTCTGTATTTCTGACATTGTCTTTTCTCAATTTCTGACTTTGTCTTTTCTCTATTTCTGACTTTGTCTTTTCTGTATTTCTGACTTTCTGCTTTCTGTATTTCTGACTATCTGTTTTCTGTATTTCTGACTGTCGGTTTTCTGTATTTCTGACTTTGTCTTTTCTGACTTTGTCTTTTCTGTCTTTTTCTGACTTTCTGTCTTTTCTCTATTTCTGACTTTGTCTTTTCTGTATTTCTGACTTTGCCTTTTCTGTATTTCTGACTTTGTCTTTTCTGTATTTCTGACTTTGTCTTTTCTGTATTTCTGACTTTGTCTTTTCTCTATTTCTCTGACTTTGTCTTTTCTGTATTTCTGACTTTGTCTTTTCTGTATTTCTGACTTTGCCTTTTCTGTATTTCTGACTTTGTCTTTTCTGTATTTCTGACTTTGTCTTTTCTGTATTTCTGACTTTGTCTTTTCTCTATTTCTCTGACTTTGTCTTTTCTGTACTTCTGACTTTGTCTTTTCTGTGTTTCTGACTTTGTCTTTTCTCTATTTATGACTTTGTCTTTTCTCTATTTCTCTGACTTTGTCTTTTCTGTATTTATGACTTTGTCTTTTCTCTATTTCTGACGTTGTCTTTTCTGTATTTCTCACTTTGTCGTTTCCGTATTTCTGACTTGCTGTCTTTTTCTGACTTTGTCTTTTCTGTCTTTTTCTGACTTTGTCTTCTCTGTCATTTTCTGACTTTCTGTCTTATCTCTATTTCTGACTTTGTATTTTCTGTATTTCTGACTTTGTCTTTTCTGTATTTCTGGCTTTGTCTTTTTCTGTATTTCTGACTTTGTCTTTTCTCTATTTCTGACTTTGTCTTTTCAGTATTTCTGACATTGTCTTTTCTTTATTTCTCTGACTTTGTCTTTTCTGTATTTCTGACTTTGACTTTTCTCTATTTCTCTGACTTTGTCTTTTCTGTATTTCTGACTTGCTGCCTTTTTCTGACAGTCTTTTCTGTCTTTTTCTGACTGTCTTTTCTGTCATTTTCTGACTTTCTGTCCTTTCTCTATTTCTGACTTTGTCTTTTCTGTATTTCTGACTTTCTGTTTTCTGTATTTCTGACTTTGTCTTTTCTGTATTTCTGACTTTGTCTTTTCTGTATTTCTGACTTTGTCTTTTCTCAATTTCTGACTTTGTCTTTTCTCTATTTCTGACTTTGTCTTTTCTGTATTTCTGACTTTCTGCTTTCTGTATTTCTGACTATGTCTTTTCTGTATTTCTGACTTTCGGTTTTCTGTATTTCTGACTTTGTCTTTTCTGTATTTCTGACTTTGTCTTTTCTGTCTTTCTGATTTTGTCTTTTCTGTATTTCTGACTTTCTGTCTTTTTCTGACTTTGTCTTTTCTGTCTTTTTCTGACTTTCTGTCTTTTCTCTATTTCTGACTTTGTCTTTTCTCAATTTCTGACTTTGTCTTTTCTCTATTTCTGACTTTGTCTTTTCTGTATTTCTGACTTTGCCTTTTCTGTATTTCTGACTTTGTCTTTTCTGTATTTCTGACTTTGTCTTTTCTGTATTTCTGACTTTGTCTTTTCTCTATTTCTCTGACTTTGTCTTTTCTGTATTTCTGACTTTGTCTTTTCTGTATTTCTGACTTTGCCTTTTCTGTATTTCTGACTTTGTCTTTTCTTTATTTCTGACTTTGTCTTTTCTGTATTTCTGACTTTGTCTTTTCTCTATTTATGACTTTGTCTTTTCTCTATTTCTCTGACTTTGTCTTTTCTGTATTTATGACTTTGTCTTTTCTCTATTTCTGACGTTGTCTTTTCTGTATTTCTCACTTTGTCGTTTCCGTATTTCTGACTTGCTGTCTTTTTCTGACTTTGTCTTTTCTGTCTTTTTCTGACTTTGTCTTCTCTGTCATTTTCTGACTTTCTGTCTTATCTCTATTTCTGACTTTGTATTTTCTGTATTTCTGACTTTGTCTTTTCTGTATTTCTGGCTTTGTCTTTTCTGTATTTCTGACTTTGTCTTTTCTCTATTTCTAACTTTGTCTTTTCAGTATTTCTGACATTGTCTTTTCTTTATTTCTCTGACTTTGTCTTTTCTGTATTTCTGACTTTGACTTTTCTCTATTTCTCTGACTTTGTCTTTTCTGTATTTCTGACTTGCTGCCTTTTTCTGACAGTCTTTTCTGTCTTTTTCTGACTGTCTTTTCTGTCATTTTCTGACTTTCTGTCCTTTCTCTATTTCTGACTTTGTCTTTTCTATATTTCTGACTTTCTGTTTTCTGTATTTCTGACTTTGTCTTTTCTGTATTTCTGACTTTGTCTTTTCTGTATTTCTGACTTTGTCTTTTCTCAATTTCTGACTTGGTCTTTTCTCTATTTCTGACTTTGTCTTTTCTGTATTTCTGACTTTCTGCTTTCTGTATTTCTGACTATGTCTTTTCTGTATTTCTGACTTTCGGTTTTCTGTATTTCTGACTTTGTCTTTTCTGTATTTCTGACTTTGTCATTTCTGTCTTTCTGATTTTGTCTTTTCTGTATTTCTGACTTTCTGTCTTTTTCTGACTTTGTCTTTTCTGTCTTTTTCTGACTTTCTGTCTTTTCTCTATTTCTGACTTTGTCTTTTCTCAATTTCTGACTTTGTCTTTTCTCTATTTCTGACTTTGTCTTTTCTGTATTTCTGACTTTCTGCTTTCTGTATTTCTGACTTTGTCTTTTTTGTATTTCTGACTTTGTCTTTTCCGTATATCTGAGTTTCTGTCTTTTTCTGACTTTGTCTTTTCTTTATTTCTCTGACTTTGTCTTTTCTCTATTTCTGACTTTGTCTTTTCTGTATTTCTGACTTTGCCTTTTCTGTATTTCTGACTTTGTCTTTTCTGTATTTCTGACTTTGTCTTTTCTGTATTTCTGACTTTGTCTTTTCTCTATTTCTCTGACTTTGTCTTTTCTGTATTTCTGACTTTGTCTTTTCTCTATTTCTGACTTTGTCTTTTCTGTATTTCTGACTTTGTCGTTTCTGTATTTCTGACCTTGACTTTTCTCTATTTCTCTGACTTTGTCGTTTCTGTATTTCTGACTTTGTCATTTCTCTATTTCTGACTTTGTCTTTTCTCTATTTCTGACTTTGTCTTTTCTGTATTTCAGACTTTGTCTTTTCTCTATTTCTGACTTTGTCTTTTCTGTATTTCTGACTTATCTTTTTTTCTCTGACTTTGTCTTTTCTGTATTTCGGACTTTGACTTTTCTCTATTTTTAACTTTGTGTTTTCTGTATTTCTGACTTTGTCTTTTCTCTATTTCTCTGACTTTGTCTTCTCTGTATTTCTGACTTTATCTTTTCTGTATTTCTGACTTTGTCTTTTCTGTATTTCTGACTTTGACTTTTCTCTATTTCTGACTATGTCTTTTCTCTATTTCTGTGACTTTGTCTTTTCTGTATCTCTGACTTTGTCGTTTCTGTATTTCTGACTTTGACTTTTCTCTATTTCTAACTTTGTCTTTTCTGTATTTCGGAATTTGACTTTTCTCTATTTTTAACTTTGTGTTTTCTGTATTTCTGACTTTGTCTTTTCTCTATTTCTCTGACTTTGTCTTTTCTGTATTTCTGACTTTATCTTTTCTGTATTTCTGACTGTGTCTTTTCTGTATTTCTGACTTTGACTTTTCTCTATTTCTGACTATGTCTTTTCTCTATTTCTGTGACTTTGTCTTTTCTGTATCTCTGACTTTGTCGTTTCTGTATTTCTGACTTTGACTTTTCTCTATTTCTCTGACTTTGTCTTTTCTGTATTTCTGACTTGCTGCCTTTTTCTGACAGTCTTTTCTGTCTTTTTCTGACTGTCTTTTCTGTCATTTTCTGACTTTCTGTCCTTTCTCTATTTCTGACTTAGTCTTTTCTGTATTTCTGGCTTTCTGTTTTCTGTATTTCTGACTTTGTCTTTTCTGTATTTCTGACTTTGTCTTTTCTGTATTTCTGACATTGTCTTTTCTCAATTTCTGACTTTGTCTTTTCTCTATTTCTGACTTTGTCTTTTCTGTATTTCTGACTTTCTGCTTTCTGTATTTCTGACTATCTGTTTTCTGTATTTCTGACTGTCGATTTTCTGTATTTCTGACTTTGTCTTTTCTGTATTTCTGACTTTGTCTTTTCTGTCTTTCTGATTTTGTCTTTTCTGTATTTCTGACTTTCTGTCTTTTTCTGATTTTGTCTTTTCTGTCTTTTTCTGACTTTCTGTCTTTTCTCTATTTCTGACTTTGTCTTTTCTGTATTTCTGACTTTGCCTTTTCTGTATTTCTGACTTTGTCTTTTCTGTATTTCTGACTTTGTCTTTTCTGTATTTCTGACTTTGTCTTTTCTCTATTTCTCTGACTTTGTCTTTTCTGTATTTCTGACTTTGTCTTTTCTGTATTTCTGACTTTGCCTTTTCTCTATTTCTCTGCCTTTGTCTTTTCTGTATTTCTGACTTTGTCTTTTCTCTATTTCTCTGACTTTGTCTTTTCTGTATTTCTGACTTTATCTTTTCTGTATTTCTGACTTTGTCTTTTCTGTATTTCTGACTTTGACTTTTCTCTATTTCTGACTATGTCTTTTCTCTATTTTTGTGACTTTGTCTTTTCTGTATCTCTGACTTTGTCGTTTCTGTATTTCTGACTTTGACTTTTCTCTATTTCTCTGACTTTGTCTTTTCTGTATTTCTGACTTGCTGCCTTTTTCTGACAGTCTTTTCTGTCTTTTTCTGACTGTCTTTTCTGTCATTTTCTGACTTTCTGTCCTTTCTCTATTTCTGACTTTGTCTTTTCTGTATTTCTGACTTTGTCTTTTCTGTATTTCTGACATTGTCTTTTCTCAATTTCTGACTTTGTCTTTTCTCTATTTCTGACTTTGTCTTTTCTGTATTTCTGACTTTCTGCTTTCTGTATTTCTGACTATCTGTTTTCCGTATTTCTGACTGTCGGTTTTCTGTATTTCTGACTTTGTCTTTTCTGACTTTGTCATTTCTGTCTTTTTCTGACTTTCTGTCTTTTCTCTATTTCTGACTTTGTCTTTTCTGTATTTCTGACTTTGCCTTTTCTGTATTTCTGACTTTGTCTTTTCTGTATTTCTGACTTTGTCTTTTCTGTATTTCTGACTTTGTCTTTTCTCTATTTCTCTGACTTTGTCTTTTCTGTATTTCTGACTTTGTCTTTTCTGTATTTCTGACTTTGCCTTTTCTGTATTTCTGACTTTGTCTTTTCTGTATTTCTGACTTTGTCTTTTCAGTATTTCTGACATTGTCTTTTCTTTATTTCTCTGACTTTGTCTTTTCTGTATTTCTGACTTGCTGTCTTTTTCTGACTTTGTCTTTTCTGTCTTTTTCTGACTTTGTCTTCTCTGTCATTTTCTGACTTTCTGTCTTATCTCTATTTCTGACTTTGTATTTTCTGTATTTCTGACTTTGTCTTTTCTGTATTTCTGGCTTTGTCTTTTCTGTATTTCTGACTTTGTCTTTTCTCTATTTCTGACTTTGTCTTTTCAGTATTTCTGACATTGTCTTTTCTTTATTTCTCTGACTTTGTCTTTTCTGTATTTCTGACTTTGACTTTTCTCTATTTCTCTGACCTTGTCTTTTCTGTATTTCTGACTTGCTGCCTTTTTCTGACAGTCTTTTCTGTCTTTTTCTGACTGTCTTTTCTGTCATTTTCTGACTTTCTGTCCTTTCTCTATTTCTGACTTTGTCTTTTCTGTATTTCTGACTTTCTGTTTTCTGTATTTCTGACTTTGTCTTTTCTGTATTTCTGACTTTGTCTTTTCTGTATATCTGACTTTGTCTTTTCTCTATTTCTGACTTTGTCTTTTCTTTATTTCTCTGACTTTGTCTTTTCTGTATTTCTGACTTTGTCTTTTCTCTATTTCTGACTTTGTCTTTTCTGTATTTCTGACTTTGTCCTTTCTCTATTTCTCTGACTTTGTCTTTTCTGTATTTCTGACTTTGTCTTGTCTGTATTTCTGAATTTGTCTTTTCTGTATTTCTGACTTTGTCTTTTCTGTATTTCTGACTTTGTCTTTTCTCTATTTCTGACTTTGTCTTGTCTGTATTTCTGATTTTGTCTTTTCTCTATTTCTGACTGTCTTTTCTGTATTTCTGACTTTCTCTTTTCTGTATTTCTGACTTTGTCTTTTCTGTATTTCTGACTTTGTCTTTTCTCTATTTATGACTTTGTCTTTTCTCTATTTCTCTGACTTTGTCTTTTCTGTATTTATGACTTTGTCTTTTCTCTATTTCTGACGTTGTCTTTTCTGTATTTCTCACTTTGTCGTTTCCGTATTTCTGACTTGCTGTCTTTTTCTGACTTTGTCTTTTCTGTCTTTTTCTGACTTTGTCTTCTCTGTCATTTTCTGACTTTCTGTCTTATCTCTATTTCTGACTTTGTATTTTCTGTATTTCTGACTTTGTCTTTTCTGTATTTCTGGCTTTGTCTTTTCTGTATTTCTGACTTTGTCTTTTCTCTATTTCTAACTTTGTCTTTTCAGTATTTCTGACATTGTCTTTTCTTTATTTCTCTGACTTTGTCTTTTCTGTATTTCTGACTTTGACTTTTCTCTATTTCTCTGACTTTGTCTTTTCTGTATTTCTGACTTGCTGCCTTTTTCTGACAGTCTTTTCTGTCTTTTTCTGACTGTCTTTTCTGTCATTTTCTGACTTTCTGTCCTTTCTCTATTTCTGACTTTGTCTTTTCTATATTTCTGACTTTCTGTTTTCTGTATTTCTGACTTTGTCTTTTCTGTATTTCTGACTTTGTCTTTTCTGTATTTCTGACTTTGTCTTTTCTCAATTTCTGACTTGGTCTTTTCTCTATTTCTGACTTTGTCTTTTCTGTATTTCTGACTTTCTGCTTTCTGTATTTCTGACTATGTCTTTTCTGTATTTCTGACTTTCGGTTTTCTGTATTTCTGACTTTGTCTTTTCTGTATTTCTGACTTTGTCATTTCTGTCTTTCTGATTTTGTCTTTTCTGTATTTCTGACTTTCTGTCTTTTTCTGACTTTGTCTTTTCTGTCTTTTTCTGACTTTCTGTCTTTTCTCTATTTCTGACTTTGTCTTTTCTCAATTTCTGACTTTGTCTTTTCTCTATTTCTGACTTTGTCTTTTCTGTATTTCTGACTTTCTGCTTTCTGTATTTCTGACTTTGTCTTTTCTGTATTTCTGACTTTCTGTCTTTTTCTGACTTTGTCTTTTCTGTCTTTTTTGACTTTCTGTCTTTTCTCTATTTCTGACTTTGTCTTTTTTGTATTTCTGACTTTGTCTTTTCCGTATATCTGAGTTTCTGTCTTTTTCTGACTTTGTCTTTTCTTTATTTCTCTGACTTTGTCTTTTCTCTATTTCTGACTTTGTCTTTTCTGTATTTCTGACTTTGCCTTTTCTGTATTTCTGACTTTGTCTTTTCTGTATTTCTGACTTTGCCTTTTCTGTATTTCTGACTTTGTCTTTTCTCTATTTCTCTGACTTTGTCTTTTCTGTATTTCTGACTTTGTCTTTTCTCTATTTCTGACTTTGTCTTTTCTGTATTTCTGACTTTGTCGTTTCTGTATTTCTGACCTTGACTTTTCTCTATTTCTCTGACTTTGTCGTTTCTGTATTTCTGACTTTGTCATTTCTCTATTTCTGACTTTGTCTTTTCTCTATTTCTGACTTTGTCTTTTCTGTATTTCAGACTTTGTCTTTTCTCTATTTCTGACTTTGTCTTTTCTGTATTTCTGACTTATCTTTTTTTCTCTGACTTTGTCTTTTCTGTATTTCTGACTTTGACTTTTCTCTATTTCTAACTTTGTCTTTTCTGTATTTCGGACTTTGACTTTTCTCTATTTTTAACTTTGTGTTTTCTGTATTTCTGACTTTGTCTTTTCTCTATTTCTCTGACTTTGTCTTTTCTGTATTTCTGACTTTATCTTTTCTGTATTTCTGACTTTGTCTTTTCTGTATTTCTGACTTTGACTTTTCTCTATTTCTGACTATGTCTTTTCTCTATTTCTGTGACTTTGTCTTTTCTGTATCTCTGACTTTGTCGTTTCTGTATTTCTGACTTTGACTTTTCTCTATTTCTAACTTTGTCTTTTCTGTATTTCGGACTTTGACTTTTCTCTATTTTTAACTTTGTGTTTTCTGTATTTCTGACTTTGTCTTTTCTCTATTTCTCTGACTTTGTCTTTTCTGTATTTCTGACTTTATCTTTTCTGTATTTCTGACTGTGTCATTTCTGTATTTCTGACTTTGACTTTTCTCTATTTCTGACTATGTCTTTTCTCTATTTCTGTGACTTTGTCTTTTCTGTATCTCTGACTTTGTCGTTTCTGTATTTCTGACTTTGACTTTTCTCTATTTCTCTGACCTTGTCTTTTCTGTATTTCTGACTTGCTGCCTTTTTCTGACAGTCTTTTCTGTCTTTTTCTGACTGTCTTTTCTGTCATTTTCTGACTTTCTGTCCTTTCTCTATTTCTGACTTTGTCTTTTCTGTATTTCTGACTTTCTGTTTTCTGTATTTCTGACTTTGTCTTTTCTGTATTTCTGACTTTGTCTTTTCTCAATTTCTGACTTTGTCTTTTCTCTATTTCTGACTTTGTCTTTTCTGTATTTCTGACTTTCTGCTTTCTGTATTTCTGACTATGTCTTTTCTGTATTTCTGACTTTCGGTTTTCTGTATTTCTGACTTTGTCTTTTCTGTCTTTCTGACTTTGTCTTTTCTGTCTTTCTGATTTTGTCTTTTCTGTATTTCTGACTTTCTGTCTTTTTCTGACTTTGTCTTTTCTGTCTTTTTCTGACTTTCTGTCTTTGCTCTATTTCTGACTTTGTCTTTTCTCAATTTCTGACTTTGTGTTTTCTCTATTTCTGACTTTGTCTTTTCTGTATTTCTGACTTTCTGCTTTCTGTATTTCTGACTTTGTCTTTTCTGTATTTCTGACTTTCTGTCTTTTTCTGACTTTGTCTTTTCTGTCTTTTTCTGACTTTCTGTCTTTTCTCTATTTCTGACTTTGCCTTTTTTGTATTTCTGAATTTGTCTTTTCCGTATATATGAGTTTCTGTCTTTTTCTGACTTTGTCTTTTCTTTATTTCTCTGACTTTGTCTTTTCTCTATTTCTGACTTTGTCTTTTCTGTATTTCTGACTTTGCCTTTTCTGTATTTCTGACTTTGTCTTTTCTCTATTTCTGACTTTGTCGTTTCCGTATTTCTGACTTGCTGTCTTTTTCTGACTTTGTCTTTTCTGTCTTTTTCTGACTTTGCCTTCTCTGTCATTTTCTGACTTTCTGTCTTATCTCTATTTCTGACTTTGTATTTTCTGTATTTCTGACTTTGTCTTTTCTGTATTTCTGGCTTTGTCTTTTCTGTATTTCTGACTTTGTCTTTTCTCTATTTCTGACTTTGTCTTTTCTCTATTTCTCTGACTTTGTCTTTTCTGTATTTCTGACTTTGTCTTTTCTGTATTTCTGACTTTGTCTTTTCTCTATTTCTCTGACTTTGTCTTTTCTGTATTTCTGACTTTGTCTTTTCTGTATTTCTGACTTTGTCTTTTCTCTATTTATGACTTTGTCTTTTCTCTATTTCTCTGACTTTGTCTTTTCTGTATTTATGACTTTGTCTTTTCTCTATTTCTGACGTTGTCTTTTCTGTATTTCTCACTTTGTCGTTTCCGTATTTCTGACTTGCTGTCTTTTTCTGACTTTGTCTTTTCTGTCTTTTTCTGACTTTGCCTTCTCTGTCATTTTCTGACTTTCTGTCTTATCTCTATTTCTGACTTTGTATTTTCTGTATTTCTGACTTTGTCTTTTCTGTATTTCTGGCTTTGTCTTTTCTGTATTTCTGACTTTGTCTTTTCTCTATTTCTGACTTTGTCTTTTCAGTATTTCTGACATTGTCTTTTCTTTATTTCTCTGACTTTGTCTTTTCTGTATTTCTGACTTTGACTTTTCTCTATTTCTCTGACTTTGTCTTTTCTGTATTTCTGACTTGCTGCCTTTTTCTGACAGTCTTTTCTGTCTTTTTCTGACTGTCTTTTCTGTCATTTTCTGACTTTCTGTCCTTTCTCTATTTCTGACTTTGTCTTTTCTGTATTTCTGACTTTCTGTTTTCTGTATTTCTGACTTTGTCTTTTCTGTATTTCTGACTTTGTCTTTTCTGTATTTCTGACTTTGTCTTTTCTCAATTTCTGACTTTGTCTTTTCTCTATTTCTGACTTTGTCTTTTCTGTATTTCTGACTTTCTGCTTTCTGTATTTCTGACTATGTCTTTTCTGTATTTCTGACTTTCGGTTTTCTGTATTTCTGACTTTGTCTTTTCTGTATTTCTGACTTTGTCTTTTCTGTCTTTCTGATTTTGTCTTTTCTGTATTTCTGACTTTCTGTCTTTTTCTGACTTTGTCTTTTCTGTCTTTTTCTGACTTTCTGTCTTTTCTCTATTTCTGACTTTGTCTTTTCTCAATTTCTGACTTTGTCTTTTCTCTATTTCTGACTTTGTCTTTTCTGTATTTCTGACTTTCTGCTTTCTGTATTTCTGACTTTGTCTTTTCTGTATTTCTGACTTTCTGTCTTTTTCTGACTTTGTCTTTTCTGTCTTTTTCTGACTTTCTGTCTTTTCTCTATTTCTGACTTTGTCTTTTTTGTATTTCTGACTTTGTCTTTTCCGTATATCTGAGTTTCTGTCTTTTTCTGACTTTGTCTTTTCTTTATTTCTCTGACTTTGTCTTTTCTCTATTTCTGACTTTGTCTTTTCTGTATTTCTGACTTTGTCTTTTCTTTATTTCTCTGACTTTGTCTTTTCTGTATTTCTGACTTTGTCTTTTCTCTATTTCTCTGACTTTGTCTTTTCTGTATTTCTGACTTTGTCTTTTCTGTATTTCTGACTTTGTCTTTTCTCTATTTCTGACTTTGTCTTTTCTGTATTTCTGACTTTTTCGTTTCTGTATTTCTGACTTTGACTTTTCTCTATTTCTCTGACTTTGTCTTTTCTGTATTTCTGACTTTGTCTTTTCTCTATTTCTGACTTTGTCTTTTCTCTATTTCTGACTTTGTCTTTTCTGTATTTCAGACTTTGTCTTTTCTCTATTTCTGACTTTGTCTTTTCTGTATTTCTGACTTATCTTTTTTTCTCTGACTTTGTCTTTTCTGTATTTCTGACTTTGTCTTTTCTCTATTTCTAACTTTGTCTTTTCTGTATTTCTGACTTTGACTTGTCTCTATTTCTAACTTTGTCTTTTCTGTATTTCGGACTTTGACTTTTCTCTATTTTTAACTTTGTGTTTTCTGTATTTCTGACTTTGCCTTTTCTCTATTTCTCTGCCTTTGTCTTTTCTGTATTTCTGACTTTGTCTTTTCTCTATTTCTCTGACTTTGTCTTTTCTGTATTTCTGACTTTATCTTTTCTGTATTTCTGACTTTGTCTTTTCTGTATTTCTGACTTTGACTTTTCTCTATTTCTGACTATGTCTTTTCTCTATTTCTCTGACTTTGTCTTTTCTGTATTTCTGACTTTGCCTTTTCTGTATTTCTGACTTTGTCTTTTCTGTATTTCTGACTTTGTCTTTTCTGTATTTCTGACTTTGTCTTTTCTCTATTTCTCTGAATTTGTCTTTTCTGTATTTCTGACTTTGTCTTTTCTGTATTTCTGACTTTGTCTTTTCTCTATTTCTGACGTTGCCTTTTCTCTATTTCTCTGACTTTGTCTTTTCTGTATTTCTGACTTTGTCTTTTCTCTATTTCTGACTTTGTCTTTTCTCTATTTCTGACTTTGTCTTTTCTGCATTTCTGACTTTGTCTTTTCTCTATTTCTGACTTTGTCTTTTCTGTATTTCTGACTTATCTTTTTTTTCTCTGACTTTGTCTTTTCTGTATTTCTGACTTTGACTTTTCTTTATTTCTCTGACTTCGTCTTTTCTGTATTTCTGACTTTGACTTTTCTCTATTTCTATGACTTGGACTTTTCTCTATTTCTGACTATGACTTTTCTCCATTTCTCTGACTTTGTCTTTTCTGTATTTCTGACTTGCTGTCTTTTTCTGACTTTGTCTTTTCTGTCTTTTTCTGACTTTGTTTTTTCTGTATTTCTGACTTTGTCTTTTCTCCATTTCTGACTTTCTCTTTTCCCTATTTCTGAATTTGTCTTTTCTGTATTTCTGACTTTGTCTTTTCTCTATCTCTGACTTTCTCTTTTCTCTATTTCTCTGACTTCGTCTTTTCAGTATTTCTGACTTTGTCTTTTCTCTATTTCTCTGACTTTGTCTTTTCTCTATTTCTGACTTTGTCTTTTCTGTATTTCTGATTTTCTGCTTTCTGTATTTCTGACTTTGTCTTTTCTGTATTTTTCTGACTTTCTGTCTTTTCTCTATTTCTGACTTTGTCTTTTCTGTATTTCTGACTTTGTCTTTTCCGTATATCTGAGTTTCTGTCTTTTTCTGACTTTGTCTTTTCTTTATTTCTCTGACTTTGTCTTTTCTCTATTTCTGACTTTGTATTTTCTGTATTTCTCTCTTTCTGTTTTCTGTATTTCTGACTTTGTCATTTCTGTATTTCTGGCTTTGTCTTTTCTGTATTTCTGACTTTCTGTCTTTTCTCTATTTCTGACTTTGTCTTTTCTGTATTTCTGACTTTGTCTTTTCCGTATATCTGAGTTTCTGTCTTTTTCTGACTTTGTCTTTTCTTAATTTCTCTGACTTATTCTTTTCTCTATTTCTGACTTTGTCTTTTCCGTATATCTGAGTTTCTGTCTTTTTCTGACTTTGTCTTTTCTTTATTTCTCTGACTTTCTGTCTTATCTCTATTTCTGACTTTGTATTTTCTTTATTTCTCTCTTTCTGTTTTCTGTATTTCTGACTTTGTCCTTTCTGTATTTCTGGCTTTGTCTTTTCTGTATTTCTGACTTTGTCTTTTCTCTATTTCTGACTTTGTCTTTTCAGTATTTCTGACTTTGTCTTTTCTTTATTTCTCTGACTTTGTCTTTTCTGTATTTCTGACTTTGACTTTTCTCTATTTCTCTGACTTTGTCTTTTCTGTATTTCTGACTTTATCTTTTCTGTATTTCTGACTTTGTCGTTTCTGTATTTCTGACTTCGACTTTTCTCTATTTCTGACTATGTCTTTACTCTATTTCTGTGACTTTGTCTTTTCTGTATCTCTGACTTTGTCGTTTCTGTATTTCTGACTTTGACTTAACTCTTTTTCTCTGACTTTGTCTTTTCTGTATTTCTGACTTGCTGCCTTTTTCTGACAGTCTTTTCTGTCTTTTTCTGACTGTCTTTTCTGTCATTTTCTGACTTTCTGTCCTTTCTCTATTTCTGACTTTGTCTTTTCTGTATTTCTGACTTTCTGTTTTCTGTATTTCTGACTTTGTCTTTTCTGTATTTCTGACTTTGTCTTTTCTGTATTTCTGACTTTGTCTTTTCTCAATTTCTGACTTTGTCTTTTCTCTATTTCTGACTTTGTCTTTTCTGTATTTCTGACTGTGTCTTTTCTGTATTTCTGACTTTCGGTTTTCTGTATTTCTGACTTTGTCTTTTCTGTATTTCTGACTTTGTCTTTTCTGTCTTTCTGATTTTGTCTTTTCTGTATTTCTGACTTTCTGTCTTTTTCTGACTTTGTCTTTTCTGTCTTTTTCTGACTTTCTGTCTTTTCTCTATTTCTGACTTTGTCTTTTCTGTATTTCTGACTTTGTCTATTCTCAATTTCTGACTTTGTCTTTTCTCTATTTCTGACGTCGTCTTTTCTGTATTTCTGACTTTCTGCTTTCTGTATTTCTGACTTTGTCTTTTCTGTATTTCTGACTTTCTGTTTTTTTCTGACTTTGTCTTTTCTGTCTTTTTCTGACTTTGTGTCTTTTCTCTATTTCTGACTTTGTCTTTTCTGTATTTTGACTTTGTCTTTTCCGTATATCTGAGTTTCTGTCTTTTTCTGACTTTGTCTTTTCTTTATTTCTCTGACTTTGTCTTTTCTCTATTTCTGACTTTGTCTTTTCTGTATTTCTGACTTTGCCTTTTCTGTATTTCTGACTTTGTCTTTTCTGTATTTCTGACTTTGTCTTTTCTGTATTTCTGACTTTGTCTTTTCTTTATTTCTGACTTTGTCTTTTCTGTATTTCTGACTTTGTCTTTTCTCAATTTCTGACTTTGTCTTTTCTCTATTTCTGACTTTGTCTTTTCTGTATTTCTGACTGTGTCTTTTCTGTATTTCTGACTTTCGGTTTTCTGTATTTCTGACTTTGTCTTTTCTGTATTTCTGACTTTGTCTTTTCTGTCTTTCTGATTTTGTCTTTTCTGTATTTCTGACTTTCTGTCTTTTTCTGACTTTGTCTTTTCTGTCTTTTTCTGACTTTCTGTCTTTTCTCTATTTCTGACTTTGTCTTTTCTGTATTTCTGACTTTGTCTATTCTCAATTTCTGACTTTGTCTTTTCTCTATTTCTGACGTCGTCTATTCTGTATTTCTGACTTTCTGCTTTCTGTATTTCTGACTTTGTCTTTTCTGTATTTCTGACTTTCTGTTTTTTTCTGACTTTGTCTTTTCTGTCTTTTTCTGACTTTGTGTCTTTTCTCTATTTCTGACTTTGTCTTTTCTGTATTTTGACTTTGTCTTTTCCGTATATCTGAGTTTCTGTCTTTTTCTGACTTTGTCTTTTCTTTATTTCTCTGACTTTGTCTTTTCTCTATTTCTGACTTTGTCTTTTCTGTATTTCTGACTTTGCCTTTTCTGTATTTCTGACTTTGTCTTTTCTGTATTTCTGACTTTGTCTTTTCTGTATTTCTGACTTTGTCTTTTCTCTATTTCTCTGACTTTGTCTTTTCTGTATTTCTGACTTTGTCTTTTATGTATTTCTGACTTTGTCTTTTCTCTATTTCTGAGTTTGTCTTTTCTGTATTTCTGACTTTGTCGTTTCTGTATTTCTGACATTGACTTTTCTCTATTTCTCTGACTTTGTCTTTTCTGTATTTCTGACATTGTCTTTTCTCTATTTCTGACTTTGTCTTTTCTCTATTTCTGACTTTGTCTTTTCTGCATTTCTGACTTTGTCTTTTCTCTATTTCTGACTTTGTCTTTTCTGTATTTCTGACTTATCTTTTTTTTTTCTCTGACTTTGTCTTTTCTGTATTTCTGACTTTGACTTTTCTCTATTTCTAACTTTGTCTTTTCTGTATTTCTGACTTTGACCTTTCTCTATTGCTAACTTTGTCTTTTCTGTATTTCGGACTTTGACTTTTCTCTATTTTTAACTATGTGTTTACTGTATTTCTGACTTTGCCTTTTCTCTATTTCTCTGCCTTTGTCTTGTCTGTATTTCTGACTTTGTCTTTTCTGTATTTCTGACTTTGTCTTTTCTTTATTTCTCTGACTTTGTCTTTTCTGTATTTCGAACTTTGAATTTTCTCAATTTCTCTGACTTTGTCTTTTTGGTATTTCAGACTTTTTCTTTTCTGTATTTCTGACTTTGTCTTTTCTGTATTTCTGACTTTGCCTTTTCTCTATTTCTCTGACTTTGTCTTTTCTGTATTTCTGACTTTGTCTTTTTTGTATTTCTATGACACTGCCTTTTCTGTATTTCTGACTTTGTCTTTTCTCTATTTCTGACTTTGTCTTTTCTCTATTTCTGACTTTGTCTTTTCTCTATTTCTGACTTTGTCTTTTCTGTATTTCTGACTTATCTTTTTTTTTTCTCTGACTTTGTCTTTTCTGTATTTCTGACTTTGACTTTTCTCTATTTCTAACTTTGTCTTTTCTGTATTTCTGACTTTGACCTTTCTCTATTTCTAACTTTGTCTTTTCTGTATTTCGGACTTTGACTTTTCTCTATTTTTAACTATGTGTTTTCTGTATTTCTGACTTTGCCTTTTCTCTATTTCTCTGCCTTTGTCTTTTCTGTATTTCTGACTTTGTCTTTTCTGTATTTCTGACTTTGTCTTTTCTTTATTTCTCTGACTTTGTCTTTTCTGTATTTCGAACTTTGAATTTTCTCAATTTCTCTGACTTTGTCTTTTTGGTATTTCAGACTTTTTCTTTTCTGTATTTCTGACTTTGTCTTATCTGTATTTCTGACTTTGCCTTTTCTCTATTTCTCTGACTTTGTCTTTTCTGTATTTCTGACTTTGTCTTTTTTGTATTTCTATGACTCTGCCTTTTCTGTATTTCTGACTTTGTCTTTTCTCTATTTCTGACTTTGTCTTTACTCTATTTCTGACTTTGTCTTTTCTGCATTTCTGACTTTGTCTTTTCTCTATTTCTGACTTTGTCTTTTCTGTATTTCTGACTTATCTTTTTTTTCTCTGACTTTGTCTTTTCTGTATTTCTGACTTTGACTTTTCTCTATTTCTAACTTTGTCTTTTCTGTATTTCTGACTTTGACCTTTCTCTATTTCTAACTTTGTCTTTTCTGTATTTCGGACTTTGACTTTTCTCTATTTTTAACTTTGTGTTTTCTGTATTTCTGACTTTGCCTTTTCTCTATTTCTCTGCCTTTGTCTTTTCTGTATTTCTGAATTTGTCTTTTCTGTATTTCTGACTTTGTCTTTTCTTTATTTATCTGACTTTGTCTTTTCTGTATTTCGAACTTTGAATTTTCTCAATTTCTCTGACTTTGTCTTTTTGGTATTTCAGACTTTTTCTTTTCTGTATTTCTGACTTTGTCTTTTCTGTATTTCTGACTTTGCCTTTTCTCTATTTCTCTGACTTTGTCTTTTCTGTATTTCTGACTTTGTCTTTTTTGTATTTCTATGACTCTGCCTTTTCTGTATTTCTGACTTTGTACTTTCTGTATTTCTGACTTTGTCTTTTATGTATTTCTGACTTTGACTTTTCTCTATTTCTCTGACTTTGTCCTTACTGTATTTCTGACTTTATCTTTTCTGTATTTCTGACTTTGTCTTTTCTCTATTTCTGAATTTGTCTTTTCTCTATTTCTGACTTTGTCCTTTCTGTATTTTTTACTTTGCCTTTTCTTTATTTCTCTGACTTTGTCTTTTCTGCATTTCTGACTTTGACTTTTCAGTATTTCTGTCTTTGTCTTTTCTGTATTTCTGGCTTTGTCTTTTCTTTATTTCTGACTTTGTCTTTTCTGTATTTCTGACTTTGTCTTTTCTTTATTTCTCTGACTTTGTCTTTTCTGTATTTTGACTTTGACTTTTCTCTATTTCTAACTTTGTCTTTTCTGTATTTCTGACTTTGACCTTTCTCTATTTCTAACTTTGTCTTTTCTGTATTTCGGACTTTGACTTTTCTCTATTTTTAACTATGTGTTTTCTGTATTTCTGACTTTGCCTTTTCTCTATTTCTCTGCCTTTGTCTTTTCTGTATTTCTGACTTTGTCTTTTCTGTATTTCTGACTTTGTCTTTTCTTTATTTCTCTGACTTTGTCTTTTCTGTATTTCGAACTTTGAATTTTCTCAATTTCTCTGACTTTGTCTTTTTGGTATTTCAGACTTTTTCTTTTCTGTATTTCTGACATTGTCTTTTCTGTATTTCTGACTTTGCCTTTTCTCTATTTTTCTGACTTTGTCTGTTCTGTATTTCTGACTTTGTCTTTTTTGTATTTCTATGACTCTGCCTTTTCTGTATTTCTGACTTTGTCTTTTCTCTATTTCTGACTTTGTCTTTTCTCTATTTCTGACTTTGTCCTTTCTGCATTTCTGACTTTGTCTTTTCTCTATTTCTGACTTTGTCTTTTCTGTATTTCTGAATTATCTTTTTTTTTTCTCTAACTTTGTCTTTTCTGCATTTCTGACTTTGACCTTTCTCTATTTCTAACTTTGTCTTTTCTGTATTTCGGACTTTGACTTTTCTCTATTTTTAACTTTGTGTTTTCTGTATTTCTGACTTTGCCTTTTCTCTATTTCTCTGCCTTTGTCTTTTCTGTATTTCTGAATTTGTCTTTTCTGTATTTCTGACTTTGTCTTTTCTTTATTTCTCTGACTTTGTATTTTCTGTATTTCGAACTTTGAATTTTCTCAATTTCTCTGACTTTGTCTTTTTGGTATTTCAGACTTTTTCTTTTCTGTATTTCTGACTTTGTCTTTTCTGTATTTCTGACTTTGCCTTTTCTCTATTTCTCTGACTTTGTCTTTTCTGTATTTCTGACTTTGTCTTTTTTGTATTTCTATGACTCTGCCTTTTCTGTATTTCTGACTTTGTACTTTCTGTATTTCTGACTTTGTCTTTTATGTATTTCTGACTTTGACTTTTCTCTATTTCTCTGACTTTGTCCTTACTGTATTTCTGACTTTATCTTTTCTGTATTTCTGACTTTGTCTTTTCTCTATTTCTGACTTTGTCTTTTCTCTATTTCTGACTTTGTCCTTTCTGTATTTTTTACTTTGCCTTTTCTTTATTTCTCTGACTTTGTCTTTTCTGCATTTCTGACTTTGACTTTTCAGTACTTCTGTCTTTGTCTTTTCTGTATTTCTGGCTTTGTCTTTTCTTTATTTCAGACTTTGTCTTTTCTGTATTTCTGACTTTGTCTTTTCTTTATTTCTCTGACTTTGTCTTTTCTGTATTTCTGACTTTGACTTTTCTCTATTTCTATGACTTTGACTTTTCTCTATTTCTGACTTTCTCTTTTCCCTATTTCTGAATTTGTCTTTTCTGTATTTCTGACTTTGTCTTTTCTCAATCTCTGAATTTCTCTTTTCTCTATTTCTCTGTCTTTGTCTTTTCTGTATTTCTGACTTTGTCCTTTCTCTATTTCTCTGACTTTGTCTTTTCTGTATTTCTGACTTTGCCTTTTCCGTATATCTGAGTTTCTGTCTTTTTATGACTTTGTCTTTTCTTTATTTCTCTGACTTTGTCTTTTCTGTATTTCTGACTTTGTCTTTTCTTTATTTCTCTGACTTTGTCTTTTCTGTATTTCTGACTTTGACTTTTCTCTATTTCTATGACTTTGACTTTTCTCTATTTCTGACTTTCTCTTTTCCCTATTTCTGAATTTGTCTTTTCTGTATTTCTGACTTTGTCTTTTCTCAATCTCTGACTTTCTCTTTTCTCTATTTCTCTGTCTTCGTCTTTTCTGTATTTCTGACTTTGTCCTTTCTCTATTTCTCTGACTTTGTCTTTTCTGTATTTCTGACTTTGCCTTTTCTGTATTTCTGGCTTTGTCTTTTCTCTATCTCTGACTTTCTCTTTTCTCTATTTCTCTGACTTCGTCTTTTCAGTATTTCTGACTTTGTCTTTTCTCTATTTCTCTGACTTTGTCATTTCTCTATTTCTGACTTTGTCTTTTCTGTATTTCTGACTTTCTGCTTTCAGTATTTCTGACTTTGTCTTTTCTGTATTTCTGACTTTACTTTTCTCTATTTCTCTGACTTTGTCTTTTCTGTATTTCTGACTTTGACTTTTCTCTATTTCTCTGACTTTGTCTTTTCTGTATTTCTGACTTCATCTTTTCTCTATTTCTGACTTTGTCTTTTCTCTATTTCTGACTTTCTGCTTTCTGTATTTCTGACTTTGTCTTTTCTGTATTTCTGACTTTCTGTCTTTTTCTGACTTTGTCTTTTCTGTCTTTTTCTGACTTTCTGTCTTTTCTCTATTTCTGACTTTGTCTTTTCCGTATATCTGAGTTTCTGTCTTTTTCTGACTTTGTCTTTTCTTTATTTCTCTGACTTTGTCTTTTCTCCATTTCTGACTTTGTCTTTTCTGTATTTCTGACTTTGTCTTTTCTCTATTTCTGACTTTGTCTTTTCTGTATTTCTGACTTTGTCTTTTCTGTATTTCTGACTTTGTCCTTTCTCTATTTTTCTGACGTTGTCTTTTCTGTATTTATGACTTTGTCTTTTCTCAATTCCTGACTTTGTCTTTTCTCTATTTCTGACTTTGTCTTTTCTGTATTTCTGACTTTCCGCTTTCTGTATTTCTGACTTTGTCTTTTTTGTATTTCTGACTTTCGGTTTTCTGTATTTCTGACTTCGACCTTTCTCTATTTTTCTGACGTTGTCTTTTCTGTATTTATGACTTTGTCTTTTCTCTATTTCTGAATTTGTCTTTTCTGTATTTCTGACTTTGTCTTTTTTGTATTTCTATGACTCTGCCTTTTCTGTATTTCTGACTTTGTACTTTCTGTATTTCTGACTTTGTCTTTTATGTATTTCTGACTTTGACTTTTCTCTATTTCTCTGACTTTGTCCTTACTGTATTTCTGACTTTATCTTTTCTGTATTTCTGACTTTGTCTTTTCTCTATTTCTGAATTTGTCTTTTCTCTATTTCTGACTTTGTCCTTTCTGTATTTTTTACTTTGCCTTTTCTTTATTTCTCTGACTTTGTCTTTTCTGCATTTCTGACTTTGACTTTTCAGTATTTCTGTCTTTGTCTTTTCTGTATTTCTGGCTTTGTCTTTTCTTTATTTCTGACTTTGTCTTTTCTGTATTTCTGACTTTGTCTTTTCTTTATTTCTCTGACTTTGTCTTTTCTGTATTTTGACTTTGACTTTTCTCTATTTCTAACTTTGTCTTTTCTGTATTTCTGACTTTGACCTTTCTCTATTTCTAACTTTGTCTTTTCTGTATTTCGGACTTTGACTTTTCTCTATTTTTAACTATGTGTTTTCTGTATTTCTGACTTTGCCTTTTCTCTATTTCTCTGCCTTTGTCTTTTCTGTATTTCTGACTTTGTCTTTTCTGTATTTCTGACTTTGTCTTTTCTTTATTTCTCTGACTTTGTCTTTTCTGTATTTCGAACTTTGAATTTTCTCAATTTCTCTGACTTTGTCTTTTTGGTATTTCAGACTTTTTCTTTTCTGTATTTCTGACATTGTCTTTTCTGTATTTCTGACTTTGCCTTTTCTCTATTTTTCTGACTTTGTCTGTTCTGTATTTCTGACTTTGTCTTTTTTGTATTTCTATGACTCTGCCTTTTCTGTATTTCTGACTTTGTCTTTTCTCTATTTCTGACTTTGTCTTTTCTCTATTTCTGACTTTGTCCTTTCTGCATTTCTGACTTTGTCTTTTCTCTATTTCTGACTTTGTCTTTTCTGTATTTCTGACTTATCTTTTTTTTTTCTCTAACTTTGTCTTTTCTGCATTTCTGACTTTGACCTTTCTCTATTTCTAACTTTGTCTTTTCTGTATTTCGGACTTTGACTTTTCTCTATTTTTAACTTTGTGTTTTCTGTATTTCTGACTTTGCCTTTTCTCTATTTCTCTGCCTTTGTCTTTTCTGTATTTCTGAATTTGTCTTTTCTGTATTTCTGACTTTGTCTTTTCTTTATTTCTCTGACTTTGTATTTTCTGTATTTCGAACTTTGAATTTTCTCAATTTCTCTGACTTTGTCTTTTTGGTATTTCAGACTTTTTCTTTTCTGTATTTCTGACTTTGTCTTTTCTGTATTTCTGACTTTGCCTTTTCTCTATTTCTCTGACTTTGTCTTTTCTGTATTTCTGACTTTGTCTTTTTTGTATTTCTATGACTCTGCCTTTTCTGTATTTCTGACTTTGTACTTTCTGTATTTCTGACTTTGTCTTTTATGTATTTCTGACTTTGACTTTTCTCTATTTCTCTGACTTTGTCCTTACTGTATTTCTGACTTTATCTTTTCTGTATTTCTGACTTTGTCTTTTCTCTATTTCTGACTTTGTCTTTTCTCTATTTCTGACTTTGTCCTTTCTGTATTTTTTACTTTGCCTTTTCTTTATTTCTCTGACTTTGTCTTTTCTGCATTTCTGACTTTGACTTTTCAGTACTTCTGTCTTTGTCTTTTCTGTATTTCTGGCTTTGTCTTTTCTTTATTTCTGACTTTGTCTTTTCTGTATTTCTGACTTTGTCTTTTCTTTATTTCTCTGACTTTGTCTTTTCTGTATTTCTGACTTTGACTTTTCTCTATTTCTATGACTTTGACTTTTCTCTATTTCTGACTTTCTCTTTTCCCTATTTCTGAATTTGTCTTTTCTGTATTTCTGGCTTTGTCTTTTCTCAATCTCTGAATTTCTCTTTTCTCTATTTCTCTGTCTTTGTCTTTTCTGTATTTCTGACTTTGTCCTTTCTCTATTTCTCTGACTTTGTCTTTTCTGTATTTCTGACTTTGCCTTTTCCGTATATCTGAGTTTCTGTCTTTTTATGACTTTGTCTTTTCTTTATTTCTCTGACTTTGTCTTTTCTGTATTTCTGACTTTGTCTTTTCTTTATTTCTCTGACTTTGTCTTTTCTGTATTTCTGACTTTGACTTTTCTCTATTTCTATGACTTTGACTTTTCTCTATTTCTGACTTTCTCTTTTCCCTATTTCTGAATTTGTCTTTTCTGTATTTCTGACTTTGTCTTTTCTCAATCTCTGACTTTCTCTTTTCTCTATTTCTCTGTCTTCGTCTTTTCTGTATTTCTGACTTTGTCCTTTCTCTATTTCTCTGACTTTGTCTTTTCTGTATTTCTGACTTTGCCTTTTCTGTATTTCTGGCTTTGTCTTTTCTCTATCTCTGACTTTCTCTTTTCTCTATTTCTCTGACTTCGTCTTTTCAGTATTTCTGACTTTGTCTTTTCTCTATTTCTCTGACTTTGTCTTTTCTCTATTTCTGACTTTGTCTTTTCTGTATTTCTGACTTTCTGCTTTCAGTATTTCTGACTTTGTCTTTTCTGTATTTCTGACTTTACTTTTCTCTATTTCTCTGACTTTGTCTTTTCTGTATTTCTGACTTTGACTTTTCTCTATTTCTCTGACTTTGTCTTTTCTGTATTTCTGACTTCATCTTTTCTCTATTTCTGACTTTGTCTTTTCTCTATTTCTGACTTTCTGCTTTCTGTATTTCTGACTTTGTCTATTCTGTATTTCTGACTTTCTGTCTTTTTCAGACTTTGTCTTTTCTGTCTTTTTCTGACTTTCTGTCTTTTCTCTATTTCTGACTTTGTCTTTTCCGTATATCTGAGTTTCTGTCTTTTTCTGACTTTGTCTTTTCTTTATTTCTCTGACTTTGTCTTTTCTCCATTTCTGACTTTGTCTTTTCTGTATTTCTGACTTTGTCTTTTCTCTATTTCTGACTTTGTCTTTTCTGTATTTCTGACTTTGTCTTTTCTGTATTTCTGACTTTGTCCTTTCTCTATTTTTCTGACGTTGTCTTTTCTGTATTTATGACTTTGTCTTTTCTCAATTTCTGACTTTGTCTTTTCTCTATTTCTGACTTTGTCTTTTCTGTATTTCTGACTTTCCGCTTTCTGTATTTCTGACTTTGTCTTTTTTGTATTTCTGACTTTCGGTTTTCTGTATTTCTGCCTTCGAACTTTCTCTATTTTTCTGACGTTGTCTTTTCTGTATTTATGACTTTGTCTTTTCTCTATTTCTGACGTTGTCTTTTCTCTATTTCTCATTTTGTCGTTTCCGTATTTCTGACTTGCTGTCTTTTTCTGACTTTGTCTTTTCTGTCTTTTTCTGACTTTGTCTTCTCTGTCATTTTCTGACTTTCTGTCTTATCTCTATTTCTGACTTTGTATTTTCTGTATTTCTGACTTTGTCTTTTCTGTATTTCTGGCTTTGTCTTTTCTGTATTTCTGACTTTGTCTTTTCTCTATTTCTGACTTTGTCTTTTCAGTATTTCTGACATTGTCTTTTCTTTATTTCTCTGACTTTGTCTTTTCTGTATTTCTGACTTTGACTTTTCTCTATTTCTCTGACTTTGTCTTTTCTGTATTTCTGACTTGCTGCCTTTTTCTGACAGTCTTTTCTGTCTTTTTCTGACTGTCTTTTCTGTCATTTTCTGACTTTCTGTCCTTTCTCTATTTCTGACTTTGTCTTTTCTGTATTTCTGACTTTCTGTTTTCTGTATTTCTGACTTTGTCTTTTCTGTATTTCTGACTTTGTCTTTTCTGTATTTCTGACTTTGTCTTTTCTCAATTTCTGACTTTGTCTTTTCTCTATTTCTGACTTTGTCTTTTCTGTATTTCTGACTTTCTGCTTTCTGTATTTCTGACTATGTCTTTTCTGTATTTCTGACTTTCGGTTTTCTGTATTTCTGACTTTGTCTTTTCTGTATTTCTGACTTTGTCTTTTCTGTCTTTCTGATTTTGTCTTTTCTGTATTTCTGACTTTCTGTCTTTTTCTGACTTTGTCTTTTCTGTCTTTTTCTGACTTTCTGTCTTTTCTCTATTTCTGACTTTGTCTTTTCTGTATTTTGACTTTGTCTTTTCCGTATATCTGAGTTTCTGTCTTTTTCTGACTTTGTCTTTTCTTTATTTCTCTGACTTTGTCTTTTCTCTATTTCTGACTTTGTCTTTTCTTTATTTCTCTGACTTTGTCTTTTCTGTATTTCTGACTTTGACTTTTCTCTATTTCTATGACTTTGACTTTTCTCTATTTCTGACTTTCTCTTTTCCCTATTTCTGAATTTGTCTTTTCTGTATTTCTGACTTTGTCTTTTCTCAATCTCTGACTTTCTCTTTTCTCTATTTCTCTGTCTTCGTCTTTTCTGTATTTCTGACTTTGTCCTTTCTCTATTTCTCTGACTTTGTCTTTTCTGTATTTCTGACTTTGCCTTTTCTGTATTTCTGGCTTTGTCTTTTCTCTATCTCTGACTTTCTCTTTTCTCTATTTCTCTGACTTCGTCTTTTCAGTATTTCTGACTTTGTCTTTTCTCTATTTCTCTGACTTTGTCTTTTCTCTATTTCTGACTTTGTCTTTTCTGTATTTCTGACTTTCTGCTTTCAGTATTTCTGACTTTGTCTTTTCTGTATTTCTGACTTTACTTTTCTCTATTTCTCTGACTTTGTCTTTTCTGTATTTCTGACTTTGACTTTTCTCTATTTCTCTGACTTTGTCTTTTCTGTATTTCTGACTTCATCTTTTCTCTATTTCTGACTTTGTCTTTTCTCTATTTCTGACTTTCTGCTTTCTGTATTTCTGACTTTGTCTATTCTGTATTTCTGACTTTCTGTCTTTTTCAGACTTTGTCTTTTCTGTCTTTTTCTGACTTTCTGTCTTTTCTCTATTTCTGACTTTGTCTTTTCCGTATATCTGAGTTTCTGTCTTTTTCTGACTTTGTCTTTTCTTTATTTCTCTGACTTTGTCTTTTCTCCATTTCTGACTTTGTCTTTTCTGTATTTCTGACTTTGTCTTTTCTCTATTTCTGACTTTGTCTTTTCTGTATTTCTGACTTTGTCTTTTCTGTATTTCTGACTTTGTCCTTTCTCTATTTTTCTGACGTTGTCTTTTCTGTATTTATGACTTTGTCTTTTCTCAATTTCTGACTTTGTCTTTTCTCTATTTCTGACTTTGTCTTTTCTGTATTTCTGACTTTCCGCTTTCTGTATTTCTGACTTTGTCTTTTTTGTATTTCTGACTTTCGGTTTTCTGTATTTCTGACTTCGACCTTTCTCTATTTTTCTGACGTTGTCTTTTCTGTATTTATGACTTTGTCTTTTCTCTATTTCTGACGTTGTCTTTTCTCTATTTCTCACTTTGTCGTTTCCGTATTTCTGACTTGCTGTCTTTTTCTGACTTTGTCTTTTCTGTCTTTTTCTGACTTTGTCTTCTCTGTCATTTTCTGACTTTCTGTCTTATCTCTATTTCTGACTTTGTATTTTCTGTATTTCTGACTTTGTCTTTTCTGTATTTCTGGCTTTGTCTTTTCTGTATTTCTGACTTTGTCTTTTCTCTATTTCTGACTTTGTCTTTTCAGTATTTCTGACATTGTCTTTTCTTTATTTCTCTGACTTTGTCTTTTCTGTATTTCTGACTTTGACTTTTCTCTATTTCTCTGACTTTGTCTTTTCTGTATTTCTGACTTGCTGCCTTTTTCTGACAGTCTTTTCTGTCTTTTTCTGACTGTCTTTTCTGTCATTTTCTGACTTTCTGTCCTTTCTCTATTTCTGACTTTGTCTTTTCTGTATTTCTGACTTTCTGTTTTCTGTATTTCTGACTTTGTCTTTTCTGTATTTCTGACTTTGTCTTTTCTGTATTTCTGACTTTGTCTTTTCTCAATTTCTGACTTTGTCTTTTCTCTATTTCTGACTTTGTCTTTTCTGTATTTCTGACTTTCTGCTTTCTGTATTTCTGACTATGTCTTTTCTGTATTTCTGACTTTCGGTTTTCTGTATTTCTGACTTTGTCTTTTCTGTATTTCTGACTTTGTCTTTTCTGTCTTTCTGATTTTGTCTTTTCTGTATTTCTGACTTTCTGTCTTTTTCTGACTTTGTCTTTTCTGTCTTTTTCTGACTTTCTGTCTTTTCTCTATTTCTGACTTTGTCTTTTCTCAATTTCTGACTTTGTCTTTTCTCTATTTCTGACTTTGTCTTTTCTGTATTTCTGACTTTCGGTTTTCTGTATTTCTGACTTTGTCTTTTCTGTATTTCTGACTTTGTCTTTTCTGTCTTTCTGATTTTGTCTTTTCTGTATTTCTGACTTTCTGTCTTTTTCTGACTTTGTCTTTTCTGTCTTTTTCTGACTTTCTGTCTTTTCTCTATTTCTGACTTTGTCTTTTCTCAATTTCTGACTTTGTCTTTTCTCTATTTCTGACTTTGTCTTTTCTGTATTTCTGACTTTCTGCTTTCTGTATTTCTGACTTTGTCTTTTCTGTATTTCTGACTTTCTGTCTTTTTCTGACTGTCTTTTCTGTCTTTTTCTGACTTTCTGTCTTTTCTCTATTTCTGACTTTGTCTTTTCTGTATTTCTGACTTTGTCTTTTCCGTATATCTGAGTTTCTGTCTTTTTATGACTTTGTCTTTTCTTTATTTGTCTGACTTTGTCTTTTCTCTACTTCTGACTTTGTCTTTTCTGTATTTCTGACTTTGCCTTTTCTGTATTTCTGACTTTGTCCTTTCTGTATTTCTGACTTTGTCTTTTCTGTATTTCTGACTTTGTCTTTTCTCTATTTCTCTGACTTTGTCTTTTCTGTATTTCTGACTTTGTCCTTTCTGTATTTCTGACTTTGTCTTTTCTCTATTTCTGACTTTGTCTTTTCTGTATTTCTGACTTTGTCGTTTCTGTATTTCTGACTTTGACTTTTCTCTATTTCTCTGACTTTGTCTTTTCTGTATTTCTGACTTTGTCTTTTCTCTATTTCTGACTTTGTCTTTTCTCTATTTCTGACTTTGTCTTTTCTGTATTTCAGACTTTGTCTTTTCTCTATTTCTGACTTTGTCTTTTCTGTATTTCTGACTTATCTTTTTTTTTCTCTGACTTTGTCTTTTCTGTATTTCTGACTTTGACTTTTCTCTATTTCTAACTTTGTCTTTTCTGTATTTCTGACTTTGACTTGTCTCTATTTCTAACTTTGTCTTTTCTGTATTTCGGACTTTGACTTTTCTCTATTTTTAACTTTGTGTTTTCTGAATTTCTGACTTTGCCTTTTCTCTATTTCTCTGCCTTTGTCTTTTCTGTATTTCTGACTTTGTCTTTTCTCTATTTCTCTGACTTTGTCTTTTCTGTATTTCTGACTTTATCTTTTCTGTATTTCTGACTTTGTCTTTTCTGTATTTCTGACTTTGACTTTTCTCTATTTCTGACTATGTCTTTTCTCTATTTCTGTGACTTTGTCTTTTCTGTATCTCTGACTTTGTCTTTTCTGTATTTCTGACTTTGACTTTTCTCTATTTCTCTGACTTTGTCGTTTCTGTATTTCTGACTTGCTGCCTTTTTCTGACAGTCTTTTCTGTCTTTTTCTGACTGTCTTTTCTGTCATTTTCTGACTTTCTGTCCTTTCTCTATTTCTGACTTTGTCTTTTCTGTATTTCTGACTTTCTGTTTTCTGTATTTCTGACTTTGTCTTTTCTGTATTTCTGACTTTGTCTTTTCTGTATTTCTGACATTGTCTTTTCTCAATTTCTGACTTTGTCTTTTCTCTATTTCTGACTTTGTCTTTTCTCTATATCTGACTTTCTGCTTTCTGTATTTCTGACTATCTGTTTTCTGTATTTCTGACTGTCGGTTTTCTGTATTTCTGACTTTGTCTTTTCTGTATTTCTGACAGTCTTTTCTGTCTTTCTGATTTTGTCTTTTCTGTATTTCTGACTTTCTGTCTTTTTCTGACTTTGTCTTTTCTGTCTTTTTCTGACTTTCTGTCTTTTCTCTATTTCTGACTTTGTCATTTCTGTATTTCTGACTTTGTCTTTTCTCAATTTCTGACTTTGTCTTTTCTCTATTTCTGACTTTGTCTTTTCTGTATTTCTGACTTTCTGCTTTCTGTATTTCTGACTTTGTCTTTTCTGTATTTCTGACTTTCTGTCTTTTTCTGACAGTCTTTTCTGTCTTTTTCTGACTGTCTTTTCTGTCATTTTCTGACTTTCTGTCCTTTCTCTATTTCTGACTTTGTCTTTTCTGTATTTCTGACTTTCTGTTTTCTGTATTTCTGACTTTGTCTTTTCTGTATTTCTGACTTTGTCTTTTCTGTATTTCTGACTTTGTCTTTTCTCAATTTCTGACTTTGTCTTTTCTCTATTTCTGACTTTGTCTTTTCTGTATTTCTGACTTTCTGCTTTCTGTATTTCTGACTATGTCTTTTCTGTATTTCTGACTTTCGGTTTTCTGTATTTCTGACTTTGTCTTTTCTGTATTTCTGACTTTGTCTTTTCTGTCTTTCTGATTTTGTCTTTTCTGTATTTCTGACTTTCTGTCTTTTTCTGACTTTGTCTTTTCTGTCTTTTTCTGACTTTCTGTCTTTTCTCTATTTCTGACTTTGTCTTTTCTGTATTTTGACTTTGTCTTTTCCGTATATCTGAGTTTCTGTCTTTTTCTGACTTTGTCTTTTCTTTATTTCTCTGACTTTGTCTTTTCTCTATTTCTGACTTTGTCTTTTCTTTATTTCTCTGACTTTGTCTTTTCTGTATTTCTGACTTTGACTTTTCTCTATTTCTATGACTTTGACTTTTCTCTATTTCTGACTTTCTCTTTTCCCTATTTCTGAATTTGTCTTTTCTGTATTTCTGACTTTGTCTTTTCTCAATCTCTGACTTTCTCTTTTCTCTATTTCTCTGTCTTCGTCTTTTCTGTATTTCTGACTTTGTCCTTTCTCTATTTCTCTGACTTTGTCTTTTCTGTATTTCTGACTTTGCCTTTTCTGTATTTCTGGCTTTGTCTTTTCTCTATCTCTGACTTTCTCTTTTCTCTATTTCTCTGACTTCGTCTTTTCAGTATTTCTGACTTTGTCTTTTCTCTATTTCTCTGACTTTGTCTTTTCTCTATTTCTGACTTTGTCTTTTCTGTATTTCTGACTTTCTGCTTTCAGTATTTCTGACTTTGTCTTTTCTGTATTTCTGACTTTACTTTTCTCTATTTCTCTGACTTTGTCTTTTCTGTATTTCTGACTTTGACTTTTCTCTATTTCTCTGACTTTGTCTTTTCTGTATTTCTGACTTCATCTTTTCTCTATTTCTGACTTTGTCTTTTCTCTATTTCTGACTTTCTGCTTTCTGTATTTCTGACTTTGTCTATTCTGTATTTCTGACTTTCTGTCTTTTTCAGACTTTGTCTTTTCTGTCTTTTTCTGACTTTCTGTCTTTTCTCTATTTCTGACTTTGTCTTTTCCGTATATCTGAGTTTCTGTCTTTTTCTGACTTTGTCTTTTCTTTATTTCTCTGACTTTGTCTTTTCTCCATTTCTGACTTTGTCTTTTCTGTATTTCTGACTTTGTCTTTTCTGTATTTCTGACTTTGTCCTTTCTCTATTTTTCTGACGTTGTCTTTTCTGTATTTATGACTTTGTCTTTTCTCAATTTCTGACTTTGTCTTTTCTCTATTTCTGACTTTGTCTTTTCTGTATTTCTGACTTTCCGCTTTCTGTATTTCTGACTTTGTCTTTTTTGTATTTCTGACTTTCGGTTTTCTGTATTTCTGACTTTGTCTTTTCTCTATTTCTGACTTTGTCTTTTCTGTATTTCTGACTTATCTTTTTTTTTCTCTGACTTTGTCTTTTCTGTATTTCTGACTTTGACTTTTCTCTATTTCTAACTTTGTCTTTTCTGTATTTCTGACTTTGACTTGTCTCTATTTCTAACTTTGTCTTTTCTGTATTTCGGACTTTGACTTTTCTCTATTTTTAACTTTGTGTTTTCTGAATTTCTGACTTTGCCTTTTCTCTATTTCTCTGCCTTTGTCTTTTCTGTATTTCTGACTTTGTCTTTTCTCTATTTCTCTGACTTTGTCTTTTCTGTATTTCTGACTTTATCTTTTCTGTATTTCTGACTTTGTCTTTTCTGTATTTCTGACTTTGACTTTTCTCTATTTCTGACTATGTCTTTTCTCTATTTCTGTGACTTTGTCTTTTCTGTATCTCTGACTTTGTCTTTTCTGTATTTCTGACTTTGACTTTTCTCTATTTCTCTGACTTTGTCGTTTCTGTATTTCTGACTTGCTGCCTTTTTCTGACAGTCTTTTCTGTCTTTTTCTGACTGTCTTTTCTGTCATTTTCTGACTTTCTGTCCTTTCTCTATTTCTGACTTTGTCTTTTCTGTATTTCTGACTTTCTGTTTTCTGTATTTCTGACTTTGTCTTTTCTGTATTTCTGACTTTGTCTTTTCTGTATTTCTGACATTGTCTTTTCTCAATTTCTGACTTTGTCTTTTCTCTATTTCTGACTTTGTCTTTTCTCTATATCTGACTTTCTGCTTTCTGTATTTCTGACTATCTGTTTTCTGTATTTCTGACTGTCGGTTTTCTGTATTTCTGACTTTGTCTTTTCTGTATTTCTGACAGTCTTTTCTGTCTTTCTGATTTTGTCTTTTCTGTATTTCTGACTTTCTGTCTTTTTCTGACTTTGTCTTTTCTGTCTTTTTCTGACTTTCTGTCTTTTCTGTCTTTCTGATTTTGTCTTTTCTGTATTTCTGACTTTCTGTCTTTTTCTGACTTTGTCTTTTCTGTCTTTTTCTGACTTTCTGTCTTTTCTCTATTTCTGACTTTGTCTTTTCTGTATTTTGACTTTGTCTTTTCCGTATATCTGAGTTTCTGTCTTTTTCTGACTTTGTCTTTTCTTTATTTCTCTGACTTTGTCTTTTCTCTATTTCTGACTTTGTCTTTTCTTTATTTCTCTGACTTTGTCTTTTCTGTATTTCTGACTTTGACTTTTCTCTATTTCTATGACTTTGACTTTTCTCTATTTCTGACTTTCTCTTTTCCCTATTTCTGAATTTGTCTTTTCTGTATTTCTGACTTTGTCTTTTCTCAATCTCTGACTTTCTCTTTTCTCTATTTCTCTGTCTTCGTCTTTTCTGTATTTCTGACTTTGTCCTTTCTCTATTTCTCTGACTTTGTCTTTTCTGTATTTCTGACTTTGCCTTTTCTGTATTTCTGGCTTTGTCTTTTCTCTATCTCTGACTTTCTCTTTTCTCTATTTCTCTGACTTCGTCTTTTCAGTATTTCTGACTTTGTCTTTTCTCTATTTCTCTGACTTTGTCTTTTCTCTATTTCTGACTTTGTCTTTTCTGTATTTCTGACTTTCTGCTTTCAGTATTTCTGACTTTGTCTTTTCTGTATTTCTGACTTTACTTTTCTCTATTTCTCTGACTTTGTCTTTTCTGTATTTCTGACTTTGACTTTTCTCTATTTCTCTGACTTTGTCTTTTCTGTATTTCTGACTTCATCTTTTCTCTATTTCTGACTTTGTCTTTTCTCTATTTCTGACTTTCTGCTTTCTGTATTTCTGACTTTGTCTATTCTGTATTTCTGACTTTCTGTCTTTTTCAGACTTTGTCTTTTCTGTCTTTTTCTGACTTTCTGTCTTTTCTCTATTTCTGACTTTGTCTTTTCCGTATATCTGAGTTTCTGTCTTTTTCTGACTTTGTCTTTTCTTTATTTCTCTGACTTTGTCTTTTCTCCATTTCTGACTTTGTCTTTTCTGTATTTCTGACTTTGTCTTTTCTCTATTTCTGACTTTGTCTTTTCTGTATTTCTGACTTTGTCTTTTCTGTATTTCTGACTTTGTCCTTTCTCTATTTTTCTGACGTTGTCTTTTCTGTATTTATGACTTTGTCTTTTCTCAATTTCTGACTTTGTCTTTTCTCTATTTCTGACTTTGTCTTTTCTGTATTTCTGACTTTCCGCTTTCTGTATTTCTGACTTTGTCTTTTTTGTATTTCTGACTTTCGGTTTTCTGTATTTCTGACTTCGACCTTTCTCTATTTTTCTGACGTTGTCTTTTCTGTATTTATGACTTTGTCTTTTCTCTATTTCTGACGTTGTCTTTTCTCTATTTCTCACTTTGTCGTTTCCGTATTTCTGACTTGCTGTCTTTTTCTGACTTTGTCTTTTCTGTCTTTTTCTGACTTTGTCTTCTCTGTCATTTTCTGACTTTCTGTCTTATCTCTATTTCTGACTTTGTATTTTCTGTATTTCTGACTTTGTCTTTTCTGTATTTCTGGCTTTGTCTTTTCTGTATTTCTGACTTTGTCTTTTCTCTATTTCTGACTTTGTCTTTTCAGTATTTCTGACATTGTCTTTTCTTTATTTCTCTGACTTTGTCTTTTCTGTATTTCTGACTTTGACTTTTCTCTATTTCTCTGACTTTGTCTTTTCTGTATTTCTGACTTGCTGCCTTTTTCTGACAGTCTTTTCTGTCTTTTTCTGACTGTCTTTTCTGTCATTTTCTGACTTTCTGTCCTTTCTCTATTTCTGACTTTGTCTTTTCTGTATTTCTGACTTTCTGTTTTCTGTATTTCTGACTTTGTCTTTTCTGTATTTCTGACTTTGTCTTTTCTGTATTTCTGACTTTGTCTTTTCTCAATTTCTGACTTTGTCTTTTCTCTATTTCTGACTTTGTCTTTTCTGTATTTCTGACTTTCTGCTTTCTGTATTTCTGACTATGTCTTTTCTGTATTTCTGACTTTCGGTTTTCTGTATTTCTGACTTTGTCTTTTCTGTATTTCTGACTTTGTCTTTTCTGTCTTTCTGATTTTGTCTTTTCTGTATTTCTGACTTTCTGTCTTTTTCTGACTTTGTCTTTTCTGTCTTTTTCTGACTTTCTGTCTTTTCTCTATTTCTGACTTTGTCTTTTCTCAATTTCTGACTTTGTCTTTTCTCTATTTCTGACTTTGTCTTTTCTGTATTTCTGACTTTCGGTTTTCTGTATTTCTGACTTTGTCTTTTCTGTATTTCTGACTTTGTCTTTTCTGTCTTTCTGATTTTGTCTTTTCTGTATTTCTGACTTTCTGTCTTTTTCTGACTTTGTCTTTTCTGTCTTTTTCTGACTTTCTGTCTTTTCTCTATTTCTGACTTTGTCTTTTCTCAATTTCTGACTTTGTCTTTTCTCTATTTCTGACTTTGTCTTTTCTGTATTTCTGACTTTCTGCTTTCTGTATTTCTGACTTTGTCTTTTCTGTATTTCTGACTTTCTGTCTTTTTCTGACTGTCTTTTCTGTCTTTTTCTGACTTTCTGTCTTTTCTCTATTTCTGACTTTGTCTTTTCTGTATTTCTGACTTTGTCTTTTCCGTATATCTGAGTTTCTGTCTTTTTATGACTTTGTCTTTTCTTTATTTGTCTGACTTTGTCTTTTCTCTACTTCTGACTTTGTCTTTTCTGTATTTCTGACTTTGCCTTTTCTGTATTTCTGACTTTGTCCTTTCTGTATTTCTGACTTTGTCTTTTCTGTATTTCTGACTTTGTCTTTTCTCTATTTCTCTGACTTTGTCTTTTCTGTATTTCTGACTTTGTCCTTTCTGTATTTCTGACTTTGTCTTTTCTCTATTTCTGACTTTGTCTTTTCTGTATTTCTGACTTTGTCGTTTCTGTATTTCTGACTTTGACTTTTCTCTATTTCTCTGACTTTGTCTTTTCTGTATTTCTGACTTTGTCTTTTCTCTATTTCTGACTTTGTCTTTTCTCTATTTCTGACTTTGTCTTTTCTGTATTTCAGACTTTGTCTTTTCTCTATTTCTGACTTTGTCTTTTCTGTATTTCTGACTTATCTTTTTTTTTCTCTGACTTTGTCTTTTCTGTATTTCTGACTTTGACTTTTCTCTATTTCTAACTTTGTCTTTTCTGTATTTCTGACTTTGACTTGTCTCTATTTCTAACTTTGTCTTTTCTGTATTTCGGACTTTGACTTTTCTCTATTTTTAACTTTGTGTTTTCTGAATTTCTGACTTTGCCTTTTCTCTATTTCTCTGCCTTTGTCTTTTCTGTATTTCTGACTTTGTCTTTTCTCTATTTCTCTGACTTTGTCTTTTCTGTATTTCTGACTTTATCTTTTCTGTATTTCTGACTTTGTCTTTTCTGTATTTCTGACTTTGACTTTTCTCTATTTCTGACTATGTCTTTTCTCTATTTCTGTGACTTTGTCTTTTCTGTATCTCTGACTTTGTCTTTTCTGTATTTCTGACTTTGACTTTTCTCTATTTCTCTGACTTTGTCGTTTCTGTATTTCTGACTTGCTGCCTTTTTCTGACAGTCTTTTCTGTCTTTTTCTGACTGTCTTTTCTGTCATTTTCTGACTTTCTGTCCTTTCTCTATTTCTGACTTTGTCTTTTCTGTATTTCTGACTTTCTGTTTTCTGTATTTCTGACTTTGTCTTTTCTGTATTTCTGACTTTGTCTTTTCTGTATTTCTGACATTGTCTTTTCTCAATTTCTGACTTTGTCTTTTCTCTATTTCTGACTTTGTCTTTTCTCTATATCTGACTTTCTGCTTTCTGTATTTCTGACTATCTGTTTTCTGTATTTCTGACTGTCGGTTTTCTGTATTTCTGACTTTGTCTTTTCTGTATTTCTGACAGTCTTTTCTGTCTTTCTGATTTTGTCTTTTCTGTATTTCTGACTTTCTGTCTTTTTCTGACTTTGTCTTTTCTGTCTTTTTCTGACTTTCTGTCTTTTCTCTATTTCTGACTTTGTCATTTCTGTATTTCTGACTTTGTCTTTTCTCAATTTCTGACTTTGTCTTTTCTCTATTTCTGACTTTGTCTTTTCTGTATTTCTGACTTTCTGCTTTCTGTATTTCTGACTTTGTCTTTTCTGTATTTCTGACTTTCTGTCTTTTTCTGACTTTGTCTTTTCTGTCTTTTTCTGACTTTCTGTCTTTTCTCTATTTCTGACTTTGTCTTTTCTGTATTTCTGACTTTGTCTTTTCCGTATATCTGAGTTTCTGTCTTTTTCTGACTTTGTCTTTTCTTTATTTCTCTGACTTTGTCTTTTCTCTATTTCTGACTTTGTCTTTTCTGTATTTCTGACTTTGCCTTTTCTGTATTTCTGACTTTGTCTTTTCTGTATTTCTGACTTTGTCTTTTCTCTATTTCTCTGACTTTGTCTTTTCTGTATTTCTGACTTTGTCTTTTCTGTATTTCTGACTTTGTCTTTTCTGTATTTCTGACTATGTCTTTTCTGTATTTCTGACTTTCGGTTTTCTGTATTTCTGACTTTGTCTTTTCTGTATTTCTGACTTTGTCTTTTCTGTCTTTCTGATTTTGTCTTTTCTGTATTTCTGACTTTCTGTCTTTTTCTGACTTTGTCTTTTCTGTCTTTTTCTGACTTTCTATCTTTTCTCTATTTCTGACTTTGTCTTTTCTCAATTTCTGACTTTGTCTTTTCTCTATTTCTGACTTTGTCTTTTCTGTATTTCTGACTTTCTGCTTTCTGTATTTCTGACTTTGTCTTTTCTGTATTTCTGACTTTCTGTCTTTTTCTGACTTTGTCTTTTCTGTATTTCTGACTTTGTCTATTCCGTATATCTGAGTTTCTGTCTTTTTATGACTTTGTCTTTTCTTTATTTCTCTGACTTTGTCTTTTCTCTATTTCTGACTTTGTCTTTTCTGTATTTCTGACTTTGCCTTTTCTGTATTTCTGACTTTGTCTATTCTGTATTTCTGACTTTGTCTTTTCTGTATTTCTGACTTTGTCTTTTCTCTATTTCTCTGACTTTGTCTTTTCTGTATTTCTGACTTTGTCTTTTCTGTATTTCTGACTTTGTCTTTTCTCTATTTCTGACTTTGTCTTTTCTGTATTTCTGACTTTGTCGTTTCTGTATTTCTGACTTTGACTTTTCTCTATTTCTCTGACTTTGTCTTTTCTGTATTTCTGACTTTCTCTTTTCTCTATTTCTGACTTTGTCTTTTCTCTATTTCTGACTTTGTCTTTTCTGTATTTCAGACTTTGTCTTTTCTCTATTTCTGACTTTGTCTTTGCTGTATTTCTGACTTATCTTTTTTTTTCTCTGACTTTGTCTTTTCTGTATTTCTGACTTTGACTTTTCTCTATTTCTAACTTTGTCTTTTCAGTATTTCTGACTTTGACTTGTCTCTATTTCTAACTTTGTCTTTTCTGTATTTCGGACTTTGACTTTTCTCTATTTTTAACTTTGTGTTTTCTGTATTTCTGACTTTATCTTTTCTCTATTTCTCTGACTTTGTCTTTTCTGTATTTCTGACTTTGTCTTTTCTGTATTTCTGACTTTGTCTTTTCTCTATTTCTGACTTTGTCTTTTCTCTATTTCTGACTTTGTCTTTTCTCTATTTCTGTGACTTTGTCTTTTCTGTATCTCTGACTTTGTCGTTTCTGTATTTCTGACTTTGACTTTTCTCTATTTCTCTGACTTTGTCTTTTCTGTATTTCTGATTTGCTGCCTTTTTCTGACAGTCTTTTCTGTCTTTTTCTGACTTTCTGTCCTTTCTCTATTTCTGACTTTGTCTTTTCTGTATTTCTGACTTTCTGTTTTCTGTATTTCTGACTTTGTCTTTTCTGTATTTCTGACTTTGTCTTTTCTGTATTTCTGACTTTCTGTCTTTCTCTGACTTTGTCTTTTCTGTCTTTTTCTGACTTTCTGTCTTTTCTCTATTTCTGACTTTGTCTTTTCTGTATTTCTGACTTTGTCTTTTCCTTATATCTGAGTTTCTGTCTTTTTCTGACTTTGTCTTTTCTTTATTTCTCTGACTTTGTCTTTTCTGTATTTCTGACTTTGCCTTTTCTGTATTTCTGACTTTGTCTTTTCTGTATTTCTGACTTTGTCTTTTCTGTATTTCTGACTTTGTCTTTTCTCTATTTCTCTGACTTTGTCTTTTCTGTATTTCTGACTTTGTCTTTTCTGTATTTCTGACTTTGTCTTTTCTCTATTTCTGACTTTGTCTTTTCTGTATTTCTGACTTTGTCGTTTCTGTATTTCTGACTTTGACTGTTCTCTATTTCTCTGACTTTGTCTTTTCTGTATTTCTGACTTTCTCTTTTCTCTATTTCTGACTTTGTCTTTTCTGTATTTCTGACTTTGTCTTTTCTCTATTTCTCTGACTTTGTCTTTTCTGTATTTCTGACTTTGTCTTTTCTGTATTTCTGACTTTGTCTTTTCTCTATTTCTGACTTTGTCTTTTCTGTATTTCTGACTTTGTCGTTTCTGTATTTCTGACTTTGACTGTTCTCTATTTCTCTGACTTTTTCTTTTCTGTATTTCTGACTTTGTCTTTTCTGTATTTCTGACTTTGCCTTTTCTCTATTTCTCTGACTTTGTCTTTTCTGTATTTCTGACTTTGTCTTTTTTGTATTTCTCTGACTCTGCCTTTTCTGTATTTCGCACTTTGTCTTTTCTGTATTTCTGACTTTGTCTTTTATGTATTTCTGACTTTGACTTTTCTCTATTTCTCTGACTTTGTCCTTACTGTATTTCTGACTTTATCTTTTCTGTATTTCTGACTTTGTCTTTTCTCTATTTCTGACTTTGTCTTTTCTCTATTTCTGACTTTGTCCTTTCTGTATTTTTTTACTTTGCCTTTTCTTTATTTCTCTGACTTTGTCTTTTCTGCATTGCTGACTTTGACTTTTCAGTACTTCTGTCTTTGTCTTTTCTGTATTTCTGGCTTTGTCTTTTCTTTATTTCTGACTTTGTCTTTTCTGTATTTCTGACTTTGTCATTTCTTTATTTCTCTGACTTTGTCTTTTCTGTATTTCTGACTTTGACTTTTCTCTATTTCTATGACTTTGACTTTTCTCTATTTCTCACTATGACTTTTCTCCATTTCTCTGACTTTGTCTTTTCTGTATTTCTGACTTGCTGTCTTTTTCTGACTTTGTCTTTTCTGTCTTTTTCTGACTTTATTTTTTCTGTATTTCTGACTTTACCTTTTCTCTATTTCTGACTTTCTCTTTTCCCTATTTCTGAATTTGTCTTTTCTGTATTTCTGACTTTGTCTTTTCTCTATCTCTGACTTTCTCTTTTCTACATTTCTCTGTCTTCGTCTTTTCTGTATTTCTGACTTTGTCTTTTCTCTATTTCTCTGACTTTGTCTTTTCTGGATTTCTGACTTTGCCTTTTCTGTATTTCTGGCTTTGTCTTTTCTCTATCTCTGACTTTCTCTTTTCTCTATTTCTCTGACTTCGTCTTTTCAGTATTTCTGACTTTGTCTTTTCTCTATTTCTCTGACTTTGTCTTTTCTCTATTTCTGACTTTGTCTTTTCTGTATTTCTGACTTTCTGCTTTCTGTATTTCTGACTTTGTCTTTTCTGTATTTCTGACTTTCTGTCTTTTTCTGACTGTCTTTTCTGTCTTTTTCTGACTTTCTGTCTTTTCACCATTTCTGACTTTGTCTTTTTTGTATTTCTGACTTTGTCTTTTCCGTATATCTGAGTTTCTGTCTTTTTCTGACTTTGTCTTTTCTTTATTTCTCTGAATTTGTCTTTTCTGTATTTCTGACTTTGTCTTTTCTCTATTTCTGACTTTGTCATTTCTCTATTTCTGACTTTGTCTTTTCTGTATTTCTGACTTTGTCCTTTCTCTATTTCTGACTTTGTCTTTTATGTATTTCTGACTTATCTTTTTTTTTCACTGACTTTGTCTTTTCTGTATTTCTGACTTTGACTTTTCTCTATTTCTAACTTTGTCTTTTCTGTATTTCTGACTTTGACTTTTCTCTATTTCTAACTTTGTCTTTTCTGTATTTCGGACTTTGACTTTCCTCTATTTTTAACGTTGTGTTTTCTGCCTTTCTGACTTTGCCTTTTCTCTATTTCTCTGCCTTTGACTTTTCTGTATTTCTGGCTTTGTCTTTTCTCTATTTCTCTGACTTTGTCTTTTCTGTATTTCTGACTTTGTCTTTTCTTTATTTCTGACTTTGTCTGTTCTGTATTTCTGACTTATCTTTTTTTTTCTCTGACTTTCTCTTTTCTGTATTTCTGACTTTGACTTTTCTCTATTTCTAGCTTTGTCTTTTCTGTATTTCTAACTTTGTCTTTTCTGTATTTCGGACTTTGACTTTTCTTTATTTTTAACTTTGTGTTTTCTGTATTTCTGACTTTGCCTTTTCTCTATTTCTCTGCCTTTGTCTTTTCTGTATTTCTGACTTTGTCTTTTCTCTATTTCTCTGACTTTGTCTTTTCTGTATTTCTGACTTTGTCTTTTCTTTATTTCTCTGACTTTGTCTTTTCTGTATTTCGAACTTTGAATTTTCTCCATTTCTCTGACTTTGTCTTTTCTGTATTTCTGACTTGCTGTCTTTTTCTGACTTTGTCTTTTCTGTCTTTTTCTGACTTTGTTTTTTCTGTATTTCTGACTTTGCCTTTTCTCTATTTCTGACTTTCTCTTTTCCCTATTTCTGACTTTGTCTTTTCTCTATTTCTGACTTTGTCCTTTCAGTATTTTTTACTTTGCCTTTTCTTTATTTCTCTGACTTTGTCTTTTCTGCATTTCTGACTTTGACTTTTCAGTATTTCTGTCTTTGTCGTTTCTGTATTTCTGGCTTTGTCTTTTCTTTATTTCTGACTTTGTCTTTTCTGTATTTCTGACTTTGTCTTTTCTTTATTTCTCTGACTTTGTCTTTTCTGTATTTCTCACTATGACTTTTCTCCATTTCTCTGACTTTGTCTTTTCTGTATTTCTGACTTTCTGTCTTTTTCTGACTTTGTCTTTTCTGTCTTTTTCTGACTTTGTTTTTTCTGTATTTCTGACTTTGCCTTTTCTCTATTTCTGACTTTCTCTTTTCCCTATTTCTGAATTTGTCTTTTCTGTATTTCTGACTTTGTCTTTTCTCTATCTCTGACTTTCTCTTTTCTCTAGTTCTCTGTCTTCGTCTTTTCTGTATTTCTGACTTTGTCTTTTCTCTATTTCTCTGACTTTGTCTTTTCTGGATTTCTGACTTTGCCTTTTCTGTATTTCTGGCTTTGTCTTTTCTCTATCTCTGACTTTCTCTTTTCTCTATTTCTCTGACTTCGTCTTTTCAGTATTTCTGACTTTGTCTTTTCTCTATTTCTCTGACTTTGTCTTTTCTCTATTTCTGACTTTGTCTTTTCTGTATTTCTGACTTTCTGCTTTCTGTATTTCTGACTTTGTCTTTTCTGTATTTCTGACTTTCTGTCTTTTCTCTATTTCTGACTTTGTCTTTTCTGTATTTCTGACTTTGTCTTTTCCGTATATCTGAGTTTCTGTCTTTTTCTGACTTTGTCTTTTCTTTATTTCTCTGCCTTTGTCTTTTCTGTATTTCTGACATTGTCTTTTCTCTATTTCTCTGACTTTGTCTTTTCTGTATTTCTGACTTTGTCTTTTCTTTATTTCTCTGACTTTGTCTTTTCTGTATTTCGAACTTTGCATTTTCTCCATTTCTCTGACTTTGTCTTTTCTGTATTTCTGACTTGCTGTCTTTTTCTGACTTTGTCTTTTCTGTCTTTTTCAGACTTTGTTTTTTCTGTATTTCTGACTTTGCCTTTTCTCTATTTCTGACTTTCTCTTTTCCCTATTTCTGACTTTGTCTTTTCTCTATTTCTGACTTTGTCCTTTCTGTATTTTTTACTTTGCCTTTTCTTTATTTCTCTGACTTTGTCTTTTCTGCATTTCTGACTTTGACTTTTCAGTACTTCTGTCTTTGTCTTTTCTGTATTTCTGGCTTTGTCTTTTCTTTATTTCTGACTTTGTCCTTTCTGTATTTCTGACTTTGTCTTTTCTTTATTTCTCTGACTTTGTCTTTTCTGTATTTCTGACTTTGACTTTTCTCTATTTCTATGACTTTGACTTTTCTCTATTTCTCACTATGACTTTTCTCCATTTGTCTGACTTTGTCTTTTCTGTATTTCTGACTTGCTGTCTTTTTCTGACTTTGTCTTTTCTGTCTTTTTCTGACTTTGTTTTTTCTGTATTTCTGACTTTGCCATTTCTCTATTTCTGACTTTCTCTTTTCCCTATTTCTGAATTTGTCTTTTCTGTATTTCTGACTTTGTCTTTTCTCTATCTCTGACTTTCTCTTTTCTCTATTTCTCTGTCTTCGTCTTTTCTGTATTTCTGACTTTGTCTTTTCTCTATTTCTCTGACTTTGTCTTTTCTGGATTTCTGACTTTGCCTTTTCTGTATTTCTGGCTTTGTCTTTTCTCTATCTCTGACTTTCTCTTTTCTCTATTTCTCTGACTTCGTCTTTTCAGTATTTCTGACTTTGTCTTTTCTCTATTTCTCTGACTTTGTCTTTTCTCTATTTCTGACTTTCTCTTTTCTGTATTTCTGACTTTCTGCTTTCTGTATTTCTGACTTTCTGTCTTTTTCTGACTGTCTTTTCTGTCTTTTTCTGACTTTCTGTCTTTTCTCTATTTCTGACTTTGTCTTTTTTGTATTTCTGACTTTGTCTTTTCAGAATATCTGAGTTTCTGTCTTTTTCTGACTTTGTCTTTTATTTATTTCTCTGACTTTGTCTTTTCTCTATTTCTGACTTTGTCTTTTCTGTATTTCTGACTTTGTCTTTTCTGTATTTCTGACTTTGTCTTTTCTCTATTTCTCTGACTTTGTCTTTTCTGTATTTCTGACTTTGTCTTTTCTGCATTTCTGACTTTGTCTTTTCTCTATTTCTGACTTTGTCTTTTCTCTATTTCTGACTTTGTCTTTTCTCTATTTCTCTAACTTTGTCTTTTCTGTATTTCTGACTTTGTCTTTTCTTTATTTCTCTGACTTTGTCTTTTCTGTATTTCGAACTTTGAATTTTCTCAATTGCTCTGACTTTGTCTTTTTGGTATTTCTGACTTTTTCTTTTCTGTATTTCTGACTTTGTCTTTTCTGTATTTCTGACTTTGCCTTTTCTCTATTTCTCTGACTTTGTCTTTTATGTATTTCTGACTTTGTCTTTTTTGTATTTCTCTGACTCTGCCTTTTCTGTATGTCGGACTTTATCTTTTCTGTATTTCTGACTTTGTCCTTTCTCTATTTCTGACTTTGTCCTTTCTCTATTTCTGGCTATGTCCTTTCTGTATTTTTTACTTTGCCTTTTCTTTATTTCTCTGACTTTGTCTTTTCTGCATTTCTGACTTTGACTTTTCAGTACTTCTGTCTTTGTCTTTTCTGTATTTCCGACATTGTCTTTTCTTTATTTCTGACTTTGTCTTTTCTGTATTTCTGACTTTGTCTTTTCTTTATTTCTCTGACTTTGTCTTTTCTGTATTTCTGACTTTGACTTTTCTCTATTTCTATGACTTTGACTTTTCTCTATTTCTGACTATGACTTTTCTCCATTTCTCTGACTTTGTCTTTTCTGTATTTCTGACTTGCTGTCTTTTTCTGACTTTGTCTTTTCTGTCTTTTTCTGACTTTTTTTTCTGTATTTCTGACTTTGTCTTTTCTCTATTTCTGACTTTCTCTTTTCCCTATTTCTGAATTTGTCTTTTCTGTATTTCTGACTTTGTCTTTTCTCTATCTCTGACTTTCTCTTTTCTCTATTTCTCTGCCTTCGTCTTTTCTGTATTTCTGACTTTGTCTTTTCTCTATTTCTCTGACTTTGTCTTTTCTGTATTTCTGACTTTGCCTTTTCTGTATTTCTGGCTTTGTCTTTTCTCTATCTCTGACTTTCTCTTTTCTCTATTTCTCTGACTTCGTCTTTTCAGTATTTCTGACTTTGTCTTTTCTCTATTTCTCAGACTTTGTCTTTTCTCTATTTCTGACTTTGTCTTTTCTGTATTTCTGACTTTCTGTCTTTTCTCTATTTCTGACTTTGTCTTTTCTGTATTTCTGACTTTGTCTTTTCCGTATATCTGAGTTTCTGTCTTTTTCTGACTTTGTCTTTTCTTTATTTCTCTGACTTTGTCTTTTCTCTATTTCTGACTATGTCTTTTCTCCATTTCTCTGACTTTGTCTTTTCTGTATTTCTGACTTTGTCTTTTCTGTATTTCTGACTTTGTCTTTTCTCTATTTCTCTGACTTTGTCTTTTCTGTATTTCTGACTTTGTCTTTTCTGTATTTCTGACTTTGTCTTTTCTCTATATCTGACTTTGTCTTTTCTCTATTTCTGACTTTGTCTTTTCTGTATTTCTGACTTTGTCTTTTCTCTATTTCTAACTTTGCCTTTTCTGTATTTCGGACTTTGACTTTTCTCTATTTTTAACTTTGTGTTTTCTGTATTTCTGACTTTGCCTTTTCTCTATTTCTCTGCCTTTGTCTTTTCTGTATTTCTGACTTTGTCGTTTCTGTATTTCTGACTTTGACTTTTCTCTATTTCTCTGACTTTGTCTTTTCCGTATTTCTGACTTGCTGCCTTTTTCTGACAGTCTTTTCTGTCTTTTTCTGACTGTCTTTTCTGTCATTTTCTGACTTTCTGTCCTTTCTCTGTTTCTGACTTTGTCTTTTCTGTATTTCTGACTTTCTGTTTTCTGTATTTCTGACTTTGTCTTTTCTGTATTTCTGACTTTGTCTTTTCTGTATTTCTGACATTGTCTTTTCTCAATTTCTGACTTTGTCTTTTCTCTATTTCTGACTTTGTCTTTTCTGTATTTCTGACTTTCTGCTTTCTGTATTTCTGACTATCTGTTTTCTGTATTTCTGACTTTCGGTTTTCTGTATTTCTGACTTTGTCTTTTCTGTATTTCTGACTTTGTCTTTTCTGTCTTTCTGATTTTGTCTTTTCTGTATTTCTGACTTTCTGTCTTTTTCTGACTTTGTCTTTTCTGTCTTTTTCTGACTTTCTGTCTTTTCTCTATTTCTGACTTTGTCTTTTCTGTATTTCTGACTTTGTCTTTTCTCAATTTCTGACTTTGTCTTTTCTCTATTTCTGACTTTGTCTTTTCTGTATTTCTGACTTTCTGCTTTCTGTATTTCTGACTTTGTCTTTTCTGTATTTCTGACTTTCTGTCTTTTTCTGACTGTCTTTTCTGTCTTTTTCTGACTTTCTGTCTTTTCTCTATTTCTGACTTTGTCTTTTCTGTATTTCTGACTTTGTCTTTTCCGTATATCTGAGTTTCTGTCTTTTTCTGACTTTGTCTTTTCTTTATTTCTCTAACTTTGTCTTTTCTCTATTTCTGACTTTGTCTTTTCTGTATTTCTGACTTTGCCTTTTCTGTATTTCTGACTTTGTCTTTTCTCTATTTCTCTGACTTTGTCTGTTCTGTATTTCTATCTTTGTCTTTTCTGTATTTCTGACTTTGACTTTTCTCTATTTCTAACTTTGTCTTTTCTCTATTTCGGACTTTGACTTTTCTCTATTTTTAACTTTGTGTTTTCTGTCTTTCTGACTTTGCCTTTTCTCTATTTCTCTGCCTTTGTCTTTTCTGTATTTCTGACTTTGTCTTTTCTCTATTTCTCTGACTTTGTCTTTTCTGTATTTCTGACTTTGTCTTTTCTTTATTTCTGACTTTGTCTGTTCTGTATTTCTGACTTATCTTTTTTTTTTCTCTGACTTTGTCTTTTCTGTATTTTTGACTTTGACTTTTCTCTATTTCGAGCTTTGTCTTTTCTGTATTTCTGACTTTGACTTTTCTCTATTTCTAACTTTGTCTTTTCTGTATTTCGGACTTTGACTTTTCTTTATTTTTAACTTTGTGTTTTCTGTATTTCTGACTTTGCCTTTTCTCTATTTCTCTGCCTTTGTCTTTTCTGTATTTCTGACTTTGTCTTTTCTCTATTTCTCTGACTTTGTCTTTTCTGTATTTCTGACTTTGTCTTTTCTTTATTTCTCTGACTTTGTCTTTTCTGTATTTCGAACTTTGAATTTTCTCAATTTCTCTGACTTTGTCTTTTTGGTATTTCTGACTTTTTCATTTCTGTATTTCTGACTTTGTCTTTTCTGTATTTCTGACTTTGCCTTTTCTCTATTTCTCTGACTTTGTCTTTTCTGTATTTCTGACTTTGTCTTTTTTGTATTTCTCTGACTCTGCCTTTTCTGTATTTCGGACTTTGTCTTTTCTGTATTTCTGACTTTGTCTTTTATGTATTTCTGACTTTGACTTTTCTCTATTTCTCTGACTTTGTCCTTACTGTATTTCTGACTTTATCTTTTCTGTATTTCTGACTTTGTCTTTTCTCTATTTCTGACTTTGTCTTTTCTCTATTTCTGACTTTGTCCTTTCTGTATTTTTTACTTTGCCTTTTCTTTATTTCTCTGACTTTGTCTTTTCTGCATTTCTGACTTTGACTTTTCAGTACTTCTGCCTTTGTCTTTTCTGTATTTCTGGCTTTGTCTTTTCTTTATTTCTGACTTTGTCTTTTCTGTATTTCTGACTTTGTCTTTTCTTTATTTCTCTGACTTTGTCTCTTCTGTATTTCTGACTTTGACTTTTCTCTATTTCTATGACTTTGACTTTTCTCTATTTCTCACTATGACTTTTCTCCATTTCTCTGACTTTGTCTTTTCTGTATTTCTGACTTGCTGTCTTTTTCTGACTTTGTCTTTTCTGTCTTTTTCTGACTTTGCCTTTTCTCTATTTCTGACTTTCTCTTTTCCCTATTTCTGAATTTGTCTTTTCTGTATTTCTGACTTTGTCTTTTCTCTATCTCTGACTTTCTCTTTTCTCTATTTCTCTGTCTTCGTCTTTTCTGTATTTCTGACTTTGCCTTTTCTGTATTTCTGGCTTTGTCTTTTCTCTATCTCTGACTTTCTCTTTTCTCTATTTCTCTGACTTTGTCTTTTCTGGATTTCTGACTTTGCCTTTTCTGTATTTCTGGCTTTGTCTTTTCTCTATCTCTGACTTTCTCTTTTCTCTATTTCTCTGACTTCGTCTTTTCAGTATTTCTGACTTTGTCTTTTCTCTATTTCTCTGACTTTGTCTTTTCTCTATTTCTGACTTTGTCTTTTCTGTATTTCTGACTTTCTGCTTTCTGTATTTCTGACTTTGTCTTTTCTGTATTTCTGACTTTCTGTCTTTTTCTGACTGTCTTTTCTGTCTTTTTCTGACTTTCTGTCTTTTCTCTATTTCTGACTTTGTCTTTTTTGTATTTCTGACTTTGTCTTTTCCGTATATCTGAGTTTCTGTCTTTTTCTGACTTTGTCTTTTCTTTATTTCTCTGACTTTGTCTTTTCTCTATTTCTGACTTTGTCTTTTCTGTATTTCTGACTTTGTCTTTTCTCAATTTCTGACTTTGTCTTTTCTCTATTTCTGACTTTGTCTTTTCTGTATTTCTGACTTTCTGCTTTCTGTATTTCTGACTTTGTCTTTTCTGTATTTCTGACTTTCTGTCTTTTTCTGACTTTGTCTTTTCTGTCTTTTTCTGACTTTCTGTCTTTTCTCTATTTCTGACATTGTCTTTTCTGTATTTCTGACTTTGTCTTTTCCGTATATCTGAGTTTCTGTCTTTTTCTGACTTTGTCTTTTCTTTATTTCTCTGACTTTGTCTTTTCTCTATTTCTGACTTTGTCTTTTCTGTATTTCTGACTTTGCCTTTTCTCTATTTCTGACTTTGTCTTTTCTGTATTTCTGACTTTGTCTTTTCTCTATTTCTCTGACTTTGTCTTTTCTGTATTTCTGACTTTGTCTTTTCTGTATTTCTGACTTTGTCTTTTCTCTATTTCTGGCTTTGTCTTTTCTGTATTTCTGACTTTGTCTTTTCTGTATTTCTGACTTTGTCTTTTCTGTATTTCTGACTTTGTCTTTTCTCTATTTCTCTGACTTTGTCTTTTCTGTATTTCTGACTTTGTCTTTTCTGTATTTCTGACTTTGTCTTTTCTCTATTTCTGACTTTGTCTTTTCTGTATTTCTGACTTTGTCTTTTCTGTATTTCTGACTTTGTCCTTTCTCTATTTCTGACTTTGTCTTTTCTGTATTTCTGACTTATCTTTTTTTTTCACTGACTTTGTCTTTTCTGTATTTCTGACTTTGTCTTTTCTCTATTTCTGACTTTGTCTTTTCTGTATTTCTGACTTTGTCTTTTCTGTATTTCTGACTTTGTCCTTTCTCTATTTCTGACTTTGTCTTTTCTGTATTTCTGACTTATCTTTTTTTTTCACTGACTTTGTCTTTTCTGTATTTCTGACTTTGACTTTTCTCTATTTCTAACTTTGTCTTTTCTGTATTTCTGACTTTGACTTTTCTCTATTTCTAACTTTGTCTTTTCTGTATTTTGGACTTTGACTTTTCTCTATTTTTAACTTTGTGTTTTCTGTCTTTCTGACTTTGCCTTTTCTCTATTTCTCTGCCTTTGTCTTTTCTGTATTTTTGACTTTGTCTTTGCTCTATTTCTCTGACTTTGTCTTTTCTGTATTTCTGACTTTGTCTTTTCTTTATTTCTGACTTTGTCTGTTCTGTATATCTGACTTATCTTTTTTTTTCTCTGACTTTGTCTTTTCTGTATTTCTGACTTTGACTTTTCTCTATTTCTAGCTTTGTATTTTCTGTATTTCTGACTTTGACTTTTCTCTATTTCTAACTTTGTCTTTTCTGTATTTCGGACTTTGACTTTTCTTTATTTTTAACTTTGTGTTTTCTGTATTTCTGACTTTGCCTTTTCTCTATTTCTCTGCCTTTGTCTTTTCTGTATTTCTGACTTTGTCTTTTCTCTATTTCTCTGACTTTGTCTTTTCTGTATTTCGAACTTTGAATTTTCTCCATTTCTCTGACTTTGTCTTTTCTGTATTTCTGACTTGCTGTCTTTTTCTGACTTTGTCTTTTCTGTCTTTTTCTGACTTTGTTTTTTCTGTATTTCTGACTTTGTCTTTTCTCTATTTCTGACTTTCTCTTTTCCCTATTTCTGACTTTGTCTTTTCTCTATTTCTGACTTTGTCCTTTCTGTATTTTTTACTTTGCCTTTTCTTTATTTCTCTGACTTTGTCTTTTCTGTATTTCTGACTTGCTGTCTTTTTCTGACTTTGTCTTTTCTGTCTTTTTCTGACTTTGTTTTTTCTGTATTTCTGACTTTGCCTTTTCTCTATTTCTGACTTTCTCTTTTCCCTGTTTCTGAATTTGTCTTTTCTGTATTTCTGACTTTGTCTTTTCTCTATCTCTGACTTTCTCTTTTCTCTATTTCTCTGTCTTCGTCTTTTCTGTATTTCTGACTTTGTCTTTTCTCTATTTCTCTGACTTTCTCTTTTCCCTATTTCTGAATTTGTCTTTTCTGTATTTCTGACTTTGTCTTTTCTCTATCTCTGACTTTCTCTTTTCTCTATTTCTCTGTCTTCGTCTTTTCTGTATTTCTGACTTTGCCTTTTCTGTATTTCTGGCTTTGTCTTTTCTCTATCTCTGACTTTCTCTTTTCTCTATTTCTCTGACTTTGTCTTTTCTGGATTTCTGACTTTGCCTTTTCTGTATTTCTGGCTTTGTCTTTTCTCTATCTCTGACTTTCTCTTTTCTCTATTTCTCTGACTTCGTCTTTTCAGTATTTCTGACTTTGTCTTTTCTCTATTTCTCTGACTTTGTCTTTTCTCTATTTCTGACTTTGTCTTTTCTGTATTTCTGACTTTCTGCTTTCTGTATTTCTGACTTTGTCTTTTCTGTATTTCTGACTTTCTGTCTTTTTCTGACTGTCTTTTCTGTCTTTTTCTGACTTTCTGTCTTTTCTCTATTTCTGACTTTGTCTTTTTTGTATTTCTGACTTTGTCTTTTCCGTATATCTGAGTTTCTGTCTTTTTCTGACTTTGTCTTTTCTTTATTTCTCTGACTTTGTCTTTTCTCTATTTCTGACTTTGTCTTTTCTGTATTTCTGACTTTGTCTTTTCTCAATTTCTGACTTTGTCTTTTCTCTATTTCTGACTTTGTCTTTTCTGTATTTCTGACTTTCTGCTTTCTGTATTTCTGACTTTGTCTTTTCTGTATTTCTGACTTTCTGTCTTTTTCTGACTTTGTCTTTTCTGTCTTTTTCTGACTTTCTGTCTTTTCTCTATTTCTGACTTTGTCTTTTCTGTATTTCGGACTTTGTCTTTTCCGTATATCTGAGTTTCTGTCTTTTTCTGACTTTGTCTTTTCTTTATTTCTCTGACTTTGTCTTTTCTCTATTTCTGACTTTGTCTTTTCTGTATTTCTGACTTTGCCTTTTCTCTATTTCTGACTTTGTCTTTTCTGTATTTCTGACTTTGTCTTTTCTCTATTTCTCTGACTTTGTCTTTTCTGTATTTCTGACTTTGTCTTTTCTGTATTTCTGACTTTGTCTTTTCTGTATTTCTGACTTTGACTTTTCTCTATTTCTAACTTTGTCTTTTCTGTATTTCTGACTTTGACTTTTCTCTATTTCTAACTTTGTCTTTTCTGTATTTTGGACTTTGACTTTTCTCTATTTTTAACTTTGTGTTTTCTGTCTTTCTGACTTTGCCTTTTCTCTATTTCTCTGCCTTTGTCTTTTCTGTATTTCTGACTTTGTCTTTGCTCTATTTCTCTGACTTTGTCTTTTCTGTATTTCTGACTTTGTCTTTTCTTTATTTCTGACTTTGTCTGTTCTGTATATCTGACTTATCTTTTTTTTTCTCTGACTTTGTCTTTTCTGTATTTCTGACTTTGTCTTTTCTGTATTTCTGACTTTGTATTTTCTCTATTTCTCTGACTTTGTCTTTTCTGTATTTCTGACTTTGTCTTTTCTGTATTTCTGACTTTGTCTTTTCTCTATTTCTGACTTTGTCTTTTCTCTATTTCTCTGACTTTGTCTTTTCTGTATTTCTGACTTTGTCTTTTCTGTATTTCTGACTTATCTTTTTTTTTCACTGACTTTGTCTTTTCTGTATTTCTGACTTTGACTTTTCTCTATTTCTAGCTTTGTATTTTCTGTATTTCTGACTTTGACTTTTCTCTATTTCTAACTTTGTCTTTTCTGTATTTCGGACTTTGACTTTTCTTTATTTTTAACTTTGTGTTTTCTGTATTTCTGACTTTGCCTTTTCTCTATTTCTCTGCCTTTGTCTTTTCTGTATTTCTGACTTTGTCTTTTCTCTATTTCTCTGACTTTGTCTTTTCTGTATTTCGAACTTTGAATTTTCTCCATTTCTCTGACTTTGTCTTTTCTGTATTTCTGACTTGCTGTCTTTTTCTGACTTTGTCTTTTCTGTCTTTTTCTGACTTTGTTTTTTCTGTATTTCTGACTTTGCCTTTTCTCTATTTCTGACTTTCTCTGTTCCCTATTTCTGACTTTGTCTTTTCTCTATTTCTGACTTTGTCCTTTCTGTATTTTTTACTTTGCCTTTTCTTTATTTCTCTGACTTTGTCTTTTCTGCATTTCTGACTTTGACTTTTCAGTACTTCTGTCTTTGTCTTTTCTGTATTTCTGGCTTTGTCTTTTCTTTATTTCTGACTTTGTCTTTTCTGTATTTCTGACTTTGTCTTTTCTTTATTTCTCTGACTTTGTCTTTTCTGTATTTCTGACTTTGACTTTTCTCTATTTCTATGACTTTGACTTTTCTCTATTTCTGACTATGACTTTTCTCCATTTCTCTGACTTTGTCTTTTCTGTATTTCTGACTTGCTGTCTTTTTCTGACTTTGTCTTTTCTGTCTTTTTCTGACTTTGTTTTTTCTGTATTTCTGACTTTGCCTTTTCTCTATTTCTGACTTTCTCTTTTCCCTGTTTCTGAATTTGTCTTTTCTGTATTTCTGACTTTGTCTTTTCTCTATCTCTGACTTTCTCTTTTCTCTATTTCTCTGTCTTCGTCTTTTCTGTATTTCTGACTTTGTCTTTTCTCTATTTCTCTGACTTTGTCGTTTCTGGATTTCTGACTTTGCCTTTTTTGTATTTCTGGCTTTGTCTTTTCTCTATCTCTGACTTTCTCTTTTCTCTATTTCTCTGACTTCGTCTTTTCAGTATTTCTGACTTTGTCTTTTCTCTATTTCTCTGACTTTGTCTTTTCTCTATTTCTGACTTTGTCTTTTCTGTATTTCTGACTTTCTGCTTTCTGTATTTCTGACTTTGTCTTTTCTGTATTTCTGACTTTCTGTATTTTTCTGACTGTCTTTTCTGTCTTTTTCTGACTTTCTGTCTTTTCTCTATTTCTGACTTTGTCTTTTTTGTATTTCTGACTTTGTCTTTTCCGAATATCTGAGTTTCTGTCTTTTTCTGACTTTGTCTTTTATTTATTTCTCTGACTTTGTCTTTTCTCTATTTCTGACTTTGTCTTTTCTGTATTTCTGACTTTGTCTTTTCTGTATTTCTGACTTTGTCTTTTCTCTATTTCTCTGACTTTGTCTTTTCTGTATTTCTGACTTTGTCTTTTCTGCATTTCTGACTTTGTCTTTTCTCTATTTCTGACTTTGTCTTTTCTCTATTTCTGACTTTGTCTTTTCTCTATTTCTCTGACTTTGTCTTTTCTGTATTTCTGACTTTGTCTTTTCTTTATTTCTCTGACATTTGTCTTTTCTGTATTTCGAACTTTGAATTTTCTCAATTGCTCTGACTTTGTCTTTTTGGCATTTCTGACTTTTTCTTTTCTGTATTTCTGACTTTGTCTTTTCTGTATTTCTGACTTTGCCTTTTCTCTATTTCTCTGACTTTGTCTTTTCTGTATTTCTGACTTTGTCTTTTTTGTATTTCTCTGACTCTGCCTTTTCTGTATTTCTGACTTTGTCTTTTCTGTATTTCTGACTTTGTCTTTTATGTATTTCTGACTTTGACTTTTCTCTATTTCTCTGACTTTGTCCTTACTGTATTTCTGACTTTATCTTTTCTGTATTTCTGACTTTGTCTTTTCTCTATTTATGACTTTGTCCTTTCTCTATTTCTGTCTTTGTCCTTTCTGTATTTTTTACTTTGCCTTTTCTTTATTTCTCTGACTTTGTCTTTTCTGCATTTCTGACTTTGACTTTTCAGTACTTCTGTCTTTGTCTTTTCAGTATTTCGGACTTTGACTTTTCTCTATTTTTAACTTTGTGTTTTCTGTATTTCTGACTTTGCCTTTTCTCTATTTCTCTGCCTTTGTCTTTTCTGTATTTCTGACTTTGTCTTTTCTCTATTTCTCTGACTTTGTCTTTTCTGTATTTCTGACTTTATCTTTTCTGTATTTCTGACTTTGTCTTTTCTGTATTTCTGACTTTGACTTTTCTCTATTTCTGACTATGTCTTTTCTCTATTTCTGTGACTTTGTCTTTTCTGTATCTCTGACTTTGTCGTTTCTGTATTTCTGACTTTGACTTTTCTCTATTTCTCTGACTTTGTCTTTTCTGTATTTCTGATTTGCTGCCTTTTTCTGACTGTCTTTTCTGTCTTTTTCTGACTTTGTTTTTTCTGTATTTCTGACTTTGCCTTTTCTCTATTTCTGACTTTCTCTTTTCCCTGATTCTGAATTTGTCTTTTCTGTATTTCTGACTTTGTCTTTTCTCTATCTCTGACTTTCTCTTTTCTCTATTTCTCTGTCTTCGTCTTTTCTGTATTTCTGACTTTGTCTTTTCTCTATTTCTCTGACTTTGTCTTTTCTGGATTTCTGACTTTGCCTTTTCTGTATTTCTGGCTTTGTCTTTTCTCTATCTCTGACTTTCTCTTTTCTCTATTTCTCTGACTTCGTCTTTTCAGTATTTCTGACTTTGTCTTTTCTCTATTTCTCTGACTTTGTCTTTTCTCTATTTCTGACTTTGTCTTTTCTGTATTTCTGACTTTCTGCTTTCTGTATTTCTGACTTTGTCTTTTCTGTATTTCTGACTTTCTGTCTTTTTCTGACTGTCTTTTCTGTCTTTTTCTGACTTTCTGTCTTTTCTCTATTTCTGACTTTGTCTTTTTTGTATTTCTGACTTTGTCTTTTCCGAATATCTGAGTTTCTGTCTTTTTCTGACTTTGTCTTTTATTTATTTCTCTGACTTTGTCTTTTCTCTACTTCTGACTTTGTCTTTTCTGTATTTCTGACTTTGTCTTTTCTGTATTTCTGACTTTGTCTTTTCTGTATTTCTGACTTTGCCTTTTCTCTATTTCTCTGACTTTGTCTTTTCTGTATTTCTGACTTTGTCTTTTTTGTATTTCTCTGACTCTGCCTTTTCTGTATTTCTGACTTTGTCTTTTCTGTATTTCTGACTTTGTCTTTTATGTATTTCTGACTTTGACTTTTCTCTATTTCTCTGACTTTGTCCTTACTGTATTTCTGACTTTATCTTTTCTGTATTTCTGACTTTGTCTTTTCTCTATTTATGACTTTGTCCTTTCTCTATTTCTGACTTTGTCCTTTCTGTATTTTTTACTTTGCCTTTTCTTTATTTCTCTGACTTTGTCTTTTCTGCATTTCTGACTTTGACTTTTCAGTACTTCTGTCTTTGTCTTTTCAGTATTTCGGACTTTGACTTTTCTCTATTTTTAACTTTGTGTTTTCTGTAGTTCTGACTTTGCCTTTTCTCCATTTCTCTGCCTTTGTCTTTTCTGTATTTCTGACTTTGTCTTTTCTCTATTTCTCTGACTTTGTCTTTTCTGTATTTCTGACTTTATCTTTTCTGTATCTCTGACTTTGTCTTTTCTGTATTTCTGACTTTGACTTTTCTCTATTTCTGACTATGTCTTTTCTCTATTTCTGTGACTTTGTCTTTTCTGTATCTCTGACTTTGTCGTTTCTGTATTTCTGACTTTGACTTTTCTCTATTTCTCTGACTTTGTCTTTTCTGTATTTCTGACTTTCTGTCTTTTTCTGACTTTGTCTTTTCTGTCTTTTTCTGACTTTCTGTCTTTTCTCTATTTCTGACTTTGTCTTTTCTGTATTTCTGACTTTGTCTTTTCCGTATATCTGAGTTTCTGTCTTTTTCTGACTTTGTCTTTTCTTTATTTATCTGACTTTGTCTTTTCTCTATCTCTGACTTTGTCTTTTCTGTATTTCTGACTTTGCCTTTTCTGTATTTCTGACTTTGTCTTTTCTGTATTTCTGACTTTGTCTTTTCTCTATTTCTCTGACTTTGTCTTTTCTGTATTTCTGACTTTGTCTTTTCTGTATTTCTGACTTTGTCTTTTCTCTATTTCTGACTTTGTCTTTTCTCTATTTCTGACTTTGTCTTTTCTGTATTTCTGACTTTGTCTTTTCTCTCTTTCTGACTTTGTCTTTTCTGTATTTCTGACTTATCTTTATTTTTCTCTGACTTTGTCTTTTCTGTATTTCTGACTTTGACTTTTCTCTATTTCTAACTTTGTCTTTTCTGTATTTCTGACTTTGACTTTTCTCTATTTCTAACTTTGTGTTTTCTGTCTTTCTGACTTTGCCTTTTCTCTATTTCTCTGCCTTTGTCTTTTCTGTATTTCTGACTTTGTCTTTTCTCTATTTCTCTGACTTTGTCTTTTCTGTATTTCTGACTTTGTCTTTTCTTTATTTCTGACTTTGTCTTTTCTCTATTTCTCTGCCTTTGTCTTTTCTGTATTTCTGACTTTGACTTTTCTCTATTTCCAGCTTTGTCTTTTCTGTATTTCTGACTTTGACTTTTCTCTATTTCTAACTTTGTCTTTTCTGTATTTCGGACTTTGACTTTTCTTTATTTTTAACTTTGTGTTTTCTGTATTTCTGACTTTGCCTTTTCTCTATTTCTCTGCCTTTGTCTTTTCTGTATTTCTGACTTTGTCTTTTCTCTATTTCTCTGACTTTGTCTTTTCTGTATTTCTGACTTTGTCTTTTCTTTATTTCTCTGACTTTGTCTTTTCTGTATTTCGAACTTTGAATTTTCTCAATTTCTCTGACTTTGTCTTTTTGGTATTTCTGACTTTTTCTTTTCTGTATTTCTGACTTTGTCTTTTTTGTATTTCTGACTTTGCCTTTTCTCTATTTCTCTGACTTTGTCTTTTCTGTATTTCTGACTTTGTCTTTTTTGTATTTCTCTGACTCTGCCTTTTTTGTATTTCGGACTTTGTCTTTTCTGTATTTCTGACTTTGTCTTTTATGTATTTCTGACTTTGACTTTTCTCTATTTCTCTGACTTTGTCCTTACTGTATTTCTGACTTTATCTTTTCAGTACTTCTGTCTTTGTCTTTTCTGTATTTCTGACTTTGTCTTTTCTCTATTTCTCTGACTTTGTCTTTTCTGTATTTCTGACTTTGTCTTTTCTGCATTTCTGACTTTGTCTTTTCTCTATTTCTGACTTTGTCTTTTCTCTATTTCTGACTTTGTCTTTTCTCTATTTCTCTGACTTTGTCTTTTCTGTATTTCTGACTTTGTCTTTTCTGTATTTCGAACTTTGAATTTTCTCAATTGCTCTGACTTTGTCTTTTTGGCATTTCTGACTTTTTCTTTTCTGTATTTCTGACTTTGTCTTTTCTGTATTTCTGACTTTGACTTTTCTCTATTTCTGACTATGTCTTTTCTCTATTTCTGTGACTTTGTCTTTTCTGTATCTCTGACTTTGTCGTTTCTGTATTTCTGACTTTGACTTTTCTCTATTTCTCTGACTTTGTCTTTTCTGTATTTCTGATTTGCTGCCTTTTTCTGACTGTCTTTTCTGTCTTTTTCTGAATTTGTCTTTTCTGTATTTCTGACTTTGTCTTTTCTCTATCTCTGACTTTCTCTTTTCTCTATTTCTCTGTCTTCGTCTTTTCTGTATTTCTGACTTTGTCTTTTCTCTATTTCTCTGACTTTGTCTTTTCTGGATTTCTGACTTTGCCTTTTCTGTATTTCTGGCTTTGTCTTTTCTCTATCTCTGACTTTCTCTTTTCTCTATTTCTCTGACTTCGTCTTTTCAGTATTTCTGACTTTGTCTTTTCTCTATTTCTCTGACTTTGTCTTTTCTCTATTTCTGACTTTGTCTTTTCTGTATTTCTGACTTTCTGCTTTCTGTATTTCTGACTTTGTCTTTTCTGTATTTCTGACTTTCTGTCTTTTTCTGACTTTCTGTCTTTTCTCTATTTCTGACTTTGTCTTTTTTGTATTTCTGACTTTGTCTTTTCCGAATATCTGAGTTTCTGTCTTTTTCTGACTTTGTCTTTTATTTATTTCTCTGACTTTGTCTTTTCTCTATTTCTGACTTTGTCTTTTCTGTATTTCTGACTTTGTCTTTTCTGTATTTCTGACTTTGTCTTTTCTCTATTTCTCTGACTTTGTCTTTTCTGTATTTCTGACTTTGTCTTTTCTGCATTTCTGACTTTGTCTTTTCTCTATTTCTGACTTTGTCTTTTCTCTATTTCTGACTTTGTCTTTTCTCTATTTCTCTGACTTTGTCTTTTCTGTATTTCTGACTTTGTCTCTTCTTTATTTCTCTGACTTTGTCTTTTCTGTATTTCGAACTTTGAATTTTCTCAATTGCTCTGACTTTGTCTTTTTGGCATTTCTGACTTTTTCTTTTCTGTATTTCTGACTTTGTCTTTTTTGTATTTCTGACTTTGCCTTTTCTCTATTTCTCTGACTTTGTCTTTTCTGTATTTCTGACTTTGTCTTTTTTGTATTTCTCTGACTCTGCCTTTTCTGTATTTCGGACTTTGTCTTTTCTGTATTTCTGACTTTGTCTTTTATGTATTTCTGACTTTGACTTTTCTCTATTTCTCTGACTTTGTCCTTACTGTATTTCTGACTTTATCTTTTCTGTATTTCTGACTTTGTCTTTTCTCTATTTATGACTTTGTCCTTTCTCTATTTCTGACTTTGTCCTTTCTGTATTTTTTACTTTGCCTTTTCTTTATTTCTCTGACTTTGTCTTTTCTGCATTTCTGACTTTGACTTTTCAGTACTTCTGTCTTTGTCTTTTCAGTATTTCGGACTTTGACTTTTCTCTATTTTTAACTTTGTGTTTTCTGTAGTTCTGACTTTGCCTTTTCTCCATTTCTCTGCCTTTGTCTTTTCTGTATTTCTGACTTTGTCTTTTCTCTATTTCTCTGACTTTGTCTTTTCTGTATTTCTGACTTTATCTTTTCTGTATCTCTGACTTTGTCTTTTCTGTATTTCTGACTTTGACTTTTCTCTATTTCTGACTATGTCTTTTCTCTATTTCTGTGACTTTGTCTTTTCTGTATCTCTGACTTTGTCGTTTCTGTATTTCTGACTTTGACTTTTCTCTATTTCTCTGACTTTGTCTTTTCTGTATTTCTGATTTGCTGCCTTTTTCTGACAGTCTTTTCTGTCATTTTCTGACTTTCTGTCCTTTCTCTATTTCTGACTTTGTCTTTTCTGTATTTCTGACTTTCTGTTTTCTGTATTTCTGACTTTGCCTTTTCTGTATTTCTGACTTTGTCTTTTCTGTATTTCTGACTTTCTGTCTTTTTCTGACTTTGTCTTTTCTGTCTTTTTCTGACTTTCTGTCTTTTCTCTATTTCTGACTTTGTCTTTTCTGTATTTCTGACTTTGTCTTTTCCGTATATCTGAGTTTCTGTCTTTTTCTGACTTTGTCTTTTCTTTATTTATCTGACTTTGTCTTTTCTCTATTTCTGACTTTGTCTTTTCTGTATTTCTGACTTTGCCTTTTCTGTATTTCTGACTTTGTCTTTTCTGTATTTCTGACTTTGTCTTTTCTCTATTTCTCTGACTTTGTCTTTTCTGTATTTCTGACTTTGTCTTTTCTGTATTTCTGACTTTGTCTTTTCTCTATTTCTGACTTTGTCTTTTCTCTATTTCTGACTTTGTCTTTTCTGTATTTCTGACTTTGTCTTTTCTCTCTTTCTGACTTTGTCTTTTCTGTATTTCTGACTTATCTTTATTTTTCTCTGACTTTGTCTTTTCTGTATTTCTGACTTTGACTTTTCTCTATTTCTAACTTTGTCTTTTCTGTATTTCTGACTTTGACTTTTCTCTATTTCTAACTTTGTGTTTTCTGTCTTTCTGACTTTGCCTTTTCTCTATTTCTCTGCCTTTGTCTTTTCTGTATTTCTGACTTTGTCTTTTCTCTATTTCTCTGACTTTGTCTTTTCTGTATTTCTGACATTGTCTTTTCTTTATTTCTGACTTTGTCTTTTCTCTATTTCTCTGCCTTTGTCTTTTCTGTATTTCTGACTTTGACTTTTCTCTATTTCCAGCTTTGTCTTTTCTGTATTTCTGACTTTGACTTTTCTCTATTTCTAACTTTGTCTTTTCTGTATTTCGGACTTTGACTTTTCTTTATTTTTAACTTTGTGTTTTCTGTATTTCTGACTTTGCCTTTTCTCTATTTCTCTGCCTTTGTCTTTTCTGTATTTCTGACTTTGTCTTTTCTCTATTTCTCTGACTTTGTCTTTTCTGTATTTCTGACTTTGTCTTTTCTTTATTTCTCTGACTTTGTCTTTTCTGTATTTCGAACTTTGAATTTTCTCAATTTCTCTGACTTTGTCTTTTTGGTATTTCTGACTTTTTCTTTTCTGTATTTCTGACTTTGTCTTTTCTGTATTTCTGACTTTGCCTTTTCTCTATTTCTCTGACTTTGTCTTTTCTGTATTTCTGACTTTGTCTTTTTTGTATTTCTCTGACTCTGCCTTTTCTGTATTTCGGACTTTGTCTTTTCTGTATTTCTGACTTTGTCTTTTATGTATTTCTGACTTTGACTTTTCTCTATTTCTCTGACTTTGTCCTTACTGTATTTCTGACTTTATCTTTTCAGTACTTCTGTCTTTGTCTTTTCTGTATTTCTGGCTTTGTCTTTTCTTTATTTCTGACTTTGTCTTTTCTGTATTTCTGACTTTGTCTTTTCTTTATTTCTCTGACTTTGTCTTTTCTGTATTTCTGACTTTGACTTTTCTCTATTTCTATGACTTTGACTTTTCTCTATTTCTCACTATGACTTTTCTCCATTTCTCTGACTTTGTCTTTTCTGTATTTCTGACTTGCTGTCTTTTTCTGACTTTGTCTTTTCTGTCTTTTTCTGACTTTGTTTTTTCTGTATTTCTGACTTTACCTTTTCTCTATTTCTGACTTTCTCTTTTCCCTATTTCTGAATGTGTCTTTTCTGTATTTCTGACTTTGTCTTTTCTCTATCTCTGACTTTCTCTTTTCTCTATTTCTCTGTCTTCGTCTTTTCTGTATTTCTGACTTTGTCTTTTCTCTATTTCTCTGACTTTGTCTTTTCTGGATTTCTGACTTTGCCTTTTCTGTATTTCTGGCTTTGTCTTTTCTCTATCTCTGACTTTCTCTTTTCTCTATTTCTCTGACTTCGTCTTTTCAGTATTTCTGACTTTGTCTTTTCTCTATTTCTCTGACTTTGTCTTTTCTCTATTTCTGACTTTGTCTTTTCTGTATTTCTGACTTTCTGCTTTCTGTATTTCTGACTGTCTTTTCTGTATTTCTGACTTTCTGTCTTTTTCTGACTGTCTTTTCTGTCTTTTTCTGACTTTCTGTCTTTTCTCTATTTCTGACTTTGTCTTTTTTGTATTTCTGACTTTGTCTTTTCCGTATATCTGAGTTTCTGTCTTTTTCTGACTTTGTCTTTTCTTTATTTCTCTGACTTTGTCTTTTCTGTATTTCTGACTTTGTCTTTTCTCTATTTCTGACTTTGTCTTTTCTCTATTTCTGACTTTGTCTTTTCTGTATTTCTGACTTTGTCCTTTCTCTATTTCTGACTTTGTCTTTTATGTATTTCTGACTTATCTTTTTTTTTCACTGACTTTGTCTTTTCTGTATTTCTGACTTTGACTTTTCTCTATTTCTAACTTTGTCTTTTCTGTATTTCTGACTTTGACTTTTCTCTATTTCTAACTTTGTCTTTTCTGTATTTCGGACTTTGACTTTCCTCTATTTTTAACTTTGTGTTTTCTGTCTTTCTGACTTTGCCTTTTCTCTATTTCTCTGCCTTTGACTTTTCTGTATTTCTGACTTTGTCTTTTCTCTATTTCTCTGACTTTGTCTTTTCTGTATTTCTGACTTTGTCTTTTCTTTATTTCTGACTTTGTCTGTTCTGTATTTCTGACTTATCTTTTTTTTCTCTGACTTGCTCTTTTCTGTATTTCTGACTTTCTGTCTTTTTCTGACTTTGTCTTTTCTGTCTTTTTCTGACTTTCTGTCTTTTCTCTATTTCTGACTTTGTCTTTTCTGTATTTCTGACTTTGTCTTTTCCGTATATCTGAGTTTCTGTCTTTTTCTGACTTTGTCTTTTCTTTATTTATCTGACTTTGTCTTTTCTCTATTTCTGACTTTGTCTTTTCTGTATTTCTGACTTTGCCTTTTCTGTATTTCTGACTTTGTCTTTTCTGTATTTCTGACTTTGTCTTTTCTCTATTTCTCTGAATTTGTCTTTTCTGTATTTCTGACTTTGTCTTTTCTGTATTTCTCACTTTGTCTTTTCTCTATTTCTGACTTTGTCTTTTCTCTATTTCTGACTTTGTCTTTTCTGTATTTCTGACTTTGTCTTTTCTCTATTTCTGACTTTGTCTTTTCTGTATTTCTGACTTATCTTTATTTTTCACTGACTTTGTCTTTTCTGTATTTCTGACTTTGACTTTTCTCTATTTCTAACTTTGTCTTTTCTGTATTTCTGACTTTGACTTTTCTCTATTTCTAACTTTGTCTTTTCTGTATTTCGGACTTTGACTTTTCTCTATTTTTAACTTTGTGTTTTCTGTCTTTCTGACTTTGCCTTTTCTCTATTTCCCTGCCTTTGTCTTTTCTGTATTTCTGACTTTGTCTTTTCTCTATTTCTCTGACTTTGTCTTTTCTGTATTTCTGACTTTGTCTTTTCTTTATTTCTGACTTTGTCTTTTCTCTATTTCTCTGCCTTTGTCTTTTCTGTATTTCTGACTTTGACTTTTCTCTATTTCCAGCTTTGTCTTTTCTGTATTTCTGACTTTGAATTTTCTCTATTTCTAACTTTGTCCTTTCTGTATTTCGGACTTTGACTTTTCTTTATTTTTAACTTTGTGTTTTCTGTATTTCTGACTTTGCCTTTTCTCTATTTCTCTGCCTTTGTCTTTTCTGTATTTCTGACTTTGTCTTTTCTCTATTTCTCTGACTTTGTCTTTTCTGTATTTCTGACTTTGTCTTTTCTTTATTTCTCTGACTTTGTCTTTTCTGTATTTCGAACTTTGAATTTTCTCAATTGCTCTGACTTTGTCTTTTTGGTATTTCTGACTTTTTCTTTTCTGTATTTCTGACTTTGTCTTTTCTGTATTTCCGACTTTGTCTTTTATGTATTTCTGACTTTGACTTTTCTCTATTTCTCTGACTTTGTCCTTACTGTATTTCTGACTTTATCTTTTCTGTATTTCTGACTTTGTCTTTTCTCTATTTCTGACTTTGTCTTTTCTCTATTTCTGACTTTGTCCTTTCTGTATTTTTTACTTTGCCTTTTCTTTATTTCTCTGACTTTGTCTTTTCTGCATTTCTGACTTTGACTTTTCAGTACTTCTGTCTTTGTCTTTTCTGTATTTCCGACTTTGTCTTTTCTTTATTTCTGACTTTGTCTTTTCTGTATTTCTGACTTTGTCTTTTCTTTATTTCTCTGACTTTGTCTTTTCTGTATTTCTGACTTTGACTTTTCTCTATTTCTATGACTTTGACTTTTCTCTATTTCTGACTATGACTTTTCTCCATTTCTCTGACTTTGTCTTTTCTGTATTTCTGACTTGCTGTCTTTTTCTGACTTTGTCTTTTCTGTCTTTTTCTGACTTTTTTTTCTGTATTTCTGACTTTGTCTTTTCTCTATTTCTGACTTTCTCTTTTCCCTATTTCTGAATTTGTCTTTTCTGTATTTCTGACTTTGTCTTTTCTCTATCTCTGACTTTCTCTTTTCTCTATTTCTCTGTCTTCGTCTTTTCTGTATTTTTGACTTTGTCTTTTCTCTATTTCTCTGACTTTGTCTTTTCTGTATTTCTGACTTTGCCTTTTCTGTATTTCTGGCTTTGTCTTTTCTCTATCTCTGACTTTCTCTTTTCTCTATTTCTCTGACTTCGTCTTTTCAGTATTTCTGACTTTGTCTTTTCTCTATTTCTCTGACTTTGTCTTTTCTCTATTTCTGACTTTGTCTTTTCTGTATTTCTGACTTTCTGCTTTCTGTATTTCTGACTTTGTCTTTTCTGTATTTCTGACTTTCTGTCTTTTTCTGACTGTCTTTTCTGTCTTTTTCTGACTTTCTGTCTTTTCTCTATTTCTGACTTTGTCTTTTCTGTATTTCTGACTTTGTCTTTTCCGTATATCTGAGTTTCTGTCTTTTTCTGACTTTGTCTTTTCTTTATTTCTCTGACTTTGTCTTTTCTCTATTTCTGACTATGTCTTTTCTCCATTTCTCTGACTTTGTCTTTTCTGTATTTCTGACTTTGTCTTTTCTGTATTTCTGACTTTGTCTTTTCTCTATTTCTCTGACTTTGTCTTTTCTGTATTTCTGACTTTGTCTTTTCTGTATTTCTGACTTTGTCTTCTCTATTTCTGACTTTGTCTTTTCTCTATTTCTGACTTTGTCTTTTCTGTATTTCTGACTTTGTCTTTTCTGTATTTCTGACTTTGTCTTTTCTCTATTTCTCTGACTTTGTCTTTTCTGTATTTCTGACATTGTCTTTTCTGTATTTCTGACTTTGTATTTTCTCTATTTCTGACTTTGTCTTTTCTCTATTTCTGACTTTGTCTTTTCTGTATTTCTTACTTTGTCTTTTCTCTATTTCTAACTTTGCCTTTTCTGTATTTCCGACTTTGCCTTTTCTCTATTTCTCTGCCTTTGTCTTTTCTGTATTTCTGACTTTCTCTTTTCCCTATTTCTGAATTTGTCTTTTCTGTATTTCTGACTTTGTCTTTTCTCTATCTCTGACTTTCTCTTTTCTCTATTTCTCTGTCTTCGTCTTTTCTGTATTTTTGACTTTGTCTTTTCTCTATTTCTCTGACTTTGTCTTTTCTGTATTTCTGACTTTGCCTTTTCTGTATTTCTGGCTTTGTCTTTTCTCTATCTCTGACTTTCTCTTTTCTCTATTTCTCTGACTTCGTCTTTTCAGTATTTCTGACTTTGTCTTTTCTCTATTTCTCTGACTTTGTCTTTTCTCTATTTCTGACTTTGTCTTTTCTGTATTTCTGACTTTCTGCTTTCTGTATTTCTGACTTTGTCTTTTCTGTATTTCTGACTTTCTGTCTTTTTCTGACTGTCTTTTCTGTCTTTTTCTGACTTTCTGTCTTTTCTCTATTTCTGACTTTGTCTTTTCTGTATTTCTGACTTTGTCTTTTCCGTATATCTGAGTTTCTGTCTTTTTCTGACTTTGTCTTTTCTTTATTTCTCTGACTTTGTCTTTTCTCTATTTCTGACTATGTCTTTTCTCCATTTCTCTGACTTTGTCTTTTCTGTATTTCTGACTTTGTCTTTTCTGTATTTCTGACTTTGTCTTTTCTCTATTTCTCTGACTTTGTCTTTTCTGTATTTCTGACTTTGTCTTTTCTGTATTTCTGACTTTGTCTTTTCTCTATTTCTGACTTTGTCTTTTCTCTATTTCTGACTTTGTCTTTTCTGTATTTCTGACTTTGTCTTTTCTGTATTTCTGACTTTGTCTTTTCTCTATTTCTCTGACTTTGTCTTTTCTGTATTTCTGACATTGTCTTTTCTGTATTTCTGACTTTGTATTTTCTCTATTTCTGACTTTGTCTTTTCTCTATTTCTGACTTTGTCTTTTCTGTATTTCTTACTTTGTCTTTTCTCTATTTCTAACTTTGCCTTTTCTGTATTTCCGACTTTGCCTTTTCTCTATTTCTCTGCCTTTGTCTTTTCTGTATTTCTGACTTTGTCTTTTCTGTATTTCTGACTTTGTCTTTTCTCTATTTCTCTGACTTTGTCTTTTCTGTATTTCTGACTTTGTCTTTTCTTTATTTCTCTGACTTTGTCTTTTCTGTATTTCTGACTTTGACTTTTCTCTATTTCTATGACTTTGACTTTTCTCTATTTCTGACTATGACTTTTCTCCATTTCTCTGACTTTGTCTTTTCTGTATTTCTGACTTGCTGTCTTTTTCTGACTTTGTCTTTTCTGTCTTTTTCTGACTTTTTTTCTGTATTTCTGACTTTGTCTTTTCTCTATTTCTGACTTTCTCTTTTCCCTATTTCTGAATTTGTCTTTTCTGTATTTCTGACTTTGTCTTTTCTCTATCTCTGACTTTCTCTTTTCTCTATTTCTCTGTCTTCGTCTTTTCTGTATTTCTGACTTTGCCTTTTCTGTATTTCTGGCTTTGTCTTTTCTCGATCTCTGACTTTCTCTTTTCTCTATTTCTCTGACTTCGTCTTTTCAGTATTTCTGACTTTGTCTTTTCTCTATTTCTCTGACTTTGTCTTTTCTCTATTTCTGACTTTCTGTCTTTTTCTGACTGTCTTTTCTGTCTTTTTCTGACTTTCTGTCTTTTCTCTATTTCTGACTTTGTCTTTTCTCTATTTCTCTGACTTTGTCTTTTCTGTATTTCTGACTTTGTCTTTTCTCTATTTCTGACTTTGTCTTTTCTCTATTTCTGACTTTGTCTTTTCTCTATTTCTCGACTTTGTCTTTTCTGTATTTCTGACTTTGTCTTTTCTTTATTTCTGACTTTGTCTTTTCTTTATTTCTCTGACTTTGTCTTTTCTGTATTTCGAACTTTGAATTTTCTCAATTGCTCTGACTTTGTCTTTTTGGTATTTCTGACTTTTTCTTTTCTGTATTTCTGACTTTGTCTTTTCTGTATTTCTGACTTTGCCTTTTCTCTATTTCTCTGACTTTGTCTTTTCTGTATTTCTGACTTTGTCTTTTTTGTATTTCTCTGACTCTGCCTTTTCTGTATTTCTGACTTTGTCTTTTATGTATTTCTGACTTTGACTTTTCTCTATTTCTCTGACTTTGTCCTTACTGTATTTCTGACTTTATCTTTTCTGTATTTCTGACTTTGTCCTTTCTCTATTTCTGACTTTGTCCTTTCTGTATTTTTTACTTTGCCTTTTCTTTATTTCTCTGACTTTGTCTTTTCTGCATTTCTGACTTTGACTTTTCAGTACTTCTGTCTTTGTCTTTTCTGTATTTCCGACTTTGTCTTTTCTTTATTTCTGACTTTGTCTTTTCTGTACTTCTGACTTTGTCTTTTCTTTATTTCTCTGACTTTGTCTTTTCTCTATTTCTGACTATGACTTTTCTCCATTTCTCTGACTTTGTCTTTTCTGTATTTCTGACTTGCTGTCTTTTTCTGACTTTGTCTTTTCTCTCTTTCTCTGACTTTGTCTTTTCTGAATTTCTGACTTTGTCTTTTCTCTATTTCTGACTTTGTCTTTTCTTTATTTCTCTGACTTTGTCTTTTCTGTATTTCTGACTTTGTCTTTTCTGTATTTCTGACTTTGTCTTTTCCGTATTTCTGACTTTGTCTTTAATGTATTTCTGACTTTGTCTTTTCTCTATTTCTGACTTTGTCTTTTCTTTATTTCTCTGACTTTGTCTTTTCTGTATTTCTGACTTTGACTTTTCTGTATTTCTGACTTTGACTTTTCTTTATTTCTCTGACTTTGTCTTTTCTGCTTTTCTGACTTTGACTTTTCAGTCTTTCTGATTTTGTCTTTTCTCGATTTCAGGCTTGTCATTTCTTTATTATTGACTTTGTCTTTTCTGTATTTCTGACTTTGTCCTTTCTCTATTTCTGACTTTGTCTTTTCTGTATTTCTGACTTATCTTTTTTTTTCACTGACTTTGTCTTTTCTGTATTTCTGACTTTGACTTTTCTCTATTTCTAACTTTGTCTTTTCTGTATTTCTGACTTTGACTTTTCTCTATTTCTAACTTTGTCTTTTCTGTATTTTGGACTTTGACTTTTCTCTATTTTTAACTTTGTGTTTTCTGTCTTTCTGACTTTGCCTTTTCTCTATTTCTCTGCCTTTGTCTTTTCTGTATTTCTGACTTTGTCTTTGCTCTATTTCTCTGACTTTGTCTTTTCTGTATTTCTGACTTTGTCTTTTCTTTATTTCTGACTTTGTCTTTTCTTTATTTCTGACTTTGTCTGTTCTGTATATCTGACTTATCTTTTTTTTTCTCTGACTTTGTCTTTTCTGTATTTCTGACTTTGACTTTTCTCTATTTCTAGCTTTGTATTTTCTGTATTTCTGACTTTGACTTTTCTCTATTTCTAACTTTGTCTTTTCTGTATTTCGGACTTTGACTTTTCTTTATTTTTAACTTTGTGTTTTCTGTATTTCTGACTTTGCCTTTTCTCTATTTCTCTGCCTTTGTCTTTTCTGTATTTCTGACTTTGTCTTTTCTCTATTTCTCTGACTTTGTCTTTTCTGTATTTCGAACTTTGAATTTTCTCCATTTCTCTGACTTTGTCTTTTCTGTATTTCTGACTTGCTGTCTTTTTCTGACTTTGTCTTTTCTGTCTTTTTCTGACTTTGTTTTTTCTGTATTTCTGACTTTGCCTTTTCTCTATTTCTGACTTTCTCTTTTCCCTATTTCTGACTTTGTCTTTTCTCTATTTCTGACTTTGTCCTTTCTGTATTTTTTACTTTGCCTTTTCTTTATTTCTCTGACTTTGTCTTTTCTGTATTTCTGACTTGCTGTCTTTTTCTGACTTTGTCTTTTCTGTCTTTTTCTGACTTTGTTTTTTCTGTATTTCTGACTTTGCCTTTTCTCTATTTCTGACTTTCTCTTTTCCCTGTTTCTGAATTTGTCTTTTCTGTATTTCTGACTTTGTCTTTTCTCTATCTCTGACTTTCTCTTTTCTCTATTTCTCTGTCTTCGTCTTTTCTGTATTTCTGACTTTGTCTTTTCTCTATTTCTCTGACTTTGTCTTTTCAGTATTTCTGACTTTGCCTTTTCTGTATTTCTGGCTTTGTCTTTTCTCTATCTCTGACTTTCTCTTTTCTCTATTTCTCTGACTTTGTCTTTTCTCTATTTCTGACTTTGTCTTTTCTGTATTTCTGACTTTCTGCTTTCTGTATTTCTGACTTTGTCTTTTCTGTATTTCTGACTTTCTGTCTTTTTCTGACTGTCTTTTCTGTCTTTTTCTGACTTTCTGTCTTTTCTCTATTTCTGACTTTGTCTTTTTTGTATTTCTGACTTTGTCTTTTCCGAATATCTGAGTTTCTGTCTTTTTCTGACTTTGTCTTTTATTTATTTCTCTGACTTTGTCTTTTCTCTATTTCTGACTTTGTCTTTTCTGTATTTCTAACTTTGTCTTTTCTGTATTTCTGACTTTGTCTTTTCTCTATTTCTCTGACTTTGTCTTTTCTGTATTTCTGACTTTGTCTTTTCTGCATTTCTGACTTTGTCTTTTCTCTATTTCTGACTTTGTCTTTTCTTTATTTCTGACTTTGTCTGTTCTGTATATCTGACTTATCTTTTTTTTTCTCTGACTTTGTCTTTTCTGTATTTCTGACTTTGACTTTTCTCTATTTCTAGCTTTGTATTTTCTGTATTTCTGACTTTGACTTTTCTCTATTTCTAACTTTGTCTTTTCTGTATTTCGGACTTTGACTTTTCTTTATTTTTAACTTTGTGTTTTCTGTATTTCTGACTTTGCCTTTTCTCTATTTCTCTGCCTTTGTCTTTTCTGTATTTCTGACTTTGTCTTTTCTCTATTTCTCTGACTTTGTCTTTTCTGTATTTCGAACTTTGAATTTTCTCCATTTCTCTGACTTTGTCTTTTCTGTATTTCTGACTTGCTGTCTTTTTCTGACTTTGTCTTTTCTGTCTTTTTCTGACTTTGTTTTTTCTGTATTTCTGACTTTGCCTTTTCTCTATTTCTGACTTTCTCTTTTCCCTATTTCTGACTTTGTCTTTTCTCTATTTCTGACTTTGTCCTTTCTGTATTTTTTACTTTGCCTTTTCTTTATTTCTCTGACTTTGTCTTTTCTGTATTTCTGACTTGCTGTCTTTTTCTGACTTTGTCTTTTCTGTCTTTTTCTGACTTTGTTTTTTCTGTATTTCTGACTTTGCCTTTTCTCTATTTCTGACTTTCTCTTTTCCCTGTTTCTGAATTTGTCTTTTCTGTATTTCTGACTTTGTCTTTTCTCTATCTCTGACTTTCTCTTTTCTCTATTTCTCTGTCTTCGTCTTTTCTGTATTTCTGACTTTGTCTTTTCTCTATTTCTCTGACTTTGTCTTTTCAGTATTTCTGACTTTGCCTTTTCTGTATTTCTGGCTTTGTCTTTTCTCTATCTCTGACTTTCTCTTTTCTCTATTTCTCTGACTTCGTCTTTTCAGTATTTCTGACTTTGTCTTTTCTCTATTTCTCTGACTTTGTCTTTTCTCTATTTCTGACTTTGTCTTTTCTGTATTTCTGACTTTCTGCTTTCTGTATTTCTGACTTTGCCTTTTCTCTATTTCTCTGACTTTGTCTTTTCTGTATTTCTGACTTTGTCTTTTTTGTATTTCTCTGACTCTGCCTTTTCTGTATTTCTGACTTTGTCTTTTATGTATTTCTGACTTTGACATTTCTCTATTTCTCTGACTTTGTCCTTACTGTATTTCTGACTTTATCTTTTCTGTATTTCTGACTTTGTCCTTTCTCTATTTCTGACTTTGTCCTTTCTGTATTTTTTACTTTGCCTTTTCTTTATTTCTCTAACTTTGTCTTTTCTGCATTTCTGACTTTGACTTTTCAGTACTTCTGTCTTTGTCTTTTCTGTATTTCCGACTTTGTCTTTTCTTTATTTCTGACTTTGTCTTTTCTGTATTTCTGACTTTGTCTTTTCTTTATTTCTCTGACTTTGTCTTTTCTGTATTTCTGACTTTGACTTTTCTCTATTTCTATGACTTTGACTTTTCTCTATTTCTGACTATGACTTTTCTCCATTTCTCTGACTTTGTCTTTTCTGTATTTCTGACTTGCTGTCTTTTTCTGACTTTGTCTTTTCTCTCTTTCTCTGACTTTGTCTTTTCTGAATTTCTGACTTTGTCTTTTCTCTATTTCTGACTTTGTCTTTTCTTTATTTCTCTGACTTTGTCTTTTCTGTATTTCTGACTTTGTCTTTTCTGTATTTCTGACTTTGTCTTTTCCGTATTTCTGACTTTGTCTTTAATGTATTTCTGACTTTGTCTTTTCTCTATTTCTGACTTTGTCTTTTCTTTATTTCTCTGACTTTGTCTTTTCTGTATTTCTGACTTTGACTTTTCTGTATTTCTGACTTTGACTTTTCTTTATTTCTCTGACTTTGTCTTTTCTGCTTTTCTGACTTTGACTTTTCAATCTTTCTGATTTTGTCTTTTCTCGATTTCAGGCTTGTCATTTCTTTATTATTGACTTTGTCTTTTCTGTATTTCTGACTTTGTCCTTTCTCTATTTCTGACTTTGTCTTTTCTGTATTTCTGACTTATCTTTTTTTTTCACTGACTTTGTCTTTTCTGTATTTCTGACTTTGACTTTTCTCTATTTCTAACTTTGTCTTTTCTGTATTTCTGACTTTGACTTTTCTCTATTTCTAACTTTGTCTTTTCTGTATTTTGGACTTTGACTTTTCTCTATTTTTAACTTTGTGTTTTCTGTCTTTCTGACTTTGCCTTTTCTCTATTTCTCTGCCTTTGTCTTTTCTGTATTTCTGACTTTGTCTTTGCTCTATTTCTCTGACTTTGTCTTTTCTGTATTTCTGACTTTGTCTTTTCTTTATTTCTGACTTTGTCTGTTCTGTATATCTGACTTATCTTTTTTTTTCTCTGACTTTGTCTTTTCTGTATTTCTGACTTTGACTTTTCTCTATTTCTAGCTTTGTATTTTCTGTATTTCTGACTTTGACTTTTCTCTATTTCTAACTTTGTCTTTTCTGTATTTCGGACTTTGACTTTTCTTTATTTTTAAGTTTGTGTTTTCTGTATTTCTGACTTTGCCTTTTCTCTATTTCTCTGCCTTTGTCTTTTCTGCATTTCTGACTTTGTCTTTTCTCTATTTCTCTGACTTTGTCTTTTCTGTATTTCGAACTTGCTGTCTTTTTCTGACTTTGTCTTTTCTGTCTTTTTCTGACTTTGTTTTTTCTGTATTTCTGACTTTGCCTTTTCTCTATTTCTGACTTTCTCTTTTCCCTATTTCTGACTTTGTCTTTTCTCTATTTCTGACTTTGTCCTTTCTGTATTTTTTACTTTGCCTTTTCTTTATTTCTCTGACTTTGTCTTTTCTGTATTTCTGACTTGCTGTCTTTTTCTGACTTTGTCTTTTCTGTCTTTTTCTGACTTTTTTTTCTGTATTTCTGACTTTGCCTTTTCTCTATTTCTGACTTTCTCTTTTCCCTGTTTCTGAATTTGTCTTTTCTGTATTTCTGACTTTGTCTTTTCTCTATCTCTGACTTTCTCTTTTCTCTATTTCTCTGTCTTCGTCTTTTCTGTATTTCTGACTTTGTCTTTTCTCTATTTCTCTGACTTTGTCTTTTCAGTATTTCTGACTTTGCCTTTTCTGTATTTCTGGCTTTGTCTTTTCTCTATCTCTGACTTTCTCTTTTCTCTATTTCTCTGACTTCGTCTTTTCAGTATTTCTGACTTTGTCTTTTCTCTATTTCTCTGACTTTGTCTTTTCTCTATTTCTGACTTTGTCTTTTCTGTATTTCTGACTTTCTGCTTTCTGTATTTCTGACTTTGTCTTTTCTGTATTTCTGACTTTCTGTCTTTTTCTGACTGTCTTTTCTGTCTTTTTCTGACTTTCTGTCTTTTCTCTATTTCTGACTTTGTCTTTTTTGTATTTCTGACTTTGTCTTTTCCGAATATCTGAGTTTCTGTCTTTTTCTGACTTTGTCTTTTATTTATTTCTCTGACTTTGTCTTTTCTCTATTTCTGACTTTGTCTTTTCTGTATTTCTAACTTTGTCTTTTCTGTATTTCTGACTTTGTCTTTTCTCTATTTCTCTGACTTTGTCTTTTCTGTATTTCTGACTTTGTCTTTTCTGCATTTCTGACTTTGTCTTTTCTCTATTTCTGACTTTGTCTTTTCTTTATTTCTGACTTTGTCTGTTCTGTATATCTGACTTACCTTTTTTTTTCTCTGACTTTGTCTTTTCTGTATTTCTGACTTTGACTTTTCTCTATTTCTAGCTTTGTATTTTCTGTATTTCTGACTTTGACTTTTCTCTATTTCTAACTTTGTCTTTTCTGTATTTCGGACTTTGACTTTTCTTTATTTTTAACTTTGTGTTTTCTGTATTTCTGACTTTGCCTTTTCTCTATTTCTCTGCCTTTGTCTTTTCTGTATTTCTGACTTTGTCTTTTCTCTATTTCTCTGACTTTGTCTTTTCTGTATTTCGAACTTTGAATTTTCTCCATTTCTCTGACTTTGTCTTTTCTGTATTTCTGACTTGCTGTCTTTTTCTGACTTTGTCTTTTCTGTCTTTTTCTGACTTTGTTTTTTCTGTATTTCTGACTTTGCCTTTTCTCTATTTCTGACTTTCTCTTTTCCCTATTTCTGACTTTGTCTTTTCTCTATTTCTGACTTTGTCCTTTCTGTATTTTTTACTTTGCCTTTTCTTTATTTCTCTGACTTTGTCTTTTCTGTATTTCTGACTTGCTGTCTTTTTCTGACTTTGTCTTTTCTGTCTTTTTCTGACTTTGTTTTTTCTGTATTTCTGACTTTGCCTTTTCTCTATTTCTGACTTTCTCTTTTCCCTGTTTCTGAATTTGTCTTTTCTGTATTTCTGACTTTGTCTTTTCTCTATCTCTGACTTTCTCTTTTCTCTATTTCTCTGTCTTCGTCTTTTCTGTATTTCTGACTTTGTCTTTTCTCTATTTCTCTGACTTTGTCTTTTCAGTATTTCTGACTTTGCCTTTTCTGTATTTCTGGCTTTGTCTTTTCTCTATCTCTGACTTTCTCTTTTCTCTATTTCTCTGACTTCGTCTTTTCAGTATTTCTGACTTTGTCTTTTCTCTATTTCTCTGACTTTGTCTTTTCTCTATTTCTGACTTTGTCTTTTCTGTATTTCTGACTTTCTGCTTTCTGTATTTCTGACTTTGTCTTTTCTGTATTTCTGACTTTCTGTCTTTTTCTGACTGTCTTTTCTGTCTTTTTCTGACTTTCTGTCTTTTCTCTATTTCTGACTTTGTCTTTTTTGTATTTCTGACTTTGTCTTTTCCGAATATCTGAGTTTCTGTCTTTTTCTGACTTTGTCTTTTATTTATTTCTCTGACTTTGTCTTTTCTCTATTTCTGACTTTGTCTTTTCTGTATTTCTAACTTTGTCTTTTCTCTATTTCTGACTTTGTCTTTTCTCTATTTCTCTGACTTTGTCTTTTCTGTATTTCTGACTTTGTCTTTTCTGCATTTCTGACTTTGTCTTTTCTCTATTTCTGACTTTGTCTTTTCTCTATTTCTGACTTTGTCTTTTCTCTATTTCTCTGACTTTGTCTTTTCTGTATTTCTGACTTTGTCTTTTCTTTATTTCTCTGACTTTTTCTTTTCTGTATTTCTGGCTTTGTCTTTTCTGTATTTCTGACTTTGCCTTTTCTCTATTTCTCTGACTTTGTCTTTTCTGTATTTCTGACTTTGTCTTTTTTGTATTTCTCTGACTCTGCCTTTTCTGTATTTCTGACTTTGTCTTTTCTGTATTTCTGACTTTGTCTTTTATGTATTTCTGACTTTGACTTTTCTCTATTTCTCTGACTTTGTCCTTACTGTATTTCTGACTTTATCTTTTCTGTATTTCTGACTTTGTCTTTTCTCTATTTCTGACTTTGTCTTTTCTCTATTTCTGACTTTGTCCTTTCTGTATTTTTTACTTTGCCTTTTCTTTATTTCTCTGACTTTGTCTTTTCTGCATTTCTGACTTTGACTTTTCAGTACTTCTGTCTTTGTCTTTTCTGTATTTCTGGCTTTGTCTTTTCTTTATTTCTGACTTTGTCTTTTCTGTATTTCTGACTTTGTCTTTTCTTTATTTCTCTGACTTTGTCTTTTCTGTATTTCTGACTTTGACTTTTCTCTATTTCTATGACTTTGACTTTTCTCTATTTCTCACTATGACTTTTCTCCATTTCTCTGACTTTGTCTTTTCTGTATTTCTGACTTGCTGTCTTTTTCTGACTTTGTCTTTTCTGTCTTTTTCTGACTTTGCCTTTTCTCTATTTCTGACTTTCTCTTTTCCCTATTTCTGAATTTGTCTTTTCTGTATTTCTGACTTTGTCTTTTCTCTATCTCTGACTTTCTCTTTTCTCTATTTCTCTGTCTTCGTCTTTTCTGTATTTCTGACTTTGCCTTTTCTGTATTTCTGGCTTTGTCTTTTCTCTATCTCTGACTTTCTCTTTTCTCTATTTCTCTGACTTTGTCTTTTCTGGATTTCTGACTTTGCCTTTTCTGTATTTCTGGCTTTGTCTTTTCTCTATCTCTGACTTTCTCTTTTCTCTATTTCTCTGACTTCGTCTTTTCAGTATTTCTGACTTTGTCTTTTCTCTATTTCTCTGACTTTGTCTTTTCTCTATTTCTGACTTTGTCTTTTCTGTATTTCTGACTTTCTGCTTTCTGTATTTCTGACTTTGTCTTTTCTGTATTTCTGACTTTCTGTCTTTTTCTGACTGTCTTTTCTGTCTTTTTCTGACTTTCTGTCTTTTCTCTATTTCTGACTTTGTCTTTTTTGTATTTCTGACTTTGTCTTTTCCGTATATCTGAGTTTCTGTCTTTTTCTGACTTTGTCTTTTCTTTATTTCTCTGACTTTGTCTTTTCTCTATTTCTGACTTTGTCTTTTCTGTATTTCTGACTTTGTCTTTTCTCAATTTCTGACTTTGTCTTTTCTCTATTTCTGACTTTGTCTTTTCTGTATTTCTGACTTTCTGCTTTCTGTATTTCTGACTTTGTCTTTTCTGTATTTCTGACTTTCTGTCTTTTTCTGACTTTGTCTTTTCTGTCTTTTTCTGACTTTCTGTCTTTTCTCTATTTCTGACTTTGTCTTTTCTGTATTTCTGACTTTGTCTTTTCCGTATATCTGAGTTTCTGTCTTTTTCTGACTTTGTCTTTTCTTTATTTCTCTGACTTTGTCTTTTCTCTATTTCTCTGACTTTGTCTTTTCTGTATTTCTGACTTTGCCTTTTCTCTATTTCTCTGCCTTTGTCTTTTCTGTATTTCTGACTTTGTCTTTTCTCTATTTCTCTGACTTTGTCTTTTCTGTATTTCTGACTTTGTCTTTTCTGTATTTCTGACTTTGTCTTTTCTCTATTTCTGGCTTTGTCTTTTCTGTATTTCTGACTTTATCTTTTCTGTATTTCTGACTTTGTCTTTTCTGTATTTCTGACTTTGACTTTTCTCTATTTCTAGCTTTGTCTTTTCTGTATTTCTGACTTTGACTTTTCTCTATTTCTAACTTTGTCTTTTCTGTATTTTGGACTTTGACTTTTCTCTATTTTTAACTTTGTGTTTTCTGTCTTTCTGACTTTGCCTTTTCTCTATTTCTCTGCCTTTGTCTTTTCTGTATTTCTGACTTTGTCTTTGCTCTATTTCTCTGACTTTGTCTTTTCTGTATTTCTGACTTTGTCTTTTCTTTATTTCTGGCTTTGTCTGTTCTGTATATCTGACTTATCTTTTTTTTTCTCTGACTTTGTCTTTTCTGTATTTCTGAATTTGTCTTTTCTGTATTTCTGACTTTGTATTTTCTCTATTTCTCTGACTTTGTCTTTTCTGTATTTCTGACTTTGTCTTTTCTGTATTTCTGACTTTGTCTTTTCTCTATTTCTGACTTTGTCTTTTCTCTATTTCTCTGACTTTGTCTTTTCTGTATTTCTGACTTTGTCTTTTCTGTATTTCTGACTTATCTTTTTTTTTCACTGACTTTGTCTTTTCTGTATTTCTGACTTTGACTTTTCTCTATTTCTAGCTTTGTATTTTCTGTATTTCTGACTTTGACTTTTCTCTATTTCTAACTTTGTCTTTTCTGTATTTCGGACTTTGACTTTTCTTTATTTTTAACTTTGTGTTTTCTGTATTTCTGACTTTGCCTTTTCTCTATTTCTCTGCCTTTGTCTTTTCTGTATTTCTGACTTTGTCTTTTCTCTATTTCTCTGACTTTGTCTTTTCTGTATTTCGAACTTTGAATTTTCTCCATTTCTCTGACTTTGTCTTTTCTGTATTTCTGACTTGCTGTCTTTTTCTGACTTTGTCTTTTCTGTCTTTTTCTGACTTTGTTTTTTCTGTATTTCTGACTTTGCCTTTTCTCTATTTCTGACTTTCTCTTTTCCCTATTTCTGACTTTGTCTTTTCTCTATTTCTGACTTTGTCCTTTCTGTATTTTTTACTTTGCCTTTTCTTTATTTCTCTGACTTTGTCTTTTCTGTATTTCTGACTTGCTGTCTTTTTCTGACTTTGTCTTTTCTGTCTTTTTCTGACTTTGTTTTTTCTGTATTTCTGACTTTGCCTTTTCTCTATTTCTGACTTTCTCTTTTCCCTGTTTCTGAATTTGTCTTTTCTGTATTTCTGACTTTGTCTTTTCTCTATCTCTGACTTTCTCTTTTCTCTATTTCTCTGTCTTCGTCTTTTCTGTATTTCTGACTTTGTCTTTTCTCTATTTCTCTGACTTTGTCTTTTCAGTATTTCTGACTTTGCCTTTTCTGTATTTCTGGCTTTGTCTTTTCTCTATCTCTGACTTTCTCTTTTCTCTATTTCTCTGACTTTGTCTTTTCTCTATTTCTGACTTTGTCTTTTCTGTATTTCTGACTTTCTGCTTTCTGTATTTCTGACTTTGTCTTTTCTGTATTTCTGACTTTCTGTCTTTTTCTGACTGTCTTTTCTGTCTTTTTCTGACTTTCTGTCTTTTCTCTATTTCTGACTTTGTCTTTTTTGTATTTCTGACTTTGTCTTTTCCGAATATCTGAGTTTCTGTCTTTTTCTGACTTTGTCTTTTATTTATTTCTCTGACTTTGTCTTTTCTCTATTTCTGACTTTGTCTTTTCTGTATTTCTAACTTTGTCTTTTCTGTATTTCTGACTTTGTCTTTTCTCTATTTCTCTGACTTTGTCTTTTCTGTATTTCTGACTTTGTCTTTTCTGCATTTCTGACTTTGTCTTTTCTCTATTTCTGACTTTGTCTTTTCTTTATTTCTGACTTTGTCTGTTCTGTATATCTGACTTATCTTTTTTTTTCTCTGACTTTGTCTTTTCTGTATTTCTGACTTTGACTTTTCTCTATTTCTAGCTTTGTATTTTCTGTATTTCTGACTTTGACTTTTCTCTATTTCTAACTTTGTCTTTTCTGTATTTCGGACTTTGACTTTTCTTTATTTTTAACTTTGTGTTTTCTGTATTTCTGACTTTGCCTTTTCTCTATTTCTCTGCCTTTGTCTTTTCTGTATTTCTGACTTTGTCTTTTCTCTATTTCTCTGACTTTGTCTTTTCTGTATTTCGAACTTTGAATTTTCTCCATTTCTCTGACTTTGTCTTTTCTGTATTTCTGACTTGCTGTCTTTTTCTGACTTTGTCTTTTCTGTCTTTTTCTGACTTTGTTTTTTCTGTATTTCTGACTTTGCCTTTTCTCTATTTCTGACTTTCTCTTTTCCCTATTTCTGACTTTGTCTTTTCTCTATTTCTGACTTTGTCCTTTCTGTATTTTTTACTTTGCCTTTTCTTTATTTCTCTGACTTTGTCTTTTCTGTATTTCTGACTTGCTGTCTTTTTCTGACTTTGTCTTTTCTGTCTTTTTCTGACTTTGTTTTTTCTGTATTTCTGACTTTGCCTTTTCTCTATTTCTGACTTTCTCTTTTCCCTGTTTCTGAATTTGTCTTTTCTGTATTTCTGTCTTTGTCTTTTCTCTATCTCTGACTTTCTCTTTTCTCTATTTCTCTGTCTTCGTCTTTTCTGTATTTCTGACTTTGTCTTTTCTCTATTTCTCTGACTTTGTCTTTTCAGTATTTCTGACTTTGCCTTTTCTGTATTTCTGGCTTTGTCTTTTCTCTATCTCTGACTTTCTCTTTTCTCTATTTCTCTGACTTCGTCTTTTCAGTATTTCTGACTTTGTCTTTTCTCTATTTCTCTGACTTTGTCTTTTCTCTATTTCTGACTTTGTCTTTTCTGTATTTCTGACTTTCTGCTTTCTGTATTTCTGACTTTGCCTTTTCTCTATTTCTCTGACTTTGTCTTTTCTGTATTTCTGACTTTGTCTTTTTTGTATTTCTCTGACTCTGCCTTTTCTGTATTTCTGACTTTGTCTTTTATGTATTTCTGACTTTGACATTTCTCTATTTCTCTGACTTTGTCCTTACTGTATTTCTGACTTTATCTTTTCTGTATTTCTGACTTTGTCCTTTCTCTATTTCTGACTTTGTCCTTTCTGTATTTTTTACTTTGCCTTTTCTTTATTTCTCTAACTTTGTCTTTTCTGCATTTCTGACTTTGACTTTTCAGTACTTCTGTCTTTGTCTTTTCTGTATTTCCGACTTTGTCTTTTCTTTATTTCTGACTTTGTCTTTTCTGTATTTCTGACTTTGTCTTTTCTTTATTTCTCTGACTTTGTCTTTTCTGTATTTCTGACTTTGACTTTTCTCTATTTCTATGACTTTGACTTTTCTCTATTTCTGACTATGACTTTTCTCCATTTCTCTGACTTTGTCTTTTCTGTATTTCTGACTTGCTGTCTTTTTCTGACTTTGTCTTTTCTCTCTTTCTCTGACTTTGTCTTTTCTGAATTTCTGACTTTGTCTTTTCTCTATTTCTGACTTTGTCTTTTCTTTATTTCTCTGACTTTGTCTTTTCTGTATTTCTGACTTTGTCTTTTCTGTATTTCTGACTTTGTCTTTTCCGTATTTCTGACTTTGTCTTTAATGTATTTCTGACTTTGTCTTTTCTCTATTTCTGACTTTGTCTTTTCTTTATTTCTCTGACTTTGTCTTTTCTGTATTTCTGACTTTGACTTTTCTGTATTTCTGACTTTGACTTTTCTTTATTTCTCTGACTTTGTCTTTTCTGCTTTTCTGACTTTGACTTTTCAATCTTTCTGATTTTGTCTTTTCTCGATTTCAGGCTTGTCATTTCTTTATTATTGACTTTGTCTTTTCTGTATTTCTGACTTTGTCCTTTCTCTATTTCTGACTTTGTCTTTTCTGTATTTCTGACTTATCTTTTTTTTTCACTGACTTTGTCTTTTCTGTATTTCTGACTTTGACTTTTCTCTATTTCTAACTTTGTCTTTTCTGTATTTCTGACTTTGACTTTTCTCTATTTCTAACTTTGTCTTTTCTGTATTTTGGACTTTGACTTTTCTCTATTTTTAACTTTGTGTTTTCTGTCTTTCTGACTTTGCCTTTTCTCTATTTCTCTGCCTTTGTCTTTTCTGTATTTCTGACTTTGTCTTTGCTCTATTTCTCTGACTTTGTCTTTTCTGTATTTCTGACTTTGTCTTTTCTTTATTTCTGACTTTGTCTGTTCTGTATATCTGACTTATCTTTTTTTTTCTCTGACTTTGTCTTTTCTGTATTTCTGACTTTGACTTTTCTCTATTTCTAGCTTTGTATTTTCTGTATTTCTGACTTTGACTTTTCTCTATTTCTAACTTTGTCTTTTCTGTATTTCGGACTTTGACTTTTCTTTATTTTTAAGTTTGTGTTTTCTGTATTTCTGACTTTGCCTTTTCTCTATTTCTCTGCCTTTGTCTTTTCTGTATTTCTGACTTTGTCTTTTCTCTATTTCTCTGACTTTGTCTTTTCTGTATTTCGAACTTGCTGTCTTTTTCTGACTTTGTCTTTTCTGTCTTTTTCTGACTTTGTTTTTTCTGTATTTCTGACTTTGCCTTTTCTCTATTTCTGACTTTCTCTTTTCCCTATTTCTGACTTTGTCTTTTCTCTATTTCTGACTTTGTCCTTTCTGTATTTTTTACTTTGCCTTTTCTTTATTTCTCTGACTTTGTCTTTTCTGTATTTCTGACTTGCTGTCTTTTTCTGACTTTGTCTTTTCTGTCTTTTTCTGACTTTTTTTTCTGTATTTCTGACTTTGCCTTTTCTCTATTTCTGACTTTCTCTTTTCCCTGTTTCTGAATTTGTCTTTTCTGTATTTCTGACTTTGTCTTTTCTCTATCTCTGACTTTCTCTTTTCTCTATTTCTCTGTCTTCGTCTTTTCTGTATTTCTGACTTTGTCTTTTCTCTATTTCTCTGACTTTGTCTTTTCAGTATTTCTGACTTTGCCTTTTCTGTATTTCTGGCTTTGTCTTTTCTCTATCTCTGACTTTCTCTTTTCTCTATTTCTCTGACTTCGTCTTTTCAGTATTTCTGACTTTGTCTTTTCTCTATTTCTCTGACTTTGTCTTTTCTCTATTTCTGACTTTGTCTTTTCTGTATTTCTGACTTTCTGCTTTCTGTATTTCTGACTTTGTCTTTTCTGTATTTCTGACTTTCTGTCTTTTTCTGACTGTCTTTTCTGTCTTTTTCTGACTTTCTGTCTTTTCTCTATTTCTGACTTTGTCTTTTTTGTATTTCTGACTTTGTCTTTTCCGAATATCTGAGTTTCTGTCTTTTTCTGACTTTGTCTTTTATTTATTTCTCTGACTTTGTCTTTTCTCTATTTCTGACTTTGTCTTTTCTGTATTTCTAACTTTGTCTTTTCTGTATTTCTGACTTTGTCTTTTCTCTATTTCTCTGACTTTGTCTTTTCTGTATTTCTGACTTTGTCTTTTCTGCATTTCTGACTTTGTCTTTTCTCTATTTCTGACTTTGTCTTTTCTTTATTTCTGACTTTGTCTGTTCTGTATATCTGACTTACCTTTTTTTTTCTCTGACTTTGTCTTTTCTGTATTTCTGACTTTGACTTTTCTCTATTTCTAGCTTTGTATTTTCTGTATTTCTGACTTTGACTTTTCTCTATTTCTAACTTTGTCTTTTCTGTATTTCGGACTTTGACTTTTCTTTATTTTTAACTTTGTGTTTTCTGTATTTCTGACTTTGCCTTTTCTCTATTTCTCTGCCTTTGTCTTTTCTGTATTTCTGACTTTGTCTTTTCTCTATTTCTCTGACTTTGTCTTTTCTGTATTTCGAACTTTGAATTTTCTCCATTTCTCTGACTTTGTCTTTTCTGTATTTCTGACTTGCTGTCTTTTTCTGACTTTGTCTTTTCTGTCTTTTTCTGACTTTGTTTTTTCTGTATTTCTGACTTTGCCTTTTCTCTATTTCTGACTTTCTCTTTTCCCTATTTCTGACTTTGTCTTTTCTCTATTTCTGACTTTGTCCTTTCTGTATTTTTTACTTTGCCTTTTCTTTATTTCTCTGACTTTGTCTTTTCTGTATTTCTGACTTGCTGTCTTTTTCTGACTTTGTCTTTTCTGTCTTTTTCTGACTTTGTTTTTTCTGTATTTCTGACTTTGCCTTTTCTCTATTTCTGACTTTCTCTTTTCCCTGTTTCTGAATTTGTCTTTTCTGTATTTCTGACTTTGTCTTTTCTCTATCTCTGACTTTCTCTTTTCTCTATTTCTCTGTCTTCGTCTTTTCTGTATTTCTGACTTTGTCTTTTCTCTATTTCTCTGACTTTGTCTTTTCAGTATTTCTGACTTTGCCTTTTCTGTATTTCTGGCTTTGTCTTTTCTCTATCTCTGACTTTCTCTTTTCTCTATTTCTCTGACTTCGTCTTTTCAGTATTTCTGACTTTGTCTTTTCTCTATTTCTCTGACTTTGTCTTTTCTCTATTTCTGACTTTGTCTTTTCTGTATTTCTGACTTTCTGCTTTCTGTATTTCTGACTTTGTCTTTTCTGTATTTCTGACTTTCTGTCTTTTTCTGACTGTCTTTTCTGTCTTTTTCTGACTTTCTGTCTTTTCTCTATTTCTGACTTTGTCTTTTTTGTATTTCTGACTTTGTCTTTTCCGAATATCTGAGTTTCTGTCTTTTTCTGACTTTGTCTTTTATTTATTTCTCTGACTTTGTCTTTTCTCTATTTCTGACTTTGTCTTTTCTGTATTTCTAACTTTGTCTTTTCTCTATTTCTGACTTTGTCTTTTCTCTATTTCTCTGACTTTGTCTTTTCTGTATTTCTGACTTTGTCTTTTCTGCATTTCTGACTTTGTCTTTTCTCTATTTCTGACTTTGTCTTTTCTCTATTTCTGACTTTGTCTTTTCTCTATTTCTCTGACTTTGTCTTTTCTGTATTTCTGACTTTGTCTTTTCTTTATTTCTCTGACTTTTTCTTTTCTGTATTTCTGGCTTTGTCTTTTCTGTATTTCTGACTTTGCCTTTTCTCTATTTCTCTGACTTTGTCTTTTCTGTATTTCTGACTTTGTCTTTTTTGTATTTCTCTGACTCTGCCTTTTCTGTATTTCTGACTTTGTCTTTTCTGTATTTCTGACTTTGTCTTTTATGTATTTCTGACTTTGACTTTTCTCTATTTCTCTGACTTTGTCCTTACTGTATTTCTGACTTTATCTTTTCTGTATTTCTGACTTTGTCTTTTCTCTATTTCTGACTTTGTCTTTTCTCTATTTCTGACTTTGTCCTTTCTGTATTTTTTACTTTGCCTTTTCTTTATTTCTCTGACTTTGTCTTTTCTGCATTTCTGACTTTGACTTTTCAGTACTTCTGTCTTTGTCTTTTCTGTATTTCTGGCTTTGTCTTTTCTTTATTTCTGACTTTGTCTTTTCTGTATTTCTGACTTTGTCTTTTCTTTATTTCTCTGACTTTGTCTTTTCTGTATTTCTGACTTTGACTTTTCTCTATTTCTATGACTTTGACTTTTCTCTATTTCTCACTATGACTTTTCTCCATTTCTCTGACTTTGTCTTTTCTGTATTTCTGACTTGCTGTCTTTTTCTGACTTTGTCTTTTCTGTCTTTTTCTGACTTTGCCTTTTCTCTATTTCTGACTTTCTCTTTTCCCTATTTCTGAATTTGTCTTTTCTGTATTTCTGACTTTGTCTTTTCTCTATCTCTGACTTTCTCTTTTCTCTATTTCTCTGTCTTCGTCTTTTCTGTATTTCTGACTTTGCCTTTTCTGTATTTCTGGCTTTGTCTTTTCTCTATCTCTGACTTTCTCTTTTCTCTATTTCTCTGACTTTGTCTTTTCTGGATTTCTGACTTTGCCTTTTCTGTATTTCTGGCTTTGTCTTTTCTCTATCTCTGACTTTCTCTTTTCTCTATTTCTCTGACTTCGTCTTTTCAGTATTTCTGACTTTGTCTTTTCTCTATTTCTCTGACTTTGTCTTTTCTCTATTTCTGACTTTGTCTTTTCTGTATTTCTGACTTTCTGCTTTCTGTATTTCTGACTTTGTCTTTTCTGTATTTCTGACTTTCTGTCTTTTTCTGACTGTCTTTTCTGTCTTTTTCTGACTTTCTGTCTTTTCTCTATTTCTGACTTTGTCTTTTTTGTATTTCTGACTTTGTCTTTTCCGTATATCTGAGTTTCTGTCTTTTTCTGACTTTGTCTTTTCTTTATTTCTCTGACTTTGTCTTTTCTCTATTTCTGACTTTGTCTTTTCTGTATTTCTGACTTTGTCTTTTCTCAATTTCTGACTTTGTCTTTTCTCTATTTCTGACTTTGTCTTTTCTGTATTTCTGACTTTCTGCTTTCTGTATTTCTGACTTTGTCTTTTCTGTATTTCTGACTTTCTGTCTTTTTCTGACTTTGTCTTTTCTGTCTTTTTCTGACTTTCTGTCTTTTCTCTATTTCTGACTTTGTCTTTTCTGTATTTCTGACTTTGTCTTTTCCGTATATCTGAGTTTCTGTCTTTTTCTGACTTTGTCTTTTCTTTATTTCTCTGACTTTGTCTTTTCTCTATTTCTCTGACTTTGTCTTTTCTGTATTTCTGACTTTGCCTTTTCTCTATTTCTGACTTTGTCTTTTCTGTATTTCTGACTTTGTCTTTTCTCTATTTCTCTGACTTTGTCTTTTCTGTATTTCTGACTTTGTCTTTTCTGTATTTCTGACTTTGTCTTTTCTCTATTTCTGGCTTTGTCTTTTCTGTATTTCTGACTTTATCTTTTCTGTATTTCTGACTTTGTCTTTTCTGTATTTCTGACTTTGACTTTTCTCTATTTCTAGCTTTGTCTTTTCTGTATTTCTGACTTTGACTTTTCTCTATTTCTAACTTTGTCTTTTCTGTATTTTGGACTTTGACTTTTCTCTATTTTTAACTTTGTGTTTTCTGTCTTTCTGACTTTGCCTTTTCTCTATTTCTCTGCCTTTGTCTTTTCTGTATTTCTGACTTTGTCTTTGCTCTATTTCTCTGACTTTGTCTTTTCTGTATTTCTGACTTTGTCTTTTCTTTATTTCTGACTTTGTCTGTTCTGTATATCTGACTTATCTTTTTTTTTCTCTGACTTTGTCTTTTCTGTATTTCTGAATTTGTCTTTTCTGTATTTCTGACTTTGTATTTTCTCTATTTCTCTGACTTTGTCTTTTCTGTATTTCTGACTTTGTCTTTTCTGTATTTCTGACTTTGTCTTTTCTCTATTTCTGACTTTGTCTTTTCTCTATTTCTCTGACTTTGTCTTTTCTGTATTTCTGACTTTGTCTTTTCTGTATTTCTGACTTATCTTTTTTTTTCACTGACTTTGTCTTTTCTGTATTTCTGACTTTGACTTTTCTCTATTTCTAGCTTTGTATTTTCTGTATTTCTGACTTTGACTTTTCTCTATTTCTAACTTTGTCTTTTCTGTATTTCGGACTTTGACTTTTCTTTATTTTTAACTTTGTGTTTTCTGTATTTCTGACTTTGCCTTTTCTCTATTTCTCTGCCTTTGTCTTTTCTGTATTTCTGACTTTGTCTTTTCTCTATTTCTCTGACTTTGTCTTTTCTGTATTTCGAACTTTGAATTTTCTCCATTTCTCTGACTTTGTCTTTTCTGTATTTCTGACTTGCTGTCTTTTTCTGACTTTGTCTTTTCTGTCTTTTTCTGACTTTGTTTTTTCTGTATTTCTGACTTTGCCTTTTCTCTATTTCTGACTTTCTCTTTTCCCTATTTCTGACTTTGTCTTTTCTCTATTTCTGACTTTGTCCTTTCTGTATTTTTTACTTTGCCTTTTCTTTATTTCTCTGACTTTGTCTTTTCTGCATTTCTGACTTTGACTTTTCAGTACTTCTGTCTTTGTCTTTTCTGTATTTCTGGCTTTGTCTTTTCTTTATTTCTGACTTTGTCTTTTCTGTATTTCTGACTTTGTCTTTTCTTTATTTCTCTGACTTTGTCTTTTCTGTATTTCTGACTTTGACTTTTCTCTATTTCTATGACTTTGACTTTTCTCTATTTCTGACTATGACTTTTCTCCATTTCTCTGACTTTGTCTTTTCTGTATTTCTGACTTGCTGTCTTTTTCTGACTTTGTCTTTTCTGTCTTTTTCTGACTTTCTGTCTTTTCTCTATTTCTGACTTTGTCTTTTCTGTATTTCTGACTTTGTCTTTTCCGTATATCTGAGTTTCTGTCTTTTTCTGACTTTGTCTTTTCTTTATTTATCTGACTTTGTCTTTTCTCTATTTCTGACTTTGTCTTTTCTGTATTTCTGACTTTGCCTTTTCTGTATTTCTGACTTTGTCTTTTCTGTATTTCTGACTTTGTCTTTTCTCTATTTCTCTGACTTTGTCTTTTCTGTATTTCTGACTTTGTCTTTTCTCTATTTCTGACTTTGTCTTTTCTCTATTTCTGACTTTGTCTTTTCTCTATTTCTGACTTTGTCTTTTCTGTATTTCTGACTTTGTCTTTTCTCTCTTTCTGACTTTGTCTTTTCTGTATTTCTGACCTATCTTTATTTTTCTCTGACTTTGTCTTTTCTGTATTTCTGACTTTGACTTTTCTCTATTTCTAACTTTGTCTTTTCTGTATTTCTGACTTTGACTTTTCTCTATTTCTAACTTTGTGTTTTCTGTCTTTCTGACTTTGACTTTTCTCTATTTCTCTGCCTTTGTCTTTTCTGTATTTCTGACTTTGTCTTTTCTCTATTTCTCTGACTTTGTCTTTTCTTTATTTCTGACTTTGTCTTTTCTCTATTTCTCTGCCTTTGTCTTTTCTGTATTTCTGACTTTGACTTTTCTCTATTTCCAGCTTTGTCTTTTCTGTATTTCTGACTTTGACTTTTCTCTATTTCTAACTTTGTCTTTTCTGTATTTCGGACTTTGACTTTTCTTTATTTTTAACTTTGTGTTTTCTGTATTTCTGACTTTGCCTTTTCTCTATTTCTCTGCCTTTGTCTTTTCTGTATTTCTGACTTTGTCTTTTCTCTATTTCTCTGACTTTGTCTTTTCTGTATTTCTGACTTTGTCTTTTCTTTATTTCTCTGACTTTGTCTTTTCTGTATTTCGAACTTTGAATTTTCTCAATTTCTCTGACTTTGTCTTTTTGGTATTTCTGACTTTTTCTTTTCTGTATTTCTGACTTTGTCTTTTCTGTATTTCTGACTTTGCCTTTTCTCTATTTCTCTGACTTTGTCTTTTCTGTATTTCTGACTTTGTCTTTTTTGTATTTCTCTGACTCTGCCTTTTCTGTATTTCGGACTTTGTCTTTTCTGTATTTCTGACTTTGTCTTTTATGTATTTCTGACTTTGACTTTTCTCTATTTCTCTGACTTTGTCCTTACTGTATTTCTGACTTTATCTTTTCAGTACTTCTGTCTTTGTCTTTTCTGTATTTCTGACTTTGTCTTTTCTCTATTTCTCTGACTTTGTCTTTTCTGTATTTCTGACTTTGTCTTTTTTGCATTTCTGACTTTGTCTTTTCTCTATTTCTGACTTTGTCTTTTCTCTATTTCTGACTTTGTCTTTTCTCTATTTCTCTGACTTTGTCTTTTCTGTATTTCTGACTTTGTCTTTTCTTTATTTCTCTGACTTTGTCTTTTCTGTATTTCGAACTTTGAATTTTCTCAATTGCTCTGACTTTGTCTTTTTGGCATTTCTGACTTTTTCTTTTCTGTATTTCTGACTTTGTCTTTTCTGTATTTCTGACTTTGCCTTTTCTCTATTTCTCTGACTTTGTCTTTTCTGTATTTCTGACTTTGTCTTTTTTGTATTTCTCTGACTCTGCCTTTTCTGTATTTCTGACTTTGTCTTTTCTGTATTTCTGACTTTGTCTTTTATGTATTTCTGACTTTGACTTTTCTATATTTCTCTGACTTTGTCCTTACTGTATTTCTGACTTTATCTTTTCTGTATTTCTGACTTTGTCTTTTCTCTATTTATGACTTTGTCCTTTCTCTATTTCTGACTTTGTCCTTTCTGTATTTTTTACTTTGCCTTTTCTTTATTTCTCTGACTTTGTCTTTTCTGCATTTCTGACTTTGACTTTTCAGTACTTCTGTCTTTGTCTTTTCAGTATTTCGGACTTTGACTTTTCTCTATTTTTAACTTTGTGTTTTCTGTATTTCTGACTTTGCCTTTTCTCTATTTCTCTGCCTTTGTCTTTTCTGTATTTCTGACTTTGTCTTTTCTCTATTTCTCTGACTTTGTCTTTTCTGTATTTCTGACTTTATCTTTTCTGTATTTCTGACTTTGTCTTTTCTGTATTTCTGACTTTGACTTTTCTCTATTTCTGACTATGTCTTTTCTCTATTTCTGTGACTTTGTCTTTTCTGTATCTCTGACTTTGTCGTTTCTGTATTTCTGACTTTGACTTTTCTCTATTTCTCTGACTTTGTCTTTTCTGTATTTCTGATTTGCTGCCTTTTTCTGACTGTCTTTTCTGTCTTTTTCTGACTTTGTTTTTTCTGTATTTCTGACTTTGCCTTTTCTCTATTTCTGACTTTCTCTTTTCCCTGATTCTGAATTTGTCTTTTCTGTATTTCTGACTTTGTCTTTTCTCTATCTCTGACTTTCTCTTTTCTCTATTTCTCTGTCTTCGTCTTTTCTGTATTTCTGACTTTGTCTTTTCTCTATTTCTCTGACTTTGTCTTTTCTGGATTTCTGACTTTGCCTTTTCTGTATTTCTGGCTTTGTCTTTTCTCTATCTCTGACTTTCTCTTTTATCTATTTCTCTGACTTCGTCTTTTCAGTATTTCTGACTTTGTCTTTTCTCTATTTCTCTGACTTTGTCTTTTCTCTATTTCTGACTTTGTCTTTTCTGTATTTCTGACTTTCTGCTTTCTGTATTTCTGACTTTGTCTTTTCTGTATTTCTGACTTTCTGTCTTTTTCTGACTGTCTTTTCTGTCTTTTTCTGACTTTCTGTCTTTTCTCTATTTCTGACTTTGTCTTTTTTGTATTTCTGACTTTGTCTTTTCCGAATATCTGAGTTTCTGTCTTTTTCTGACTTTGTCTTTTATTTATTTCTCTGACTTTGTCTTTTCTCTATTTCTGACTTTGTCTTTTCTGTATTTCTGACTTTGTCTTTTCTGTATTTCTGACTTTGTCTTTTCTCTATTTCTCTGACTTTGTCTTTTCTGTATTTCTGACTTTGTCTTTTCTGCATTTCTGACTTTGTCTTTTCTCTATTTCTGACTTTGTCTTTTCTCTATTTCTGACTTTGTCTTTTCTCTATTTCTCTGACTTTGTCTTTTCTGTATTTCTGACTTTGTCTCTTCTTTATTTCTCTGACTTTGTCTTTTCTGTATTTCGAACTTTGAATTTTCTCAATTGCTCTGACTTTGTCTTTTTGGCATTTCTGACTTTTTCTTTTCTGTATTTCTGACTTTCTCTTTTCTGTATTTCTGACTTTGCCTTTTCTCTATTTCTCTGACTTTGTCTTTTCTGTATTTCTGACTTTGTCTTTTTTGTATTTCTCTGACTCTGCCTTTTCTGTATTTCTGACTTTGTCTTTTCTGTATTTCTGACTTTGTCTTTTATGTATTTCTGACTTTGACTTTTCTCTATTTCTCTGACTTTGTCCTTACTGTATTTCTGACTTTATCTTTTCTGTATTTCTGACTTTGTCTTTTCTCTATTTATGACTTTGTCCTTTCTCTATTTCTGACTTTGTCCTTTCTGTATTTTTTACTTTGCCTTTTCTTTATTTCTCTGACTTTGTCTTTTCTGCATTTCTGACTTTGACTTTTCAGTACTTCTGTCTTTGTCTTTTCAGTATTTCGGACTTTGACTTTTCTCTATTTTTAACTTTGTGTTTTCTGTAGTTCTGACTTTGCCTTTTCTCCATTTCTCTGCCTTTGTCTTTTCTGTATTTCTGACTTTGTCTTTTCTCTATTTCTCTGACTTTGTCTTTTCTGTATTTCTGACTTTATCTTTTCTGTATCTCTGACTTTGTCTTTTCTGTATTTCTGACTATGTCTTTTCTCTATTTCTGTGACTTTGTCTTTTCTGTATCTCTGACTTTGTCGTTTCTGTATTTCTGACTTTGACTTTTCTCTATTTCTCTGACTTTGTCTTTTCTGTATTTCTGATTTGCTGCCTTTTTCTGACAGTCTTTTCTGTCATTTTCTGACTTTCTGTCCTTTCTCTATTTCTGACTTTGTCTTTTCTGTATTTCTGACTTTCTGTTTTCTGTATTTCTGACTTTGCCTTTTCTGTATTTCTGACTTTGTCTTTTCTGTATTTCTGACTTTCTGTCTTTTTCTGACTTTGTCTTTTCTGTCTTTTTCTGACTTTCTGTCTTTTCTCTATTTCTGACTTTGTCTTTTCTGTATTTCTGACTTTGTCTTTTCCGTATATCTGAGTTTCTGTCTTTTTCTGACTTTGTCTTTTCTTTATTTATCTGACTTTGTCTTTTCTCTATTTCTGACTTTGTCTTTTCTGTATTTCTGACTTTGCCTTTTCTGTATTTCTGACTTTGTCTTTTCTGTATTTCTGACTTTGTCTTTTCTCTATTTCTCTGACTTTGTCTTTTCTGTATTTCTGACTTTGTCTTTTCCGTATTTCTGACTTTGTCTTTTCTCTATTTCTGACTTTGTCTTTTCTCTATTTCTGATTTTGTCTTTTCTGTATTTCTGACTTTGTCTTTTCTCTCTTTCTGACTTTGTCTTTCCTGTATTTCTGACTTATCTTTATTTTTCTCTGACTTTGTCTTTTCTGTATTTCTGACTTTGACTTTTCTCTATTTCTAACTTTGTCTTTTCTGTATTTCTGACTTTGACTTTTCTCTATTTCTAACTTTGTGTTTTCTGTCTTTCTGACTTTGCCTTTTCTCTATTTCTCTGCCTTTGTCTTTTCTGTATTTCTGACTTTGTCTTTTCTCTATTTCTCTGACTTTGTCTTTTCTGTATTTCTGACTTTGTCTTTTCTTTATTTCTGACTTTGTCTTTTCTCTATTTCTCTGCCTTTGTCTTTTCTGTATTTCTGACTTTGACTTTTCTCTATTTCCAGCTTTGTCTTTTCTGTATTTCTGACTTTGTCTTTTCTCTATTTCTAACTTTGTCTTTTCTGTATTTCGGACTTTGACTTTTCTTTATTTTTAACTTTGTGTTTTCTGTATTTCTGACTTTGCCTTTTCTCTATTTCTCTGACTTTGTCTTGTCTGTATTTCTGACTTTGTCTTTTCTGTATTTCTGACTTTCTGTCTTTTTCTGACTTTGTCTTTTCTGTCTTTTTCTGACTTTCTGTCTTTTCTCTATTTCTGACTTTGTCTTTTCTGTATTTCTGACTTTGTCTTTTCCGTATATCTGAGTTTCTGTCTTTTTCTGACTTTGTCTTTTCTTTATTTATCTGACTTTGTCTTTTCTCTATTTCTGACTTTGTCTTTTCTGTATTTCTGACTTTGCCTTTTCTGTATTTCTGACTTTGTCTTTTCTGTATTTCTGACTTTGTCTTTTCTCTATTTCTCTGACTTTGTCTTTTCTGTATTTCTGACTTTGTCTTTTCTGTATTTCTGACTTTGTCTTTTCTCTATTTCTGACTTTGTCTTTTCTCTATTTCTGACTTTGTCTTTTCTGTATTTCTGACTTTGTCTTTTCTCTCTTTCTGACTTTGTCTTTTCTGTATTTCTGACTTATCTTTATTTTTCTCTGACTTTGTCTTTTCTGTATTTCTGACTTTGACTTTTCTCTATTTCTAACTTTGTCTTTTCTGTATTTCTGACTTTGACTTTTCTCTATTTCTAACTTTGTGTTTTCTGTCTTTCTGACTTTGCCTTTTCTCTATTTCTCTGCCTTTGTCTTTTCTGTATTTCTGACTTTGTCTTTTCTCTATTTCTCTGACTTTGTCTTTTCTGTATTTCTGACTTTGTCTTTTCTTTATTTCTGACTTTGTCTTTTCTCTATTTCTCTGCCTTTGTCTTTTCTGTATTTCTGACTTTGACTTTTCTCTATTTCCAGCTTTGTCTTTTCTGTATTTCTGACTTTGACTTTTCTCTATTTCTAACTTTGTCTTTTCTGTATTTCGGACTTTGTCTTTTTTGTATTTCTCTGACTCTGCCTTTTCTGTATTTCTGACTTTGTCTTTTCTGTATTTCTGACTTTGTCTTTTATGTATTTCTGACTTTGACTTTTCTCTATTTCTCTGACTTTGTCCTTACTGTATTTCTGACTTTATCTTTTCTGTATTTCTGACTTTGTCTTTTCTCTATTTATGACTTTGTCCTTTCTCTATTTCTGACTTTGTCCTTTCTGTATTTTTTACTTTGTCTTTTATTTATTTCTCTGACTTTGTCTTTTCTCTATTTCTGACTTTGTCTTTTCTGTATTTCTGACTTTGTCTTTTCTGTATTTCTGACTTTGTCTTTTCTCTATTTCTCTGACTTTGTCTTTTCTGTATTTCTGACTTTGTCTTTTCTGCATTTCTGACTTTGTCTTTTCTCTATTTCTGACTTTGTCTTTTCTCTATTTCTGACTTTGTCTTTTCTCTATTTCTCTGACTTTGTCTTTTCTGTATTCTGACTTTGTCTCTTCTTTATTTCTCTGACTTTGTCTTTTCTGTATTTCGAACTTTGAATTTTCTCAATTGCTCTGACTTTGTCTTTTTGGCATTTCTGACTTTTTCTTTTCTGTATTTCTGACTTTCTCTTTTCTGTATTTCTGACTTTGCCTTTTCTCTATTTCTCTGACTTTGTCTTTTCTGTATTTCTGACTTTGTCTTTTTTGTATTTCTCTGACTCTGCCTTTTCTGTATTTCTGACTTTGTCTTTTCTGTATTTCTGACTTTGTCTTTTATGTATTTCTGACTTTGACTTTTCTCTATTTCTCTGACTTTGTCCTTACTGTATTTCTGACTTTATCTTTTCTGTATTTCTGACTTTGTCTTTTCTCTATTTATGACTTTGTCCTTTCTCTATTTCTGACTTTGTCCTTTCTGTATTTTTTACTTTGCCTTTTCTTTATTTCTCTGACTTTGTCTTTTCTGCATTTCTGACTTTGACTTTTCAGTACTTCTGTCTTTGTCTTTTCAGTATTTCGGACTTTGACTTTTCTCTATTTTTAACTTTGTGTTTTCTGTAGTTCTGACTTTGCCTTTTCTCCATTTCTCTGCCTTTGTCTTTTCTGTATTTCTGACTTTGTCTTTTCTCTATTTCTCTGACTTTGTCTTTTCTGTATTTCTGACTTTATCTTTTCTGTATCTCTGACTTTGTCTTTTCTGTATTTCTGACTTTGACTTTTCTCTATTTCTGACTATGTCTTTTCTCTATTTCTGTGACTTTGTCTTTTCTGTATCTCTGACTATGTCGTTTCTGTATTTCTGACTTTGACTTTTCTCTATTTCTCTGACTTTGTCTTTTCTGTATTTCTGATTTGCTGCCTTTTTCTGACAGTCTTTTCTGTCATTTTCTGACTTTCTGTCCTTTCTCTATTTCTGACTTTGTCTTTTCTGTATTTCTGACTTTCTGTTTTCTGTATTTCTGACTTTGCCTTTTCTGTATTTCTGACTTTGTCTTTTCTGTATTTCTGACTTTCTGTCTTTTTCTGACTTTGTCTTTTCTGTCTTTTTCTGACTTTCTGTCTTTTCTCTATTTCTGACTTTGTCTTTTCTGTATTTCTGACTTTGTCTTTTCCGTATATCTGAGTTTCTGTCTTTTTCTGACTTTGTCTTTTCTTTATTTATCTGACTTTGTCTTTTCTCTATTTCTGACTTTGTCTTTTCTGTATTTCTGACTTTGCCTTTTCTGTATTTCTGACTTTGTCTTTTCTGTATTTCTGACTTTGTCTTTTCTCTATTTCTCTGACTTTGTCTTTTCTGTATTTCTGACTTTGTCTTTTCTGTATTTCTGACTTTGTCTTTTCTCTATTTCTGACTTTGTCTTTTCTCTATTTCTGATTTTGTCTTTTCTGTATTTCTGACTTTGTCTTTTCTCTCTTTCTGACTTTGTCTTTCCTGTATTTCTGACTTATCTTTATTTTTCTCTGACTTTGTCTTTTCTGTATTTCTGACTTTGACTTTTCTCTATTTCTAACTTTGTCTTTTCTGTATTTCTGACTTTGACTTTTCTCTATTTCTAACTTTGTGTTTTCTGTCTTTCTGACTTTGCCTTTTCTCTATTTCTCTGCCTTTGTCTTTTCTGTATTTCTGACTTTGTCTTTTCTCTATTTCTCTGACTTTGTCTTTTCTGTATTTCTGACTTTGTCTTTTCTTTATTTCTGACTTTGTCTTTTCTCTATTTCTCTGCCTTTGTCTTTTCTGTATTTCTGACTTTGACTTTTCTCTATTTCCAGCTTTGTCTTTTCTGTATTTCTGACTTTGACTTTTCTCTATTTCTAACTTTGTCTTTTCTGTATTTCGGACTTTGACTTTTCTTTATTTCTCTGACTTTGTCTTGTCTGTATTTCTGACTTTGTCTTTTCTGTATTTCTGACTTTCTGTCTTTTTCTGACTTTGTCTTTTCTGTCTTTTTCTGACTTTCTGTCTTTTCTCTATTTCTGACTTTGTCTTTTCTGTATTTCTGACTTTGTCTTTTCCGTATATCTGAGTTTCTGTCTTTTTCTGACTTTGTCTTTTCTTTATTTATCTGACTTTGTCTTTTCTCTATTTCTGACTTTGTCTTTTCTGTATTTCTGACTTTGCCTTTTCTGTATTTCTGACTTTGTCTTTTCTGTATTTCTGAAATTTGTCTTTTCTCTATTTCTCTGACTTTGTCTTTTCTGTATTTCTGACTTTGTCTTTTCTGTATTTCTGACTTTGTCTTTTCTCTATTTCTGACTTTGTCTTTTCTCTATTTCTGACTTTGTCTTTTCTGTATTTCTGACTTTGTCTTTTCTCTCTTTCTGACTTTGTCTTTTCTGTATTTCTGACTTATCTTTATTTTTCTCTGACTTTGTCTTTTCTGTATTTCTGACTTTGACTTTTCTCTATTTCTAACTTTGTCTTTTCTGTATTTCTGACTTTGACTTTTCTCTATTTCTAACTTTGTGTTTTCTGTCTTTCTGACTTTGCCTTTTCTCTATTTCTCTGCCTTTGTCTTTTCTGTATTTCTGACTTTGTCTTTTCTCTATTTCTCTGACTTTGTCTTTTCTGTATTTCTGACTTTGTCTTTTCTTTATTTCTGACTTTGTCTTTTCTCTATTTCTCTGCCTTTGTCTTTTCTGTATTTCTGACTTTGACTTTTCTCTATTTCCAGCTTTGTCTTTTCTGTATTTCTGACTTTGACTTTTCTCTATTTCTAACTTTGTCTTTTCTGTATTTCGGACTTTGACTTTTCTTTATTTTTAACTTTGTGTTTTCTGTATTTCTGACTTTGCCTTTTCTCTATTTCTCTGCCTTTGTCTTTTCTGTATTTCTGACTTTGTCTTTTCTCTATTTCTCTGACTTTGTCTTTTCTGTATTTCTGACTTTGTCTTTTCTTTATTTCTCTGACTTTGTCTTTTCTGTATTTCGAACTTTGAATTTTCTCAATTTCTCTGACTTTGTCTTTTTGGTATTTCTGACTTTTTCTTTTCTGTATTTCTGACTTTGTCTTTTCTGTATTTCTGACTTTGCCTTTTCTCTATTTCTCTGACTTTGTCTTTTCTGTATTTCTGACTTTGTCTTTTTTGTATTTCTCTGACTCTGCCTTTTCTGTATTTCGGACTTTGTCTTTTCTGTATTTCTGACTTTGTCTTTTATGTATTTCTGACTTTGACTTTTCTCTATTTCTCTGACTTTGTCCTTACTGTATTTCTGACTTTATCTTTTCAGTACTTCTGTCTTTGTCTTTTCTGTATTTCTGGCTTTGTCTTTTCTTTATTTCTGACTTTGTCTTTTCTGTATTTCTGACTTTGTCTTTTCTGCATTTCTCTGACTTTGTCTTTTCTGTATTTCTGACTTTGACTTTTCTCTATTTCTATGACTTTGACTTTTCTCTATTTCTCACTATGACTTTTCTCCATTTCTCTGACTTTGTCTTTTCTGTATTTCTGACTTGCTGTCTTTTTCTGACTTTGTCTTTTCTGTCTTTTTCTGACTTTGTTTTTTCTGTATTTCGGACTTTACCTTTTCTCTATTTCTGACTTTCTCTTTTCCCTATTTCTGAATGTGTCTTTTCTGTATTTCTGACTTTGTCTTTTCTCTATCTCTGACTTTCTCTTTTCTCTATTTCTCTGTCTTCGTCTTTTCTGTATTTCTGACTTTGTCTTTTCTCTATTTCTCTGACTTTGTCTTTTCTGGATTTCTGACTTTGCCTTTTCTGTATTTCTGGCTTTGTCTTTTCTCTATCTCTGACTTTCTCTTTTCTCTATTTCTCTGACTTCGTCTTTTCAGTATTTCTGACTTTGTCTTTTCTCTATTTCTCTGACTTTGTCTTTTCTCTATTTCTGACTTTGTCTTTTCTGTATTTCTGACTTTCTGCTTTCTGTATTTCTGACTGTCTTTTCTGTATTTCTGACTTTCTGTCTTTTTCTGACTGTCTTTTCTGTCTTTTTCTGACTTTCTGTCTTTTCTCTATTTCTGACTTTGTCTTTTTTGTATTTCTGACTTTGTCTTTTCCGTATATCTGAGTTTCTGTCTTTTTCTGACTTTGTCTTTTCTTTATTTCTCTGACTTTGTCTTTTCTGTATTTCTGACTTTGTCTTTTCTCTATTTCTGACTTTGTCTTTTCTCTATTTCTGACTTTGTCTTTTCTGTATTTCTGACTTTGTCCTTTCTCTATTTCTGACTTTGTCTTTTATGTATTTCTGACTTATCTTTTTTTTTCATTGACTTTGTCTTTTCTGTATTTCTGACTTTGACTTTTCTCTATTTCTAACTTTGTCTTTTCTGTATTTCTGACTTTGACTTTTCTCTATTTCTAACTTTGTCTTTTCTGTATTTCGGACTTTGACTTTCCTCTATTTTTAACTTTGTGTTTTCTGTCTTTCTGACTTTGCCTTTTCTCTATTTCTCTGCCTTTGACTTTTCTGTATTTCTGACTTTGTCTTTTCTCTATTTCTCTGACTTTGTCTTTTCTGTATTTCGGACTTTGACTTTTCTTTATTTTTAACTTTGTGTTTTCTGTATTTCTGACTTTGCCTTTTCTCTATTTCTCTGCCTTTGTCTTTTCTGTATTTCTGACTTTGTCTTTTCTCTATTTCTCTGACTTTGTCTTTTCTGTATTTCTGACTTTGTCTTTTCTTTATTTCTCTGACTTTGTCTTTTCTGTATTTCGAACTTTGAATTTTCTCAATTTCTCTGACTTTGTCTTTTTGGTATTTCTGACTTTTTCTTTTCTGTATTTCTGACTTTGTCTTTTCTGTATTTCTGACTTTGCCTTTTCTCTATTTCTCTGACTTTGTCTTTTCTGTATTTCTGACTTTGTCTTTTTTGTATTTCTCTGACTCTGCCTTTTCTGTATTTCGGACTTTGTCTTTTCTGTATTTCTGACTTTGTCTTTTATGTATTTCTGACTTTGACTTTTCTCTATTTCTCTGACTTTGTCCTTACTGTATTTCTGACTTTATCTTTTCAGTACTTCTGTCTTTGTCTTTTCTGTATTTCTGGCTTTGTCTTTTCTTTATTTCTGACTTTGTCTTTTCTGTATTTCTGACTTTGTCTTTTCTGCATTTCTCTGACTTTGTCTTTTCTGTATTTCTGACTTTGACTTTTCTCTATTTCTATGACTTTGACTTTTCTCTATTTCTCACTATGACTTTTCTCCATTTCTCTGACTTTGTCTTTTCTGTATTTCTGACTTGCTGTCTTTTTCTGACTTTGTTTTTTCTGTCTTTTTCTGACTTTGTTTTTTCTGTATTTCGGACTTTACCTTTTCTCTATTTCTGACTTTCTCTTTTCCCTATTTCTGAATGTGTCTTTTCTGTATTTCTGACTTTGTCTTTTCTCTATCTCTGACTTTCTCTTTTCTCTATTTCTCTGTCTTCGTCTTTTCTGTATTTCTGACTTTGTCTTTTCTCTATTTCTCTGACTTTGTCTTTTCTGGATTTCTGACTTTGCCTTTTCTGTATTTCTGGCTTTGTCTTTTCTCTATCTCTGACTTTCTCTTTTCTCTATTTCTCTGACTTCGTCTTTTCAGTATTTCTGACTTTGTCTTTTCTCTATTTCTCTGACTTTGTCTTTTCTCTATTTCTGACTTTGTCTTTTCTGTATTTCTGACTTTCTGCTTTCTGTATTTCTGACTGTCTTTTCTGTATTTCTGACTTTCTGTCTTTTTCTGACTGTCTTTTCTGTCTTTTTCTGACTTTCTGTCTTTTCTCTATTTCTGACTTTGTCTTTTTTGTATTTCTGACTTTGTCTTTTCCGTATATCTGAGTTTCTGTCTTTTTCTGACTTTGTCTTTTCTTTATTTCTCTGACTTTGTCTTTTCTGTATTTCTGACTTTGTCTTTTCTCTATTTCTGACTTTGTCTTTTCTCTATTTCTGACTTTGTCTTTTCTGTATTTCTGACTTTGTCCTTTCTCTATTTCTGACTTTGTCTTTTATGTATTTCTGACTTATCTTTTTTTTTCACTGACTTTGTCTTTTCTGTATTTCTGACTTTGACTTTTCTCTATTTCTAACTTTGTCTTTTCTGTATTTCTGACTTTGACTTTTCTCTATTTCTAACTTTGTCTTTTCTGTATTTCGGACTTTGACTTTCCTCTATTTTTAACTTTGTGTTTTCTGTCTTTCTGACTTTGCCTTTTCTCTATTTCTCTGCCTTTGACTTTTCTGTATTTCTGACTTTGTCTTTTCTCTATTTCTCTGACTTTGGCTTTTCTGTATTTCTGACTTTGTCTTTTCTTTATTTCTGACTTTGTCTGTTCTGTATTTCTGACTTATCTTTTTTTTTCTCTGACTTGCTCTTTTCTGTATTTCTGACTTTCTGTCTTTTTCTGACTTTGTCTTTTCTGTCTTTTTCTGACTTTCTGTCTTTTCTCTATTTCTGACTTTGTCTTTTCTGTATTTCTGACTTTGTCTTTTCCGTATATCTGAGTTTCTGTCTTTTTCTGACTTTGTCTTTTCTTTATTTATCTGACTTTGTCTTTTCTCTATTTCTGACTTTGTCTTTTCTGTATTTCTGACTTTGCCTTTTCTGTATTTCTGACTTTGTCTTTTCTGTATTTCTGACTTTGTCTTTTCTCTATTTCTCTGAATTTGTCTTTTCTGTATTTCTGACTTTGTCTTTTCTGTATTTCTCACTTTGTCTTTTCTCTATTTCTGACTTTGTCTTTTCTCTATTTCTGACTTTGTCTTTTCTGTATTTCTGACTTTGTCTTTTCTCTATTTCTGACTTTGTCTTTTCTGTATTTCTGACTTATCTTTATTTTTCACTGACTTTGTCTTTTCTGTATTTCTGACTTTGACTTTTCTCTATTTCTAACTTTGTCTTTTCTGTATTTCTGACTTTGACTTTTCTCTATTTCTAACTTTGTCTTTTCTGTATTTCGGACTTTGACTTTCCTCTATTTTTAACTTTGTGTTTTCTGTCTTTCTGACTTTGCCTTTTCTCTATTTCTCTGCCTTTGACTTTTCTGTATTTCTGACTTTGTCTTTTCTCTATTTCTCTGACTTTGTCTTTTCTGTATTTCTGACTTTGTCTTTTCTTTATTTCTGACTTTGTCTGTTCTGTATTTCTGACTTATCTTTTTTTTTCTCTGACTTGCTCTTTTCTGTATTTCTGACTTTCTGTCTTTTTCTGACTTTGTCTTTTCTGTCTTTTTCTGACTTTCTGTCTTTTCTCTATTTCTGACTTTGTCTTTTCTGTATTTCTGACTTTGTCTTTTCCGTATATCTGAGTTTCTGTCTTTTTCTGACTTTGTCTTTTCTTTATTTATCTGACTTTGTCTTTTCTCTATTTCTGACTTTGTCTTTTCTGTATTTCTGACTTTGCCTTTTCTGTATTTCTGACTTTGTCTTTTCTGTATTTCTGACTTTGTCTTTTCTCTATTTCTCTGAATTTGTCTTTTCTGTATTTCTGACTTTGTCTTTTCTGTATTTCTCACTTTGTCTTTTCTCTATTTCTGACTTTGTCTTTTCTCTATTTCTGACTTTGTCTTTTCTGTATTTCTGACTTTGTCTTTTCTCTATTTCTGACTTTGTCTTTTCTGTATTTCTGACTTATCTTTATTTTTCACTGACTTTGTCTTTTCTGTATTTCTGACTTTGACTTTTCTCTATTTCTAACTTTGTCTTTTCTGTATTTCTGACTTTGACTTTTCTCTATTTCTAACTTTGTCTTTTCTGTATTTCGGACTTTGACTTTTCTCTATTTTTAACTTTGTGTTTTCTGTCTTTCTGACTTTGCCTTTTCTCTATTTCCCTGCCTTTGTCTTTTCTGTATTTCTGACTTTGTCTTTTCTCTATTTCTCTGACTTTGTCTTTTCTGTATTTCTGACTTTGTCTTTTCTTTATTTCTGACTTTGTCTTTTCTCTATTTCTCTGCCTTTGTCTTTTCTGTATTTCTGACTTTGACTTTTCTCTATTTCCAGCTTTGTCTTTTCTGTATTTCTGACTTTGAATTTTCTCTATTTCTAACTTTGTCCTTTCTGTATTTCGGACTTTGACTTTTCTTTATTTTTAACTTTGTGTTTTCTGTATTTCTGACTTTGCCTTTTCTCTATTTCTCTGCCTTTGTCTTTTCTGTATTTCTGACTTTGTCTTTTCTCTATTTCTCTGACTTTGTCTTTTCTGTATTTCTGACTTTGTCTTTTCTTTATTTCTCTGACTTTGTCTTTTCTGTATTTCGAACTTTGAATTTTCTCAATTGCTCTGACTTTGTCTTTTTGGTATTTCTGACTTTTTCTTTTCTGTATTTCTGACTTTGTCTTTTCTGTATTTCTGACTTTGCCTTTTCTCTATTTGTCTGACTTTGTCTTTTCTGTATTTCTGACTTTGTCTTTTTTGTATTTCTCTGACTCTGCCTTTTCTGTATTTCTGACTTTGTCTTTTCTGTATTTCCGACTTTGTCTTTTATGTATTTCGGACTTTGACTTTCCTCTATTTTTAACTTTGTGTTTTCTGTCTTTCTGACTTTGCCTTTTCTCTATTTCTCTGCCTTTGACTTTTCTGTATTTCTGACTTTGTCTTTTCTCTATTTCTCTGACTTTGTCTTTTCTGTATTTCTGACTTTGTCTTTTCTTTATTTCTGACTTTGTCTGTTCTGTATTTCTGACTTATCTTTTTTTTTCTCTGACTTGCTCTTTTCTGTATTTCTGACTTTCTGTCTTTTTCTGACTTTGTCTTTTCTGTCTTTTTCTGACTTTCTGTCTTTTCTCTATTTCTGACTTTGTCTTTTCTGTATTTCTGACTTTGTCTTTTCCGTATATCTGAGTTTCTGTCTTTTTCTGACTTTGTCTTTTCTTTATTTATCTGACTTTGTCTTTTCTCTATTTCTGACTTTGTCTTTTCTGTATTTCTGACTTTGCCTTTTCTGTATTTCTGACTTTGTCTTTTCTGTATTTCTGACTTTGTCTTTTCTCTATTTCTCTGAATTTGTCTTTTCTGTATTTCTGACTTTGTCTTTTCTGTATTTCTCACTTTGTCTTTTCTCTATTTCTGACTTTGTCTTTTCTCTATTTCTGACTTTGTCTTTTCTGTATTTCTGACTTTGTCTTTTCTCTATTTCTGACTTTGTCTTTTCTGTATTTCTGACTTATCTTTATTTTTCACTGACTTTGTCTTTTCTGTATTTCTGACTTTGACTTTTCTCTATTTCTAACTTTGTCTTTTCTGTATTTCTGACTTTGACTTTTCTCTATTTCTAACTTTGCCTTTTCTGTATTTCGGACTTTGACTTTTCTCTATTTTTAACTTTGTGTTTTCTGTCTTTCTGACTTTGCCTTTTCTCTATTTCCCTGCCTTTGTCTTTTCTGTATTTCTGACTTTGTCTTTTCTCTATTTCTCTGACTTTGTCTTTTCTGTATTTCTGACTTTGTCTTTTCTTTATTTCTGACTTTGTCTTTTCTCTATTTCTCTGACTTTGTCTTTTCTTTATTTCTCTGACTTTGTCTTTTCTGTATTTCGAACTTTGAATTTTCTCAATTTCTCTGACTTTGTCTTTTTGGTATTTCTGACTTTTTCTTTTCTGTATTTCTGACTTTGTCTTTTCTGTATTTCTGACTTTGCCTTTTCTCTATTTCTCTGACTTTGTCTTTTCTGTATTTCTGACTTTGTCTTTTTTGTATTTCTCTGACTCTGCCTTTTCTGTATTTCGGACTTTGTCTTTTCTGTATTTCTGACTTTGTCTTTTATGTATTTCTGACTTTGACTTTTCTCTATTTCTCTGACTTTGTCCTTACTGTATTTCTGACTTTATCTTTTCAGTACTTCTGTCTTTGTCTTTTCTGTATTTCTGGCTTTGTCTTTTCTTTATTTCTGACTTTGTCTTTTCTGTATTTCTGACTTTGTCTTTTCTGCATTTCTCTGACTTTGTCTTTTCTGTATTTCTGACTTTGACTTTTCTCTATTTCTATGACTTTGACTTTTCTCTATTTCTCACTATGACTTTTCTCCATTTCTCTGACTTTGTCTTTTCTGTATTTCTGACTTGCTGTCTTTTTCTGACTTTGTCTTTTCTGTCTTTTTCTGACTTTGTTTTTTCTGTATTTCGGACTTTACCTTTTCTCTATTTCTGACTTTCTCTTTTCCCTATTTCTGAATGTGTCTTTTCTGTATTTCTGACTTTGTCTTTTCTCTATCTCTGACTTTCTCTTTTCTCTATTTCTCTGTCTTCGTCTTTTCTGTATTTCTGACTTTGTCTTTTCTCTATTTCTCTGACTTTGTCTTTTCTGGATTTCTGACTTTGCCTTTTCTGTATTTCTGGCTTTGTCTTTTCTCTATCTCTGACTTTCTCTTTTCTCTATTTCTCTGACTTCGTCTTTTCAGTATTTCTGACTTTGTCTTTTCTCTATTTCTCTGACTTTGTCTTTTCTCTATTTCTGACTTTGTCTTTTCTGTATTTCTGACTTTCTGCTTTCTGTATTTCTGACTGTCTTTTCTGTATTTCTGACTTTCTGTCTTTTTCTGACTGTCTTTTCTGTCTTTTTCTGACTTTCTGTCTTTTCTCTATTTCTGACTTTGTCTTTTTTGTATTTCTGACTTTGTCTTTTCCGTATATCTGAGTTTCTGTCTTTTTCTGACTTTGTCTTTTCTTTATTTCTCTGACTTTGTCTTTTCTGTATTTCTGACTTTGTCTTTTCTCTATTTCTGACTTTGTCTTTTCTCTATTTCTGACTTTGTCTTTTCTGTATTTCTGACTTTGTCCTTTCTCTATTTCTGACTTTGTCTTTTATGTATTTCTGACTTATCTTTTTTTTTCACTGACTTTGTCTTTTCTGTATTTCTGACTTTGACTTTTCTCTATTTCTAACTTTGTCTTTTCTGTATTTCTGACTTTGACTTTTCTCTATTTCTAACTTTGTCTTTTCTGTATTTCGGACTTTGACTTTCCTCTATTTTTAACTTTGTGTTTTCTGTCTTTCTGACTTTGCCTTTTCTCTATTTCTCTGCCTTTGACTTTTCTGTATTTCTGACTTTGTCTTTTCTCTATTTCTCTGACTTTGTCTTTTCTGTATTTCGGACTTTGACTTTTCTTTATTTTTAACTTTGTGTTTTCTGTATTTCTGACTTTGCCTTTTCTCTATTTCTCTGCCTTTGTCTTTTCTGTATTTCTGACTTTGTCTTTTCTCTATTTCTCTGACTTTGTCTTTTCTGTATTTCTGACTTTGTCTTTTCTTTATTTCTCTGACTTTGTCTTTTCTGTATTTCGAACTTTGAATTTTCTCAATTTCTCTGACTTTGTCTTTTTGGTATTTCTGACTTTTTCTTTTCTGTATTTCTGACTTTGTCTTTTCTGTATTTCTGACTTTGCCTTTTCTCTATTTCTCTGACTTTGTCTTTTCTGTATTTCTGACTTTGTCTTTTTTGTATTTCTCTGACTCTGCCTTTTCTGTATTTCGGACTTTGTCTTTTCTGTATTTCTGACTTTGTCTTTTATGTATTTCTGACTTTGACTTTTCTCTATTTCTCTGACTTTGTCCTTACTGTATTTCTGACTTTATCTTTTCAGTACTTCTGTCTTTGTCTTTTCTGTATTTCTGGCTTTGTCTTTTCTTTATTTCTGACTTTGTCTTTTCTGTATTTCTGACTTTGTCTTTTCTGCATTTCTCTGACTTTGTCTTTTCTGTATTTCTGACTTTGACTTTTCTCTATTTCTATGACTTTGACTTTTCTCTATTTCTCACTATGACTTTTCTCCATTTCTCTGACTTTGTCTTTTCTGTATTTCTGACTTGCTGTCTTTTTCTGACTTTGTCTTTTCTGTCTTTTTCTGACTTTGTTTTTTCTGTATTTCGGACTTTACCTTTTCTCTATTTCTGACTTTCTCTTTTCCCTATTTCTGAATGTGTCTTTTCTGTATTTCTGACTTTGTCTTTTCTCTATCTCTGACTTTCTCTTTTCTCTATTTCTCTGTCTTCGTCTTTTCTGTATTTCTGACTTTGTCTTTTCTCTATTTCTCTGACTTTGTCTTTTCTGGATTTCTGACTTTGCCTTTTCTGTATTTCTGGCTTTGTCTTTTCTCTATCTCTGACTTTCTCTTTTCTCTATTTCTCTGACTTCGTCTTTTCAGTATTTCTGACTTTGTCTTTTCTCTATTTCTCTGACTTTGTCTTTTCTCTATTTCTGACTTTGTCTTTTCTGTATTTCTGACTTTCTGCTTTCTGTATTTCTGACTGTCTTTTCTGTATTTCTGACTTTCTGTCTTTTTCTGACTGTCTTTTCTGTATTTTTCTGACTTTCTGTCTTTTCTCTATTTCTGACTTTGTCTTTTTTGTATTTCTGACTTTGTCTTTTCCGTATATCTGAGTTTCTGTCTTTTTCTGACTTTGTCTTTTCTTTATTTCTCTGACTTTGTCTTTTCTGTATTTCTGACTTTGTCTTTTCTCTATTTCTGACTTTGTCTTTTCTCTATTTCTGACTTTGTCTTTTCTGTATTTCTGACTTTGTCCTTTCTCTATTTCTGACTTTGTCTTTTATGTATTTCTGACTTATCTTTTTTTTTCACTGACTTTGTCTTTTCTGTATTTCTGACTTTGACTTTTCTCTATTTCTAACTTTGTCTTTTCTGTATTTCTGACTTTGACTTTTCTCTATTTCTAACTTTGTCTTTTCTGTATTTCGGACTTTGACTTTCCTCTATTTTTAACTTTGTGTTTTCTGTCTTTCTGACTTTGCCTTTTCTCTATTTCTCTGCCTTTGACTTTTCTGTATTTCTGACTTTGTCTTTTCTCTATTTCTCTGACTTTGTCTTTTCTGTATTTCTGACTTTGTCTTTTCTTTATTTCTGACTTTGTCTGTTCTGTATTTCTGACTTATCTTTTTTTTTCTCTGACTTGCTCTTTTCTGTATTTCTGACTTTCTGTCTTTTTCTGACTTTGTCTTTTCTGTCTTTTTCTGACTTTCTGTCTTTTCTCTATTTCTGACTTTGTCTTTTCTGTATTTCTGACTTTGTCTTTTCCGTATATCTGAGTTTCTGTCTTTTTCTGACTTTGTCTTTTCTTTATTTATCTGACTTTGTCTTTTCTCTATTTCTGACTTTGTCTTTTCTGTATTTCTGACTTTGCCTTTTCTGTATTTCTGACTTTGTCTTTTCTGTATTTCTGACTTTGTCTTTTCTCTATTTCTCTGAATTTGTCTTTTCTGTATTTCTGACTTTGTCTTTTCTGTATTTCTCACTTTGTCTTTTCTCTATTTCTGACTTTGTCTTTTCTCTATTTCTGACTTTGTCTTTTCTGTATTTCTGACTTTGTCTTTTCTCTATTTCTGACTTTGTCTTTTCTGTATTTCTGACTTATCTTTATTTTTCACTGACTTTGTCTTTTCTGTATTTCTGACTTTGACTTTTCTCTATTTCTAACTTTGTCTTTTCTGTATTTCTGACTTTGACTTTTCTCTATTTCTAACTTTGTCTTTTCTGTATTTCGGACTTTGACTTTCCTCTATTTTTAACTTTGTGTTTTCTGTCTTTCTGACTTTGCCTTTTCTCTATTTCTCTGCCTTTGACTTTTCTGTATTTCTGACTTTGTCTTTTCTCTATTTCTCTGACTTTGTCTTTTCTGTATTTCTGACTTTGTCTTTTCTTTATTTCTGACTTTGTCTGTTCTGTATTTCTGACTTATCTTTTTTTTTCTCTGACTTGCTCTTTTCTGTATTTCTGACTTTCTGTCTTTTTCTGACTTTGTCTTTTCTGTCTTTTTCTGACTTTCTGTCTTTTCTCTATTTCTGACTTTGTCTTTTCTGTATTTCTGACTTTGTCTTTTCCGTATATCTGAGTTTCTGTCTTTTTCTGACTTTGTCTTTTCTTTATTTATCTGACTTTGTCTTTTCTGTATTTCTGACTTTGTCTTTTCTGTATTTCTGACTTTGCCTTTTCTGTATTTCTGACTTTGTCTTTTCTGTATTTCTGACTTTGTCTTTTCTCTATTTCTCTGAATTTGTCTTTTCTGTATTTCTGACTTTGTCTTTTCTGTATTTCTCACTTTGTCTTTTCTCTATTTCTGACTTTGTCTTTTCTCTATTTCTGACTTTGTCTTTTCTGTATTTCTGACTTTGTCTTTTCTCTATTTCTGACTTTGTCTTTTCTGTATTTCTGACTTATCTTTATTTTTCACTGACTTTGTCTTTTCTGTATTTCTGACTTTGACTTTTCTCTATTTCTAACTTTGTCTTTTCTGTATTTCTGACTTTGACTTTTCTCTATTTCTAACTTTGTCTTTTCTGTATTTCGGACTTTGACTTTTCTCTATTTTTAACTTTGTGTTTTCTGTCTTTCTGACTTTGCCTTTTCTCTATTTCCCTGCCTTTGTCTTTTCTGTATTTCTGACTTTGTCTTTTCTCTATTTCTCTGACTTTGTCTTTTCTGTATTTCTGACTTTGTCTTTTCTTTATTTCTGACTTTGTCTTTTCTCTATTTCTCTGCCTTTGTCTTTTCTGTATTTCTGACTTTGACTTTTCTCTATTTCCAGCTTTGTCTTTTCTGTATTTCTGACTTTGAATTTTCTCTATTTCTAACTTTGTCCTTTCTGTATTTCGGACTTTGACTTTTCTTTATTTTTAACTTTGTGTTTTCTGTATTTCTGACTTTGCCTTTTCTCTATTTCTCTGCCTTTGTCTTTTCTGTATTTCTGACTTTGTCTTTTCTCTATTTCTCTGACTTTGTCTTTTCTGTATTTCTGACTTTGTCTTTTCTTTATTTCTCTGACTTTGTCTTTTCTGTATTTCGAACTTTGAATTTTCTCAATTGCTCTGACTTTGTCTTTTTGGTATTTCTGACTTTTTCTTTTCTGTATTTCTGACTTTGTCTTTTCTGTATTTCTGACTTTGCCTTTTCTCTATTTGTCTGACTTTGTCTTTTCTGTATTTCTGACTTTGTCTTTTTTGTATTTCTCTGACTCTGCCTTTTCTGTATTTCTGACTTTGTCTTTTCTGTATTTCCGACTTTGTCTTTTATGTATTTCGGACTTTGACTTTCCTCTATTTTTAACTTTGTGTTTTCTGTCTTTCTGACTTTGCCTTTTCTCTATTTCTCTGCCTTTGACTTTTCTGTATTTCTGACTTTGTCTTTTCTCTATTTCTCTGACTTTGTCTTTTCTGTATTTCTGACTTTGTCTTTTCTTTATTTCTGACTTTGTCTGTTCTGTATTTCTGACTTATCTTTTTTTTTCTCTGACTTGCTCTTTTCTGTATTTCTGACTTTCTGTCTTTTTCTGACTTTGTCTTTTCTGTCTTTTTCTGACTTTCTGTCTTTTCTCTATTTCTGACTTTGTCTTTTCTGTATTTCTGACTTTGTCTTTTCCGTATATCTGAGTTTCTGTCTTTTTCTGACTTTGTCTTTTCTTTATTTATCTGACTTTGTCTTTTCTCTATTTCTGACTTTGTCTTTTCTGTATTTCTGACTTTGCCTTTTCTGTATTTCTGACTTTGTCTTTTCTGTATTTCTGACTTTGTCTTTTCTCTATTTCTCTGAATTTGTCTTTTCTGTATTTCTGACTTTGTCTTTTCTGTATTTCTCACTTTGTCTTTTCTCTATTTCTGACTTTGTCTTTTCTCTATTTCTGACTTTGTCTTTTCTGTATTTCTGACTTTGTCTTTTCTCTATTTCTGACTTTGTCTTTTCTGTATTTCTGACTTATCTTTATTTTTCACTGACTTTGTCTTTTCTGTATTTCTGACTTTGACTTTTCTCTATTTCTAACTTTGTCTTTTCTGTATTTCTGACTTTGACTTTTCTCTATTTCTAACTTTGTCTTTTCTGTATTTCGGACTTTGACTTTTCTCTATTTTTAACTTTGTGTTTTCTGTCTTTCTGACTTTGCCTTTTCTCTATTTCCCTGCCTTTGTCTTTTCTGTATTTCTGACTTTGTCTTTTCTCTATTTCTCTGACTTTGTCTTTTCTGTATTTCTGACTTTGTCTTTTCTTTATTTCTGACTTTGTCTTTTCTCTATTTCTCTGCCTTTGTCTTTTCTGTATTTCTGACTTTGACTTTTCTCTATTTCCAGCTTTGTCTTTTCTGTATTTCTGACTTTGAATTTTCTCTATTTCTAACTTTGTCCTTTCTGTATTTCGGACTTTGACTTTTCTTTATTTTTAACTTTGTGTTTTCTGTATTTCTGACTTTGCCTTTTCTCTATTTCTCTGCCTTTGTCTTTTCTGTATTTCTGACTTTGTCTTTTCTCTATTTCTCTGACTTTGTCTTTTCTGTATTTCTGACTTTGTCTTTTCTTTATTTCTCTGACTTTGTCTTTTCTGTATTTCGAACTTTGAATTTTCTCAATTGCTCTGACTTTGTCTTTTTGGTATTTCTGACTTTTTCTTTTCTGTATTTCTGACTTTGTCTTTTCTGTATTTCTGACTTTGCCTTTTCTCTATTTGTCTGACTTTGTCTTTTCTGTATTTCTGACTTTGTCTTTTTTGTATTTCTCTGACTCTGCCTTTTCTGTATTTCTGACTTTGTCTTTTCTGTATTTCCGACTTTGTCTTTTATGTATTTCTGACTTTGACTTTTCTCTATTTCTCTGACTTTGTCCTTACTGTATTTCTGACTTTATCTTTTCTGTATTTCTGACTTTGTCTTTTCTCTATTTCTGACTTTGTCTTTTCTCTATTTCTGACTTTGTCCTTTCTGTATTTTTTACTTTGCCTTTTCTTTATTTCTCTGACTTTGTCTTTTCTGCATTTCTGACTTTGACTTTTCAGTACTTCTGTCTTTGTCTTTTCTGTATTTCCGACTTTGTCTTTTCTTTATTTCTGACTTTGTCTTTTCTGTATTTCTGACTTTGTCTTTTCTTTATTTCTCTGACTTTGTCTTTTCTGTATTTCTGACTTTGACTTTTCTCTATTTCTATGACTTTGACTTTTCTCTATTTCTGACTATGACTTTTCTCCATTTCTCTGACTTTGTCTTTTCTGTATTTCTGACTTGCTGTCTTTTTCTGACTTTGTCTTTTCTGTCTTTTTCTGACTTTTTTTTCTGTATTTCTGACTTTGTCTTTTCTCTATTTCTGACTTTCTCTTTTCCCTATTTCTGAATTTGTCTTTTCTGTATTTCTGACTTTGTCTTTTCTCTATCTCTGACTTTCTCTTTTCTCTATTTCTCTGTCTTCGTCTTTTCTGTATTTTTGACTTTGTCTTTTCTCTATTTCTCTGACTTTGTCTTTTCTGTATTTCTGACTTTGCCTTTTCTGTATTTCTGGCTTTGTCTTTTCTCTATCTCTGACTTTCTCTTTTCTCTATTTCTCTGACTTCGTCTTTTCAGTATTTCTGACTTTGTCTTTTCTCTATTTCTCTGACTTTGTCTTTTCTCTATTTCTGACTTTGCCTTTTCTGTATTTCTGACTTTCTGCTTTCTGTATTTCTGACTTTGTCTTTTCTGTATTTCTGACTTTCTGTCTTTTTCTGACTGTCTTTTCTGTCTTTTTCTGAGTTTCTGTCTTTTCTCTATTTCTGACTTTGTCTTTTCTGTATTTCTGACTTTGTCTTTTCCGTATATCTGAGTTTCTGTCTTTTTCTGACTTTGTCTTTTCTTTATTTCTCTGACTTTGTCTTTTCTCTATTTCTGACTATGTCTTTTCTCCATTTCTCTGACTTTGTCTTTTCTGTATTTCTGACTTTGTCTTTTCTGTATTTCTGACTTTGTCTTTTCTCTATTTCTCTGACTTTGTCTTTTCTGTATTTCTGACTTTGTCTTTTCTGTATTTCTGACTTTGTCTTTTCTCTATTTCTGACTTTGTCTTTTCTCTATTTCTGCCTTTGTCTTTTCTGTATTTCTGACTTTGTCTTTTCTGTATTTCTGACTTTGTCTTTTCTCTATTTCTCTGACTTTGTCTTTTCTGTATTTCTGACATTGTCTTTTCTGTATTTCTGACTTTGTATTTTCTCTATTTCTGACTTTGTCTTTTCTCTATTTCTGACTTTGTCTTTTCTGTATTTCTGACTTTGTCTTTTCTCTATTTCTAACTTTGCCTTTTCTGTATTTCCGACTTTGCCTTTTCTCTATTTCTCTGCCTTTGTCTTTTCTGTATTTCTGACTTTGTCTTTTCTGTATTTCTGACTTTGTCTTTTCTCTATTTCTCTGACTTTGTCTTTTCTGTATTTCTGACTTTGTCTTTTCTTTATTTCTCTGACTTTGTCTTTTCTGTATTTCTGACTTTGACTTTTCTCTATTTCTATGACTTTGACTTTTCTCTATTTCTGACTATGACTTTTCTCCATTTCTCTGACTTTGTCTTTTCTGTATTTCTGACTTGCTGTCTTTTTCTGACTTTGTCTTTTCTGTCTTTTTCTGACTTTTTTCTGTATTTCTGACTTTGTCTTTTCTCTATTTCTGACTTTCTCTTTTCCCTATTTCTGAATTTGTCTTTTCTGTATTTCTGACTTTGTCTTTTCTCTATCTCTGACTTTCTCTTTTCTCTATTTCTCTGTCTTCGTCTTTTCTGTATTTCTGACTTTGCCTTTTCTGTATTTCTGGCTTTGTCTTTTCTCGATCTATGACTTTCTCTTTTCTCTATTTCTCTGACTTCGTCTTTTCAGTATTTCTGACTTTGTCTTTTCTCTATTTCTCTGACTTTGTCTTTTCTCTATTTCTGACTTTCTGTCTTTTTCTGACTGTCTTTTCTGTCTTTTTCTGACTTTCTGTCTTTTCTCTATTTCTGACTTTGTCTTTTCTCTATTTCTCTGACTTTGTCTTTTCTGTATTTCTGACTTTGTCTTTTCTCTATTTCTGACTTTGTCTTTTCTCTATTTCTGACTTTGTCTTTTCTCTATTTCTCGACTTTGTCTTTTCTGTATTTCTGACTTTGTCTTTTCTTTATTTCTGACTTTGTCTTTTCTTTATTTCTCTGACTTTGTCTTTTCTGTATTTCGAACTTTGAATTTTCTCAATTGCTCTGACTTTGTCTTTTTGGTATTTCTGACTTTTTCTTTTCTGTATTTCTGACTTTGTCTTTTCTGTATTTCTGACTTTGCCTTTTCTCTATTTCTCTGACTTTGTCTTTTCTGTATTTCTGACTTTGTCTTTTTTGTATTTCTCTGACTCTGCCTTTTCTGTATTTCTGACTTTGTCTTTTATGTATTTCTGACTTTGACTTTTCTCTATTTCTCTGACTTTGTCCTTACTGTATTTCTGACTTTATCTTTTCTGTATTTCTGACTTTGTCCTTTCTCTATTTCTGACTTTGTCCTTTCTGTATTTTTTACTTTGCCTTTTCTTTATTTCTCTGACTTTGTCTTTTCTGCATTTCTGACTTTGACTTTTCAGTACTTCTGTCTTTGTCTTTTCTGTATTTCCGACTTTGTCTTTTCCTTATTTCTGACTTTGTCTTTTCTGTATTTCTGACTTTGTCTTTTCTTTATTTCTCTGACTTTGTCTTTTCTGTATTTCTGACTTTGACTTTTCTCTATTTCTATGACTTTGACTTTTCTCTATTTCTGACTATGACTTTTCTCCATTTCTCTGACTTTGTCTTTTCTGTATTTCTGACTTGCTGTCTTTTTCTGACTTTGTCTTTTCTGTCTTTTTCTGACTTTTTTTTCTGTATTTCTGACTTTGTCTTTTCTCTATTTCTGACTTTCTCTTTTCCCTATTTCTGAATTTGTCTTTTCTGTATTTCTGACTTTGTCTTTTCTCTATCTCTGACTTTCTCTTTTCTCTATTTCTCTGTCTTCGTCTTTTCTGTATTTCTGACTTTGTCTTTTCTCTATTTCTCTGACTTTGTCTTTTCTGTATTTCTGACTTTGCCTTTTCTGTATTTCTGGCTTTGTCTTTTCTCTATCTCTGACTTTCTCTTTTCTCTATTTCTCTGACTTTATCTTTTCTGTATTTCTGACTTTGTCTTTTCTCTATTTCTGACTTTGTCTTTTCTGTATTTCTGACTTTGTCTTTTCTTTATTTCTCTGACTTTGTCTTTTCTGTATTTCTGACTTTGACTTTTCTCTATTTCTATGACTGACTTTTCTCTATTTCTCACTATGACTTTTCTCCATTTCTCTGACTTTGTCTTTTCTGTATTTCTGACTTGCTGTCTTTTTCTGACTTTGTCTTTTCTGTCTTTTTCTGACTTTGTTTTTTCTGTATTTCTGACTTTCCCTTTTCTCTATTTCTGACTTTCTCTTTTCCCTATTTCTGAATTTGTCTTTTCGGTATTTCTGACTTTGTCTTTTCTCTATCTCTGACTTTCTCTTTTCTCTATTTCTCTGTCTTCGTCTTTTCTGTATTTCTGACTTTGTCTTTTCTCTATTTCTCTGACTTTGTCTTTTCTAGATTTCTGACTTTGCCTTTTCTGTATTACTGGCTTTGTCTTTTCTCTATCTCTGACTTTCTCTTTTCTCTATTTCTCTGACTTCGTCTTTTCAGTATTTGTGACTTTGTCTTTTCTCTATTTCTCTGACTTTGTCTTTTCTCTATTTCTGACTTTGTCTTTTCTGTATTTCTGACTTTCTGCTTTCTGTATTTCTGACTTTGTCTTTTCTGTATTTCTGACTTTCTGTCTTTTTCTGACTGTCTTTTCTGTCTTTTTCTGACTTTCTGTCTTTTCTCTATTTCTGACTTTGTCTTTTTTGTATTTCTGACTTTGTCTTTTCCGTATATCTGAGTTTCTGTCTTTTTCTGACTTTGTCTTTTCTTTATTTCTCTGACTTTGTCTTTTCTCTATTTCTGACTTTGTCTTTTCTGTATTTCTGACTTTGTCTTTTCTGTATTTCTGACTTTGTCTTTTCTCTATTTCTCTGACTTTGTCTTTTCTGTATTTCTGACTTTGTCTTTTCTGCATTTCTGATTTTGTCTTTTCTCTATTTCTGACTTTGTCTTTTCTGTATTTCTGACTTTGTCGTTTCTGTATTTCTGACTTTGACTTTTCTCTATTTCTCTGACTTTGTCTTTTCTGTATTTCTGACTTTGTCTTTTCTTTATTTCTCTGACTTTGTCTTTTCTGTATTTCGAACTTTGAATTTTCTCAATTGCTCTGACTTTGTCTTTTTGGTATTTCTGACTTTTTCTTTTCTGGATTTCTGACTTTGTCTTTTCTGTACTTCTGACTTTGCCTTTTCTCTATTTCTCTGACTTTGTCTTTTCTGTATTTCTGACTTTGTCTTTTTTGTATTTCTCTGACTCTGCCTTTTCTGTATTTCTGACTTTGTCTTTTCTGTATTTCTGACTTTGTCTTTTATGTATTTCTGACTTTGACTTTTCTCTATTTCTCTGACTTTGTCCTTACTGTATTTCTGACTTTATCTTTTCTGTATTTCTGACTTTGTCTTTTCTCCATTTCTGACTTTGTCCTTTCTCTATTTCTGACTTTGTCCTTTCTGTATTTTATACTTTGCCTTTTCTTTATTTCTCTGACTTTGTCTTTTCTGCATTTCTGACTTTGACTTTTCAGTACTTCTGTCTTTGTCTTTTCTGTATTTCCGACTTTGTCTTTTCTGTATTTCTGACTTTGTCTTTACTGTATTTCTGACTTTGTCTTTTCTTTATTTCTCTGACTTTGTCTTTTCTGTATTTCTGACTTTGACTTTTCTCTATTTCTATGACTTTGACTTTTCTCTATTTCTCACTATGACTTTTCTCCATTTCTCTGACTTTGTCTTTTCTGTATTTCTGACTTGCTGTCTTTTTCTGACTTTGTCTTTTCTGTCTTTTTCTGACTTTGTTTTTTCTGTATTTCTGACTTTCCCTTTTCTCTATTTCTGACTTTCTCTTTTCCCTATTTCTGAATTTGTCTTTTCTGTATTTCTGACTTTGTCTTTTCTCTATCTCTGACTTTCTCTTTTCTCTATTTCTCTGTCTTCGTCTTTTCTGTATTTCTGACTTTGTCTTTTCTCTATTTCTCTGACTTTGTCTTTTCTGGATTTCTGACTTTGCCTTTTCTGTATTACTGGCTTTGTCTTTTCTCTATCTCTGACTTTCTCTTTTCTCTATTTCTCTGACTTCGTCTTTTCAGTATTTCTGACTTTGTCTTTTCTCTATTTCTCTGATTTGTCTTTTGTCTATTTCTGACTTTGTCTTTTCTGTATTTCTGACTTTCTGCTTTCTGTATTTCTGACTTTGTCTTTTCTGTATTTCTGACTTTCTGTCTTTTTCTCACCGTCTTTTCTGTCTTTTTCTGACTTTCTGTCTTTTCTCTATTTCTGACTTTGTCTTTTTTGTATTTCTGACTTTGTCTTTTCCGTATATCTGAGTTTCTGTCTTTTTCTGACTTTGTCTTTTCTTTATTTCTCTGACTTTGTCTTTTCTCTATTTCTGACTTTGTCTTTTCTGTATTTCTGACTTTGTCTTTTCTGTATTTCTGACTTTGTCTTTTCTCTATTTCTCTGACTTTGTCTTTTCTCTATTTCTGACTTTGTCTTTTCTGTATTTCTGACTTTGTCGTTTCTGTATTTCTGACTTTGACTTTTCTCTATTTCTCTGACTTTGTCTTTTCTCTATTTCTGACTTTGTCTTTTCTCTATTTCTGACTTTGTCTTTTCTCGATTTCTGACTTTGTCTTTTCTCTATTTCTCTGACTTTGTCTTTTCTGTATTTCTGACTTTGTCTTTTCTTTATTTCTCTGACTTTGTCTTTTCTGTATTTCGAACTTTGAATTTTCTCAATTGCTCTGACTTTGTCTTTTTGGTATTTCTGACTTTTTCTTTTCTGGATTTCTGACTTTGTCTTTTCTGTACTTCTGACTTTGCCTTTTCTCTATTTCTCTGACTTTGTCTTTTCTGTATTTCTGACTTTGTCTTTTTTGTATTTCTCTGACTCTGCCTTTTCTGTATTTCTGACTTTGTCTTTTCTGTATTTCTGACTTTGTCTTTTCCGTATATCTGAGTTTCTGTCTTTTTCTGACTTTGTCTTTTCTTTATTTCTCTGACTTTGTCTTTTCTCTATTTCTGACTTTGTCTTTTCTGTATTTCTGACTTTGCCTTTTCTGTATTTCTGACTTTGTCTTTTCTGTATTTCTGACTTTGTCTTTTCTCTATTTCTCTGACTTTGTCTTTTCTGTATTTCTGACTTTGTCTTTTCTGTATTTCTGACTTTGTCTTTTCTCTATTTCTGACTTTGTCTTTTCTGTATTTCTGACTTATCTTTTTTTTCTCTGACTTTGTCTTTTCTGTATTTCGGACTTTGACTTTTCTCTATTTTTAACTTTGTGTTTTCTGTATTTCTGACTTTGCCTTTTCTCTATTTCTCTGCCTTTGTCTTTTCTGTATTTCTGACTTTGTCTTTTCTCTATTTCTCTGACTTTGTCTTTTCTGTATTTCTGACTTTGTCTTTTCTTTATTTCTGACTTTGTCTGTTCTGTATTTCTGACTTATCTTTTTTTTTTTCTCTGACTTTGTCTTTTCTGTATTTCTGACTTTGACTTTTCTCTATTTCTAGCTTTGTCTTTTCTGTATTTCTGACTTTGACTTTTCTCTATTTCTAACTTTGTCTTTTCTGTATTTCGGACTTTGACTTTTCTTTATTTTTAACTTTGTGTTTTCTGTATTTCTGACTTTGCCTTTTCTCCATTTCTCTGCCTTTGTCTTTTCTGTATTTCTGACTTTGTCTTTTCTCTATTTCTCTGACTTTGTCTTTTCTGTATTTCTGACTTTGTCTTTTCTTTATTTCTCTGACTTTGTCTTTTCTGTATTTCGAACTTCGAATTTTCTCAATTTCTCTGACTTTGTCTTTTTGGTATTTCTGACTTTTTCTTTTCTGTATTTCTGACTTTGTCTTTTCTGTATTTCTGACTTTGCCTTTTCTCTATTTCTCTGACTTTGTCTTTTCTGTATTTCTGACTTTGTCTTTTTTGTATTTCTCTGACTCTGCCTTTTCTGTATTTCGGACTTTGTCTTTTCTGTATTTCTGACTTTGTCTTTTATGTATTTCTGACTTTGACTTTTCTCTATTTCTCTGACTTTGTCCTTACTGCATTTCTGACTTTATCTTTTCTGTATTTCTGACTTTGTCTTTTCTCTATTTCTGACTTTGTCTTTTCTGTATTTCTGACTTTGTCTTTTCTTTATTTCTCTGACTTTGTCTTTTCTGTATTTCTGACTTTGACTTTTCTCTATTTCTATGACTGACTTTTCTCTATTTCTCACTATGACTTTTCTCCATTTCTCTGACTTTGTCTTTTCTGTATTTCTGACTTGCTGTCTTTTTCTGACTTTGTCTTTTCTGTCTTTTTCTGACTTTGTTTTTTCTGTATTTCTGACTTTCCCTTTTCTCTATTTCTGACTTTCTCTTTTCCCTATTTCTGAATTTGTCTTTTCGGTATTTCTGACTTTGTCTTTTCTCTATCTCTGACTTTCTCTTTTCTCTATTTCTCTGTCTTCGTCTTTTCTGTATTTCTGACTTTGTCTTTTCTCTATTTCTCTGACTTTGTCTTTTCTAGATTTCTGACTTTGCCTTTTCTGTATTACTGGCTTTGTCTTTTCTCTATCTCTGACTTTCTCTTTTCTCTATTTCTCTGACTTCGTCTTTTCAGTATTTGTGACTTTGTCTTTTCTCTATTTCTCTGACTTTGTCTTTTCTCTATTTCTGACTTTGTCTTTTCTGTATTTCTGACTTTCTGCTTTCTGTATTTCTGACTTTGTCTTTTCTGTATTTCTGACTTTCTGTCTTTTTCTGACTGTCTTTTCTGTCTTTTTCTGACTTTCTGTCTTTTCTCTATTTCTGACTTTGTCTTTTTTGTATTTCTGACTTTGTCTTTTCCGTATATCTGAGTTTCTGTCTTTTTCTGACTTTGTCTTTTCTTTATTTCTCTGACTTTGTCTTTTCTCTATTTCTGACTTTGTCTTTTCTGTATTTCTGACTTTGTCTTTTCTGTATTTCTGACTTTGTCTCTTCTCTATTTCTCTGACTTTGTCTTTTCTGTATTTCTGACTTTGTCTTTTCTGCATTTCTGATTTTGTCTTTTCTCTATTTCTGACTTTGTCTTTTCTGTATTTCTGACTTTGTCGTTTCTGTATTTCTGACTTTGACTTTTCTCTATTTCTCTGACTTTGTCTTTTCTGTATTTCTGACTTTGTCTTTTCTCTATTTCTGACTTTGTCTTTTCTCGATTTCTGACTTTGTCTTTTCTCTATTTCTCTGACTTTGTCTTTTCTGTATTTCTGACTTTGTCTTTTCTTTATTTCTCTGACTTTGTCTTTTCTGTATTTCGAACTTTGAATTTTCTCAATTGCTCTGACTTTGTCTTTTTGGTATTTCTGACTTTTTCTTTTCTGGATTTCTGACTTTGTCTTTTCTGTACTTCTGACTTTGCCTTTTCTCTATTTCTCTGACTTTGTCTTTTCTGTATTTCTGACTTTGTCTTTTTTGTATTTCTCTGACTCTGCCTTTTCTGTATTTCTGACTTTGTCTTTTCTGTATTTCTGACTTTCTGCTTTCTGTATTTCTGACTTTGTCTTTTCTGTATTTCTGACTTTCTGTCTTTTTCTGACTGTCTTTTCTGTCTTTTTCTGACTTTCTGTCTTTTCTCTATTTCTGACTTTGTCTTTTTTGTATTTCTGACTTTGTCTTTTCCGTATATCTGAGTTTCTGTCTTTTTCTGACTTTGTCTTTTCTTTATTTCTCTGACTTTGTCTTTTCTCTATTTCTGACTTTGTCTTTTCTGTATTTCTGACTTTGTCTTTTCTGTATTTCTGACTTTGTCTTTTCTCTATTTCTCTGACTTTGTCTTTTCTCTATTTCTGACTTTGTCTTTTCTGTATTTCTGACTTTGTCGTTTCTGTATTTCTGACTTTGACTTTTCTCTATTTCTCTGACTTTGTCTTTTCTCTATTTCTGACTTTGTCTTTTCTCTATTTCTGACTTTGTCTTTTCTCGATTTCTGACTTTGTCTTTTCTCTATTTCTCTGACTTTGTCTTTTCTGTATTTCTGACTTTGTCTTTTCTTTATTTCTCTGACTTTGTCTTTTCTGTATTTCGAACTTTGAATTTTCTCAATTGCTCTGACTTTGTCTTTTTGGTATTTCTGACTTTTTCTTTTCTGGATTTCTGACTTTGTCTTTTCTGTACTTCTGACTTTGCCTTTTCTCTATTTCTCTGACTTTGTCTTTTCTGTATTTCTGACTTTGTCTTTTTTGTATTTCTCTGACTCTGCCTTTTCTGTATTTCTGACTTTGTCTTTTCTGTATTTCTGACTTTGTCTTTTCCGTATATCTGAGTTTCTGTCTTTTTCTGACTTTGTCTTTTCTTTATTTCTCTGACTTTGTCTTTTCTCTATTTCTGACTTTGTCTTTTCTGTATTTCTGACTTTGCCTTTTCTGTATTTCTGACTTTGTCTTTTCTGTATTTCTGACTTTGTCTTTTCTCTATTTCTCTGACTTTGTCTTTTCTGTATTTCTGACTTTGTCTTTTCTGTATTTCTGACTTTGTCTTTTCTCTATTTCTGACTTTGTCTTTTCTGTATTTCTGACTTATCTTTTTTTTCTCTGACTTTGTCTTTTCTGTATTTCGGACTTTGACTTTTCTCTATTTTTAACTTTGTGTTTTCTGTATTTCTGACTTTGCCTTTTCTCTATTTCTCTGCCTTTGTCTTTTCTGTATTTCTGACTTTGTCTTTTCTCTATTTCTCTGACTTTGTCTTTTCTGTATTTCTGACTTTGTCTTTTCTTTATTTCTGACTTTGTCTGTTCTGTATTTCTGACTTATCTTTTTTTTTTTCTCTGACTTTGTCTTTTCTGTATTTCTGACTTTGACTTTTCTCTATTTCTAGCTTTGTCTTTTCTGTATTTCTGACTTTGACTTTTCTCTATTTCTAACTTTGTCTTTTCTGTATTTCGGACTTTGACTTTTCTTTATTTTTAACTTTGTGTTTTCTGTATTTCTGACTTTGCCTTTTCTCCATTTCTCTGCCTTTGTCTTTTCTGTATTTCTGACTTTGTCTTTTCTCTATTTCTCTGACTTTGTCTTTTCTGTATTTCTGACTTTGTCTTTTCTTTATTTCTCTGACTTTGTCTTTTCTGTATTTCGAACTTCGAATTTTCTCAATTTCTCTGACTTTGTCTTTTTGGTATTTCTGACTTTTTCTTTTCTGTATTTCTGACTTTGTCTTTTCTGTATTTCTGACTTTGCCTTTTCTCTATTTCTCTGACTTTGTCTTTTCTGTATTTCTGACTTTGTCTTTTTTGTATTTCTCTGACTCTGCCTTTTCTGTATTTCGGACTTTGTCTTTTCTGTATTTCTGACTTTGTCTTTTATGTATTTCTGACTTTGACTTTTCTCTATTTCTCTGACTTTGTCCTTACTGCATTTCTGACTTTATCTTTTCTGTATTTCTGACTTTGTCTTTTCTCTATTTCTGACTTTGTCTTTTCTGTATTTCTGACTTTGTCTTTTCTTTATTTCTCTGACTTTGTCTTTTCTGTATTTCTGACTTTGACTTTTCTCTATTTCTATGACTGACTTTTCTCTATTTCTCACTATGACTTTTCTCCATTTCTCTGACTTTGTCTTTTCTGTATTTCTGACTTGCTGTCTTTTTCTGACTTTGTCTTTTCTGTCTTTTTCTGACTTTGTTTTTTCTGTATTTCTGACTTTCCCTTTTCTCTATTTCTGACTTTCTCTTTTCCCTATTTCTGAATTTGTCTTTTCGGTATTTCTGACTTTGTCTTTTCTCTATCTCTGACTTTCTCTTTTCTCTATTTCTCTGTCTTCGTCTTTTCTGTATTTCTGACTTTGTCTTTTCTCTATTTCTCTGACTTTGTCTTTTCTAGATTTCTGACTTTGCCTTTTCTGTATTACTGGCTTTGTCTTTTCTCTATCTCTGACTTTCTCTTTTCTCTATTTCTCTGACTTCGTCTTTTCAGTATTTGTGACTTTGTCTTTTCTCTATTTCTCTGACTTTGTCTTTTCTCTATTTCTGACTTTGTCTTTTCTGTATTTCTGACTTTCTGCTTTCTGTATTTCTGACTTTGTCTTTTCTGTATTTCTGACTTTCTGTCTTTTTCTGACTGTCTTTTCTGTCTATTTCTGACTTTCTGTCTTTTCTCTATTTCTGACTTTGTCTTTTTTGTATTTCTGACTTTGTCTTTTCCGTATATCTGAGTTTCTGTCTTTTTCTGACTTTGTCTTTTCTTTATTTCTCTGACTTTGTCTTTTCTCTATTTCTGACTTTGTCTTTTCTGTATTTCTGACTTTGTCTTTTCTGTATTTCTGACTTTGTCTTTTCTCTATTTCTCTGACTTTGTCTTTTCTGTATTTCTGACTTTGTCTTTTCTGCATTTCTGATTTTGTCTTTTCTCTATTTCTGACTTTGTCTTTTCTGTATTTCTGACTTTGTCGTTTCTGTATTTCTGACTTTGACTTTTCTCTATTTCTCTGACTTTGTCTTTTCTGTATTTCTGACTTTGTCTTTTCTCTATTTCTGACTTTGTCTTTTCTCGATTTCTGACTTTGTCTTTTCTCTATTTCTCTGACTTTGTCTTTTCTGTATTTCTGACTTTGTCTTTTCTTTATTTCTCTGACTTTGTCTTTTCTGTATTTCGAACTTTGAATTTTCTCAATTGCTCTGACTTTGTCTTTTTGGTATTTCTGACTTTTTCTTTTCTGGATTTCTGACTTTGTCTTTTCTGTACTTCTGACTTTGCCTTTTCTCTATTTCTCTGACTTTGTCTTTTCTGTATTTCTGACTTTGTCTTTTTTGTATTTCTCTGACTCTGCCTTTTCTGTATTTCTGACTTTGTCTTTTCTGTATTTCTGACTTTGTCTTTTATGTATTTCTGACTTTGACTTTTCTCTATTTCTCTGACTTTGTCCTTACTGTATTTCTGACTTTATCTTTTCTGTATTTCTGACTTTGTCTTTTCTCTATTTCTGACTTTGTCCATTCTCTATTTCTGACTTTGTCCTTTCTGTATTTTTTACTTTGCCTTTTCTTTATTTCTCTGACTTTGTCTTTTCTGCATTTCTGACTTTGACTTTTCAGTACTTCTGTCTTTGTCTTTTCTGTATTTCCGACTTTGTCTTTTCTGTATTTCTGACTTTGTCTTTACTGTATTTCTGACTTTGTCTTTTCTTTATTTCTCTGACTTTGTCTTTTCTGTATTTCTGACTTTGACTTTTCTCTATTTCTATGACTTTGACTTTTCTCTATTTCTCACTATGACTTTTCTCCATTTCTCTGACTTTGTCTTTTCTGTATTTCTGACTTGCTGTCTTTTTCTGACTTTG